>NC_073233.2:139265000-139987500 GCF_029281585.2 Gorilla gorilla gorilla
AAATTTGCTCAAAGCATCATCTATTGCTCATAAGAGATCTGAACAAGGTGGAATATATGGTGTGGCCTGGATCCTAAGCCATACTGGCATGTTGTCAGGAGTTGAACTATTTAATAATCATCCAGGAAGAGACAGTGCCCACTCTGCTTATTGAAGAAAGAGCAGAATTTGGAGTGGCAGAGAGAAAATTATTCCAGGAAAAACCACAGGAGGAAGAAGAAAGAGTTAAGCTGACATGAAGGAGGCTCAGGAAGAGGCCAGTCTCAAGGAAGTGGAGTGTTTTTTGCTGTTGTCAGAATAATGGGACTGCCATTTGAGTCCCTTCACGGAGGCCAATGGGATAATGGGTTCTTTGTACCCAGTGCACAAATGCTGCCTCATGGTTGGCACCAAGGTGATTTGCAGAGCCTTCTCTGTGGAGCTAATACCTGTGGCTGAAAGATCAGAGTTCCCTCAAAAGAGCAGCGCATGATCTTGAGGTTAATCATCTGTCATCACCCTCCTGGGGAATAAGTGGGTGTTCTTTTTTTTTTTTTTTTTTTTGAGACCGAGTCTTGCTCTGTCGCCCAGCTGGAGTGCAGTGGCGCAATCTCGGCTCACTGCAGACTCTGCCTCTCCTGGGTTCAAGTGATTCTCCTGCCTCAGCCTACAGAGTAGCTGGGATTACGGGTGCATGCCACCATGCCTGGCTAAGTTTTGTATTTTTAGTAGAGATGAGGTGTCACTATGTTGGCCAGGCTGGTCTCAAACTCCTGACCTCAAGTGATCTGCCCACCTCGGCCTCCCAAATTGTTGGGATTACAGGTGCAAGCCACCGTGCCTGGCCAGGTATTCATATTTTTATCCACACTTGGAGATCACAGCCTTGACATGCATTTTCTTCCATGCCTCATGTCCTCACAGTTTGGAAATTAGAAAAACAAGGATGCCCAGGTGACCTATGCCTACCAGAGTCTATGACTAAGCCATGTATCTGTAATTCAGACACAAACCTGCTTTGAAACTGGAGCTTCCCCTGAACCCTGGGTTACCAATTCTCATCTCTGGATTCTGTGGTCATGCCTAGTTCAAATCATTCTTCCTAAGACTTCCCTGCCCAAGTCACTTTCTGTAAGAAACTTTGTTTCAGCCTCAACTGACTCTCTTTTTTCTCCTTTTCTAGGCTTCTGACAGTCTTTACTAAGTGCTGCTTCTGAATTTTCTCCATTTCATCCTTTCTTCTTTCCTAATCAGCACCTTCTCTTCCCGTCTCTGTCCTCTCCGTCTGGTCACATCTCCATTTGTGCTTTCTGGCTTTTGCTTTTCTGGTTGGCAACTAGTGGATCTTCTATCGTCAGAAACCGTCTTCTAGCTCTTTCTGCCAAGTGGGCTGGAGCCCCCAGGAATGTGCCCAGTCTCTTGTAAATTTAACCCCAATGACAAAATCACCAGAGCTTCTAAAAAGAAGGCCCCAGAATCCACCATGGGTGGCTTTGCTGCCTCCACCCAGGGAACAAATACCGCTTGCTCATTGAGAAGTTTCTGGATTTGTATCTCTGCTTTGACCTCAGTCAAAGTCCCTCTACTTAACCATCACTATTGGGGACTTTTTAAATGACCCCACAGAATCTGTTTTATTCCCACAATCTTCTTGTAGAACAAAGACAGGGGCTGTCTTCTGAGAAGGAAGGAGAGAATCAGAAACAAGCAAACAAATTTAAAAAAAAAAAACTGCTGCAAATCTTTAAAAATACAAATTGTGAACCTTGTATCTGTACTTCCTATGCCCTCTCACCTCTAGAGCACAAACGGAATATATTCCCAGGCTCTATGTGGGTCAGCCTCAGAGCTCTATTGTTTTTCAAGACTAAGTCCAACATCTAAAAAGTAGTTGAAGTTTCTAAAGTCTTTATTCATCTCTTAAAGGGGATAGTGCTTCTTTATGATACTCCACGACTTCTCTTTCTGTCTTACTGCCTTCTTTTTTTTTTTTTTTTGAGTCAGAGTCTTGCTCTGTTGCCTGAACTGGGCGACAGAGCAAGACTCTTGCACCACACTGGGCTAAATTTTTAACTTTTTTGTGTGGATGGGCTCTCACTCTGTTACTCAGGCTGGAATGCAGTGGTGAGATCATAGATCACTGCAGCCTCAAGCTCCTGATTTCAAGCTATTCTCCTGCCTTGGCCTCCCAAAGCATTGAGATTACAAGTGTGAGCCACTGTACCTAGCCTACATTGGTTTTTGTTATGTCTTCAGATTGACCCTTTGACCTTTTTTTTTTTTTTTTTTTTTTTTGCTTTTTCCATTGCTAAGATTTGTGTTACCAACTACAGCAGAGAATATTAACCCAGCAAGAAGAGCTATTCTGAAACATGGGTATCCGTGTGTGTGTGTGTTTGTGTGTGTCCTAATACTTTATTAAATGCTTCTTCTGCTATATAAGCTTACCTGTTTTTTTAAATAAAGTCAGCAATTGAGTTGCCATGGGACTTTGGCCCAGGGAGACATTTACAGGCTGCAATTTGGTTTTGAGAGACTACTCTCCTGTGTTGGAAGCATATTTGCACATTTTGACACAATGTGCATACAATTCTTAAAGAAATTCCCAGCTTGATTTCCCAAGACAGATTTTGGTACTTCTGAGCTCTAGAGGTGGAGGTGGACTGGCTTTCATCTAAGTTGTTGCAAGTCACTTGGCAAATATTTCAATAAAATCTCCTGCCAGTGAGAAAGGCATTCCTCTAGTAATTCATAATGTTTGTTGAAAGTTTCCTCTCTGTAGATTCATAAGTTTCCCAGTGTAGGATAAGTGTAGCTGACAAAATCTCCTGCCTTCAAGAAGCTTGGAATTGAGGAGAGATCTCTTTCTTTTTCTTTCCCTCACGTATAAGTATACACATTCACACAATACAGAAACTCTTATCAATCTACATGTAAGCAGCTATGAAATAGAATTCAAACTTAGTATACAACCTTTAAGTATATTAGGCGATTTGTTGAGACTTCCTGGATGAGAAGCTAAGTGAAATTATATTTTCAAAAGCTGCACTTCATAAATATTTGTTTTTGAAACTTAAATTATTTATTTTTTATATCATTACAGAATGCAAAATTATTAAAATCAAATATGAAACTTTCCTCTCAAAATTATAGTCCAGCCAATCATTTTTGATTCACTCATTTCTCAATTATGTATCAATCCCTGGCTTTGTACTGGGCTGGGAACTCACGATAAACAGATGAATAAGCCATGACCCTTACCCTCAAGCCCAGCTTCCATGGAAGCAACAACTATGGAAATAGCATCTCAGCAAGCATGTGGTGAGCCTAACCATGGAGGCTGCACGGTGATTATGGCAGCATGGAGTATGGATGCACACATTGGGTAATGGGGCAATTAAAGAAGATTCCTGAAGAAAGTGAAGCCTCAGATGTCTTTTCAAGGGCCTGTAGGAGTTAGCCAGGCAAACACTAGGTAGGAAGAGCATTGTAGCAGAAGCCACAGAGAAGCAACGACAGAGATGAGACACGGCCCAGGCAGCTATATGTGTGTTTGTGTTGGGGTGGGGTGGTTGACCTCAAGTTGTTTAAGTGCAAATTCCTAAGGAGGTTGTATTGATAGACAAGAGTGAACAGATAAGTAGACGCCAGATAAGGGAGGTCTTATGAGCCATGTGAAGGATCTTGAACTTTCCCTGTAGGCAGAGTGGATGATGGTGGTGGATGGTGATTTTAGTCTGGGAGTAATTTCGCCAGATTTTTATTTGACATAGCTCACTCTGTGATGAGGCCGCATTAGTGAACAATTAGCAGACGGGGAATCAGTTAGAGATCTGCTGCACTAATCCTGGTGAGAAACAATGGGTGGATAAATTAGGGAAATTGTCTTAGGGATGAAAGAAAAAGAGTCTAGAAATCCCTAAGAGATAAAACTAACAGGGCTTGGAAAGTGATTTTTAATCACGAATCATCTTAGCAAATGCCAACTCTGTTCTTCCACTTGATCAGTTCAAAGGCCCTTAGAGTCACCTTTGGCTCCATTTCTCTCCAATAGAGAGGCCTGTCCTTTAGGATTCAGCACCTCCACTGCCAGGACTGTGGACTTCACTGCTAGTGTTTCTCAGTGAGAGTGTCGCGGTGGCCTCCTGGTGGGTCTTGTGGCTTCTCCCCTCCCCCTCCTTCATGTTATTCTCTGGAATGCAGAGATCCTATTAACACATGCCCAGTCAAAATCCCCCATAGCTCCCCATCTCACTCAGTAGAAACCGAAGTCCTCAAAATCCCCTTCAAGCCTGCATGACTGACAGCTCCCCTGCTCCGTACCCCTCCTGCCTTGTCTTCTCTCCCACCATTCCTTCCGCTCTGGGCACCTGCACCTCCTTTGTCCTCCTATTGGCCAGGTGTACTCCCACCCAGGGCCTGGACCCTTGCCGTCTGCTGGTGTTGGAGGCTCTTCCCTTGGTGAACGCATGGCTCACTCGCTCATTTCTTGCAGTTGTGTCTTCACCTGCCAGCTCGGCAAGTCCTTTCCAGACACGTGGCACTGCCGTGCCTCCGATGCATTCTATACCCTTCCACTTCATGTCTCTCCTTGACCCTCTCACAAGCTGACGTATTTCAGCTATCTTCCTTACTGCCTGCCTCCTCAGAAGTGTTGTCTGCTCTGTTCTGAGCTGTATCCGTAGTGCTAGAACGGTGCCTTTCATATACAGGGTGTTCAGTAAACTTCTGTTGTTGAATGAATAAGTAAACAAGAGAAATTGATCTGATAGAGAGGTAAGAGAAGGGGGAAGTGTGAGAGTCTGTGTGGAGGGTGGTGTGACCAAGTGTGACAAAGGGCACAGAGACAGGAGGGGATGTGAGGGGTGTCGATGAGGTCTGCAGTGTGATGTGCTCTGTAGATGTTATCATTTGAGACAATAGAACACAGGAGTGTTCATGGAGGATTCCACAGGACAACATGCCTGTGAAAGCAGGAGTCCACTGGATATTATGATGAACAGAGAAACAAATGTACAGACACCCCCAACCCATGCCATATCAGGAGGCAGTGCATCCCAGGTGGTTGAGCGAAGACATTTTCAGCAAGATTCTGAGGGAATGGAAGAGTTTACATTGATGGGGAAGGCTGTCCAGGCATGAGAAACACCAGGGAGAAGGGACAAGAGCAGTGAACCATTTGTTTATCTTTTTATAATGAAACATCCACCCTTGGGTGCTCTATCCAACAGCCAGCTTGTTTTCCTATCATGGATGAGGCAAAGGCATCTAGTCCAGCTTGGATGAAAATGCTCAGAGCCCAGGTGCACTGCCTGGCAGGCACAGAGTGGGATGTTTCTGTTCCCACAACCTCTGTCCTTCTGCTCACCTCCAGGACAGACACGCTTAGGCTCCTCGTACTTATCTGTGTGCAAACACCACACAGACACTCGGAGAGACAGCCAGTGGTCTGCATTTTCTACTGTGAGCTTATGCTGTGCAAACAGCTTTATTGTCAGCCCGCATGCACAGAAAAGCCCACAGCAAACAGATGCTCAGCCCCACCCCTTCTTACTGGGGTCCTCGTGAGACATTCGGAGCACGAGGTATTAACATTCCCCACCCACAACAAGTACATTTCCTGCCTCATATTCACCTCTTATACCCTGCTCCATACAACATTGCCCAGCGTGTAGCACTCTTAATTCTTTCCAATCATTCCTGTAGCCGACCATACTCTCTCTCTGTGTGTGTGTGTGTGTGTGTGCGCGCGCGCGTGCGCGTACATGCATGCAAGTATATGTGTGTGTAAGCACTGCTATGGTTAACGACACACTATTCCAAAACATAGCACCCTGGCATTTGAGAAAACAGCAGAAGCAGGAAGATTGCTTTCACTTCCCCCAAGTCATTTTCCCCTGAAGCAGGTCATGAGATCCCTCATTCCAGAGATGCCCTTCCTCTACCTGGAGGGAAGGAGCACCCTTATCTCTGAAGACACCTTAACACCGAGCAGAATCTGAACAAACAGGGCCTTGCTAACTCCATCCCCAGTTTATTGCCATTAGATCAAACCCTTATGTCCAATCACACTTCCCCGCGGCTGTCCACTCTTCATCAGACCTCAGCAGAAAAACGCACGCGTTCTCTTGTTTTGGGAGGTGTTTATTTCGGAAGGCTCTCACGTTATATAAAATTTGTGTTAAATACATACGTGTGCTTTTCTCTTGTCAATCTGTTTTATAATATGTGGTAACATGAAAAAGTATTTGTTTTTCCTACAGTATACATGTATATTAATTGTATTGATATGTATAGATGCGCATATATAGGTATATACATTTTCAGATCTTGGATAGCTGACACAGGAAAGTTAATATCACACTGAGAGTGTGTGCTGCAGAGTCTTCAGAGCTGGGTCAAACTTCAGCTCTGCCAGTTACTAACTTTTGATTTTAAATGAGGTATGTAACATGTATAAGCCTTCCTTCTTATCTGGAAAATGGGGATAATAATATATGCCTTTCAGAGTTTGAAAATAATCCATTAAGCGAAGGAAGATAGTGTCGGGCTGAATGTTACTGTTATCGTTAAAAGTATAATAAAATACCATTGGACCCTTAATAGAATAAGAGATACATGTAAAATTGGAAAGGAAAGAAATCTGTGGAGACAGAAATGTAAGTTGGTGTGTTGTGTGTTTGCTTCTGTGATAAAGCACTCAAGGGCCTCATTCGGCCCGGGAACCCTGGAGAGTTCTCTGGGGAAGGCACCTTCTTGGACTGTGCTGCTGAGAACATTTGGGATGGGATGGTCCAGCCAGCAGTGTCCTGGCATTCAGCCCTGTGTCCTTCCAGAAGCTGGTGGCAGGGCTAACTGTGACCATCTGCCAGGTACCCTCAGTCGAGCGTATGGGGTCAGCTGAGGTTCTAGAGGGGTCTGGTCTTGACAGACTCACGTTTCCTAGAGCCATGTTCCAGTAGACATGGAGGGGCTGTCCTCATCTCTTGTTTAAAAACATTTTCTCTTTGCCCATCCTCTTGATGCCTCTCCTCACAGGAGGCAAGGATAGAAGGCGAGGCACAGGCCACACGGGGCTCAGAGAGCCTCCGCCCTGATGCAGAGCCTGGGTGGCCAGGAGGTGTGGAACATGCAGGTCCACTGGCTCTTGCATTCCTCGGGCCTCTGGTGGAAAGCAAATAAAAGATTCTGCTCTCTGGGGCTCTTAAGCCATCCTCCCTGGAAGCCAGTTCTGCTCAAAAATGTTTAATTAGCATGCTCCCACCTTCCTAAAAATAGGAAAGAAAAATCAATAAGCACTAAATGGCTACAATCCTTGGATCAAAGTGATTTTAAGTAAGGTTGTCTTCAGCTTTTGACCCTCTCTCGCACTCTCCATCTGCAAGCAGAAGACGCAAACTTGGTCCTCACACCTGCATGGGTGCTCATGGCAGCAATGGGTCCTGTTAACCTGCAGAGGTTACCAGCTGGATTTGTAAGTAAAAAGGGACATTTCAAAGTCTACTTCCAAACCCTTGTGCCTTCAACTCTGGTGCTGAGATGTTTGCTAAGCTCAGATATTTGAGATGAGGAGGGCGTGTGGATCCAATCAATGTAATTAATTCTGACAACCTAGGTCCTAGGGTCTTTGCACGGGCTGCCTCTGCCTGGGATGCTCTTGCCCTTGGATGCAGGGCTAGCTGTCTCACTTCCTTAGGTCCTGACTCATACACCACTTCCTCAGTGAGGCTTTTCCTGATCCGACATTCCAAAGTTTCCCCAGGTTGAAACATCTCATTCCCCTCTTCTGCTCCATTTGTATTCCTTACTGCTGACCACTTTCTAACAAGGTAGATATTTTACTGACCTGACTTGTTTATTGTCTGTCTCCCTCTCGAGGAGGTGAAGAAGAGATTTTTGTCTGTGTGGAGCTCTAATGTATTCCAAGCCCTTGGAATAGTGCCTGGCATTTAGAAGGAATTCAGTCAGTATTGATTGGAGGACACCCAGTAGTTAAGAACCGGCCTTTACGGGCATCTCGGAGGCTCAGATTCCAGGTCCACCTCTTAACAGCTCTTCACCTTGGGCAATCCTTTAACTTAGCCTCTCTGCATCTTGGTCTCTTCATCTGTAAAATGGGGATGATAGTATAGTACCTGCTTCACAGAGCTGTTACAAAGATTAAGTGTGTCGATATATAAAGTATTTAGAACAGAGCTCTGATGCGTGATGTGTGCTTTAAAAGTGTTTTTATGACTGTCATTATTTAAAAAAGACATCCAGTAATTATTAAGTACTTACTATATTCTGGGAACCACATCATGAACATATAAAGCAGTTAGAATAGTATGTGGCACATATTAAGTACATAATAAATATTAAGTACTATTTTATTTTATGTCTTTTAATACTCAAAACCACACAGATACTATTATTAATAGATACTATTATTATTATTATTATTATTATTATTATTGTTACATTTGGTGAGGTTACTTCACTCCCTCAAATCCAGCCTGCTGGTAAGGCTTAGATCCACTGAGCCATCCCCAAGCACCCCACAGCCATGCCTTTGTTATGGGACTACCCACCTGCCTCTATCCTGTTTCCAAGGCACGGGTGCTGTTGCTTACATATAGGCTGGTCCTTTTTTGCCTAGTTGTTGGTTTTAATGGCTATGAGAGAACACTCCGAGGCTCCTTGGATCACCCTTCACCCCTAAAAGTTCAAATTCAATCCAAGCCTATTCTCTCTCTTACAGGATGAGTTACATGCAATTTATCATATGGGTCCTGTTGCTTGAAATTGTTTAAATTGGCTCAATACAGACACTATAAATCCAGAGCACAAAGCTTCTGAACCGACCTGGTTTGGGAACTGAGGCTGTGGCTTTTCCCTGAGGGCTTGCAGTACATTTGCTGCCCTATATAACCAAAATTGTATCCTGTTCCTTCCTGCAGCACCTGCTACCTGGCAGAGCCACACTGTCTTCCCTCACAGCCGAGGCTGATGGGGCTGGGAAACAAGCCCCACAGAGCCATGGCTGGGGTTGTGGAACAGGCAGAGGCAAGTGCTCACACCTTCCTACTGTCTTAGGGTGGAGATGAGTTTTCAGAGCTGAGGGTGGGGAGGCAGGCAGTCAGCAGTGGGGGAGGCAGGCAGTCAGCAATGAGTGAGGCAGTCAGTTTTGAGTGGCAGCACTGCCTCTAGGGATATTTCCAAGCATCACCCATGACTAGGTTTCAGTTTCTTTTGCATCATGGGCTGAAATCCCCACTTGCCCCAGTAAGGGCAGGCCAGCATGGCCAAGAGGCCTTGCTGCCATTTAGGAAACAGTGTCCTGAATTTGTAGCTACTGGGTCCAGAGCTTATCCCAGGAGGAAATGTGCGACTGAGTTGCAGGAGAGCCTTTTGTGTGGAGGCAAGCTAGTGATTAAGATTTGAACTGCCCCTGCATCAAGTTCAACAAGATAGGCACTGTCTAAGTGGGGCAACTGGAGAAGTCACCATAGGTAGGATCAGGGAAGGGGAGATACAGAGGAATGGCTGCATCCATGCAGCGCTGCAAGAAAAAGACAAATCCGTATGCTGATGGGGCTCTATCCGTGGGAAGAACAAGCAGAGGAGCACAGTCCACCAAAGCCATGGGTGCAGGATGAGAGGAAGGCAGAGTTGAAGGGAACATGACCTGTAAGAGAAAGTGGAGCATTGGAGGGAAGGGGAAAGTGGCCCCACTAACTCACAGAGCTGAGCAATGTTGCAAAGAAAGCTTCCCTTGCTGGGAGGCCCAAGCGTTGGCTGCAGAAGTGGCCTTAGCTCTTGTCATCGCCACCCCTGTGTCAGAGGTGAGGCTGATAGCAGGCCAAGGAGTCAAGGAGGCACCGAAGCTAAGGGGAGGCAGATGGCACAGCCAGCTCTATGCGTCCTGGAAGGCCCTTCCCGCCCCCACATAAATTCCATAGCTTATTTGCTCTTTCTTCCTTTTATTTTTGTCTTAAATGTAAAATTTGGTGTCACTCTTCTGGGGTAAACAACGAACTGGTCTTTGGAAGGGATCCACTTGAATAGCAAATATTACAAAGCAAAAGTGATGAGTGTAAATGCGTCCTCTTATGAGGGCATCAGAACCTTGCTCAGCTGCCCCATTGGAGGACACATGGAAAGCTCAGCTTCCAGGGCAGGAAAGGCCGATGGTATCCCCTTCTCCTGGGGCTCAGTAGGCACAACCCGGGGGTCTAAGGGTATGGTAGCAGGCAGCGCCTCCTAATGGGTAACCCTGGACAACAGAGCCTAGGGAGGGAGAGGTGAGTGTGCTGGGCTAAGGAAGCGCCAGGCAGAGCTGGTAAAGAGGCTCAGCATCATGAGAACAAACAGCTGGGCCCCAGAAAAGAAACATGGCAGCCCCAAGTCAACTATGGAGCCCCGCGATCTCCAGCTGTCTCATTCCTTTGCTGTTTCCCACCATGAATCAGGGGTCATTTCTCATGGGTCATTTCTCCCCCATTTCCTCTTTCCTCTCTACACAAGATGGAATCTCAGAACTCCCAAGCATTTTAATTTTTTTTAATGAGGAAGCAGCGAGCTGACAAATTTCTTGGAGCACAATAATAAAATATCAGAGAAAAGTAGAACAGTCTCATATAGATTTTTCTCAGTCCATTTTGCCTCCTAAATATTCATCCGAAATAGTGTATTAAACAGTAAAAAAGAACAATGCTTTATTATGCAGTACACACACTCGAGTGTGCGTGGCACCGTTGTGACACCTGGACTCCTTGTCTGTCCGTTTGTTTTCCTTCTGTTTCCTCTTCTCTCATTGGAGTGAGGAAAGAAGAGGGGAAAGGGGAGCACTTAGAAGAAGGGGCACAGAGGGGCAGAAGGACCAGGATGGGGCAAAAGGGAGAAGAGGAAGACAGAACACAGAGGGGAGAGAGGCAAGGGCATTAGTGCTCAAACACCTGCCATAAATTAAAATCCTGAAATCACACTCCTGGTCAATAGTTTCTGAATTTTTTTTAATAGAGAGGAGAAATGTAAAAGTGGCTAGGAGTGGAGCTAAAGGCAAATTTGGTTTTTCTCATTAGACTAAGACTATTTTCTGTTTTTGGCAAATCAGATTCTGCTTTGAAAGTAAAGAGGTGGGTGGTGTAAGCTAAAAATAAAATCTTAAGCCCTTGCCATAGGCTGAGTGGACCCCTTCTTGGCAAACGGGGCCCCAGAAAAACCTTAAAAACTTAGTTCCCAGCCACAGCAAGATGGGAGGTCAAACACGTTGTGCTGCGTCCCTTCCCTTTTGTGTTTAGATACAACAACCAACCAGCATTAGCAGAGACCATAAGACAGATGGAACGGACGCTTTGTGGCAACAAGATTTCAAATGATAAACAGGACCTAAGGCCGTGCCAGGCAGCAGTTAAATCATGCACCCCAGACTTAACGCATAAGCTAGGTTCCAATTGCCACAAGGGTCTTTCTTTTTCTCTAGCAGCTAAACAAGCCCTGGCCTTGAGATAAGCAAAATTAAAACAAACACAACTCATCAGCTCGCAGAGGCTAACAGACCCCTGTTTCACCAGCCATGACAACACCTTTGATTAGACAGGGACTGATTTCAGTAACTTTCTCCAGGTAAGAACACTGACCATGCAGTGGTTCCAGCTGGTTTACAGAGACTGTGCACTTGCGTGCCTTCATGTCCTGAGACCTTTTGACAAATCAGACCTAATTGTAATACATTTAAATGCTCCGTCTCCACCCCAAAGTGAACATGGGTCATATGTTACATGCATGTTTGTTCAGTACGTGTGTGTCAGGATCACCTTCGTGAATATTCATAGCTCTTCCTGTCACCTATTAAACAGGTATGTTTAGCCAACCCATTCAGCATAAAGCTGTTAGTCCAGCAAATCCTCCTGTGAAGTGCCTGCCTGGGTTTGGCCGAGGCAGGTCTCTCAGCCCAGGGGATGGCCCTCTTGCAGGCTGTAACCCTCTATAAGAAATAAAGTCTCTCCCTTTCCTTTTCTAAATTTATAAATTTGGATTTTTTTTTAAAGTTACCAGTGGTGTGGGAGCTTTTATGTATTCTCTAAGCAGAGTAGGAAGAGAATCCCAGAATTAGAAAATATGGAATAATCAGATTCTGTTTAACGCCTTTCCTGGCATCCAGGGAGATTACACCTAAGCCACTTAAGCTGAAGTCTCAAGGGTTGCAGTTGGTCCCATTTCTATTAAAATCTTGCCTAACAGGAGAGCACAGTAACTTTTTTTTATTAAACAGGAAAAGAAAAAAGCTGATGATGATGCTAGTCTAACTCTAAATGATACTAGTTCATCTAATCACTCAACGATGCAGTATGTTTACCATCTAATTTCATCCAAAACACCCTAAACTGAAAATAAAGTGCTGCTTAATAGACATGCAAAGATGTCATTTCATTTTGCTGAATGTTCTAGTAGCAACTACTAATTATTTCAATGTACTTTTTTTTCTGTAATTATTTGGAACAAACTATTCAGCACTCCCCTATTAACTTCAGAAATATTTCAGTGTCCTACAGAAATTCAGTAGTATAAATTTAAATAGCTTTTTCCCTCCTTTCTTCAGTGTGCTGGGAAGACAGCTGGATGAGGTTGAGGGAGGAAACACATCTTGTACAAACAGAAACAACCAAAGAAGAGTAAGAAAGAAAGAAATCCCACCCCTGAACTCTCTCCTTTTACATCTGGGCCCCTTTCTTCCCACATTCAATTTTCTTCAGGTTCCTGTGGGCAGGGTTATAGAGCTAATCCCCCAGATCTTCCTTTGGATGCTGAAGGACTGAGCAGCCAACAGAGAAATGGCAGACGCAGGGAGCAGGGCTGGCAAGGAAAGCAGTTGGGAGGAACTCTGTCGTCTTCCTGGGGTGTTTTTCAATCAGTCTCCTCCAGAGCCAACCCCTGATTCCTGTTGATATCATTTAGAATGAAGAAGATGGGGTCAGGCGTGGTGGTGCATGCCTGTAATCCCAGCACTTTGGAAGGCCGAGGCAGGCAGATCACTTGAGGTCAGGAGTTCTAGACCAGTCTGGCCAACATGGTGAAACCCCATCTCTACTAAAAATACAAAAATTAGCTGGGTGTGGTGACACACCCCTGTAGTCCCAGCTACTGGGGAGGCTGAGGCAGGAGAATTGCCTGAACCCAGGGAGCAGAGGTTGCAGTGAGCCAAGATCGTGGCATTGCACTCCAGCCTGGGTGGCCAGAGAGAGGGACCACTCCTAGCCACCCGAGGAGCTGGATTGCTAGGCTTGGCTGATCCTGACAGGGGCTCCAATGTCCGTCTGAAAAGGAGGGCAATATCCCATCCATTCCTCTTCAGGGCACACTCTACCCTGAGGGCCACATCGCAGCCACAACTTCAGCAGCACAGGGCTAAGAGGGGCTGAGCATTGGCAGGGGCTGAGCGTTGGCAGGTACTGAGTGGTGCACCAAGTGTCCTACCCAAGGAACAGCAAGGCTGAGAGGATCTCATCTAGCATCCTCATTTGACCAGCCTGTGGCACAAACCTTATGAGCAGGAGATTCTCCCAGAGCAAGAGGAAGAAATGATAACAGCAGGTGAACTCACCAGCAGCATTTGGGTTTCTGCTGCGAGTGTATTCACTGCTCCTGAGTCCACACATCTTCATTAAAACCTCGTCATGCATAGCGAGCACTGCTGAGAGAGCTTGTCATTTTACAATGCTCTTGTGCCTACATTCACCTATGTGAGAGTGACTACCAGGTGTGGGAGTAGGGAAGCCCAGCTCCCCCGTGGGCACAGCTCTGAGGAATGCCTTACCTGAGATAAGGCTAAAGTGAGCCTCTGGGGTCTCCTGCTTGTCTAGTTTCTCCTCTTCCCTGTCCTGTCCCTCTACCTCCAATGGATCCTTTGGGAGCTCTTTCTTAATAAATCACTTGCATGTGATGAAAATAAAACATAAAACATGGCATGTTACCATATCTCACACTGTTTAATAGCTACCTGTGTGGCAGCAATCAAGAAATGGGGGGGTGGAAGCAGTGGGAAAAGTTAAATCATAGCCCCTCATTTTCTATAACTGGAAAGTCTCCGCTTTCGTGTGCACATATTATATCTCCTCATTTAGTGTTCTTAAGGATACCGAAAAGGAAATCTCAGATAGGCACAAATTAAGTAATTTTTTTTAGAGAATAAAGAAGCTGCCCAAGAAATGATTAATTGACAAAGGAAGACTTCTAAGAAGACGTAAGTTCTGTGTGGACAGTACAGAAAGCCCCAGAGTCAATGGTTGGGCATCATTTTTTCCCATGGTCCTTTAGAGTAGGCTGGCCAGAGTGCTGAGCAGCTGTGGAGAGATTCCCTTGCAGACCGTAGTGTGGGTCCTGCCTAAGCTCCAAGGTAGAGTGGACCCACCTCTGGGGAACTTCCAACTTCAAAATGCCATAAGTTTTTGCTTTTGCTTCTCATTTTTACTGACTGAGCCAGTAAGTAAAACATAACATTCACATACAACCTAATGATGTTTAAATACTTGAATGTCTATTACTTCTCCGATCTTCTCAATGCACAAGTGCATTACTTAGTGAATGATGAAATCGGGTCAGAGACAGAAGGCAACATTCCCCGGCTCACTCCCAAGCTCTTGGATAGTTAAGTGGCGGGGATGTGGGGGAATCTGCTTGTTTTGACTGTCTAACATTTCCTCCAATATCATGATCAATACCTTAATTTAGACGTTCCATGGGTACATCATAATTCTAATGTTCATTCCCATTTCTCTAAAATTATTTCTTGCTCCCAAATGATCCCCATTCCTTAATTTCTTATAACCATTAATGAAATAAAAAATGTGGAATTCAGCCTGGATCCTTCTTCTTCATGATGCTCATGGCTACCCAATCATTAGCCATCATTTTTAGGCTCACTTTTCATTCATAAGCCTTTTTCTTCTTCTTCTTCTTACTAAGCATGTGTCTCCCATTTACATTCCTGCCTGTCATCAGGTTTGTCCCCTCACATCTATCCTCCATAGAGTGCATTTCCACTGAAAACTGTGCAGTGGCTTGCCACATCCTGCAACAGAATGAGGTTGGGGGTATGGGGCTCAGGCCACTCACTGCTTTCCCCTAGGAGAGGCCTTGCAGGAGAAACAAGTCTGCATAGCCTGAGGGCTCCCAGACATAAAGTTTGAAAGTCATTGGCTTAGTGAATAAGACTATCTTGCTGTGACCATGGCAAGCTCCTCCAAGACCTGGCCTCGACTTCTTTCCAGTCTCATTCCCTGTCACTTACTGTCTTCCAGTTTACACTGCATAGGTAGAAAAAAACACTGAGAAAATATTAAAGATTATTTTTCTATATTTGTTTTATAGATGAGACTACCACGACATGGCATAATTAAATGACATGCTCAAGGAGACACAGCAAACACATGCGTGAGACAGCATGAGCCCAAAGTTCATGCTTTTCCTCACAGCATGGCACCACCTGACACCTCCAAGCAGGAATATTCCTGAGCAAAGTCCAGGATGCACTCTGTTTAGAGAAAATAAAGAATGCCAAATATTTAATTCTGGCCCTTAGAGAATCCAAATAGAAACACTTAAGTAATCTTACATGTACTGAAATAAAAAGTGCAATTAGTACAGCTCTGAGAAGGATGGGTTCCTGATGTATAAAATATTGACCTTACAAGGTTGTGAGGATTAAATACAATAATGTATATGGAAGTCCTCTGCAATCTTGAAAGCAGAGAGCAGCACAGGTAACATGGATGAATTCAGCTATCCAGGTGAGGACAGGGAGTGCCGATGAGTACCTGATCCTTTTAAAGAACCCGAAGCTACTCATTTCTAACACACCTTTGCGTGAGACTCAGAAAGAAGGTTCTTGGTGTGGGTAACATTTCTGAATTCCCAAAAGAAGTCTTCCTATTTTTAAATAGCGACAATTTTTAAAATCACTATGTGGGTCAAACAAAACTTTGGGAATCATGCAGAAGGATTTGGCCACGAGGGTGACAGTTTGCAACCTCTGCCTGGTTAAGGGCTTCAGGGATGTTGGCATTGTCACGAGAGCTGAGTGGAACCTCGCAGAGCAAACCACCAAAAGCAAAGGAATTTGGAATCAGATTGGGTGTCCTCCCAAGATGCTCTAATTTTAGTGTGTCCAGAAGAAGGGGAATAATGATTGTCTGTAGATAGGAAGCAGACATGATAGGTGAGAATCATCAAGCAGGCAGAAAATTAGAAGAGTCAGAATCAATCTGCTCTTTAGAGTCAAAGGACTCAATCAAGGTGGAAAAAAATAAAGAGAAAACTGAAATCAATGAGTTCCAAATGGTTTGTTTTGAACCCTGGCTCCAAAAGGGAGTCACATAAAATGCTGCTAATATCTTTTCTAGGCACTTTAGTCTGTTCACTCAAAAAAAAAAGAAAAAGAAAAACAAAACAAGATGCTATCTTCATGCACTTAGTTTTCTAAAGGACTCATGAATTGGATCCTGTCACTCTACTACTTAAAACCTTTTATGATTTCCCATACCATATCCAACAAGATAAAAGCTTGACTCAAAAATGTCAGCAGATAACCAGAAAGTATAAAACATTTTCAAAAGAATGAAGTGGAAAATTAAACGTAAAAAGCACAACAAAGCTTTTTTACTCCTAATTCTCATTTACCTAGTCTTCCTCATGCTAACTGATGGCAATTCTGTCTGGCTAATTGCTCAGGCCAAAAAACATAGAGTTGATGCTGAATCCTCTCCCTCTGTTTCACCCCATAACCAATCCAGCAGGAAACTCTTGGCTCCACCTTCAAAATATATCCACAACCCAAACACGTCTATCATTTCTAATACTCATACCTGGACTCACCCAACATCTTCTCTCACTTAAATTCTTGCAGTATCTTATACTTCTCCTCTTGCCCCTATATTGGTAAGAATAGGCTATATTATGCTCCAGAAATAAGTCACACCAACTTCTCTGTGACTTAACCACCAGGGTTAGTTCTCACTCACTGTCACATTCGGCACTGGTTGGGAGAGGAGCTCTGCTCACCATAGCCTCCGCTGGACCCAGACTGACAAAGCAGCCCTTGTCACCAATCACACGGTAGAGGCCAAATTGCCCACAAGCCCCTAAACCTTCTACCAGGAAGAGAAACCTACCACTTCTGTTTGCAGTTCTTTAGCCAAGTTAGTCCTATGGCCATGCCTAACTTTAAGGGAGAAAGAAAGTACAACTCGTTCATGTTCCAGGAGAACCAGAAATAATTTGCGGGCAGTACAAATGACTATCACACCTCCCTAGAATCTGTATTAAATCCAATAGACCAAGTAAGTGATCTTTTTAAAGTCGTAAGCCAGATGATGTCACTCTTCTGATCTCCATTCCCCCAGAGTTGAAGCCAAAGCTCCCAAGATTAGTACATGGTGCTGCCTGATATCTGCTGCTCCATTACCTTTCTGGCCCGACATGCTCCACTTTCTACCCCTTCCAATCCCAGTGCTGCTGACCTCCTTCCTATTCCTCAAGCAGGTCAGGCAGACTCCTATCTTTTAACTTAGCACTGGCTATTCCTTCTGCCTAGAACACTCTTCCCCAAGTATATGCACAGCTATCTCCTTCACAACCTTCAAGGTTTTGCTTAAATGTTATCTTATTTAAAATTGCATCCATACATCCCTATGTTTGACTAGAGAGTCCACAATATCCCAGCTGCATTTATTGAGAAATTAGCTTAATCCCTTAGAACTTCAATATCCTCCCATGTAAGATTAGAATGATAGGGCTCACCCTGCTAGACTATTATAAAGATGGAATAAAAAAGACACACACATGGTGTTATACTTCTAGCTGTCACTCAACATGAGGCTAGTCTCTCTTGCCCATCCCCAAGCATAAAATAGCATAATGGCCACTTAATGGTCTTTCGTAGAATCCCATAATTTTGGAGAATTGGAAGAGATATTTAAGACCATCTAGTTGAGTCTTCCTAAAGTATCTCTGTATCTTTGCTGATGCTAACCAAAAGAAAACAAAGTAAAGCAAAAATAAAACAAAACCTATACAAAACCCCCAAATCCTATGGCCAGATAAGTTGAGAAAAATGTTTCTCCTATTTAAAGTCAGCTGTTGGACACTCAGAAGTCACATTAACATATTAAAACCTCCGAGAATTCTCGGAGTAAAGAAACCTTTCAACTCTGTTTAACCCAGCATCCCCCAAACTTAATTGACCACAGCACCCTCTTCTTTTTTCTTCACATTAATGCTCATTAACACACTGTGGAACTAATGTTCTGTTGAACACAAGTTGAGAAATCCTGAGCTAGTCTAAACCTCACATTTAATCGAAGACTAAATCATAGGCCAGAGAGATTAAGTGTTCAGTCCATTGTGACCCAGAAACGGTATAGGATTGTGTGTTAATCCATTCTCACCCTGCTAATAAAGACATACCCAAGACTGGGTAATTTATAAAGGAAAAAGGTGTGATTGACTCAGTTCTGCAGGCCTGGGGAGACCTCAGGAAACTTACGGTTGTGCCAGAAGGGGAAGCAAACGCATCCTTCTTCACATGGCAGCAGCAAGAAGTGCAGAGTGAAGTGGGGGAGAAGTCGCTTATAAAACCATCAGATCTCCTCGTGAGAATTCACTTGCAATTACAAAAACAGCAGCATGGGGGTAACTGCCCCCTGATCCGATTACCTCCCACCAGATCCCTCCCACAACATGTGGGGATTATGGGAACTACAGTTCCAGGTGAGATTTGGGTGAGGACCCAGTCCAACCATGTCATATTGGAACCCAACTTTGACATAATTCAGTGTCAAGTTCCTCATTTCTTACTCACTTCAGAATAGAGAAAGTCATTAAACATGACAAATATACTCTTTTTCCATTTAATGACACTGTCAGACTCCCACTTCCCACCCTGGTTCAGGACTCGGGGCTTTCTTTCCCTGCCTGTTTTCATGCCACGTCCCCCACATTATTCTTGCAGGAAGGGATACTCTTCCTTTCACCACTGAGCTTCTCTGTTCAGTTTGGATCTCACGGCACAGAAAAAAATAAAAATTTGAGAACAAATGTCTGGGCAGAACTGTTAGGTATTATTTATCTGTGCCTAGGTGTCTCACTAGATTCTATGTCTAAATGAGGGGGAAAATTGCTCTATAAATAACAGCAATAATCACTCCATGGCTTTCCCGTGCAGGAGAGCTCACAGACTGAGGGCTGCAGACAAATGATCTGCCATTCTCTAGACCCCCTTCCTGCCCTCAAAGCCCCCTGCACCATGAGCCACCTACTACATGCTCATGCCTTTTTCATCATTAGCTCGTATTCTGTGTAATGTGATGTGACAGGTGGACTTTTCTGGGGATAAAAGTTTTCAGATAAGATGGATGGGCTGGAGCCACGGGCCGGACATACACTATTGGAAAACATAGCTCCTGGCCTAGGTATATAATACTTCCTTCCCCAATGTACCCACAGTTAAAGAACAATGTATAAGAGCTATCTCTGGAGTGATACCTAGATCTACATTGTTATTTACATCCATGAAAAGTATGCATTTCAATAATGTATTTATTCTCAGGTATTGTTATATTAGATGCAAAATGATGTCTCTGGCTGACATGTTGTGAGTAACACAGCCTTTCTTCTCTGCTCTTTATGTGATCCTGGCTCTCATAAGCTTGTTTATGTCTCACACTTACCCGATGAGATGGGCAGGGATGATATGACGTGCCCTTTTTGTAGGCAAGTAAATCGAGGCACAGATCAGCTATTAGAAATTTGAAGAGGAGCACTTTGGGAGGCCAAGGTGGGTGGATCACTTGAGATCAGGAGCTCGACCTGATCAGGCCAATATGGTGAAACTCCGTCTCTACTAAAAATACAAAAATTAGCCAGACATCGTGGTGTATGCCTGTAATCCCAGCTACTCAGGAGGCCGAGGTGGGAGAATCACTTGAACCAGGGAGGCGGAGGATGCAGTGAGCCAAGAATTGTTCGGCTGCACTCCAGTCTGGGTGAAAGAGTAAGACACCGTCAAAAAAAAAAAAAAAAAAAAAAAAAAAGAAAGGAAGAAATTTAATTTGAAGAGGTTGGACGTGAAACTTTATCATTTGTCTCTAAGTCCTGGACTGTCTTCTCAGTATGACTTGTGAGCTAGGGAAGTCTGGCCCTGCTCTCTTAGCCTTGTTCCTGAATGAGCTCCCTGATTGGTGACATGGAAACCACATGTGGTGGAGTCAAGGTCAAAGGAGCCATACATGCCCAAGATGCCCGCTTTCAGTGAGGAGCCCACTGCCATCCCTGTAGTCCATAGCTGAACAGATAACCTTTTCTCAATCTATCTCCTCACCTGAGCTAACTTTAGTTAGGGGAAAATTTTATATAATCACATTGCTGATATATTCTATTTTTTGCATAATAAATCTCTATGCCTTAGTCAACAAAAGATGTGTACAAGTAGTAAAATGCATAATTTCTCCGTAAGTAAAAATAGCTTTAATGTGTTAGTTTTCCTGATTATAAACGCAACATGTTTATTGTAAACAATTCAGACAACAGAGACACATATTGAGAGGATACAAACATAACCTTATTTCCCACTCCTGAAAGGCATTCAGCGTTGAGGTCTTGGTGGGCACTCTCTGGGCACAGCCCGCACTCAGCCTGCCCGCATGCCCTGCAGGAGACAGCACTGGCCTCTCTAGCTCTGCTTTTCTGAGCTGGCTGCTTCAGCGGCAACCATAAACACTAGCAAATTTGATCAGTTCTGAGGGGTGGCAATGGGAAAAGAAGAAAATCCTGTCAGGTGTGGTTCTAAGCCATCAGTTCTTGACTTTTAGGAGGTCATAGATCTCTTTGAGACTTTGGTGAAAGACATGGATACTTTTCAGAGAAAAAAGCATCGACCTATATTCATAGAATATTTTACATACAATCTTAAGAAACATATGGACTCCCAAAAGCCCACCTATAGTTTCCTTGAATATATACATAATAATAATATATAAATAATAATAGTATATAGATAATAATATATTGATGGAATATAACATATAGATAATATACAGATAATAATATATATAGATAATAATATGTAGACAGATAATAATAATATATAGATAATAATGTAACCTTGAAGCCTTCAAGTTGAAAAGACTCCTGTTGTAAAAGAAAATTCAAATGTTCATAACACATGTCATAATCTGTATTTATATATTTATTTATTTACTTATTTAATATTTCTCTCCCCTACTAGATTGTAAGTTTCACAATAGCAGGGGCAGTTTATGTTGTTCAAAGATGAACACCCAGCGCCCTGTAGGGAATCTGTGTCTCAGTTATCAGTAAAATGAATTAACAGATAAGTGAATGAATGAATGAATGAATGAATGAGTGCTTATTGGTGTTCCTTCTGCCACCAGAAGCTACTTAGGTTTTTTTGTAAATAGGTGGACTGGCTAGGGAGGTTTAGGGAGAGAGGTGTTTCAATTTACCTTTTCTATACAGATGTAAATAGGATGGCAGGGTGCGAGACCCTACCTTTAGGGGAGAGATGGCATTGATTGTTTGAAGGATAGTAGTGGCCCAGGTTTTTGAAAACTATGCCCAATGGTCTATCACAGGAAAGTCTTTTCATCTACTTAGGAGAAGTCGCCTTCCCCTGACCCAGGACAGGAAGGCATAACCCAGAATTTCCCATTGTTTTTCCAGGCCCTTGTTCCCATTATATTATTCTAAGTGCTCACTTTTCTCTGAATTCAAGGTCGCACCTCTCTCTCCCTCATACTCAGTACCTAGAAGGTCATAGCATATTGTTCACACTCGCTAAATTCCTTACCAGTTACATTTCGATAAGAAACAATGTTCTTTGCTCCAAATAACTGGTGCTGCTCATTGACAGGTTTGCATCTGAAGAGCTGCTTGGGCTGCATTCCAGTTGGCTCTTTCTCAAGAGAGCCTGTGGTTCAGGTTTGAATCCATAGTGCAGCAGGGCCTCAGAGAATGGGAGAGGAGCACCTCATTCTCCTGAGATATTAAGCAATGCACACAGCCAGGGCATCATCCCTTGGCCTTTGCTGCATGTCATTATCTTGTTCCGTGTACTCGGCACTAATTGCACAATGAACACAAATGTGCTTGGTGAGCTGCACGGTGTAGAGCAATAAACTGGATGGGAAGATTAGATCATGGCCACACCATTGGGGTAAGAGGTGCAGGCAGGCAGAGGGGGTGTGGAAGGAGCAGGGACCAGTGGGTGGAGTGACACTGAGTCTCCCCACTGGGAGGCAAGAATTGCTCTTCAAGACCAGACCACAGGAATGGCAAGCATTGCTCTTCAACACCGGACCACAAGAATGCTCTCGTCCCTTGCTTCTTCTTCCCCCTTGACCTCATTGGCCTCTGGGACCTCCTAGCTTTTAACCAGGCTGTTAATGCCTAGTACCTAGCAGGCAATCAATAAACACATGCTGATTGCAACTAGAGAATAATTTAATTCAATTATTCAGAAATTTATTGAATTTCTCTCTTCCAGATATTGTACTAGGTGCTAGAGATGAGATGATTTTCCTCTCTAGTTCTAGTCCAGAGAGAAAATTCACCCATAAACAATTTTTAAAAAGTACAATGTCTTAAGAGCTAGAATAGACTTAGACTATTGTTCTATAAAAGTACACAGAAAGAAGTAACTCTTTTGGTTTACAACATCAGGAGAGCATATAAGAAGCGACCCGTGAGCATGTATTTACCCAAGCCACATCTATTGACCATCTATGATGTGCCGGGTGTCATGTAAAGCATTAGGGAAAAAAAGATGCAGAATCATTTTTGTTCTAAAGGAACTTACATTTTAGTGGGAGAGACAGGCAAATGGTAAGGCATTCAAGTCTAAGCACTTGTGGTGGATTGTAATGGTGTTTACAAACATTGGTTTCATCCTCTGTAGAAGTGCACATGCCCATTCTTGCCTTGCCTCCCTGAGAGAGGAGTATGTTTTTCTGCCTCATTGATGTTGGGCTTGGCCATGTAGCTTTCTGTGGCCAGTTGAATGTGAGTATATGCAACCTACGCATGTCCTATCAGAAGCTTTAAGTTCTATGGCATTGTTCAACTCAGCCTCTTATGTTCCTGTGTCATCTGCCATGAGAAAGGCATATCTCAGAAGGGGGCTTCCCTTTAGGCTTGAGTCCTAGGAAAGGGGATACATGGAGAAGACCTGAACTTGACCCACAGCCTGAAGCAGAGATTCATCAGCCAGCCTAATCTGCAAACATGCAACAAGGGTAACAAATGATATATATTCTTGTTTTCCCATAAACTGCTGGGACTTCGGGGTTGTTTGTTATGTAGTATATCCTAGTTAAATCTGCCCTAGTACTGTGGTATAATAGAAGTAAGCAGAGAATACGATGAGGAAACATTCAATAAGTTCAAAATCGAGCCTTGAGCAATGGTCAGCAAAAACTGCTTTGAAGAAGAGATGTATGTAAATTAAGTCCTGAGTAAAGAGAAGTTGGAAGGAGAGGAAAGATGATCAAGGAAGTGGGACACTCATACAGAGGCTCAAATATAATAGCTAGCATGATATATTCAAGACCATCTGGAAAATGAAGATTGGTTATGAGCTTATGTATGTGCAAGGGATAGTGTGGAGGACAGGCTGGGGAACAGACTAGTGGGAGATAAGACTGGAGAGGTAAGAAAAACCATCTTATGAAAGACTTCTGGTGCTATGCCAGCAGTTTGGACTTTATATTTTCAACTATATTCATGGAAGCGATTTAGAAGAGGGGGTAGGAGAAGTAACTTGGCATTTGAAAGTGATCATTCTGGCTGCATTTGGAGGATTGGATAAGAAGAGATAGAAAGCCTGAGACAAGGGAGGCAGGTAAGAAGGTGTTGTCATATAGATGAGAGAGACAGTGCAAACAGAGAGAAAAGGGTGCAGTCTGGAGATAGTCAGGGACCAGGATCTAGAAAACTTGGCAGATCATGAGAGGCAAGAGAGAGATGGGAAGGCAAGAGGACTTCTATATTTCCAGAGGAGCAGTAAGTGGATGATGATGCCGTCATCTCAGCTAGGGAAATTGTGTAGAGATTAGGATTAGGAGTGGGTGATGGGAGAAGAGAGTGAGTTCAGTTTGGGACACACAGTGCTGGTGCTCCTGAGGCATCTAAATGGAGATATCCTTTAAATGCTGGATCTGAGTCTGGGGCTCAGGGGGAGATCTGGCAAGAGACAGAGACTTGGGAGTTGTTAGTATAGAGATGTGAGAATGGGATTTTGTTTTGCGATTTTTAAAACATGATATGTTTAAATGGTATTAGAAAAGGCCTGGCAAAGAAAAGCGAAGTCGGAGAAGAGGAAAGAGGTGATATAATGAATGGAAGGAAGTCTCTGAGGAGGAAGAAATGCCATCTGGGGCACTGAGGAATGACAGTGGAGAGAGACCCTGGATCCCACGGTGATGGGAATGGGAGGGGACACAGTGCAGGTGGCTGTGGGCACAGAGTTCTTAGAAGAGGGAGAAGAGCTTGACAAATGTTCATGTTATGTTCCTTTGGAGTCCCCACTCAGCACCTTATCAATGAAGCCTCTCTTTACCATCTATTTAAAATATTGATTTGCCCTTTCCCCGCCCCTTCTTCAATTTTCTCCATGACAGCTTCGCTATCAGACATATTCTTTGGTAATGAACTTGATTATTTGTTTACTGTCTGTCCATTCCCAGTGGAATAGAAGCTTCACACGGGCAGGGATTTTTGTCTGTTGTGTTTACCACTATGTTCCTAGCAGCCTCTTACAGCCAGACGCATCCCGGGCTCATAGAAGGAACACGATAAATACCTGCTGAATGGATGAATGAATGAATGAATGATGACTTCTATTTTTCCTCCAGTGAAATAGGAGGCAAAGTTGTCAGCTAAGGGAGGAGAAGACAGTATGACAATGGGGAAAAGACATATCTAAGGAAGGACAGACGTGTTGCCATGCAACATTAAGGCCCCAGGGGAAGGTAGAGGCCATGACATTGTTTATGAGTTGTGATTTTCTCCAAAGTCTCTCAGCAGCTCCCATATAGAAAGGGAGATGATAGTTGGATAGATCCAGGGTTGAAGCTTTTTCTGGGTCAATATAATGGAAAGAAAGAGGGCAAGAACATTTTGGGAACTTGACAGGAGTAGGGTTGAAATGTTAGACCATGGAGTTTTGCCTAGATAGAGAAAGAAATAAGAACAGAAGGGAACTGACAGATTGGGAAGGAGGAAGGAGCAGCCTTCATGGTAACGAAATTGAGAATTCGAGGCACAGTGCATTGCACATCCTAATGAATGGCGGCAGGCAAGGCATGCCCTGTGTGAGATGGAGCTGAGTGAGCGGACTTGACAGGAGGTGCAATTAGTCTCAGCCGGGCAAGGGTCTTACATACCATGCTTAGGGATGGCTCTGTGGAAGGGGGTCTACATTTAGAATCAAGATCCAGGTTGAATTTAGACTCTGGAACTTACTAGTGTGTGATCTTTGATGAATTCTTCTCTCTAGGTCTCCATTTTCTTATTTTAAAACTAAGGATAATAATAACATTTTTCTCATGGAACATTTATGAGGATTGAAGGAGATAAGATATGCAAATTCAACTACTATATTTAAGGAAATACTTTAGATGGAACAGACAGTGCATATTGCCTGTATGGAATAAGTGTTCGATAAATATTGGTATTCTATTGTGTTGCTGGTTTGCCCATTTGTTTTTTGTTTTGATAAGTCTTGATTTACACACATATATAGCTCTGGTGGTCATGTGGAAAACACATAGGTGGGAGAGACTGAGTTGCATGTGCAGAGAGGCTGGGAATGTCACAGCCAAGATGGTTGTCTTGGCAGGAAACTGGAAGAAGTGAGAGGTTCATCTGACCTCTCATTAACTTTTCTGTGTCTAAGGAATTGGGTATTAGGAAAGATGAATTGGATGCCTTATAGCTTATGTTTGAAAGACTGGTCAGATTCAAATCCTGACTCTTCCATTTATTGGATATATGAGCTGGATTAATTACATCATCTTTCAGTTTCATTTTTTCTCATATGCCAACTAAGAAAGTAAAGTTCACCTCAGAAAGCTACTGTGAGGATAAAATGAAATTATGTATCCTAAGGGCATCTGACAGAGGTCCCATCTGGCATTAAGCAAGTGCTCATTAAATGACAGTAGTGTTTATTGTTGATTTTGTAATTACTGGTGTCCATGAGGTTTCTGAGGTGGGGAAATCTCTGAGTTTTTTCCAACAGGTAAACAGTCATGACCTCTGTAGTTAGAAAATAATACATAGTTAATATATTATTTAGGACAGGTGCTAATCTCCACAACAAAGAGATACTAAATTACAGTGCTGTCAACAAAATAGAAGTGTATCCCTCTCTCATCTAACAGGCCCACAGGTAGTGGCACAGAACTAGTGGAGCAGCTCTGCCATGCCTGTGTGGCTTCTGCTTCTGAGTCCAAGGCAGCTGCTCCAGTTTATTCACCCCTAAAACTCACAGGGAGTTCCACTGCTACAAGAGGAAAATGGGTAATGGGTAGGAAAGAAAAGAGAACAAGGCACCCCTGGGAAAGGGAAACTGGGTAAGAAAGTGGCAAAGGTACATTAATTTTAGGCATCTGGAAGACTTGGAAAATTCTTAGCAAGGTGAGGTTACCTTTTCATCCACCAGAGCTGAATCAGAGGTAGCCTGGTCCATGTAGCTGAATTACAGAGAGCCTCAGAGCCAAAGATCCAAGAAGGGGTTTATCATAGAAGCCTTATAGGTGGAGAATCAGGTAGTCTCCAGGTAGGACCATCATCCCAGTTTGCCTAGGACTGCTTCAGTTGTATCAGTGAAATTTATCACTATCAGTGATAGTTGGTCAACTTATCTCAAGGATTCATTTGTGAAATTTCTTTCCAGTGATTCTTCAGTTACTGCTAAGTAGGAAAGACTTCCTTTCTCCTATCACCACAGCAGCAAAACACACACACATACACTCCAACCCCAAACTTCCCTATTGGGTAAAAATGCTATGATCAATCTCTTCTGGAATGATAGGGCTCAAGGAAAAATATAATTTGTTCACTTTTTTCGGCATTCTTATGTACTAATCGTATAGCAAGTACTATAACAGGCACACAAGGTAAAAGGACAAATGAGGCATGAACCCTGATTTCAAAATGTTCACAATCAGTTTTGGAAGAGAGATCAGGAAACTGATGATTGCAATAAAATTTGTAAGTGGTAAGTACCATGATGGGAAGAAGCAGGGGCTCTGTAGAGATGCAAGGGCAGTATGTCTGGCTCAGCCTAAGGAAAGCAGGGCAGGTTTCCTGGACATAGTCACCTTAAATTCTTACCTGAAGGAGGGTTATTAATTACTCAGGCAAAGTAGCTATTGGAAGGAGGATGGTATGTAGGGAAAGAAGTTGTGTAGGAAGAAGAGAGAAGGAAGCTATCCCAAGCAAAGGGGGCAACCGAACGCCTGAAACATAGATTAGGCAAGAACAGACTTCACAGCTGACACTTAAGAAGGAGTCATGTTGGTTGAATGACAACCCCACTTCTAAAATCTCCCTACACTGCCAACTGTCTCCTTGACCAGGGTGCTCTTGCTGTTAGAAGTGCACTGGGATCCTAGTAAGTCGCTGAGAAGTGAGATGCTCCTTTTGAAGACTTCATCTTTAACCAGTGCTCAATATTTTGGAAAGCAGGTGAATGAAGTCAATCAGAGTCTAGAAATCTTCCAGGAATCCTGCGTCCATGTCCTCAGCATGTGCAGCCAGTGAAGATGCAAATGCATACCAGAAAACGCGGGCTCTCAAAATGCAAGTGAAGCAGATAGGAACTCAGCCTTCTCCCCAGAAATGCCTAATGCCAGCTGCATATTTTTCTCTAATGGAGCTGTGTTGAGCTGGTGTAGGGTCCAGGAAAGTTATGAAGTTAGAGGATCTTCCCATGTTTTCCATGAATAACACAAAGTATTGACTAAAACAATTTGTTAATAAAATTACACATTGCTATGATCAAATCCAATCAAAATATTAATTGATATTTATATTAACATTTGCCAGAACTCAAACTGAGTGAGCTTCTCCTCCTGGAACCAGGTCCTGTCCTAGTCCAGGCCTCATCTTATTCATCTCTTTTATCCTGGCTGCATACTTTTTTTTTTTTTTTTGAGATGGAGTCTTGCTCTGTTGCTCAGGCTGGAGTGCAATGGCATGATCTTGCCCCACTGCAACGTCTGCCTCCCTGGTTCAAGCAATTCTCCTGCCTCAGCCTCCTGAGGAGCTGGTATTACAGGCGCACACCACACCTGGCTAATTTTTGTATTTTTAGCAGAGACAAGGTTTCACCATGTTGGCCAGGCTGGTCTCAAACTTCCGACGCCGTGATCCACCCACCTCGGCCTCCCAAAGTGCTGGGATTATAGGCGTGAACCACTGCGCCCGGCCTCTGGCTGCATTATTAGCAACACCAACAGGTACTTCTGGGATGCAATTCTTGGCCCTGGTCAAAAAGAAACCCTTTGGAAGATGTCTCTTTTCTTTTCAGGTAAGTCTCCTTTACCAGCTGTCACAACCTCAGACTCTTCGCTGAATAAGGAAGAAAAGAGTGGGGCTTGCCTTTCCCTCTCAGTCAGCCAGGAGGGAAACACCTTTGCTAGGAGAAAGGATCTTACCTGAACCTGCCCTGACTTCTGCAACTTTAGCTGGATTCCTCTCTGCCTTTAATGGGATGAGGGTTGGAAGACACTCTTCAGAAGGAAAATTGAAATTGGTTCCAATGGCAGATCACTAAACCTCTACACCTTAGGCAAGGCTGAAGGTGTGTTTTGAAGATCAGACCAGGTTACATTTTGTAGAGGCAAAATGTCTTTGCTGGAAGGATTTCTGCTTTCCTGTTCTGGGAGCAAATGAACATCTCTGTCTTCAGGACTTCCTGGGGGTCCTTTTTTCTCTAGGGAAATAAAAACCCATCTTTTCTGTTCAGTCTCCCTCCATAAGGCAACTCTCACTCCTCAGCCAGCAAGATGCATTGGCAGTGATGGATACACCCCAATTCTCACACACATCCCAACAGAGTTGAAGAGTGAGAGGGCACTAGGAATGATGAAGAACACATCTGGAAGGCGTTGTGGAGTGAAGGCTGGAGGCGTTCTCTCGCCTGCACTTATGAAGAATTCATGGGTATTCTTGCTGCAGCCACTTCATTTATGTGGATCTCTCACAAAAGAGGCATGCATAATTGAATGGTCAAAACCAGTGCCTCCTGCAGGAGAGTGGAGGGACCTGCGTGCGGGCTGTCTGGTGCATGCATGCAGTGTCTGGTGCATGCATGCAGCTGTGCAGGATATGTTCTCTGACATCGTCTTCTGTGGCCATCGCATTGCTTTATGTTTAATGCCTCAAATGTGCCACAGTATTTGGTAGCGAGTATTGTGTATCTAAGTAGATGGATGCTGGACCGTCACTATGGGGTGGGTGATGCAGGGAAGACATGCACAGTCTCCTGGCTGGTTGGTGTAGAATTTCGATTGCTCTTTTCTAACTGCAAGTCTTGCCACATTAATGGTCACAAAATTAACTTATTAAGCTACAGTCAGCATTTTTTTTAAAAAAGAATAGGATAGAAAAGAATAAAAAATTTCAGTTTGGATACACACACACACACACACACACACACACACACCCCTCACAATGTATCTTGATATAAAACATGAGTTGTGATAAAAACAACATGAAACCCATTGATATATATGTCTTTTAAGTCTCTCTTACACCTGAAATTCCATCATAATCCTATGATGCTTCTACTTTGTGTTGAGCCTCATGCAAGGCACTGTGGGATATGAACAGGTTCTAGTCTGGGGGCCTAATCCAGGGAAGCAAAAATCAGCTGATATGTCTAAGCTCCTCCCCTCCACCAGGCACATGGCTAGACTCTCATGTGTTATTTCTTTTAATCTCAGCAAAAATCCTGTGAAATATATATTGTTCTTTCTTATGTTCCAGGTGAGCAAACTGGTTGAGAAAGGCTAAGTCACTCCACTTAGGTCACATGGCGATCATGGAGCACAAGACGTCACCTGAAATAACCAGGGATGATAGAATTTGGGATCACAACTTCATTCCAAACGTTTGATACAGGCAATAATGGTAATAGAGAATGCACGGAAGAATAGATCAATGTGAAATACTCTGTACAAGCAAACTGGTTGTCATGTTGTCACCAGTTTCATAACCTTTGTTTAGGAAGCCAATTTTAGTTGAAGGGACAGAAATATATAAGTTCAGATCAATTCAAAAAACACTGACTGCATTCCAGATACTGTGTTAGCAATTGGAGCACAGCAACATGTTTTAAATATCCCTGCCTTCAGGGAGCTTCACGTCTAGAGGAGGAGGTTGCAGAAGGGGGCATTAGAGTAGTATGCCCATCTCTATAGCTGAAAGCATTTCAGGGGGCTCAAGCAATTTCCTGGTACCTGGAACATATAGTTGTAAAGGAGTGGCCCATGTAAAAACATTGTTTTTTCCCCAGTTACCAAAGTTTCACTTAGCAGAGAAAGAGCAATTTACTGAATTGTATAGAATGGCTGGAAGAGCGAGGTGCTTTTTCAGAGCAGCCAACAATATAGTCAGGGAGTTTCTCAGGCATGGGAAGGCCCTTATTCAGCAACTCTGAATAAAACCCAAGGTATATTTAAACGGTCAGAGTGTGGGCTTGGATAAGATTCATTCAGTCTGCTCTATGTTCAGAGCTGCCTGGGCATCACTCCAAGGGCCCAATCATCTTTTGGGTGTCTCATCGTTGCCTCTCAATCATGTGTGTCTTATTATTTCAAAATTGCATGCCAGGGCTAAACGACCTCCCTCGTGGTTTACTGGTACCCACCATCCGCTTTTCTCTAGCATTTCCTCGTCTCTATTAGAGCCAGCTCTTTTGCCCTGGATTTCCTTCTTTGTCCTCTTCTGTGTTCCCCTATTGGCTTTTTGCTAAAGCTCAGCAAAATGTCTCTTTGTCCATCTCCTCTTTTTCTCCCACTCATGTCATTCCCAATTCATGCCTCAAAGAGTGCCTGTAAGGCATCCGTTACACACAGAACACATGCCGACTTCCTCAAACACCTGCTGTCTCTCAAACTGAGCTCCTTTAGGAAGTTTTCCCTGACTCAAGATCAGAGAGACAAGATCTCACCTTATAGAAACATCCCCTTTATAAAACTACTTCTTAAAATGAATTCAGTGCAGCAGATACACAAGATCATTAGGAACGGCAGCTGCTTTAGCTTTGAGATGTGGCCTTAGAGCAGGTGTTTCCAATGGAGGAACCCCTTGTCTTTCTACTACATAATTGAGTGGTAGCTGGCATGCTGCGGAATTCAGCCAACAGAAGCAATGCGGGGATAGACCAATCCATTCACGCACAATTAGTGGATTTCTTATGTTCTGGGGGATACCAAAGATTAAAACATAAACTGTGTCCTTTGGTAGGTTACACTGGATCTGGAAATGGGGATGCAGACATATTAGTAAAGGATCCTTGACAAAAGACAGAATCCTAAGTGGAAGGGCATGTATGATTCTGGGCTGCTATACCAGGCACCTTTATTAGTTTGTTTCTCTTCTCTCTCAGGCCCAACAGGCCCACAATCTTTCCAGGAATGATCGGACAACTCCTCAGCTCTTTGCTTCCCCTGCCCTCATGGTGCATCCCTGCATTTCACCTGTCCTGCCTTCCCAGCAGTCAGGAGATGGCTCCCTGCGGATGAACAAGAAAGGGAATTTCATCCTCCATGCATCGTGCTCAGTGCCAGGACGGGCATCCTGATGAGCCAGGATCTGGGAGCAAGTGCAAAGGGGATGAAATCATACAAAACTCAGCACTAAAAAAAAAAAAAAAAAAGGAAAATCAAATAAAAGCAAAATATTTTCTGCCTATTTTTTCCTTGCAAACTTCTCAATTCTATACAAATATTTGATGATTGTATTTTCAAATAAAGAAATGAAAATGGAAATAATGGAAATATGGAAATATCCAAAGTGAAATATGAAAGCCACTCTTCACAGCTGTCTGTCCATTGATTCCCCATTGATTCCCCTCTCAATATACAGGTACATTTATACCTGTCTTTTATCAATAAATGGGATGCTATCTTCATTGCTATTTAATTTTTTAAATATAATAATAGGACAGAGATACTTCCATGTGAGGACACATATCCTATACCAAAATTCATAGAGCTACATCTCGTTCTTCTCAACAACTATATAATACTCCACAGAATGGAAGAACAAACATGTACTTTAAAGTATCTCTTCTTGGCTGGGCGCAATGGCTCACGCCTGTAATCCCAGCACTTTGGGAGGCTGAGGGGGACAGATCATGAGGTCAGGAGATCGAAACCATCCTGGCCAACATGGTGAAACCCCATCTCTACTAAAAATACAAAAATTAGCTGGACGTGGTGGCATGCACCTGTAGCCCCAGTTACTTGGGAGGCTGAGGCAGGAGAATCGCTTGAACCCGGGAGGCGGAGGTTGCAGTGAGCTGAGATCACGCCACTGCACTCTGGCCTGGTGACAGAGTGAGACTCCGTCTCAAAAAAACAAAAATGAAGAAAGAAAATCTCTTCTTGTGGACATCTAGGTAGTCCTTGTTTTTATAGTTACATACAGGCTGTAGTAAACATATTGTGGATGGTTCTTTGTGTCTTCGTGTATTTCTCCACAATAAAGGACCTAAGAGTAGAATTGTTGACTCAATGGGAATGCACATTTAAAATGTTGATTGACACTGCCCAATAGTGGTAAAAAACACTCATTTCTTTCATCCTCAACAAGTCTTGATCTTATCAACATTTCTACAAATATTACCAATCTATGGCACTTGGTGGGGTAGTGAATCTTGTTGTTGTTTGAAGACCTTTGTTTGCTGATAATCTTGAACATCTTATGCTTAATTATGTATTTGATTGTTTTTCCTTTCTGTGTATTGTCTGTCGCTTGTCTGTTTTAATATTGGGGTGTTTCTGTGTGTGACAATGCACTGGCTGGCAAGGGGAGCACTATCAGTCCCTCAGGGATCACCTTCTGGGTGATCACCCCCTTGCCCGGGGTCACACCCTTCCCACATCTGACTATATTCAATGACTCATTGAGATGTAGGTGCCATGGCCTGGCCATCTCAGCTCCTGCAAGACAACTCTGTTGGGACAGTAGAACTCCAGAGATCCCCATGGGGTCTGCTTGGTGCTTTTGGGCCAACTTCATAGCTCAACCTCTTTCCCTGGCCAATCCTACCTCTTTTCCCTTTTCTTCAGGTTTTGGTACCCTAACAAGCATCCTGCACCATTGCTCCATCTCAGAGCCGGCTTCCCAGAGCCTCTGCCCCGCAGCAGACTGTCTGCCTCTATAATCATCTTGCCTAACAGGACCTTTTACACTCTGGATACCAAGTGAATGCTGGCAGTGTCATGGGTGCCAAATTCATGGAAGCGAAACTCTTACCTTTTCTCCAACTTTGATGTCAGCCCTTTCCATTAGGTGGCAGAAGCTGAATCTTAGACACGACCATCATCAGCCCTTTCCTGGTCTGGGTCCAGGTTTGGGAGGGTCCTGGTGGCAGGATGTGGTGGATCCTCAGTCACTTTTTGTCCACATTGGCATTCCCTGGGGAACACTTATTCCCTCTGGATCTTGGTGCTGAAGTTAAAGCTGACTCAGCCTTTGCCCCACTTCAAGTTGACTTTACTTGCTACTTCAGTGCCATTACTGCACGTACTGGGATAACTTGGCTATTTTTATGCATGTCAGGCATGGGGGAAATGTGTGAGAATGTGTCAAGTACATCCTCCAAGACACACCACCCCTCTTCTCTCCCATAACACTGGGCTGAGGGGAAGGAGTGGAAACACTGATGGCTTGTTCCTCCCTGGGCTGCTCCACTTTGGAAAAGGGACATCGGATTCTTTGTTTTTTGAGTTTTCTGTCACTAACAAACCTTGCTTCCCATTGCCCCCTGCTGCCCCAACACACTGTCCCTGCAGAACCGGGCACAGTCCCTGGCCAGGGCTGGGGCAGAATCTCTTTCTCCTCAGCTCTCTTTATTTCCCTTTCATCTGCTCTTCTTCCTAAGCCAATAGAATCTTGACTGAGAATCAAGACAATCAAATCTTAACATTGAGGTGGCTCCAAACACATTTTTCCACATAGTTTATCTACACTTCGTCCTAGTCTTTTGAAATTCAAAAACTGTGAATGGCCTCTTTGTTCTCTGTGTAATGCTGTGTCATCTCTTCTCTGAGGCGATGAACATAGAACGCCTTGGCTGCTGCCAAGTGGGGAGGGGCGGTTGGTGGGGATGGGGCGGGTGTAACAGGAAGTTAGAGAAAAATCAGTTATTACATCAAAATATTATTCCACTGCACTGGTGTTTCTTTCACTTGTCTTTTAACTTTGTTTATGGAGTCTTTTGTCATGCAGACATTTATAATTTTTGTACAGCAAAACCTGTCAATCTTTTCTTTTATAAATTCTAGGTTTTGTATCTTTCTTAAGAAAGCCTTCCAGTATATAAATTAAAAATAAATTCTCTGATATTTTTCTCAAACACTTTACAATTTTGCTCTTTACCTTATGCTCTTAAATGCATTTCAAATTAATTTTTTTGTACAAGATAAGTAATTAAGAGGCCTCTGTCTCTCTCTCCCCTACCCCTTATAGATAGACAGCTACCATTTTTTAACACTATTTATTTTAAAGGCTATTTCCTAACTGATTTAAAATTCCATTTTCACTATCAACTAAACTCTGATAGATGCACAACTCTTATTCTAGACTCTATATTCCAGAATTTTCCAGATCATAGTAAGGACAAGATAGTTGTATATTGCTCATTCAATTGGCTTCCATTCCTGTGTGCATTTTGTGAAAATGAATGTGATTCTAATGTCTAAAAATAATGTTTTCATGCAACATGGCTGCTAAATTCAACAAGGTACTTCATTTTTAATCCACTCAATATAAACCCAGTGAACTCTTCCAATTCTGGAGAAAAACAAATTGTCTATCCTGGACTCCTAAGAAATTGTAAAAGATAATTTTGACTGTACATAATTTTGTACATTATGAAACTATTGTATTCTTTTAATATACTGATAGATAAATTTTGAAATATATTTGAAGATTATTGTACTCAGAGTTTCTGCCTCTTGAGTAAATATTGGCAATTCTACATTCCTAAAGAAGCTTCTATTTTATATAGATTTTCAGAAGATTTGGTTTAAAGTTGTACCCAGCAATTCTCCTAATATTTAACATTTAATTCATGTCTTCTTTCTTATTTCTAATGTTGCTTGGATAACACATTTCCTTTGATCTCACTGGCTTGAATTTTATGTATTTCATTTTTTTCAAATAACTATATTTTACTTTTATTGATCAAGGTTTCTGTTTTGTTTCTGTTAGATCTTTCTTCTTTTCTGGCTATTCGTTATTTTCATTGACTTTACTATTCATTTTCAAGTTTTCCTTAGAGCCAATGTTGGCTATTTGGCAAGTTCTGGCCAAGAAAAAGTACCATTTTTATGTGTGAGGGAAACATTTGCTTTCCTGATAAAAGAGGATGGAGAAAAGCTGATAAATCCTTTCATATTCTGTTTCTTCCTGCTTGGACTATGGATGTAATGTCTGGAGAACCAGTTGACATCTTGAGAGACAAGGCAAAGACAAAGGGAATTGCAGCAACACTGGCCATGTTCTCATTTAGCCTCTGAACCACTGAGCCAGTGACAGTCTGCTCAACTCCAGACTTCTTTTTGAGTGAAGAAAAAGAACAGTAACAACTAGTTCTCTTTGTTTAAGGCACTATATACATATATTTTGCTACTTGTGAAATACATATAACAAAATAATTACAGACATGTATGCCTACTGAATTTATTTATAATCTTTTCTACCATCTAATAACTTCATTTAGGCCTATAAATTTCCTTTTGTCACTTTTATGAGATTTAATATATAAGGCCGGGCATGGTGGCTCACCTCTGTAATCTCAGCACTTTCGGAGGCTGAGGCTGGTGAATCATTTGAGGTCACGAGTTTGAGATCAGCATTGCTAACATGATGAAACCCCATCTCTACTAAAAAAATAAAAAGATTAGCCAGTTGTGGTTGTGGGCGCCTGCAATCCCAGCTATTCGGGAGGCTGAGGCAGGAGAATTGCTTGAGCTTGGGAGGTGGAGGTTGCAGTGAGCTGAAATCATGCCACTGCACTCCAGTCTGGGCGATAGAGTGAAACCGTGCCTTGAAAAACAAAAATAAATAAATAAAAAAAAGGTTTAATATATAATGTTCTCGTTCTTTTATCAATATTTGTAATTTTCATTTGAATCCCTGTTTAGGATTTTTCTCTTTTGGCGTAAAGAAAAAGAATTTCCTTATTTCTCTGTTAATTTCTATTATTGCATTTCAATCTGAGAATGAGCCCAGAGCATTCTGATTGTTAAGGTGTATGAAGACTTTGTTGACCTAAAGATGATCTGCTTGTGAAAATTTCATTGTGTTTGGAAAGGCTGAGCATTTTCTATTCATGAATTTAAGTTTCTGTCTGTTTTTTTTTTTTTTTTTTTTTGTTGAGACGCAGTCTTGCTCTGTCACCCAGGCTGTGGTGCAGTGGCGCAATCTCTGCTCACTGCAAGCTCCGCCTCTCAGGTTCACGCCATTCTCCCGCCTCAGCCTCTCAAGTAGCTGGGACTACAGGCGCCCGCCACTACGCCCGGCTAATTTTTTGTATTTTTAGTAGAGACGGGGTTTCACTGCGTTAGCCAGGATGGTCTCGATCTCCTGACCTGGTGATCCGCCTGCCTCGGCCTCCCTCTGTCTGTTTTTTATACCTACCTATCTATCCACCCATCCATCCATCTTATTCATTTAATTATTTTCAGAATGTTGATTTCTTACTAATATCACTGTGTCCTATGTGTTTTTCTTATTTGTGCTCTCAGTTTTTTAAAGTTGCATGAATATTTTTTACTTTAATTGAGGAATTGTCAATTTCTCCCTGCATTTACAAAAGCTTTTAATTTGATAACTTTTTGTTCATTTCATCAAAGATCATGGCTCTTATTTCTTCTTAGTGGATTACACTATTTATCCCATGAATACCTCTGTTTTTCTCATGGTTAGTTTTTTCATCTTGATTTCTGTTCCTTTTGATATTAACACAATTGTATCTGTTTTCTTATTATTTTCCTTGCATATTATTAAAGCTTCTGGATTGCATTATTTAAGATGCACCTTAACAAATAGCATAAATTATATATTTTTTCCAATCTTCAAATCTCTGTGTTTTTATAGAGAAGGTTCATTCCGTCATATTTATTTGGAGTAGTAAAATGGGAAGACTTTTTCTAGCCACCTGCCTTTATGTTCCATTCTTTGTAATTGTTTATTTACCTCTTTCAGATGTTTTGCTGTATTGTTAAAGTTCTCTGTATTTCTGTTTTTGTCTTTTTTCCTTCTCAATAGTTTAGAAGTTATTATCTTTCCATTTTTCTGCATATTATTTATACATCTTTAACACATGGGATTACTTTTTTTTTTTGAGAGGGAGTCTTGCCCTGTCACCCAGACTGGAGTATAGTGGCCCAATTTCAGCTCACTGCAACCTCTGCCTCCCAGGTTCAAGCAATCCTCCTGCCTCAGCCTCGCAAGTAGCTGGGATTACAGGCTTGTGCCACCATGCCTGGCTAATTTTTGTATTTGTAGTAGAGACAGGGTTTCTCCATGTTGGCCAGGCTGGTCTTGAACTCCTGACCTCAGGTGATCTGCCCGCCTCAGCCTCCCTAAGTGCTGAGATTACAGGCGTGAGCCACTGTGCTCAACTGGAATTCATGTATTTTTCTAAAAATATGTAGAGCTAGTCATTATTCTTTAGCTTGTCTTTTCTTCCTGCTTTCTTGTTCCACTGCTCTCCACCTAGCAAACCCTTGGTCTCTCCCATGTCAAAAGTATCTGACATTTAAGTTTAAGATGTTAAGAATTATTTATTTTTACAAAACCATCACATCAATAATGATTTAAATTGAGTGATAAATAATACTGGTTTATTTCTACTCTGCTATTACTGTTATCTCTATCACTTTGGCATTTAGAAAATGCTTTCTGTCTCCTTTACTATTTTTTATAATAATCATTATGTTCAATAAAACTGTCCCAAGATTTGTCAGTGTCTGGTGAAAGGCATCTTCTAGCATAGCACCTTACAGGAGGTGTCTCTAGAACACAACTCCTACTTGTTAGCTCACTGCCATGGCCTTAGTTTGGGGCCTTCACATTTTTTGCCTAAGCTTTTTTTGACCTCCTAATTGGTCTTTCTGCTGCCATATGGGACTTAGCATGAGCTGAAAGCAACAACAATAACAAAAACCACAACAAAAATTACTTTCCCTTAAACCACTGAGATTCTAAAGTTTCTTCTTTTGTGTCAGTTATTGTCACTCATCTTGATTAATTCAATAACCATTATAACTGCTGATCAGTATCCCACTTCCACTGTGAACAACTTTACAGAAAAATAATACTAATAGTTGTATCTCTAGTAGTTGGGAAGTGTCTGCCTCACAGTAGGTGCTGAATAAGTACTGGACTACTAATACCATAACTGAGTAAATACATGGTGTCCTCCTGGATGGCAGGGGTGAATTGTCACAATATCTAGACCAGACAGAGCCGACCACAGTGCCTGAATGTAGCTTGAGCTCAATAACACTTGCTGATAGCTTGATTTATGAATGCACATCTTTAAGTCTCTCTAACTTGACAGAGAAACACAATAAAATCCTATGCTATATTTAAAGGAAATAAAGCACTCAGCACTTCTGTAATATGAACAATGCTTTTCTAAAGTGGGGACATCATCTGGAATCAGTAATTGTGGTGTAAAGGCTGAGGGGCAGACCTCAGGCATTCTTTTTCTGATTTGATTGTATTGTGACTGCTTGATTATTTTGCTGCTCACGTTTCCTTCCTATAAGGAAGAAAACTAAGGTGAGTAAAGCATAGTATAATAACCAGTAAACACGTGAACATTCTGGTTGTATTTTCACTACGTTCACTTTCACATGTGATTTTGATTGAACTACTTTAGTAAGTGCAGAACACAAACTGGAAGAGAAAGAGTGTGTTAGGCTGTCTTTGTTGTTGTTGTTGTTGTTGTTGCTATAGAAAAATAGCTGAGGCTGTAATATCCTTATAAAGAAAAGAGGTTTAATTGGCCCACAGTTCTGCAGGTTGTGCCGGAAGTGTGGCGCCAGCATCTGCTCTGCTTCTGGTGAAGCCTCAGGGAGCTTTTACTCACGGCAGAAGGCGAAGCGGGAGCAGGCCCATCACAAGGTGGGAGTGGGAGCAAGAGAGGGAGAAGGGGGAGGCCAGACTCTTTGAAACACACCAGATCTCACGTGAACTAAGAGAGGACTCACTTATTATCAAGGAGATGCTGCTAAACCATTTGTGAGGGGTCCTCCCCCACGATCCAATAACCTCCCACCAGGCTCCACCTCCAGCACTGAGGATCGCATTTCAACATGAGATTTAGAGGGGACAAACTTATAAAGCATATCAAAGAGGGAGACTGTGGTGTGAGTGTGTGTATGACTGTGCCTTCAGCTTTTATTAGGAGTTACATTTCCTTGCCCCATGTAGGTGCCGCACTTTTGCAGTGACATTTCTATAAACATTTCATTTCTAATAACATCAAACACGAACATTCTCATTAAAGCCATGTTTCCCCCAAAAGCCTTTGCAATGGCACAAGGATGTTTCTGGACTATTGTAGCAGGCACAGTGTCTGTGTGTGCACAGTTCTCTTGACATTGACACGAAGTTGTGAATTGAGGGCCCCTAATCTCATCTTCTCCCAAGAAAAGGCCTCCCTTTTGAATGAGACGGATGTGGGGAACAGCGTTTCACCTGGAATTACTTCCTCTCCCATATTTCAGCAGCCAGTTGTAATATATTTGTCAATATATACCACCTCCAGAAAGCTGTTTTGGACTAAATGCAAGGAAGATATACTGAAGCTTAATTTATCTATTAAGTCAACAACCTGCACTTAATTTACAAACAAAAGAAAATAAAGACAGAAAGAAAAGAAATCAAAGGTAGAGCCAAAGAAATCAAAATTATGACGTAAAATCAGTCTTTATTTCCTTAAAAACTTTCCCCCAAAATAATCATATATCTCTACTTAATTGAAAAAACAATGTTCCTCTAGTAAGAGACCTAATATATGCTTCGAGCACCTTGAGTGCCAATGGCTTTACATGTGTGCTGTGTTTAATCTTGTGAGGTTGTTTTTCTTCCCCATGTTCACTAATGGGGCATCTGAGACTCAGACAGCTTAAGTGTCCTATGATTTAAAAGCTGCGTATACACGGAGACACATATACTGGGGGAAGAAGCCAGGTCTGCCTCCCCTCAATGGCCATGCCATCTATTCTGCCTCTAGGCCTCTAAACTAACCGCAGGGACTTTCTTCTTTCGTAAGGTGTTTTTGTTAATACTTTTATCATTGACATTATGTTATCTGTGCATAGTTTCTTTTATGTTCTGTGGTAAATAAAGATGACCGATTCCTGAACATTGAGAAGAGGGTAGGGTGTTAGGACACCTTGGTTCCCACCACCCCTTCACTGCTGCCTTATTGTTTGTTTTTGGCTGGGAGTTTCACTTTTCAGGGAAAGTCAGGAAATCCAGGCTCTATTTTTCATCCTGTTACTTTTCTAAGATCACTTCCAGATGTAGCATGCTATCATTTTCTTTTTTTTTTTTTTTTTTTGACGGAGTCTCGCTCTGTCGCCCGGGCTGGAGTGCAGTGGTGCGATCTCGGCTCACTGAAAGCTTTGCCTCCCGGGTTCACGCCATTCTCCTGCCTCGGCCTCCCCAGCAGCTGGGACTACAGGCGCCCGCCACCACGCCCCGCTAATTTTTTGTATTTTTTAGTAGAGACGGCGTTTCACCGTGTTAGCCAGGATGGTCTCTATCTCCTGACCTCGTGATCCGCCCGCCTTGGCCTCCCAAAGTGCTGGGCATGCTATCATTTTCTATGCCTCAGTCTCCCACCCTAAAACAAAAACGACAATAACAAGCACTGATGACACATATTTAATAAGTAGATTATGAAGTAGGATATGTAAATGCACTTTGAAAATATAAATGCAACTTAGAGATATACATGTGTTTGTGGTTAGATCGTTCACATATCATGCTCACAGAACACTTTGCCAAGGGCCCCAACATTCATTAATTTGCTTTCCCTACCATTTAGCTTTGATCTCAGCCTAATCTAAAGCCCATGCGGAATGGCAGGAAGGACTTGCACAGAAGGCAACGAATCACAATTCTTAGTGAGACAAAGGGCAGAGTGTATGGGTATGGGTGGGTGGCTCAGAGCACTTCAGAATGATTCAGGTAACTGTCTCCCTCTTTCCTCTTCTGGGCATAAATCAAGGGCTCCAGCTTTCTAGGCTGCCAATTCAACACCTTTTATAGGCACTTAATTCACTCAGAAATTAAAAATATATACATATCCCTAGCAGAAAGTACCATTATTCTTCAGCATGACACATGATTTGATTTTAAGCCTTTATATGTCTTGTCTGTATTCTACTGTGGGTTAGAATCAGTCAAACGTCTATGATGAACAGCCCTTGCTGCCTGGGCTAGTCACCTCCCACAGAGACTCCACTGATCCCCTCCTCGAGGAATCTTATCTCCTCCCACCCCTGTAAAAGTCATCAGCGTAGCTTTTGGTGGGGGCAGCACAGGGACAAGTCGAGTGTGTGATAAGACCATTACCCCATGCCCTCCTGCTGCCAGCTCTCCTATCTCCTCTCTGGAAAAGCAACCGTCAGAATCACAAAGAGGACCGCGTCGGTCGTTGTTGCTGTCAAACCCAGTCTCCCAGGTTTCTATTCCAATTCTCACTTTCCCTTTCCCCATATTCCATATGCCCATACCCTACCCAGGGTTCCAGGGATCTTCTGGTCTCACTATGTATGGTCTCACTCCTTCTTTTATAACCTATGCTTGCTAAGGAAGCTGAAACCCCTTCACCCTGAGCTTTTAGTGATAGGCCACAGCTTAAATTGTCTGTCTTTATAAAAGGCATGGTTGCATTTTTAAAGACTTAGAATTTGAAGTTATAAAGAGTACAGTTTTGGGTAAACAAGCCAGAGTGAATTTCTTGGTCAGAGGATTCTTCACAAGCGGCCATCCAATCAAACTTTGAAGGCATCCAGACACATTCTGGAATAAAAGAAACAACATTGGACAAAGACCAAATGAGTCGATTCTATTCCCAGTTCTGTTGTATGAACCTAAGCATGCAATTGCCCTTCTCTGGACACCACTTCTGAGTATAAAATGAAAGCATGAGATACTCATAAAAGGGTTCCTAAGCTGTATTTCAGAGTCTTCCTCCAAATTCAGCTAGTGGAGTTCAATTGTTTTTAGATAGTATTAAGGTAGCACAAAGCTAAATCATTAAAAGAAAAATCTTTCCCTAGACCATACTGTTCCTCCCTATAAAGTCTTCAAAATAGATATGTCCATGGATAGAAATGGCCAAAAGCGGTAAAGTGACACTTACCTGTCAAATAAGCTCTGTTATCAGCCCCAGTGTAGGAAAGTGGGTCTGCTCCAGGTAACCCCCAAAATCTCCCCACCTTCCTTGAAGCCTGACCTCTACTCCTACCATTGTACTGTGTCCTGTTCAACTGGCTGGTGGGCAGCAGACTGCAAATAAGAGGTTTCTAGGGCCCACGTGCACCAGAGCTACTCATACATGTGATGTATGGGGGTGGCGGACGGGGCTAAACCACTGTCCCACGTCTGCCAAACTAGACTAGAGATTAGCACAAGATGGGAAGTTGTCGACATCCAGAGGGCCAAGAGAGGCTTCTCTAGGGGAATGACCTAATTCACCGTCCATTCCACTGTATAAACCTTCAGAAATATCAAATTTTATTGCTTTCTCTTTCTTACTCAGAATCAACAGCAGTGATCTTCTCAAATTGAGTTCAAACTGTATAGATATTCAGGACTCTCTAGTTTAGGCCCAAACTCTATGAACTCTCAGTACTCTTGAACCACAGCCTCAAATTCATCCACGCTGGATCATGCCGATTTCCACAGAGCTTTATGTCCCCACCCAGCCTTTACCATGCCATTCCCTTCGGTTTAAATAAGTGCCTGCTTTCTTCCATTCCAAACTGATCAAGACCAATGTTGTCCTGAGAGTTCTCGCCGACCGTGCCAGGCTACCATGATCTTTTCCTTTTGAGTCCCAGTTTCACTTAAAGTATAGCCAAATATACTATAAGAGAAAGAGCAGGCTTTTGGGTGTTCAGAGACCTGGCCAGTTACTATCTGTACAACTGTGGATAAGTTAGTTAACCTCTTTACTTGAAAATTAAGGATAATAGTATTTATCTTCTAGAAACGCTGTAAAGATTAGATAAAATGACATGCGGAATTTTCACACAGAAGACGTTCATGAAGTGGTGTTTTGCTCCCCACTTCCAGAGCCCCACCCTTTGGAAGAAGAGGAATTTGGTCCATTGCGATTTCATCTATGACCTTATTTTAATTCCAATTTTTTATCAACACTGGCTACTTGGTTTTTTTTTTTTTAAGTAAACGGCTTCAGATGCCTACATCTCTGCCTAAGTCATTCTCTCCCACAAGCATAACACACTATCTAGACATTTTCATTGTATCAGGGTAAGTCATGTGGGAAGGGCAGGAAAGCAAGGACATTTCTACTCATGGCCCTCCAGATGGACGTTTTTAGTCTAGATCCTCTCAGGTGTGAGGGACAGAAGCTCAACTCAAACTAACTTAAGCAAATAAAGGATCAGGAATTCCGAAAGGTGGGTGTCTGGTTCCATACATGACATGTCCTCCTTTCTGTGATGGCCTCTCCTCTTGTTCCTTCTTTCCTTTTTGTTGACTCCATTTCCTTGCAGAGTTCTCCATGTGTTAGGAAAGACGTCCTCCAGCTGCAGTCCTTCTTTCCCAAAGCACCTGGAAATTTCTCAGGAAAGAAACTGATTGACCAGGCCAGGGGCCTGTGCCCACTCTTATGCCAAGAGTAGAGCAGTGCCCACTCCAACCGCATCCAACTGATTCCCAGTGTTCTGGGGATCCAGATGCAGTAGCCACCCTGTCTACTACAGACCCAGGGAAAATATCTCTGACAGTAAGCATCCTGAAGGTACTGACTCACACTGCGAAGTTCATGTTGAATATTATCCAGCACACTGATTGGTTTTTCAAAGCAAGCTGATCCTAAAGACCAGGAGCCAATGTGTCTGCATGCTGATCACTGTACTGGGACATTTATAATCTTCATTTTAATGAATCTACAACAACTCTGTGCAGTAGATATTATTATTTCCACCTTAAGGATGAGGTGGGATGAGATGACATGAGAACGTTGAGCATTACTGGATTGAACTTGATCAATGGGATTAGACACAAATCCAGGTCTTCTGATTTTAAATCTTAAATTACTTCTGTTATACTGCTCGATGGTAGTTCTTCTTTTTGAGCTGAAGGTGATAAATATAAATCAAGGCCAGATGACTATGCCTGTAATTCAATTAGAAAACACTGAAAACTCCTTTTGTAGGACTTTGGGCTTATATCCCTGTGTCCTTAATTTCTGGGCTGTTAACAGTTACACTTTCATTTTAATATCAGGTTAGGCAACTTATCAATAAATCAGAAAACCTGCTGCTCTAAGTCAAATTCTCAAAATAGACTCACATAATTCAGACATCACCTGTGCCTGGACCCATTCCATTCCCATCCAAAGTGACCGTGCTCAGAGCCCCATCCAAGATGGCTGCAGCTCTCCCTTTCTGGGGAGAGTCCCTTTAAGGTAGGAGGCTGCCTTCTTCCTGCCATGGTTTTCACCCTCCCTGAAGTGGCATTGCAAGTCAAAGCTGAACCCTGCCCAACCCCAGATGTGTGAGGGCAGGCTGGCTTCCTCTTCCCCTAGGGCAGGATCCTCCAAGCTTCTGGGCATGTAAGATCACCTGCCACATGGAGCCTCAGCAGAGGCAGGCCACAGCAGGCGGATGGCAGCAGAGCAGCGGCTTTTGTTAAGTCCTGAACATAATTTCAGCACTGCTCTTTAGATTTAAGCTCCCGCAGTTCTTTCCATAATAGCTGAGAGAAATAAAAAACACTGCCTCCACACCCCTTCCTCCCTCACTCACAGGCACACACACACCCACCTCCTCCTCCTCCTCATGGTGGCATTCTGTCTGCCAGTCCTTCAAGCCTGGCCCACCATGTGTGAGTGATTATGCATCCCCTCTCCTATGTCTGCTGTCAGGGTTCAGCTGGGATTTGGACAGCAGGGCAGCCAGGTCCCACAGTGAGCTTACTGGACTTATTGTCTATCGTTGGGTAAGGTGACAGGTGTGCATGGGGGCAGTTTACAGAGAATCAATCCCTATTTGTACTAGCTCATTGCACACAGTGCAGATTCCTAAGCTGCCCGATGATAAAAGGTTTATGAAATGCAATCCTAGCTGCCCTCTCCAAAGGAGTTAAAGACCTCATCTGTTTCCCCTTCCTTATTTTTTTTTAATTTTTATGCCCCTTCCTTGTTTCTTATCTGCAAACAGAAAAATCATGTCTGTAGTAAAGTTCTTCTAACTTCAAGGAGTGTGGGTGGTGAAAAATTATCATTCTGTCTAGAATTTAAGGTCCCTTTCCCGACATTAATTTTGTCTTACGCCATTCATCCTCCTCTGCAAAAAAAGTGGACTCATGAACTGGGAAGTAAATGGTGCATAACACAAATCTAGCTAATGCAAAAGGCAAAGTGAGTCCTCCAGACACCTGATGAGAAGTACTTGAGCCTTCTAACTCAGAGGAAGGAGCTCTGATTGTTGAGGAGGGAACTGCAATTTCAAAGTGTCCCCTTCCAATCATAGCTCCCCCCAGTCATAGCTTCCCCCAGTCAGAGGTTCTTTAGTCATTGGCTCACTTCTACTGGCAGAAATCTCTAACCACAGTCACGAGCCACCCCAAAGCAGAAGGACCAAGCTGTGCATTCTTTGGGGTAGTTGCAACAATGGAGATTCTCAGTCCTAAGCCTGATAGATCCTGAGACTAGAATGGAAAATGGAAAGGAAGTTTGCTGACGGCATTGATGAATCCGGTTCCATTAGGCAAGAGATGTGCTTGGTTGAATGAAACCCTTCTGTGTGTAGCCTAGGATCAGCTTTTCGATTTGTAATTACAGCAATGAGCAGCTGACTGATCCAACATGCCTGTATTGGTGATGCCGTGTTAAACCCAATAACAAAGGAGGGAAAAAGATGCCTTCTCTAGAAGGAGGTTAATGGTGTGCTTTTGTGAAACCTGAAGGCCATTGGGAAATTTTACTTCATGTGGCAAATTCAAGCATTGAAAGAGCTATAGCTCTCAAGATAGTTTAGCATTTAGCAGTGTTCAGAACCCAAATTAGACTTCTGGTTCGGCAATCCCTGAGGATATATTTTGCCTCAATGAATGCACAGAGCATAATGCTGAAACTGCTCTGTCCAGGAGTCTTAGTTCCCAAGCACAGATAGCTTCTACCAATGACACATGGTAGACCACATCCATCTCAACTTGGTTAAAAACAGTAAAATTAGTGAAAATTAGTTGATAGTTAGGATGTCTGGCTATGGTTGGGATGGGGGTGTAATTGCTATCCTGTTTCAGATGTGGAGTTGAAATGACTCAACCTAATCTCGCAGCCCCTAGGGGACAGAACTGGGATTTGGACCCCAAGCAAAGCAGCCCTAAGTCCATGCTCTCATTCAACAAGTCATGTCAGTGACGCCCAGTGTCTGTGCCTGCCAGGTACCAGACAGGGTTACCTCACCTGTGTGCAGAAAGTAACTGCCAAGCATCATATTATGCTAAGGTTCATTTAAAAAATATTTTCAAGCTTTTCTTGCTATACAGAAGGGTAGGATGGGGAATCTCAGACAAGTCCCTAGAACCTCAAATATACTTGGTGTATTTCTAACTCTAGTTTTTAATCCATGGCATTCTCATCCAGCAATATCCTTCCCTCCGCCTCAGATCTAGGATCAGAGTCACTCTCACGGTATTCGCGACTCCCACCGTCTCCAAAGAACTTTACAAAACTATCATAGAAAATGACCACCTATCATGTGCTGTCTGATGAAATTAATTATGTGTACCAACCATTGGAAACTCAGTTAAGATTGAAAGCAGTATATGAGTCTTCCTGTAGTTTTGTATCGACATATGTATTGTTTTGTAATGTTTATTAATAATCTCATATGCTATTGAAAGCAACAAAAAGATTCTACGCTAGGATGCTTGATATCTATTTCAGTCCCTCACAGTATTTAGCACAGGATATTATTTTTGAAGTTGATCTAAGATGAAAATGCTTAGGTTTAAATCCTGATTCCATTCCTTAACTGTTGTGTGGCTGTGGACAAGCTTTTTCTGAGCCTCAATGCCCTCATTTATAAAACGGGGATGATAATATCACCACTTCATAGGTTGTGAGGATTTAATGAGAAAAATGCATGCAAAACACTGAGTATCATGTCTAGCACATTGCAAATAAATATCAGTAAATATCAACTCCGATGATTAATTTCTTATTATTTGTACACACCTGGGAGCTTAATAAACATTGGTAACTGTATAGATTTATTACAGTTCAGGGTAAGGACATTTACAAATGTTATTGTCCACCTCTCCTGATTGGGAGTAAAGACTTACCAGTGGCCCATGATCTTTATCATCGTTCTGGAGAGAAATGAAATGGTGGTGAAAGGAAGCCACCTTCCTTCTGCACTGCGCTGTTATCACCTGCCGTCACGGTTGTTCCAAAGCATTTAATTACACATGTCACTATGCTGAGCACCGCACAAAAAGACTCATCTACAGATAAAATTCTTGTCCATTGGGAGCTCACAATATCAAGGACATTTTGATAGACATGTGAATTAGAAGTTAATGGCAAGAAGAAGAAAAAATACCAGTTAACGTAAAACATCTTTAAAATGAGAAGGAGTATAATAAATTATTCCAGTTCTACAATTTTATAGACAAGAAGCCAAGGTTCACAGAGGTGAAAGGACCTGCCTGAGGTCCCTTGGTTGTGCAGAACTATGAGTAGGATCTTGAGGTCCCCAGATCTTGAGGTCCCAGGGCCCCTTCCTGTCAAGGTCACAAGATCCCACATTCCAGGCAGTGTTGTTCCTATTCATATGCAACACAAGGTAAACTTCTGGGAGGCCAAGGCCGGAAGGACTGCTTGAGGCAAGGAGTTTGAAACCAGCCTGAGCAACATAGTGAGACTTCATCTCTACTATGTTGTAGAAAATTAAAAAAAAAAAAAAAAAATTAGCTGGGCATGGTGGGTAAGGCAGGAGGGTTCCTTGAGCCCAGGAGTTCAAAGTTGCGGTGAGCTGTGATTGCACCACTGCACTCCAACCTGGGTGACGGGGCAAGAGTCTGTCAAAAACAAAAACGAAAAAGAAAGAAAGAAAAAAGAAAAAAGCCAAGGTAAATTGTACGTCTTAGACATGTGCAAAATGGCAGTGATGTTTTCATTTCACCTCTGTACACTAAAATACAAACAGACAATGAGTACTTTTCTTCTATGCCGTTTGAAAATACATTAACATTTTTATGGGGTTACAAGGAAGCATAATAATTAGCGGTGGAGTTCTAGAAGAATATTTTTAAAATGTGTGTCAAGGCATAGTAGGGGTATGAATGTGTCAGAATTAGCTAAGGAAGGTTCTGTGAGAAGCTACATTTTCTTTTTCTTTTCTTTTCTTTTTTTTTTTCTTGAGACAGGGGCTGGCTCTGTCACCCAGACTGGATTGTAGTGGCACAATCTTGGCTCACTGCGATCTCCGCCTCCCAGGCTCAAGCAATTCTCCTGCCTCAGCCACCCAAGTGGCTGGAACCACGGGTGCGCACCACCATACCCAGATATTTTTAAGGAATTTTTTAGTAGAGATAGGGTTTCACCATGTTGCCCAGGCTGGTCTCGAATTCCTGAGCTCAGGCTACTGGCCTTCCTTGGCCTCCCAAAGTTGTGGGATTACAGGCGTGAGCCACAGTGCCCAGCCAGGAGCTACATTTTCTAGATTTTTTGTTCACATCCTCTAACTTGCTTCTCATAAGGGGAAGCCAAAGATTAGAATAAACTTCCAGGCCCTAGAATTAGATCTCTTAAGAAATCATTTATGTCCATTAGATTATTTCTGTTCGGTTTTTATTCTTTCCTACCACCAAGGAGGTTAATGTCTTCAACTCTCTGAGGAACTACACAAAGTTTACACTCAGAAAGCCCCTCCGCATGTCTACCCTGAATCTTTCTCGCTGCAGTTTAAATCACAGATGCTTCTATGATTGCTTTAGTGGATGTGGATTGACCAAGTCATGGGGAATAAACTCCTGCTTTGTTTTCTTTTGAAGAAGGTTCTCCGTCTTCAGACTATAGAGCTTCTTCTCAAATACCAGGTACTTTGTACCTTTTCATTGTATCATATACACATGGATGGCTTTAGGAAATTGATTTTTAAAAAGTGAATGAAAAAGAGGAGTAACATAGATGTTCTGAAACAGAAGTGACAGGAGGAGAAAATAGAAAGTTATTTACTATTTTCAAAGCAACTAAGTAGAAAGGTTGATGAAAGAGAGAGAAAAAAGCTGTCACTGAATGATATTTCCATTGGAGGGGAAAATAGGTTCCAACAAATGAAATTTGACTCATCTTTACAAGTTTCACTGAGCATGAAAATGTCCCTTTAAAATTTCCCATAAGCCATGGCTGGCTATGGGATTTTTCCAGTGCAAAGGGAATCTGAGTTCAGGAGGCCAGGGAATGCCAGGGGGAAAGGGATTTTCTGATACTCAGAAGACTGAGAGACTGTCAGTTTAAAAAATGAAAGTAATATAGAAGGGGCAAAGTGGCATTTATCATTCTATCTCTCCAGGCTCCTGTCTCTTTAATCAGCTAGCCTGATTTGCCCAGTAAATGATTCCTGAGAGTGTGTGTGCGTGTGTGTGTGTGTGTGTGTGTGTGTGTGTGCCCGCGCGCGTGTGTTGTAGCTCTGTCAATCCTTGGATTAGAACCAATGATTGCAGCTTGTAGGAGGGCTGTCCAGGGCCAGATTGTACAATGTGTCTCAGTGCCAGAGTATGAGTGGAGATAATTACGGAGAAGTCATACTCTCTCACACCCTCGGCTTTCTTGTTGTGTCCTTCAGCAAAACAGTGGATTTAAATCTCCTTGCACAAGCTTGAGAGCAACACAATCTATCAGGAAAGAAAGAAAGAAAAAAACCGAACCTGACAAAAAAGAAGAAAAAGAAGAAGAAAAAAAATCATGAAAACCATCCAGCCAAAAATGCACAATTCTATCTCTTGGGCAATCTTCACGGGGCTGGCTGCTCTGTGTCTCTTCCAAGGTAAGAGCTTGCTATTGATTTGCCTTCGGTAGACCCAGGAATTGTACAGTGTGCTTTATAAGATTTGCAGACTCCCCGAGTCGGCTGTGCTGCGCTGTTTGCAGGTGGAGGAGAGAGCGTTTAGACAGCATGGCTGGGACTTCATTCTCCCGACTAGGCTGTGAGAATATTGATTTGATTCTGGCTGCTACCGGAATGGGGGAATATGTATGTGCATAAGTAAAATGTGTTTGGTGCTCCTGTTAGGACTGTGGTTGTGTGCTAGGCTCCCTGGCTTCATGCACATTCTTGCACACATACACAACGGAGCACACATGTAAGCAGGGGGAAATGACAGATTCGGAGGGCAACAGGGTTGCTAATGTGTTGCTTATGCGACTGGGAAGAAATTACAAGAGGAAACTTTAAATATCGGCCAGCGAACTTGCAAAGCTTTTAAAAGGAGCAGAGAGGAAAATGCAGGCTAGAAAGAATCAGGTGCTTCCTGTGAGGGTCTGGTCAGCGATCCAGCTGCAAGGGATGAGTCAATTTGCAGCAGTGGGGGACAACTGTATTAGTTTTAAATGTGTTCGGGGGTGTGTTTGTGGCTGGGGTCGGAGGTGTGGATAACAATCGGATAAAAGGGAGGGGAGCCGGGGCTCTGAAATTCTAAAAAGCTTTTCGAAGTTGAAGGGAGAGAGGCAATAAGAGTCGAATGCTAATTTTCTGTTTATTTATCGGCTGAGCCGGGAGCCCTGGGGGCTGCAGTTGAGTGCAAGCTTTGATGTTCCCAGTGCTGTGTTCTGTGCATTTGGAATCGGCCTCCACCTGGAGTCCATTTGCTGCACCGTGCCTCCCCACACCCCATCCCGGCTCTCACGTCTGTTCGTTCCAGCAACAGAATTATCCACTAATCTTCTTGCTCCCACCTGCCCTGTCCTTTGGGGTAACTAGTTTGCCTCTTTTATATTAAACACAGCTAAAACTCGTAAGGATCGAGACAAGCTGAGAAACTTTCCCAGGGTGGCCCAGTAGGGCTCCGGGAGGAGGAGCCCTCTCTTGGGAGGTGAGGCTCAGTCCTACGCAGTTGTATTCCCAGAGGAAAGTTCCCTCTGACCCAGTGAAAAACGATGGGGAGTCCCACCCCCTCGCCCTCTTCTCCCCCCTGCAATATGGAGTTCTCCTGATCTGGACTGAGTCCTGAGCTGTAGTCCTGCTGGCTCTTCTCCGAGGTTAGGATTTAGGGATTGCTGCTGTCCTCTTGACATAGGTTGCAGTGGCTGCAGTGTGGATCCACGTAAGGTGGGCAGAGAGACCAGGCTGGAAAGATCAAATGTGTACACCCTTGACTGGGGCTCGATGAAGAAGGCAAGGGGTGGGGACAGGAGGGATCTGTGTCGGATGATAAGGAAGTCCAAGGTGGTGAATCTTGCAGGGATGTCCATGATGTCGTCTGCTGCACCCAACCCCAGGAGGCATGGGCCTCAGGATCCCCTGCTGTCCCCTAGGGGCTTTGGTGGGTGTTTGAGTGAAGGGAATCAACTTGGAGGCATCCTCGATTGACTCCTCTTATATAATATGGAGCAGTATCAGTGTGTGTGTGTGCGTGCGTGTGTGTGCACCCCTGCTTGTTCTGGGTGCACAAGAATGAAGTGGGGAAGCTGAGTTCAGGATCGGACAGTTTCGGAAAAGCAGTTTCTATGGGGGCTGACAGCAAAAATGAAAACTAAGCAGGCAAGGGGTAGGGTGAGGGGTCAGATGTAGGGAGAGGGAAGGTCCCAAGCCCTCAGTCATTTCTATCTGTCCCGAGATCCATGTCTCTTCTGTCTGTAACATCAAACTGGAGACCATGACCAAACTTCCACCATCAACAGCCCTGCTGGCTGCATGCCAGGAGCCCCAGGGCCATACTGAATTTACATATAAATTAGCATACGTGATTTTTTTTTTCATCAGCATAAATGCAGGGAAGCATAATATTTGCTCATACTTTGAATCGTCTCTGAATAGATGAGTAGCAAAGTGGTGGTGCCAGTTTCTCTAAGGTGCCATCTGACTTTGTGGTCTTGTTCCTAACTTGGGGTAGGGGTGGTGGCGACAGCACTATCTCAGACCTTATCACATTCTACCAAATCCTGAATTTCTCAAAAAGAATGATGGCCTTATTTGTGCTACCCTCACCCAGTCAGCCCTAGACGGGCTTCAGTGGTCGTAATAGAACAAGGCTGCCCAATTTTAATGCAGAACGACCCCCAAAGACCCGCATATTGCATGCCAGTCAGATGTGGCAAAGGTGATGTCTGTTTTCTCTTTCAGAGGAAGGAAGCTGAAGTCTGCCAGCTATCTCTTATCAAACTTGCAGAATTACTGAGGCAGCCCAGGTCTTGCCTGCAATAATCCACCCCTATTGCATTGACCCAGTGGGACTAGTTAGAATGCAGTACACATTCCAAGGCGATTTTTTCTTCTCCTCTGTTTTTGTTTTAAGCTGGTTCTTCCTAGAGCTGCTGCTTCCTGTGCCTCCTGCCTCTTGAAAAGGTGTCTGGTGCTAGTGGCAGGTTAGGAACCCCTCCCTGACCTGCTCCTCCCCCCAACCCAGCCAGCAACCAAGATCCAGCTTAGGTAGGGAGGGGGGTTTCTGAGAGAATCAGCACTGATTAGTGACGCTGACAGGAGGGGGGATTAACTCCCTGGGGCTCTGGCCCTAAGATACACCAGGGTTGATTAAGTAGAGGCATCTCTTTCCTGGGAGCAGACGCTGCAGAACTGGATCAGGCGCTGTCCTTTGCAGCACACCCACCGCCCACCTTCTGCCACTGAGAGCCTCTGAAAGGAATGGCTGCTTGTGCTGCAGCTTCCTCTTTCTAGAAAACCGACCATTTCTCCTTCGAAGGATTATTGTTTCTTTTAACACCTTCCGATTTGCTTGGCTAGGTTCCTCTCTTACCTTTCTCATTTCCTCACCTCTCCTCACATCCCGCATCCACTTAGCAGCTAACTTGAGACACAGACAGGGCAGAGGAGAAGGAAAAGGTGCCTCGGCAAAGTTCACACTCCCCTTCGTGCAGCACCCAGGAGGTGGGCGGTGGGCGCCGTTCGGCTGGGCAGGCCGGCCAGGTTCCTGCCATGCACAGTACACACGTGGTGCCAGCAGCAGCTTGAGCTGGGCAATGCTTCTGAGATGCAGGGGTGGCAGATGAGACCATAGCAATATCCACTGGCAAAGTGGAAATATCAGCCTGGGATGATGGGACCCTGGGCCTGACATAGGCATTGTGGGCTCTTGGAAGCATGGCAGTAAGGGGAGCCTCATCGAATGGAACCTGCCTGCCAGGCTTGGGGCTGCCAACTTGAGGCAAGTTCCTGGCAAGGCATGCACAGTGGCACAAATGTAGCTCACCTCCGCCCTTTGTATTAGGAGGCCACCCCACCAATGGGGATGGCCGTCTGAGCATTCGCTCAAGCGTGCCTGGAGAGTGTCTGCCCTGGCCGGCAGGTCTCACTGCATGAAGACCATTCTTGAAACTGCAGCTTTAGTTACCAGGCACAGAGCCTGGTCCTGGTCCTGATTCTTCCCTTTTTTGGTTCCCTTAAAGCCAAATATAAGCCCCCAGATCTCGTCTTATCAGCTGCAGTGCACAGTCCCTGACTTCTGCTCTTTCTCAGTAACCTCCTTCTATAGTGCTGGTTTTAATTCAGGAATCCTGCATAGTGTCTTCAGGTGTGTCTCTTGGTTCCCTGCCTGAGGTGATAGGGTCTAGATTGCCTCCTGGCAGTTCCCTGGGTTCTGCTCTCTGCCTGCATGCTGTCTGCCAGGCTGGTACTGGCTCCTTTTCTTGATGGGCCAGACAACCTTGTGTTGATTTTAGCCAAAACTTGTCCCTTGGGATGAAGTGAGCTCTCTGAATATCCCAAGAAATGGCAGAATTTCTGAATCAATATGGGGCACATGATTCTGATGTGTGCAAGAAACACATGCTGGAGAGATTTGTAATGCTCTTGCCATTCAATCATAGTAGAGGCACATTTTGGGTAGGATGAACAGGTCTGTGATTTGGCTTTTTTCCTAGTATTTTGGATTCAAGCTCATGATCTTCTTCTGCCCACAAACTAGAATGCTAAAGATTAACAAACAAACAAACAAACAAAAAACCCACATTGCTCTCTCTCTTGCTGTAGCAGAGATCCTACAAATGCTTCACACACTCAATATGCATGGTCTCCAGGTTTCAAGCCATTTCTAGTGGCCTGAACATAGCTCCATGGGGGACATGTACATCTAAGCTCAAATTTCTCTGTTTTCTGTAGGGAAAAATCTCTCCCTCTGCGGGCCTATCTCCCCACCTGCCCACCAGGCCGGGGAGCGACTCCCCTGGGTGTTGTAAGGACTCATTAATGCTTGTAACACTCCAAACATGTGGTGCTAAGTGGAACTCCATGCTGAGATTATATTTATGCAGTTTACTTCCTTTCTGCTCTATTGTCTTGTTACATGTTTACTTTATGTCTATAGTCATTTGAAATTCAATAAAACTAATTAAACATAAAAAAATGAAAGCATGCAGTAATAAAGAAGTCGATGGCATACAGTTTGGAAGGGTCAAAGGGTACCATCCTAGTGTGCCTAGAAGCATCTGCTCCCCATTGCCAGAGGGTGCTTCATCTTGTCAGAGAGTGCACTGGGGAAGGGCAGAAGGGCTTTAGAAGGCACTTGCAGGGAGCGTGCCTCCCATCCCTTTGCAAAGGAGGCTTCAGTGTGGGACTGCAGCGTGAATGGTGGAGAGGGGGAGCACTAGGGAGGATGGAGCTGGATGTAGGAGTTTCAGAAAAAATAGCTCTAATCTGGATTGGCAAAGGGTGGGAAAAAAAGAGCTCTGGTTTCTACTTTGACTGATTTTGGTCAGTAACCTCTGAGAACTTTATTTTTTCTTTCATGTATGTATGTATGTATGTCTTTATTTATGCAACCCTCTGGATTAAGCCTGCTCTTGCTACCACTGCTTAAACTGAAAAGATATAGGAGTGTATCCATTTTCCTTCCCATTCTCTCTCCCTCCTTCCCTCCTTCTCTCCTTCTGCCCACTCCCCCTACTTCTCTGTTCTTCACCTTCTCTTTTTCTCTTTCCCTTTTTCTGTTTTCCTTTCGTTTTTCCTTCTCCTCTATGGGAAAAGTAATTGATCAGTTGACAGATCTAGGTCAAGCTGGCAGGGGTTGCTCTGCTTCATGCAGGCTTGCCTAGGAGAAGGAGGGGAGAGCCTGTCTTCACAGTTCACAAGGAGCCCAGCTGATGTGATGGAAGCAGGGAGGGAGGCCAATGGACCATGGGCGAGTTCAGCCCTCCCCAAAAGGTTCTCTGGGATCCTATTAATGACAGAGTCTTCTATTATTTGGTATCTCTCACACTCTAATTTTCCATATCAAATTTATCTTTGCCTATTTCCTGCTTTTTTTCTCAGCTTCTATAAGCTGCCTGTTTCGGTTTTTCTTGTTCTTCTTTCTGCTTGCCCCTCCTTTCTCTTCTCCTTTTCTACTGCTTCTAAAATCATGACAGGAGATCACAGAATCTCCCCTACTTAAGTCATATTAGAGAAATGGCCTTTTGTTTATTTGCAAGTGGAGAAACAGAAACCCTGCCGGAAGAGCTCTGTAAGTCATTTGCAAACTGCAAAACAAACCAACAAAGATTCACATTTTCATTGCGGAGAAGAGCGTATTTCAAGAGAGACTGTCAAGCTAAGAAATCAAATATTGGAAAACACATTCTTCAGCTCTGTTACTAAGGACATCTTAGGTTACTAAATTTGATTTTTTTTTTTTAGCTTCAGTGAGAGTATTGCCCTTTGCGATAAGAAAAGACTGATCAAAAGACTGCTGGTTTTGGCTTTACTTCCTCATTCAAATTCACTCGCTAGTGGTGCTTCCTTTGCTCATCTTGGAAATGTCACCAAACTCTCACCCTAACACAAAATCCATCTGGTTGTTTATTTGTCCACTGGTTCAATCACATCCAAGTGTTTATTGAGTGTCTACTACGTTCGGTGCATTGTTTTAGGTGCTGGAGATACAACAGCGATGAAAAAGCAACTAACGGATAAGACCAAAGACCTAGTTGGGTCTCTCAGATTTGGCTTGGCTTGGCATCCTTTGTCGTAAACGGAAAGCAACAACAGCAGTACCAGAAGCAAGGGTGGAGACTCCATGACGCAGCCTCTGGCCTCCTGTGCAAATGATGATGGATGGCAGGAGAGTAACTAGCCCTCAATCCTTGTTTTGAGACAGGGGTTTGGGGAGAGGAGGTGCACACCCTGGCTCTGGGTTCTCATAACACAGAGATGCTGCCTTTGCTACTCCACACAACCTCTTGTAGAAAAGGAGCTCATGGATGCCTTTGGTGTATATAGGATGGGGAACGCTGCTGTGAGTTCACTGTCTTTGTGGTCATTGTCTTGTGTGTTTGAGTTACTGGTTGATGCTGAACATCACTGTCACCTCTCTGGCCTCTCCACCTCCTTTATGCCCTGACTTCTGCACAGAACTGGAGGGCCAAGAAGATAAAAGGAGAATACAAGATAAGGCCAGGGAAGAATTTGCCTCAGACAGCTTTTGTGGATGAGGCAAATACTATTCTTCTGACCTCTGGGAGAGATTCAGAATTCAGGGTAGTGCTAAGATAACCTCCTCTATAAGAACCCTTTTAATTTGCTACCCTATCATCACATCTTAATTTAGAGTTCCTGGAATAATACAAATGCATTATTAACAAAAGGAATTTCTTTGTTTTCTTCTGATGGAATACAGTGTTTTGGACATCACATTGTGTAGTTGTTCTCCTACACACCCATCTTCTTTCAATCCATGGATTGTGTTTGCAGCACTGTGTGTACAGTGGTAACAAAGCTGCTCTGGCGCTCACTCTGTGTACTCTAGCTGCACCCTGAATGCTTTGGGAGGGCTGCTGCTATCAGCATTTCCATCACGGTGGTGGTGATCATGCCTAGGTTTTCTCATGAACAAGAACAGGTAATTACCTTTCTCATAAACCCATGATTCTTCCAAGTCCAGTGGTCTAGACCAATTATACATCGCCCAACTTGATCTCAGAAGTCAGAATGATCCTCAGCGGGTAGGTGCAATCTGCATTTATTTGCAATACTCTGTCTGTAAGCCAGTGGTTTGCAAACTTGCCATACCATAGAATCACCTGGGGAACTTTATAAAAATACCAATGTCTGGACCCTATCACAGACCAATTAAATCAGAATCCCTTTGAATGGGGCCTTACACTGATATTTTTAAGAGCTCTCCAAGAAGGCCTAATCTGCAGTCAGGTTGAAAAGTGTACCTCTGAAGCCATCTGAACATGTTCAAAGACCTTGGGTAAGACACATCCCCTACATGGGCTTCAGTTTTCTCACTCTAAAATAAAACACTTGGACTAAGAGATTTTCAAGTCTCATTCCAAGTTCAACATTTGGCAATACTGCAAATAGTCTTTTTGAGTATAGTTATTGATAGGTAGTGGTGCTAAAGGAAAATACTCAGCACCAGCCTCTGCCTGCAGGAAGGTAAGAATATAAACAGCATCACAGACGAATGAACAGAGTCAGAACATGTAAATGGTGTGTGTGCGTGCAAACTCTACATGCTATCTCATATATATGATGTTGTGTATTCATATATGCATGCATTTATTTACCTATAAAGCATCCTTAGAATGGAAGGAAAGGATTAACTTGTCATGGGTACGGGGAATAGAACTGATAATGACTCTCAATTGATCAATTCCTAAGCCTTCCTACAAGAGAAATTCAGAAGGCATTTGATTGAGGGTCAAAAAGGAATATGTTTGAGCTGGATTGGAGAGTGCTCAGCAATGACAAGCCTTAGAAGAAGCTCCATCCTTAGGTGTGAGAATTACATATTTCTCTTCTACCTAGCCTCCCTGCCCCTCCCCAGGAATCAGTTATCCAGCTGCATTGCTTCCACTGCTCCCTCCTTCTCATGGTCAATAAAGACTCATGCTCAGAACCTCAATGATAATTTTGCAGCTTCATATGTTAGGTAGAAGTGATGCTGGCTCCACTCACACGGCCGGGACAGCTCCTGTGGTATATGCCGGAGTGAAAACTTGTTTGTTTTCTGATGGAGTCAGCAGATCTAAGAGGCACATTAGAACAGGGCTACTGGCAGATTTGTGCCAAGTTTAGTCTCTGGGTAACCCACACACCCACCTGGCTCCCCAGAGTGTCCATACTGCTGTGCCAGACAACCCCTGATTCACAACCAGCTCAGGCTGGGAGGGAGGCTCAGAGGGACTTTCAAGATACTTTATTTCAGGTCCTCTTTTGGGCTCTGACCCCTCAACAGTGCAGCTGCAGTGGTCCTCCAGCCTCTATCTCCAGTGATAGGAACTTGCATCTCTTCAGAAGTCCATCGCATCTGACTGTCAGATTTCAGAAGACAGGAGGATGGGAAGAAGAGGCAGGGGAAGAGGAAGGAGAAGGAGATTCTGCCTTCTTATAGAATCCAGCCACATGTCCTGTATCTGGAGAGTGATTATGACATAGCGGCTCCTAACACAGCAGCTCCAGGACCAGATGGCCTTGAGCCAAACCTGGGTCTGCCTCTTTCTGGTTTGAGATCTGTGGCAATTGAATCAACCTCTGTACAACTCAGCTCCTCTTCAATAAGATAGAGATAATTATAGGACTTACCTTGTAAGGTTATTATAAGGAGTAAATAAGTTAATGCAAATAAAGTGTTTGAATACTGCCTTGTACATAGTAAGCTCTCGATAAATATTACCTAATTCTACTACCCACAGGACTGTTCTAATTTTTGTACATGACTGTTTTCAAATATTTGAAACTGTGATTTCCTCCCTTTCTCCCCTGAATCTCCTCTTTACTAGGTTAAATATTCCAAAGTTTGCCTCCTATTTTCTATAAAATCATCCATTAACAGAGTGCTGGTGGTTCTTCTCTAGAGTTGTTCCGCTTCCTCTGCATCCTTCTTCCAGTCTTCTCCCAGTGTGTCCTGGTAGCCCAGCATATTAGAGCCCAGCATATTATAGCTTCTCCTGATTCCAAATCCAAGTAGAATGAAGTCTCAGCTCTCTGGCAAGGCATGTGAAATCCTAAGGGTCTGTCCTCAGTTTGCCTCTCTCCTAAACTGAGGCACTCCCTGCTCCATGGCCTCTTTGGGGTTTCCTTTTGCTCCCTCTGTAAAGCACACGAGCATGCTGCTCCTTTGGCTTATGCTCAGGCCCTACCCTGCCCCTCTCTACCTGGAAAATGCTTTTGATATTTTCAGACTGAATTCAAAGTTCAGTACCTTTTCCTTTGAGTCTTTTTTTTTTTTTTTTTTTTTGAGATGGAGTCTCCTGCCTAGGCTTCAGATGCAATGGTGCCATCTCAGCTCACCTCAACCTCCGTCTCCCGGGTTCAAGCGATTCTCCTGCCTCAGCCTCCAGAGTAGCTGGGATTACAGGCATGTGCCACCATGCCCAGCTAATTTTTTTCTATTTTTACTACAGATGGGATTTCTTCATGTTGGTCAGGCTGGTCTTGAACTCCTGACATCAGGTGATCCGCCCACCTCAGCCTCTCAAAGTGCTGGGATTACAGGCGTGAGTTACCGTGCCCAGCTGAGTCTTCTTACTCCTTCTCTTATGCTTGCCTTGCACTTTTTCTTACCTTTACTGTTCATATCCACAACCTGTTAGTGTAGGTGACCTATTTACATGTCTATCTCCCCTTACCAGGCTGTGGGCTCCAGAAGGGCCAGGACTATCTTATTTATCTTTATATACCTAGTACACATAGCACAGCCCCTGGGACAAATGTGACACTCAGTGTTTATGGATGAAAGGAAGGGAGGAAGACCTGAGATCCCACTAGGTATTTCAGCTGCCCTGTAATTCTGTTGACTCAAGGTGAGCTATTGTTCATTCAACTCTTCCTTATCGTTTGCCTGAGTTGTTTCAATAGGTATGCAAGAGCCTGACCTCAGAACTTACCCTTTCTATTATAAAGCCATTTTCTTAGATTCAACTCATCTCTTCTTTCTGACAAATATATTTTTTAGATCCTAAATCTTTTTTCCCATATATTAGTAATCCCTCCTGGCTGTAATCAATAATAAACCAGATGTTATGGATACCTATGTAGTAGTACTTGTGGAGCTCAGTATTTCAGGCTAAACTGACCCAAGAGTGGAAAAGTCATTCTAATGGTGAACTGCTCAGATCAGTAGGGGAAGGGGGAAGAACCTACGCTCTACATCTAGGTGAGGTGCTGGCATCAGAGGGAAGAATGGGGACAGGGAAGGTTGAACCTAAGAAAAGAGGAAAATGACTGGATGAATTTATCTAGTTGGAGAAGGTGAAGTGGTCCAGTGTTTTTTAGCTGTTTCTCCAAATCTAGTCTCTCTTCCACAAAGCTGTCCACTAGAGTACTTGACTTTCTTCCTGAACAGTCAAGAGGAAACTCAGCCCAGACATGGAATAGATTAATCAACAGCTTTTTTTCTCAATGCAACTGGTGATACACGAATATTTATAGTTGGATAAACCATTTTGCTAATTCTGAAGACAAATAAGAATTAACTAATCATTCTACATTTCCTCTTCCTTTTCCATGAAAACTTCCTAATAAAAGGATCTAAATGCCATATTGTCATTTTTTTCCATTATTTTTTCATACTGCTAACTCCTTGTCCAAGGTCAAATAATTTAATAATTAAATCCAGAAGCTTTTTCATGGACTCCTAGAGTTGTGAGATACTGTGGCATTTCACTTGCCCTGCCTCCTCCCCAAGGCAACAATACCATCTGAACCGTGTTGATTAATTCCTGCTCAAGAACTCCAGAGATTTCTGGTGACCAGACACTCACTACCTGAGTTGTGGCTCTCAGTTCTGGCTGCCTATCAGAATCACCTCTGGAGATTGTTATAAAGCAGATGCCCAGGTCTGACTCTCAAAAATTCTCCTGGCACAGGTCAGAATAGGGCAAGTTCATCTCTATTTCAAAAGAACAGCAGATGATTCTATTGGGAGGTACAGCTAAGCATAACTGATGTTAACACTCTTTTTCATAGCTGATAAACTATGTGAGAAAGCACTTTGCAATTCTGGCAGGCATTCTTGATGCCTCCTCAATATCAATTCTATCCTTTCTCTTTTGAAATAGTACTCTAAATTTTTTCATAGTAAGAATATGCCCATTTAAAATACTCAACTTCCAGATTCTGTTATAACATATGGTCACATACTGTGGTTCAGGCCAATGGGATACAAGCATAAGATGACTGGGTACAGTGTGGAGGGTTGTACTTGGATGGCCTGTGCTTTTTGGACTTTATTATTTTCCCTTCTTGACTGGGAGACTGGGATCCTTCCTGGAGGTGCAGGATCCCACTTACAAACAAGAGGACAAAGAACACATATCAAGAATGACAGAGAAGGACGTTTGTAGGTCAAACCACATGGACTTGCTGTTTGGGTAAATAAAAAAATAATTGAGTATAGGTAATTTCATATATCTCAAACTGATAGGGGGAACTCAGGTTCAAGATGACATAGCAGTTGTACCAGCTCTAGAATGCATAGTTATAAAGTTATCATCACTTGTGAAAAAAAAAAATCTCCATTTAATTAGTTTTCTTTTCCTTGCAGCTGAATACAATCCTAATGAATCTATGTGGAACAAAACTTTGCCCCTCCCTAAGTTTTGCCTTTAGAGCTATCAGGATAGAAGTAATAGTGTATGATCCACTTTCTAAGAGATTACTATCATAGACCCTACTTATCTTATCGTGGCATCCTTCGTTCTTTCTTGTGATCATCGCATGGCACAGTTTCTGGAGCACTAATCATCCTGATCATTATCTTTGAAACATGACGAGTTTGATAATGATCAACTGAAAAGGTTTTGCCAGAGCAGACTCTGCCAGCTGTAGTCTGACTGGCAAAGTAGAAAGTGAACTGTTACTTAGCAGATTTTGGACTTTATAGTTACATAGGTTCATTCAATTATTGTGTTAGTTTCATTCTTTTTTTCGGATATGCCACATCCTTGGCTCATTTTGAGGCTGTATTTGTTCCTCTCACAAAATAACTGATTCCATAAGACCTTGCCTATCGTTGCTCACAGGTGATCTTCTCTAAACGATCTTTTTAAACACTTAAAACTTTATTGCCCCTGTGTCCATTGTTTAAATCCATTGAGATTATTTTTTGATCCCGATGAGATGTCTTCATCAGCTTTTTGTTATCTCCAAATGATACAGACATGACATCTCCACATCATTGAATCTAATGATAAAAGAGCAACATAATCGATCTGAAAGCATGGCCAGGTGCTTACTTACATTTATATTTCATCCGCTTCAGAATTATTTGTTCAGACCATACTAGGTATTAGGCATACACAACAACAAGGCAGGCATAGTTCCTGCACTCAGTTAGATAGACAAGTGACTACCACGTGGTAAGTGCTAGGATAAAAGCAGGTCAGTTTGCTATGGCAGCATTTGGGAGACTTTTCAGGATAGGAAAGTTCTCTGGAAGGAAGATATGTTAAAGCTGAGAGATAAAGGTGAATAGATTTAACCAGGTGAGAGGAGAGATGAGTGTTACAAGTGGAAGAAACTGCATATGCTAACGTCTACAGGCAAGAGAGCATGGTAGGAGTTCAGAATTCTGAAACAAATATGGCTAGATTGAGTGTGTTTGTATGGGGTGATGGGAGGAGGAATGCAGGTGGAAAGACAAGAGGTATATGTAAAGAGGTAGGTAGAGGTCAGGGCTAGAACTGTTTTCATTGAAGATTTTATACTGAGGGAAAAGGGTGCATTGAAGGGTTGTATGCCTGAGAGTAACATGACCACACTTGCAGTTGTAGTGGCCAAACAACATGATTTGGGTTAGTTGAAAACGGTAATGTGTCACTCTAGTTACAATATGGGAAATGAATTGAAGTTGGGCAAGACTAGAGGAAAGGGAGCCTCCTAAGGGACGTTGCAACCAGTTAGGCATGAGGTCACCAGAGTGACAGTTGCAGAGAAGGAAAGACATGGGGGTATTCAAAAGTTGTGGAGGTAGAAGGGTTAAGACGGAGATGGACGGGGAAGAAGAGGATAAGTAATAAAGAAAGTGTAAGAGGACTTCTGTTTTCTAAGTGAATGGCTTAGAGGTGGGTTTTAGAGAGATAGTAATTAATGCAATTTGGGTCATGATGGGTTTAACAGTAGCTTTCCAATATGAGGTTAACTAGATGGATCTGAAACTCTGGGTATGAAAAAAGACAGTCTTCAACACAGATACAACTAATTACCCAGGGAGAGAGTAAGGAATACATAAAAAAGAATTGAAGGCAAACACTAGTCTTTAAAGGCTGGGAGGAGAAGGGATCTGGAAAAGCAGATTGACAAAAAGTGGACAAATACATAGGAGAAAAATCTGGAAAGCATGAGGCCATCAAGGCCAAATGATGTAAATTTGAGGAAGGCAGGAATGTCAGCAGTGTCAAATGTTTCTAAAGGATCAAGGGAGATTATACTTAGTTGCAATAATCTCTTCCGTGTTCTTGGGGATAACAGTTTTGTGGGGCAGAACAATGGGGTGGGGATACAAATAGAAAGAAGAAGTGGAGTCAGAAAATGAGTGCAATTATTTCAAAAGGTTTTCTAATTTAAAGAGAGAGAGAGAGAGAGAGAGAGAGAGTGAGATGGGCAGGGGCCAGGGAAGGAGAGGCAAGAAGGAGGATGTGGTGATGGCTGGCCAGGTGAGGCCCTCAGGGAATACAAACAGGTGGGAGGAGTGGTGAATCCTAAGAATAGGTGCAGAAAGCAGTCTTGAAAAGAAGAAGAAAGACTGCTTCCATTACTCTTTAAAGTGAGGAAGGAGAGAAGTGTTTGAGAATATGCATTATGATTAGATTCAGCTGCAAATGACAAAAATGATGCAATTAGAGTGGCTTAAATAACGTAATCTGTATCCCTCTGGTTATGGAAATACTCTACTTTGTCTGTTCATGGCTAGTGAGGTGTTCCCCAAACTCAGGCACCCAGGCCTTTCTGCCATCTGGACCTGTTGCACATGGCCTTGCCTCCACAGTCTAAGGTGGCAGCATCTGTGTGCCAGAGTGGAATGAGGGAGAGATAAAGAAGAGGCAGGAGGTACCCGGGCATTGCCCCCTGCAGATGCTCCTGGAGGCCATCACGTGGCATCTTTGCTCACCTCCTCTTGGCCAGGACTCAGCCACATTGCCATACCTAAGTAGAAGAGCGTGTGGGAGACTCACAATCCCCTGTGGATGATCACATGCCCAGACAAAGTCAGGGGCCTACCACCAGGGAAAGAGGGATGGACATTAAGAAACTATTGGTGTGTCACATGAAAGGAGGAAAAAGTAGTATTCCCTTGATAAGGATGGAAGAGGCCCTCAAGTCCATAGGGTACACATATGGTTAAGGCATTGCCACCATAAAACCATGATGTTTCAATATCACTAGTCATTAGGGAACCACAAATGAAAACCACAATGAGGTACAACTTCACACCCATTAGGATATCGCTGATGAAATAAAAAAGGAAAATAAATGTTGGTGAGGATGTGGAGAAACTGAAACCCTTGTGCGTTGCTGGTGGGAATGTAAAGTGATGCAACCACAGTGGAAAGAGTTTGGTGGTTTCTCAAAAAGCTAAACAGGCTGGGCTCAGTGGTTCCTGCCTATAGTCCTAGCACTCTGGGAGGCTGAAGCTGGAGGATTGCTTAAGCCCAAGAGTTCATGACCAGCCTGGGCAATATAGAAAAATCTCATCTCTACAAAAAAAAATTTTTTAAATTGTCCAGGCGCAGAGGTGCACACCTGTAGTCCCATCTACTCAGGGGCTGAAGTGAGAAGACTGCCTTGAACCCAAAAATTCAAGGCTGCAGTGAGCTATGATTGCACCACCGCACTCCAGCCTGCACAGCAGAGCAAGACTCTGTGTCTAAACGAAACAAAATAAAACAGAACAACATTAAACATACTAAATCAGTCAGTGAATTGGAAAAAAATAAGCTAAACATGGAATTACCATATGACTCAGCAATTCTACTCCTGGGTATATATTCAACAGAATGGAAAACAGGGCCTCAAACAGGTATTTATACATCAATGTTCATAGCAGCATTATTCACAATAGTGAAGGTAGAAACAACCCAAGTGTCCATCATCAACAAATAGATAAACACAATGAGGTCTGTGCATAAATGGGTATTATTCAGTTTTAAAAGGGAAGGCAATTCTGACACATGCTGCAGCATGGATGAACTTTGAAACCATTACGCTAAGTGAAATGAGCCAGACACCAAAGGACCGATAAGGTATGATTCCACTTACACGAAGTACCTAGGGTAGGCAAATTCATGGAGAGGCTGTCAGGGGCTTGTGGGGGGAGGGAAACAGGGAGTGATTTAATGGTCACAGAGTTTCTGTTTGGGATGATGAGAAAGTTCTGGAAATGAATGGCGGTGATAGTTATATAATATTGTAAACATACTCAATGCCACTTAATGGTACACTTAGAAATGGTTAAAAGGGTGAATTTCATTTCATGCGCATTTTACTAGAATAGACAAATGAAAATTAACAAAAGAGATAATCAGCTGTCTGTGGTGTAGGAAGGAGGCAGGTAAATGTGTAAGTTTGGTACCAGGAAGTTAAAGGAGTTTGCATTTGCTGGCTTTTATTTGCCCTAAGTATATTGCAGGGAAAATAGTGTGTGTTTGCACACATCTATGTCCAGGTCCACATGTTTGTGTCCATATACCTGCAGCCTAGTTTTTCCAAGAAAGCAAAAAGGACTAAGCTAGTTGCTTGTGTAATGGGAGAGACAGCTGATGAGTGAACCAGAGAATCCTGTGCAGTATTAATCACTTTTCCCTCATGCCACTGTCTTTTCTCTGGACTTTAAATAAAAATATAATCTACCCCAGTCTTCTTTCTTTATCCCTTTTTTTGATTCTGGTCCTACCATTTAGGGCCATCTCCCAAACACATCCAGAGCTCACCACTTACTCCTTTCTTGCATTGCCTTTTTAAGGAATTAAAAAGACATGTTTTTATCTTTACAAATTACAAAGCTTATTATATCAAATACATTTCTTAATCTCCACATCAATCAGAATATCCTTTCTCATCCCAGTCTATCATTAACTTTAGGGGCTGAGTTTTTTCCCCAAGCCCTTATTTTCCTCATCTTTCAAATAGGATATTTGAATTTCCTTGGAAGGTAGTTTTCACATTTAACTGAATTAACTGTGTGAAAACTTTCGGCACACGATTCATATTGCAAAATTAAAAGCCAATGTTTTTGAAGCTCGCTGACAGCACAGGTACTCGTGACTGGACCTCCCTATCAAAGTCATCTGCTTCCCTTTCTTGGCTCTCTCTCTCTCTCTCTCTCTCTCCCTCGCTCTGCCCCCAGCACTCCCCTCTTCACTCTGCTCCATCGCCCCACCAAACACTGAACACTGGTGCCCTTCCACAGCTCCATACCTTTGCAGGAGCTGCTCTCTAACGGGAATGTTCTTCCTGCAGGATCAGGACAGTGGAACACTGTACATTCCCATCTTAGTTATGAGTGATGATGGAGTAAATAAGACCAGGAAAAGAATTTAAGAGGCTGAGAAAGGAGAACAACAATAGCAGAAGAGGGTGCCTTTAGTTAACAACAAAGTATTATATATTTCAAAACAGCTAGAAGGCTTGAAATGTTTCTCCCACATAGGACCATTGTTTTAGGTGATTGATATCCCTAGCACCTTGATTTGGCCATTACACATTCTATGCATGTAGCAAAATATCACAGGTACCCCATAAATACGCACAAATATTATGTATCAATAAAAACATTTGTAAAAAGGAAAATACATCTGAAACCCACGTCCCCCTTAAAAAAAAAGGAGAACAAAAGTTTGTCAAGACTGACTCCAACCCATCATTTTTATACTTAGCCTTCCTGGGGATCCGGTTTCTAATCTGCCCTGGGAAAAGAGAAAGGAGTCTGTGACATCTAGCATCATTAGACCAGGACTCTCCAAGCGTGGTCTCCAAATCAGAAAGTATGGGGCCGGACCCCAGCAATCTGTGTGTCAAGAAGCCCTTCAGGATATTCATCCTAAAATTTGAGAACCATTGATTTAAAGGAGTGTGAAGACTGAATGTGGGGAGCTCTTTGTGGAAGGGCCACTCCCAGGGCTGGACATGTGGAAGAGGAAGCAGCAGCATGGACCCTGCCTCCTGGGAGGGGCCTCAGTGTCTCTCGAATACTCTCACCTTAGAAAAAAATCCTTTAAGCCACTGGGACAGAGGAGGCTTGGTGGTGTGTAAGCCGTATAAATATGTACATTCACTTATCTATGTAAGTACATATAGATTCCCTTTGGCTAGGGCTGCCAGATTTAGCAAATAAAAATCCAGGACACCAGATATATTTAAATTCCTGATCAACAAATGATTTTTATTATGCAGAGCACATACTAATACTAAAAGACATTTGGGTTTTGGGTTTTTTTTTTTAATTTTGCAATTCAAATTTAATTGGGCATCTTTTTCTTGTTTTTAGCAGGCATCCTACCTTTTGCCCGTAAGTATTAGGTACATAGTGGAAATAGCCTGATCAGAATCAGTGTCTAAAAGGTAGAAGTGGGTTTTAATGGCCTATTTATTTACATTTTAATAGGAATGTGTATGAGTTGGCAGGGAAGAAAAAGAATGCTGCTCTTTCTGGCTCATTGTATTATTTTAAGATCTGTATTTGGGGAAAGAGAAAGCAAGGGAGAGAATATAGGGAGAAAGATGGTGGTTGGCCTGGAGTGGTGGCTCCTGCCTGTAATCCCAGCACTTTGGGAGGTCGAGGCGGGCGGATCACTTGAGGTCAGGAGTTTGAGACCAGCCTGGCCAACATGGTGAAACCTCATCTCTACTAAAAATACAAAAATTAGCCAGGTATGGTGGCACGTGCCTGTAATCCCAGCTAATTGGGAGGCTGAGGCAGGAGAATTGCTGGAACATGGCAGGCAGAGGTTGCAGTGAGACAAGATCGTGCCAATTCACTCCAGCCTGGGCGACAAGAGCAAGACTTCATCACAAAAAAAAAAAAGGAAAGAAAAGGAAAAAGAAAGATGGTGGTTGAAAGTAGCCCACATGCCAGCAAGTCCTCCCTCTAGTCAAATAACTGAGCACCTATTATGGGCCAGGCCCTGATTCACATGACCCTGAGCGAGATAAGCAGCAACACTCTAGGAGGTTGAGCTCCCTGCCTCGGGCCTGGCTCCTGGGCAGCTTTCCTGCAGCCACCCCTTACCTGCCCCAGGTGACAGGATGCCACCTCAGAGGGTGGGACCTTGCTGCTGTGGCTGGGCAGTGAATGACAAGCTTCCTAATGAGATGCAGCTTGGGGAGCGGCTTGCTGACAGAACAATTTGCCGGTGCCCAGAATATCTGCCCAGCCTCAGCAAAGCGGCAGCCTGGCGGGTGTCAGGAGAAATTTCAGGATTTATCATTCGCCTTGGTGGCAGGTGTGCCGTGAGCCGCCCTACTTCCCGCTGTGCTTCTCTAGACCTGCAGACTGGATGGGCAATCCACCCAGGCTTCTAGAGCCTCAGGAAGAACATGTAAAACTATTTCCTATTTTTTCCTCCTCCTGATCAGCTTGTGTTGATGTAAATGACTGGAAAAGCAGTTTTCGGCTTATTTTCACAGCTTAAGGGCTTCGTGAGAAGCTTATTATTGAAAAATTAGAAACTGAAAACAACTTCTTAGACAATGAAATAGCAACCCAGAGACTGTGTGTGTAAGGCTGGGTGTGCTGTAACTGGCTGCGTTACAAATAGGAACTCCCCTGGGATTCAGTAATCAAACACGTGGCAACAGGTTGTCTGTTTCAACAGAGAGTGAGTAATCAAAGGAGATTTGCAGTTAATCCAAATATAACAGCGAAGCATCCAAGGGAAGCCCGGGGAAAGGAGACCAGAAGGGTGAGGGGTGGATGAGGCCACTGGTTTGGAGTTCCAGATGCAACAGAGAGAACTGGGAGAGGGGCAGAAGGATGATCTCTCTGGGTGCTTGTGTTGGTCCATTTGCATTGCTATGAAGGAATACCTGAGACTGGGCAATGTACAAAGAAAAGAGGTTTATTTGGCTCATGGTTCTGCAGGCTGTATTAGTGTGGCACAAGCACCTGCTCAGTTTTGGATGAGGCCTCAGGAAGCTTTTAGTCATGGCCAAAGAGAAGGGGCGCTTTCATATCACGTGGTAAAAGAGGGAGTAAGAAAGAGAGGAGAGGGAGGTGCCACGGCCTTTTAAACAACCAACTTTCCAGTGAATGAGAATCCATTACTTTGAGAAGGGGACCAAGCCATTCATGAGGGATCTGCCCCCACGACCCGAACACCTCCCACCAGGCCTCACCTCCAATACTGGAAATCACATTTCAATATGAGATTTGGAGGGAACAGACTATCAGCAATGGAGGAACAAGCTGCACAGAGGAAGGGGAAACTGAGGCTTGGCTACACATTGAAGCAAACCAGAAAAATAACCTGAGCACTTGGCCCCTACACTTGACCAGTGATGTAAAATTTGGGAGGAATTAATTAGCATTCAGTGATTTACTTCAAAATCCTGAGTCCTACACAGGATTGAGGTCGGAGTGGAGAAGGACTTGCTCCAACTCGATGGGCTAGAAAGAAGAAAGTGGTGCAGGCCTGGGAAACAGTGGTAACCATCAGCATTTCAGGGAGACACTTTAGTTTGCATGTGTATCTCCATGGTTCTCAAAGTGTGGTCCCTGGCTGGCAGCATCAGGGTCCCCTGGCACTTGTTAGCAATATGAATTCTCAAGCCCCACCCCCAGAGAGCCCTCTGACTCTGGGCCTCTGAGAGGAGGCCCAGCCATCTGTGGATCAAGAAGCCCTCTGCATGATTTTGTTGCATACTTCAGTTTGAGAACCACCGGCAGACCTGGTTACCTGGCCAGAGGTACCAGGAGGTGCTCACTCAGGGTTCCTATGTGGGCTTGTGTGTGAACTACTATGCCCAGTCCCAGGTGAGGTCCTGGAGCAATTCTGTGCTGACCCATCTGTCCTGATCTTCCTAACCACACGGGGCTGCGGGGAAAGGCACATTTACTACACGTGTGCTACTACCATGTGCCAGGCACTGCTAAATGTTTTATGTGTGATATTTTATTTAATCTTTCCCTCAACCTTGTGAGGTAGGGGTTGTAGATAGCATTTTAGTGCTGAGAATATTTGAGTTCAGAAAGGCCAACTTGCCCAGGTCTCTATGTTTCCTGAGTCTGTACCCTTATTCATTCTCACGCAGCCTCTCCGCCACATACTTCTCTGTCCCCACATGCTTTGGGTGCCACCTACACAAAGCAACTACCAGCCTGGCAGGGCCCCAGCTCTCCACTGCCAAGCTCGGCCCTCCCCGCCCCACTCCTTGCCTCATGTTAATTTCCCACCTGAGTACTGAGTACTTTATAAATAGCAAATCTAAAATGAATTTTCTACCAGCGATCATTAGCTCCCTTGACATCCATTAAACATTCTCGCAAGCAGAGCGAAGTGACAAAAGGGATTGATTTTTACAGTATGTTTAATAGGGGAAAAGAAAGAAAGGTGTTGACAAGTCTTTTTTTTTTTTTTTCTGTCCTGATATCACCAGGAATTTGAAATCAGTCAAATGACTTTTATCTGAAAAAAAAAAAAAAAAAAAGAAGAAAGCTAGGATTGGGTGCGGGAGGAGAGGGTCGGGAGACGGAAACAGGCTCCCAGCACCCTGTGCGGCTCATTTCCGCACCCGTGACAGGTAAACATAAAGTTAGTTACCTAGTGCCAGCCACCAAGATGAAAATGTCAGATTTAATGCTTCAAAATATATAGGGTCCAAGCCAGGGAGGGAGTAGGGGGGAGTGGAGGAGGAAAGAAGACTGTATTAAGGGAGAGGGAAAATAACCAATCTTCTGCTGAAACTATTGGAAGAATAAATGTGTTGATGCAATAGTTGAAGTCAGAGAAGGCTGGCATATGAGGCACTGTAGCTGAAAATTTAACTTTGATTTCAATTTTCATATTTGTCAGCAATATTTAGATTCAAGAAATGTTTTGCCACTGCTCTAAAATACTAATAAGTAGAGGCCTTTGTAGTTTGGTTAATGGAGTCTTTTTTCCTAGTGGTCTAGGAAAATTCCATTAAAGCAAAAAGTCATACTATATTACAGTGTTTCAATACACATTGACTCTGCTGCCGCGGTGATATCATCCCAGGGATGGGAGTCCTCTGTGCAGCCACAGAGCCCCTGACAGGGAAGGGGTTGGGCTCCATAGGCCTTAGCTGTCTAGCATTTCAGACCTGCACAGACCTCCCTGGCTCATGGGTGAGGGTAGGGGAGAGAGAAGAGCAAATTCAATAAAGCCTCGCCTTGGGAAGGATGTGTTTTATAAGCATCGCCTCCTGGAGCAGGTTGAAGAGAGGGCAGGAGGAGTCGATGGGCTCCTGCCTGAGAAGAGGAAGCACTTTCCCTGCTCTCTCCGGTCTGGACGCCTGTTGCCTGTTCCTTTAATGAAGAAGCTCCGCCCAGTGGCAGAATCTACATGCGCTCCTCCTCCCAAGCCTCAGCCTGCTCTGAAAGTCTGGAAGGTTGCTTTCTCTTGAGATCAGAATTTGATTAAGAGAACCAAGGTCTATTATTTTTGACTGGCTTTTCCCTGGAGTGCCTGTGCATCTCTGATATCCCAGGTAACTCCCTGCAGGGCAATATGGGGTGGATTGGGCTTCACCTGCTTTAATGTAGAGGTAAGTGAAGGGTTAAGTGTATTGTGCCCACACACTCCAGAGAGTCCCTGTGGATGAGGGAAGGCCTAGGGCATCCTCATCTCCCTTCTACCCTACTTTCCACACCACTCCCCTGCCGTCAGGGATTAATAATCACATGTTGGGCTTATTCAGACGGGCTTTCTCTGTCTGGAACGTCCTCTCGTAAGCAGACTGCTGCTGCAGCCACCTGTTAGCCCATCTCCCTGAGTCCAGGGAGCTCACGGACCCTGCTCTCAATTGTCCTTCCCAAAACTCTGAAGTGGATCCCCAGACTGGGATGCCAGTCCTTGCCAAAAGAAAGCCCCATGGGCCTGTGTGATCTCACCCACCTCCCCACACATGGGCTCCTTCATGTCAAATTGTGCTCTTCTTGACATAGTAGTAGAGAGACTTGGAATTTACTAATCCTAAACCACAAATGGGAAGTGATGGAGGAATGGACAGATGGCAGGTGAGGGGAGGAGGGTCCCACCAGGATTGCCACCTAGGCCTGGATAAAGATGACTTGCAAAAGCCACACAAAGCAAAAGGGAGATCATGCCCATTCCATTAGTGCAGGGCAGCAGCAACCGCCCACCCTTCCCTGTGCCCATCCTGGGTGCTTCTTTCCTGGCCCCGTGCCCTCCCCCTGCTGCCCCCACCACCACCTCCCAGGGTGAACAGAGAGGGAGGGCCTGTACTTCTTCCCAACAGCGCAAAGACCTACCTTTGGCCCATGCCTCTCTCTCTCTGCCCCTCCTTCCTTCCCTCTTTCCCCACCAATCGCTGCCTAGCTGCAGCTTCACTTTTCTCTAGTGGCATGTGCCAGATCTTATCCCTGTGAAGCACTTGAGGATGAAAGAAGGAAGGGGATATTAAATCCACCAGTGATACGTGCAATTGGGAGAGGCTTTTGTTGTGTCATTTCCTACCTCCTTCAGCCTATTAAGCAAACAAAAGTGCTTGTGGAATGAGAAATGTAAATGGCCAATGCAAGCCGATTAATCCTAGATGTACAATTCCATTAATAAGGCCGCTTTTTAATAGGCGGCTCTGGCAGCAACAGCAGGCAGGCCAGGAATTGATGTATTCTCTGTAATTGTATTGCAACTAATAGGATATGAAGAAAATTGTACCGGAGAAGCAGGTCTTTCAACACGATTTTCCAATCAGCTGAAATAATGACTTGCAGGGGAAAGCCTTGAAAAGGAATGACACAAAAATACAACATCGTCCAGAAGTGTCCATGATTCCCAGTCCCAGCTTGAAGCTTCTTTCTTTCTTTTTCCCCTGGCTTCCCTCATTTCTCTCTCTACTCCACTCTTGTTCTTCATCTCTTCTTCCCCATAGGTAATGCCAAGACCCAGAAGAGTCTGGTCACCTGTGGAGGGCCTCCCAGGGAGATTCCCCGCCCCTGCCCCCCCAGCCTTTTGCCTGTCTAGGCCCCCTCACTGGCTGAGATTGCTTGGTCCACCTTTTGAGAAGTCAGAGCGAGAAGGAGAGAGGCTGGGTGCTCTATGGAGAGAAGACTGAGTAGGGACTCAGTGTCGGCCCTTCTGCTAATGCTAGTTGTTGAGTGACTTTGGAGCCATGCCTTCACCTCTCTGGATTCTCACTTGAATGAACCTTCCAGCCCCAGAATGCAGCAGCTCTGAGTGCATTTTCAAAGATCAGGCTAGGAGAAAAGCTGGCATCCTTTCACTTCAGGACCAACGAAGGCTATCTAAGAAGAAGAGCCCTTTTCTAAAGGGGTGTCCTCATTATCTGAACGTCCATCTACTGAGAGGCCCTGCAGAACTCAGGCATCTCAGCGTCGAGCTCAGCTTTGGAAATCAGGCCAGTGTGCATACTTAATCATGGATAAGTTGGTCAATTCACTCCTTCCTTCAACAAATATTTGCGGGGTGTCAATGGTGCACTAAGGCACTCTTCTAGGTTCTGGGAATGAAACAGTAAATAAAGCGGGTGAAATAGAAATCAATCCTTGCCCTCATGGTGCTTGCAGTCTACCCAGTCAGCAACACTTTTGGTGAGCCTAACAGTTGGGGTGTTAGGTACGGGACCTTTCTCTGAGACTACTTAGGGATGGGAACTAAAAGCCCCTCTGCTGTTGTTTACTTGGCCAAGGTGGCAGTGGGAGCCAGGCTGCCTTCACATGACCCCTGCCAGCACCTCTCAGTCCTGCTCTCAGCCTCTCCTGGTCACTGGGTCTCTGTCCTGCCCATTTGTGTGTGGACTCTGACCCTTCCTTGGTCACAGACTGGAGAGTAAATATAAAAAGAAAAGGCAAAGCACATTTCAGTTGAAGTCCCCAAGGAAACTGATATGATTGCTGAACAGAAATGGTTCCAATAAGGGCAGAGAGGAATATTGCTTTTATAGCTTTTGGGACATAAAACATTTAGAAAATGTGATTGACTGGCAGGGTCTAATTTATCATTTATCTCATTCCCTCTGCTCTCACACTCTCTGTCTTGCTCCCCACAACACCCAGGCAGACACTCATGTGCAAACTTTTTTCTCTCTTTTTTCTTTCCTTTCTTCTTCTCTTTCTGAGACTTGGATTTATCATCATTCCATTAAGCAAGAGAACTCCTGTGGCTATTTATAATTAATGCTCAGAAACCTGCCAATCCATTTAATGACACTAACAGGTCATGGCCCCCTTATAGCTCTCCGTTAATCATCATTAGAACCGCTCTGAGTTTTTACATTCTTTTTAAATGTTAATTCACCTCTGTAATGCTCCTTTAAGTTAAAACTGTGAAGGGAGAAGTGGCTGGTGTCTCCACGCTGCCCGCCTGGGAATGGCGTGGTGGGGCTGATAAAGTCTGGCTGATTTCCTCTGTTCTTTTTCCCCTCTGACCCCTGTCCCTGCTACCAGATGTCAACCCAGTTTATTCTTTGGTTGTCTAGATTTATCTTCTAAAAAACACCCAGTGGCTTAAAGTTCTGGGCAAATAAACATATTTGAATACCTTTGGCCTCCCAAGGCTCAAGCAACAACCTGTGAGAAGTTCTTGGCTTACCCACCAAGCCCCAGGGTCCTGACGTGGCAGTGCAGCTCCTAGAGGTGAGGGGGCAGAAAGGGTTCCGGAGGTGAGCAGGGTCTAGAACTGTCCCAACACTCAAGGGCAGGCTCCAGAAAAGCGGGTAAAAAGCAGTCAGGTAAAGAATTATCTTTCTTTCTATCAAGAGAGCTGACCACTTGCTTCATTTTTGCTACTGATGGGCAATGAGACTGGGCAAAACATTCAACCTCCTTCCTCACCTACAAAACGGGGTCCAAATCTGTCATTTCCAAGGATAAGGGTTAAATCTATAAAATATTAACTGGCGTTGAAATCATCCTGGACTTTTAAAACCAATCTCAGTGCCAGGCGTAGTATCAGTGTCATTTCTTGCGCTTCTCTGCCACTTTCCTATGCACAGCTTGACCTCCAGCTCTGCAGCCTTCATCCCTGTGGATGTGTACACCTTCACACCTCTCGGGCTGTTGCTTTTAGATCATATTTCACCAGCCATAAAAGTATATTTTGAATCATTAGAACAAATATGGTGAAAGAAGTTAAATTAAGAATGGGGAACATACGGCTGGGCGCGGTGGCTCACACCCGTAATCCCAGCACTTTGGGAGGCCGCGGCAGGGCAGGTGGATTACTTGAGGTCAGGAGTTCGAGACCAACCGGGCTAAGATGGTGAAACCCTGTCTCCACTAAAAACACAAAAATTAGTCAGGCACTGTGGTGGGCAACTGTAATCCCAGCTACTCTAGAGGCTGAGGCAGAAGAATTGCTTGAACCCGGGGGACGGAAGTTGCAGTGAGCTGAGATGGTGCCACTGCACTCCAGCCTGGGCAACAGAGTGAAATTCTGTCTCAAAAAAAAAAAAAAAAAAGGGAACATAAATGTGAACACCAATTCTGTTATTGATTAGCTGTGCAACTCCGGGAAGCTCACGTCACCTCTCTGGGCCTCATTTTCCTTACTTCTGGACTCTCTATTTTTAAGATGCCATGATCTAGTAAATCCTGTGATTTTATTGCTTTCCTGTGAGTCTTCCCAAGGGGCTAAGACAGTTACTCAGGAATAACTGGGAAAAAGTGGTCCAGTTTTGACCATCTGAGCTCTTAATTTTTCTTGTCTTGTCAAGTGACATGCCCCAGAGTTGAGTGCTCTGACAAAAGCAAACACAAATATATGAGGAAAATAGACAAGACATTTTTAATTCATTTTTGACTCACTGTCTCATTTTTCTAGGCATAATCCACCTTCATGTTAGGCCTTTGGAACCATACACTTGAATTTACTTTCAAGGCTGCCTGAAATCTACATGTTCAGCTGAGAGGATCCCTCAGGGCCAACTAGATAGCAGATGCCTCATCAATTTTATCATTTTACCTTTTTAAGGACTCCTTCAAAATAGCTTAACCTCATTTTAAACAGGGGTAAACTGAGGCTTTAAGAGGTAATGTGGCTAGTCCAAGGCTGATGTATTTTGTAGTTTTCAAGGTCATGAGTCAAGCCTAGCTCTCCTGAATTGAAGCCCAGCTTCTAATTTTGTATTATTTCATCTTGCTTTGCCCACTCCCATAGCTTTCTTTGGGCGGGCATGAGGCGATACACCTTGAATGAAATAAAGACGTGTCCTATCAGTTCTCCTGTTCTGGCATGAGTTATAACTAGTGACCTCTGATTTGGACTAGCAAGCTCCTTTCCTGAGTTTATCCTTCATTGTGTTCAAGTTCCCTTCGGCATCAGGATGTATAAATGGGCTTCCTGGGGGTTTTCTACAAGAAAGCCCACCAGCCATGCCTTCTCTTTTCCAGTCTTTGTACGTGTCCCCAGTTCTTACAGGGACAGTCATACTCATCTCTCCCTTCCCTGCAGAGCACCGCTGATAGTCTAAGTAGACACCAGTCCCCAAGCTGGGCTTCGGCCATCTGTCTGCCCTTCACTTGAGAATGCAATAAAATCTGCTTGACAATTATGTCAGTACAAAGGGCAGAGAGGACTGCATCTCAAAAAGCTGTGTAAAATTTATTCTTTCAAAGGTTGTATCAAGAATATTCTGGCCAAAAAGAGCTCTAATAGCAAGTGATCACTGTGTCATCTGATTCTTTTTCACATGGCTACTTTCCCCTGTTAGTGGATTTGTGTTAGTTCTGCTTGGTACCAAGTTAATAACAATAAGACCTTATAATAATGTAGCACTGCATATGTTTGAAAGGGTTTTCACGAATCTATTATATCATCAAATCTTCATGACTGCAGTTGGATTTTAGAACTGAAAGGGCTTTGGAAAACATTTAACCCAACATTCTCAGTTGATTATTATTGATGTATTTTGTTTAGCTTAAGTAATGTATCTTTATTAAATATAATTTGGAAACCATACAAAGGAAGCTTTAAAAAGATTTAAAGTCACTCATGCACAATTACATTTAATGTATTTTTTCTAATTTTTTCTTATTCTCTGCCATGGTTTTCATTATGTAGTTATAATCATATCATTTATATCTCATTTTTTTCTTTTAAGAATAGATCAGAAACAATTTTCCATGTCGTTACATAGTATTAGTGAGCATCGTTTTAATTGGTTTCATTATATTACATCAAGTAGATGTACAATACCACTGCACTATGTTTGGACATTTATGTTGTTCTAATTTTTTGCTGTTGTAAATAATGTTTCAGGGAACATCTCCATGATTATGGCCTTATTCCACTGTTACGATTATTTCCTTACACACGATCACTATACATTCTATTACCACCAATACTCTTACTTTACTCAGGGGAAACGGAGGCATGGAAAAACAAAGTGATCCCAGACCCCGCATTCAGTTAGTAAAACAACACAGACCCCAAGTGAGGTCTTTTGTCTCTTGGTTTCACATTACTTCTATTATATATATAGTGGTTTTCAGAATTTCTAAATAAAAGGCTTGAACATTACATGAAAGTAATTTTATTTTTAGTACCCAGTGGTTGAGAAAAAATTACAATAAAAACTGCAATAAATATTGTAGCACCTGTAAACAACATGTATGCAATTAAACACAGCAGCATTCATATGTATTTGGAAGTGGTGCAAACAGTGCACGTGGAGAGAAATGCATTGAAGCTGCCGACAACACTTCATGTGCATATGGACCCTAAATCCCTTTTAAAACTCCCCTCTTCTCCTCGCACCCCAAACTCAGGTCCATTGTTCTTTACAAAGAAAGCATCCTTCGTTTGCTGCCAGGGTGTTCATTCCAAGCTGGAGTCCATGGGTCCATAGTTATCTCCCTTTGAACCTCTCCTGCCCTGAATTTACAGGGATAGCAAGCGTGGTAGAAGAGAGATGGACTCACGATTCTGAATATTGAGAGCTGGAATAGTCCTGCAGTGAGATTAACGTACAGACATCAGGGCTCTACAACCCAAAAGAAGAGTCTCCAGTAATAACAGTAGTTTAAATTTGCTGACTGTCTTCTAGGTGCTAGGTACAACCCCAGTTGCTATGTATGGATTGTATCTGTTCATTTTTACAAGATTGCTATATTTGTCACAGTTTCACAGATGAGGAGACTGAAGAGGATAGTTGAACTGACACAGAAACTGAGTGATAGGGTGGGGCTTTGAGCCCTGGAAGTGTGGCTGCTAATCCTATACTCTTACCCTCAGCACATAGAGCCCCTCACCCAGTGTCCCCAGACATTTGAGAAGAGATGTGATGAGGCCGGCCATGGTTCTCATGTGGTCAGCTCTTGTTCTAATCCTTAGTGCCCATTTGGAAGCCAGTTATGAGGAAAGCACAATGTAGGACTCTTGGGACTCTGCACCTGACTGGCTGGCTTTCCAAGATCACTGAGATGGCTCTTCCTCCAGCATAGAAATTGATGGATGGTTATCCCGACAGCAACCTCTTTTGCCCATATGCTTGGTGCTCTGTCATGACGGGAAAAGTAACAATGCACAGATCATGATTATGGTATTAGATTGGGTACACATGAAATTGCTAATATGCACCTATTTTGATGTATGAAAATATCATTTTCATGAGATTCATCCTAATTTATGCTATGTATGGGGCGTGATTGCCCTAACAGCTCATCATGGATTGGTAGCATGTTGTAATAATGAAAGAGAGATAGATATCTAGCCACCCGACCCACCCCCCATCAGCATAAGGAAGCCGAGAAGGGCCCCAGTAAAGCTGAGAGCATTGGAGGATGACAAGGCTGTAAATGAATAGACAGGATTTCACCTGTCCTTTCTCTCCAATCTCTCTTTGTGTCCCCTCAGTTTACCAGCTGTCCTGAAGCAATTGCAGCTCAGTGTCTGCTCCCACTAGCTTTTGTGAGGGCTCTGCTGGGGCTTTTATCCCTTGTGCTGAAGACCATGCTCATTTTCTCAAACACAAAGCACCAGAGGAGCTCCATCCAAATGCACAATCTTTATTCCTGGACCGTGTCTCTAGTTTAAATTCCTGGAGTGTTGGTCAAAAGCATGGGATTGAGAACTAGAGGGACCTTGGCTTGAATCCTGATTCTACCACTTACTGTGTGACCTTGAACAATTTATTTACTGTCTCTCCCAGCTTTGGTTTTGTCAACTATTAGATGATTTTGATAATTAAAGTCCAGAATAGATGTAAATGTGTTGATGGGCATTGTCGACATGGAACACATTGTTACCTCCTTCTTTTCTGAATCTGGTGACTAGAATAGATACCAGAAAAGAAAATCTAAAGTTTCTGTTTTCACAGAGAAACCCTATGTACTGAACTGTAAGCTGATACCTAAGTTCCAGTAAGTATTGATATGCTTATGTGGACAATGTACCAAAGCATTTGAAATGAGGAATGTTTTAGAAAATCTAGGATATGTGTTATCATTTAATCACTCTCCCTTCCTTGAGCTTTGAATAAAACCACTTTTCTTCCTGCTCTCTTTGGGTCTAACATTGGGCCTTCTATGTTTCTGGAGTCTGACACTGAACTTCTTCAGCAATACCTTCCCTGCCACCCCCACCACCTGCCACACACACACACACACACACACACACACACAGAAATAGAAAAAAAAAGGAGAGTGAGGCATGCATAGAGAGACAGAAAATTTGAGACAAACAGAGAGACAGGAGAAGTGGAAAGGAGAAAGCAAGAGATAGATCAAAACACAATCACAAAACCTAAAGATATTTAGCCTTTAATTAAAAAACAACAACAAAAAAACACCTAGAGGCCTTAAAAAGCATACCCCACCACACAAAGAATACACTCTCAGGTCATCTAGCTCATCCCACCAGAGGGCCACATCCCATCAAAAGAGCTGTAGCATTTGAGAAAGTGTCTTTTTTCACGGTAGACTATTGGGAAGTCTCTTCTTAGTTGTTTCCTTGGGTGAAAACATGGATTTTGAAAACAGGTAGACAAGGGTTCAAATCCCTGATGGGCCCTCTGCTGGATATATGATCTGAGCAAGTTATTTAACCTGATTAAATGGAACTGTAATACCTTCTCTTAATGTTGTTATAAGCATAAGTGCAGTAATATGTAGCCATACTTAATACATAGTAGATACTCAATAAAGACATGATTTTAATTTCTGGAATTCAGATGTCCTAGTAGTGATTACTTCTTTCTCTGTCTTCCATTGGATATCCTTTATACCCACCTGTGCCCCTCTACTCTCTGAAGATACTAGGCATCTGAAAAAGATGTTCTACTTGAGACTATTAGAATGGTAAACTATTAGAAATCATAAAGAATTTCCTCCAGATAAATTTTACCATTGAAAACTTCTTCATTACCCCATAATTATCCTCATCATTATGTGAGTCAGGCTACTGGAAATATATATATATATATATATATATATATATATATTTTAATTTAAACTAGGACCTTCACCGAGAGAGACTAAATTATGACTAATGCTACTCCTTGGCCTCTTAGTTACAGATGTAGGACAGATTGTTAGCCATGTCTTGCTCAGCCATCAAAGTCTTAACAGAAGACACCTTGCTCTTGTGGAATAGCATGCCCTGTGAGCAGGGAGTTATTCTAAGAGAGTTTCTAGATGTAGTGCCAGTTTTGGAAAGACAGCTGGCAGGAATTGGGCAAAGGGTCTTCATTGACCTGTATGGGTGGGAGCATTTGGCTTCACAGAGCCCTAAGCATAGATTATATTCCAAAAATAATGTTATGGATGCAACACCATGAAAATCACATGTCATGTCATAACCACCATGATGAAATGTTGGATCCATATTTAGCAATTATTGTGGTCTCTGCTATAATACTCAGTTCCTTACGCAAGAACTTGTCTAGGATTCAGCAGTTTATACTGAGGTGTTCAGAGGAGCATGGTCAATGGAGAAAATTGCTTATCTCCCCAAGAAAAAGAAAATTAAGTCATAAAAAAAACCCAAATATTGGAGAATCCTGCTTGCCCAATGGCCAAATAGGGGTTAGCATATTAGTTTCCATGGGAAGTGTCAAAGAAACAAGAAACTAAGAGAAAAAAAGGAGTCACACAGAAGATGGACCACATTAATGGGGCCTATAGGAAAACAGCACAAGCCAACCAATGGAGAGAGCCAGTCCAGCCATCAGCTCCCTCGTGCATGCCCACTCAGAATGGAAAGATATACAGAGACTACCAAGAACCAACATAAGCCTGCAAGAGAATGCTACTGTCTAAAAAGTAATTCTTAAAGCATATAATCCAGAATGAAAAGTCCAGGCAGAATGACATATCCTCTGGCCATATAAGTACTATTGAATCTTTACCAGAACTCTTATTAGACTTTTACAGCGTCTGCTGTAGTACCCTAGAGGCACTCTGTAGGAATGATCAAAGGGCCGTATCATAGGGCCTGTGAGGACTGTCATAAGGCAATGGTGTTGTCCAGAAGGAGAAAGAAATTTAAGGGGTGACTTAATAAATTTCACAATTAAAATAAAGGATACTCCATGTGGATGACAAGCAGCTGCTCTTCATTAGGCTTTGGGGACTGAAGAAGTCGAAATCCAATTTAATTGCAGTAGAAAAAGCTTAGACTGCATAAAAGGAACAGATAACCAATCTGCTTACAACTTTTTCCAGATTCTGAGATTTTTAGGCCTCCTGAATTGTCACTGTTCCCTGAGAGGAGACACCGTTTACTTACAATCCAGTCACAGACAGACTCACCTCTTTGCTGGAGGTGTCCCTAGTGGTGACCATGTAAAATAATGAGACATTCAACTGAGTGAGCAATGGCTCAAGTCCACCTCTGTGTCCCAAATGTTACAGCACATCACCTACACATAGACCCCCAGTTTTTCACTCCATTCCTATTTTCACTTCACTCCTTACTTTCTGTAGATGCTTTGGTCCTATGATCACTCTTGCAGACACTCTCAACTCTCTGGTTCTCTTTCCTTCTATTGTACTTTTCTGGCAAAATCTCAAGTCTGCTTGACACCACCTATCCACTTTCTCTGATCCTGAACCTTCAGAACTAGATATTGCTGGCAGAAACAAACAAACAAACAAACAAACAACAACAACAAAAAACCCAATGTGGTCTGTGTCATTTTAAAATCTCAGAGTAACAAATTGCAAATGGGTGTTTACTACTGCCCAGGAATCCCACTATGCACTCTTAGAAGGTTTGCTTTTCTTTCTTCAGAGACATCTAATTCGTATCTTCTCCCCCTCCTCAAAAGTTTTATAATCTTCCAAAAATCTCCTTATTCCCACTTGGAGTGAATGACTCATATTTCATTGAGAAAACAGAAGCAATCAGGAACTAACTTATCTTCCAGATACCAAATCTTAGTTTACCTGCCTTTCATTTGTAGGGCCCGAAATTCACTCCTGTTATAATGGAAAAAAATATTTCTCCTCATTTTAGAGTTCAACATCTCAATTTATGCTCTGGGGCCTCTCCTCTCTCCCCTCAAGGATTTCAATCCTGCAATTATCTTCCTCTTTCTTCTACATCATTGCATATTTCCTCTCCACTCGGTCACTTTCATATGCACATAAATCTCACCAAGTATCTCCCATATTTAAAATGGCAACTACAACATCAACAATCTCTCTTGACCTCCCTTCTTCCTTTAGCTACAAACACATGTTTCTGCTCTTCTTTCAGTAAAGCTTCTTACAATAAAGATCTTTATGTACAGTCTTCACTTTTTCAGCACTCGCACTTCCGCTTTCCAGCCTGGCATTGGTCCACACCACCCCACTAAAGCTACTCTCATCAAGGTCATCAGCAACATTTATATTGCCAAGTGCAGTGCTCAATTTCCAACCTTTAATCTACCTCTCAGCAGCGCTTGACATAGATGACCCTTTCTGTCTTTGTGAAATTGTTCCTCTTGGCTTCCCTGGCATCGCGCCCTCCTGGCTTTCTTCTTACCTCACTAAACCCTACTCTGTTTCTTTTGTTTCCATCTTCTTCTCTGTATGCTGAGTCTGTAAGGGCTTGGTCTTCAGGCACTTCCTCTGTCAATCCACTTTTCTGGGGGATCTCATCCAGTCCTGTGGTTTCCAGTGACCTCTATATACTGGTGACTGCCAATTTTATATCACTGCCCAGACCTTCCCCATGAACTCCAGATTAATAAAGACATCCCACACTTAATATGTGATTTTGCTCATTGGTTCACCCATATTTTCATGTCTCTGAAATTGGGACACATCCTTCAATCGATAGCATCTTATAATCTGCACCTGCCCAATGGAGAGGTTTAGTTGCCATTGCCTGAACAAGCATCGACTTAGTCACATTCCCTTCCCTTCACTGAGCGATAGGCATTGCTGGTACTACATGTGTTAGGGTTAATTGCCATTTAAAATTCCTTCAAAAATGATTATTTGAATCACACAGTGATTCGCCATTGAAATAAAAATGATCACGTACACAGAAATGCATAGAAAGGGAACAGCAGAGTGTAAATTTGATAATAGGGAAGTGCATATCTGTCTATGGAAGAATGACCACAATTCCATATTCCCCTGCAAAACAACAATTAAGGGCTTTATGGGACCAAAGATAGAAAGAACATCCACAGCTGACAATTTTGTTGTTGAGACACATGAAAGGTTGTCTGTTACGCTTCAACCTAAGGCAGGGAGAAATGGGCAAATCCCTTGGAATAGCAGAGGAGTTCTGATCAAGGGAGGCTGGTATGACCAATTGAAAGTGTCCCTCACTCTTTCTTGGTGACATTTAAGTTAATTACACACCTTAGAATAGATTACATCTGTTGACTGCCAATTTTATATCACTTCCCAGACTTTCCCCATGAACTTCATTGCATCCATTTGATGCAATATGTGTTTCGAATGGAAATTGTAATCCAACTATCTTCTGCCCCAGTGAGAGGCTGTTTTTCCCTGAGTATCCCCTAACTTAGTTAAGGGCACACTTCTAAACTTATTGCCCAAACCAAAACCTAAGATTTTTCCTTGTCCTTCCCTTTCCTTCACCCTTAACATCAAATCCATTCGCATTTCTTGTTAGTTCTACCTATAAATACATCTCCAATCCATATTTATTCACGTTTGCGCCAATACCTTCATGAAAGGCACCTTGCCTGAACTCCTGCAGTTGCCTCCAGGTGGGTTTTGCTGCTTGCTCGTTTTCAGTCCATCCTTTATCTCATGCCTCCTACAAATCCATTCTTCAAACAGTAACCTACATACTTTCCAAGCATACATCCAATTTTGTCACTCGGCTTTATACTTGGAATGAAATCCACACCCCTCTTCTGTGGTCTGTTGGCCTCCACCTGCCTCTTAGAGACCCTCATACATCCCCATCTTCCTCAGTGAGTATGCTCCACTAACCCTGTCCCTCCTTCTGGTTCTTAAACTTGCCAAGTTTGGTCTTACTTCAGGGACTGCACACTTGCCATGTCTTCCTCCTGGAAGGTTTTCCCTCCAGATCTGCTGCTGCTGGCTGCATTCCACAATTCAACTCCCAGAGAGCCCTTTCTCTTTCACCCTATTTACTTGCACTCCGTCCTTCTCTATCAGGTATTCTGTGTAACTTCCTGCAACTTTCTGAAACTGTCCTGTTAATTTGTTTACTTGCATATTGTTTATTTCCTCCAACTAAGGTGTTAATTCAAAATGACAGGGTATTGTCTTGTTCATCACTGATCTTTAAGACTTAAGGTGGTATTTGGTAAATAGTAGATAATTGCTCAATAACATCAGAGTTAAAAAGGGAAAGAAAATTTCTTTATTATTACTTGGAAGTGATATATGAATGTAAGAGCATCATCCCTCCAAAACATGAAATATACCTTCTTTCTATCTAGAAACTGGGACAAGTTGTTTAACTTCATTTACTTTCTGGTCATTTATTAATTTAGTGGCCGTATTAAAATCCTTATCTCTCTGAGGGATTTTAAGAATATATTGAAACAATTTACACAAACAAATATCTTGCCACACAGTCAAGTCAACCTTACTACAGCAGCCCTACCTTATCCTCACGGGATAAGTTCTAAGATCCCCAGTGGATGTCTGAAATTCTTGGATAACACCAAAACCTATATATGCTATTTTTCCTCTTATACATCCTATATATAACATATGATAATGTTTAATTTATAAATTAGGCACACTAAGAGGTTAATAACAAAAACTAATAATAAAATAAAACAATTATAGCAACATACTGTAATAAAAGTGATATACATGTGATCTTGATCTCTCTCACAAAATATCATACTGTACTGTATTTAACTATTTTTGGACTTCAATTGACTGCAGGTAACTGAAATGTGGATAAGGGAGAATGACTGTATATCACTCTGAGAAGTGGATAAAAGCTCTTTCCCTCCTCCCAGAGTGCACAAATGTGCTCTAGGGAAATGGAGAAATGTACACGCACAACTAACTTTTCATTGAGCAGCTCCAAAGACCACAGGTAAAGGCACTTTCCTCATACAAACATTGGTTCACATTAAGTCTCTTTTCAAGGTGATTAAAACGACTCAGAAAGTTAAGATGTTCCCTTTTTGCAGTTAAGACCACAGAGTAACGTTTACGTTTTAAATATTGAAGACGCATGTCTGTCTCTAGCCACAGGCACTGGCTTACTATTTTCTTGGTCCCAGAGCCAGACCAACTAACACCACTTACCATTTCTATCAGTGGCTTGAGGGTGTCTAGAGAATATAGTTACAAGACTGGATTTTTAAAAGGAAGGAAGAAAACCAAGGCTCTCAGGAGAGGACCGAAGTGACTCAATGTGCCTGTCCTGAGATTCAGTAAGTTTTCACCTAAGCAGATCTATTATGTGGCCAGAAAAAACAGTGTCACAAAAGACAGCCCTCTGCACTGGCACTGTCCTTTGCTTGTCAGTTTGTATACAAGAGCTACATACAATGCCCTGGAAAGCAGCACTTCGTGGAATTGTGTAATATTTTATAGCAGCATCCAGTCTGCAGACTCAAAATCCCAGTGACTAAGAACAAAGGTGGGACATGCAGAACATATGTGGGAAACATTCCTCGGACCCGGGGTGGGACAGGTCAGCCAGGGGAGGAGGAGGCTGAAGAAAGAGAAGAGCCACAGAAAGGTTGAAAGTGGGGACACAAGGCTTCCAGCACCTCCCCTGCACTCTATTTGGGCTTTGTCATACTTTCTGCCTTAACTCAAATACTACAGGGTCATCCCTGATGAACTCGGTATAAAGGGGAAGGAGTCATGGGTCAGAAACAGTTCCTAGGACATTCTTGCCCTCGAGGTTTCCTGGCTTTGCAGCTGGAACCAGGGCTTGCTCCTGGGCAGGGAGAGAAGACGCTTCCTGATGAAGTTCGGACCCACCCCTTTCTCTGAGCAAATATGCCAGTAGCATTTGGGTTAATGAACTGTGCCTTTTAATAAATGGTTCTTATCTCACCAGAGTGGTGCTAAATTGTCAGGATTTTAAATTAACTTAATAGTTTCGTGGATGGTACTTATTCACTGGTTACTCCGAAAGTAGCGCGGCCCCCAGCCAGGACTTCTTATTGAATTATGCAACAGTTAGTTATTTCATTTAGGTTTAAGGGGAAATGTTTAGGATTAATGTGCAATGCCTCAGTGCCCCCCTTAATGGGCATTTCCAGGCCTCCCCTAAACTAAAAGCCAGTTATTAATCACTGGGTCACTCAGTTGTTCTGTCGATCGAGAGAAGCGATTGCTCTGGTCCAGGAATGGCCAACACCCTCCCCGGCCAAAAGAGGGAGACAAAACGCCTGTCTTCTCTTGCTCATGTGTGCAAAATATTTGCTGAGATGTGCAAACCCTTATCCTGCCTGTAAGAAGCTTACGTAAGTTAGAAAGCGGAAGTACTATGACAGAGGCAGCTGTGAAATCCTTGGACTTTTGAAGAGGAAGAAAAATGAATTCTGTGGAGAGGAGAGGCAGAGTAGGGGTGAAGCATCTAGAAGGTGCTAACATTTGAAAACGGTATAACACTTACGTGATTGAAAATGTGAAGAGCATTCTAGGTAACATTTTAATCTTGTGCCTCTCTACCAGACAATGATCAGCCTTTGGGCAAAAAGAATTGCCACTTTTGAGTATTTACTTTGAGGCTGGTGTGAGTTCATTGCAGAACCTTATGAGGTATCAACCAGTTTGTTTTCACCTTGCAGATGAGAAAACTTGGGCTCCGAGATGGTAGATACCTTGTCCAAAGCTCCAGGATTTTTGGCACACAAAGATTCTAACTCAAGCCCAAGTTCATCAGTGACATTGTTTTCTCGTATTCTCAGCTAAATCACTCCTGCCCTGCAGACATTACATCGGCACTCAGATCATCTGCAAAACTTTTGTCAGGGATTCCATTCTGTCATACCACAAACCTGACTTTATTGTTCAGTGGAGGGTGAGGCAATTCCTTTAATTTACTCCAGAGGCATCATATCATCCCAAAGCAGGTTCACCCATCATGCATCAGAAACTACCTTTGGAGAAACAGAAATCAGGTAGCATGTGGCAAGTATCAATGTTGTGCCAAGCACCGTGCCAGGCAGGGACTGCAGCAGGCAAGAGGTTGCTAAGACATTATCTGCACCCTCCAAAGCTGTCAGGGCCTACAGAGGAGGAACACTGTCCCCACTAACTGGAGATATGCAAGCCATGACAGAAATCATTGATGTCAGCAAACAACTAACAGGCAGGTGTACAGCCAAATACTAACTGTGAAGCGAAATCTAGTTAAGACTGCAAAGTATTAGCATCAAACACTCGTTTGAGAAGCAGAAGGAAGCAGGAGGGTGTATAATGGAGGTTGAGAATGGACATTTACCCCTTTGCACTTTGAGTCCTCATTCAAGCTGCCCCTGAGAGCCCCCATCTGTGCTACAAAGAGGTGTTGGAGGGAGGAAACCTGGAGAAGCTTAGGCACAGCCTTCTGGCTGCCTTCCACAGAGAGGTGCAGGAGTCCCACGGTAGTTAACTGGGACCGCCCTGCTGGGAACTTCAGGTGTCTCTGCCCCCGGGCAAAGACTCTACTGAGACTGAGGAGAAACAGAAAACAAAACCTGGCCCTTTCAGCTTCTCTGCTGGTCCCTGGGAGAGGCACAAGGGGCCTGCTGAGTGGAGTGACCTTGAGAAGGTCGAGCAGGCCTCTGAAGTGGTGCAGTGGCACGGGGGCAGGGGAGCGGCATGAGCCATAAAGGAAATATTGTCTATAAAAGCCCCGTTTTCCCTTTCTTCTGGAGCAGGCACAAGGCACTGACTTCATTTTGCATTCATAAAGCCTGCCTTTGGAAGCGCCTTTAAGAACTGCTGCAGGAAGCCTGAAGAAACATGTTGGAGGGTCAAGCACACATCTCCTTGGGCTTTCTTTCATCTGTCTTAAAAACAAAAATCTCTCCTTTTTTAATCATCTCCTCCTGTAAAAAGGGCTAATCTTTTGTTAGCAGCAGCCTCCCATGGCACAGCATCTCAGCAATTAATACAAAAAAGCAAGGAAGATGCAGGTAGAGGAGGGGGCCTCTAGCTGAACAGGTAGAGGGCCTGGGAGTCAGGAAGGAAGGGTGAAGGATGGGAGAGGGGGAGCTGACCGGCTTTCCCTGGAGCAGGGAGCAACAGATGGCAGCTGCAAGGCAGGCCAGGCACGGGTCTCAGAGAAAACGTCTCATTGGGTTCAGGGTTTGGATGCAGATCTATAAATGTGGCCAGAAAATCCAAACTAGTTCCATCAAGGAGTGTGCAGAAGCCAGGTGTGGTAGGTCACACCTGTATTCTCCGAGGTAAGTGGATTGCTTGAGGCAAGGAGTTCAAGACCAGCCTGGGCAACACAGCAAGACACCATCTCTATCAAAACTAAAATAAATAAATGAATAAATTAGCCAGGCCTGGTGGTGCATACCCGTGGTCCCAGCTATTTAGGAGGCTGAGGTGGGAGGCTCACTTGAACCCAGGAGTTTGAGGTTGTAGTGAGCTATGAGCTGTGATTGTACCACTGCACTCCAGCCTAGGTGACAGAGTGAGACCCTGTCTCAGAAACAAACAAACAAACAAAACAAAAACCAAAAAAAAAAGAAAAAACAAACAAACAGAGAAGGACGGAGGAAGGCATTTCGGTGGGCCATGTCTGTTGGATCTCTTCTTCCTGGGACACTTCTCTGATTTCTTGCGTCAATCTTTTTTTGTAATTATGTCGCCTTAACGGAAGAATATATCCTTCAACTCTGTTGTAAACAAATTGGTATTTTCTTTTATTTCTGATTACGGCCTTTGCTTTAGGATTGTATTTCTAAAACAAAATATGCTATTACCCCGCTTAAAACCCATTTATGCCTGGTGTTCCATTATTGGAACGCTAAACATGTGGGAGTTATTTATATCCTACTCCTCGAGGGCATCAGCAAGGTCTACATTTTCACACTGAAAAAATTGTAACCACAGGCATAAATGGGTTAAAAGCCTCCCAGGATGCCCCATTTTTCCTAGGCTAAAACTCCAAACACTACAGCGTTGGTTGAGGCTCTTGAGCCCTGAGTTCTATAAACATTTCACCCTCATTTGCTGCCAGACACTTATACCACATACTTCCATCCTCATATCCATGACTTGGCCATGTTCTGATGCAGTTTTGTCCCTGGGGGTTCCCACCTGGCAAATCCCTCCTCGATCATTAAAACTCTGCTAAAATATCACTTTCCTTGTGAGGGTTTCATGGACTCCTCCTGGGGGTTTTAATCGTTTTCTCCCAGCTGCTTGAGTGGAAGTCCATGTGCATCACTTATAACGTGCTTATGAAATTGTAATGCAATGATTTGTTTATATGGATAATTTTAACCTCCAGATTTTCAAAAGCACGGAGAATGGCTTACCCTTCTTTCTAGCACAATGCCTGGTTCCTAGTTGGCACTGAGCACACGTCTAAGCTAAAGATTGCTAAGGATGTAACAATATAAGACAATAATCTACCCTCAACACTCAAAGGTAAGATGAGAAAGAGGAGAAAAAGGCTTCCGGATTGAGGTGATTTTATTTCACCAGACAACACTAAGGAGATGGAGAGAAAAGGCCTCCTGAAGTATTTAGGGGGGGCCGTGTGTATGTGTGTGTGTGTACTTGAGAGCTGGTGAAGCCAAGTTACATGGAGATGACTGCAGTCTACAACTCTTAGGGGTCCTGAAATCAGGGGAAGGTGATATTCTTCTCCCAAACTTGGAGGAGGAAACCCCCGGTGTCCCCACATCTCAGTTGTAGGTGGGGATGCCTTTCCACCCACCATGCCAGATTTGCAGAGCACAAAGAGCATTCCGGGCATATCAGAGCACATGGCTGTCACTTCTTTATACTTCTTTCCCAATTACGTGTTTGGAACAGAGCCCTAAGGACAGTTTTATGCAGCAAAGGGAACAAAACTATAAGCAGCATTGTCTTACTTGTGTGAAAAGAGCTGTTGCAAAACCCCTTGCATGGTTAGATGAGAAAACATAGCTGGGCCCCTCTGTTCTCAAGCCTGGGATTCCTGGACCCAGACCTACGTGGACCCTTGTCTTGGGGACTGATGCCTGGGTGCCAGCCTGGCAAAGTGTATTTCAGTGTCAACGCAATTCTAAGAGCAAATTTCCTTTCATTGTATTGAACCCTGAGAGCTATACATTTTCCTCACCCTTTCCTGTTCTGTGTTAGCCTGGAAACTCCTGCCAGAAGGGATGTGAGAGCTGAGAAGGCAAGAACAGCATTTGTTTGGGGCTCATGGGCCTGTAAGTTCTCATCATGAAACAATGACGGACTCCGCAGGTTAGGACTTATGAAATTTACCAGGATAGACCAAGCCCCAGGCTCAGCATGTATCATGTTTTGGGGCATTTCAGTTCCATAGAAATGATACTGTGCAGAAGAAAGGAAGGAGCAAACTAAGGAATGGGATGGAAAATGAAAGCAAACAGTTGTTTATCGTGTGTTTTCAACCCAAAGCATAGATTTGTGACTCTTATATTCACCTGCATAATCTCTATCACTTCAATTTCTACATAATCTAGATTAAGACAAAACTGTCCTCCTCTCTCCTCCCCACCATATCAAATTAGACATTTAGATAACATAGCAAAAGTAAAAAAGTTTGTTGATTCGCCCAAGTAATTGACAGTAATGAATTTGTTGCTGAGTGATGTGGTTTATTGATGGCACTCATATCTCATCTGCTGTCTGTGCTTATAAGTACAGTATTGGTGTTTAGATTGTTGAGTTAATAAAATCTACAAAGTGGTTTTTAAAAAAATAATATGTACTGTAAAGCAATTCTCAGCAAAAGCAACTCCCTTCTTATGGGGCGTGTGTGTGTGTATGTTTCTTAATCATCACTAATTACAAGAAAGGGAAAATGTCTGCTTTCTGCTGAATTGTTTAAGTGGAGAACCCTACAGTAGGAGAACCTTTGTCATCAATGGTTTTAGATTCTGGGTGGAGCCTGGCCCAGTTACTGAGGTCTCAGGGCAAAGGATAATATTAAACCTTTAAGACCCAGCAAGACCTTACACTGTCTTGGGGTGAAGACGAGGCAGACCTTCGGTACCTAGTTTTGTGAGGGTCACACAACTCTTTGGTCCCCTTCCTGCCTCAACTCTTCCCTTGTGCCCATAGAATAGATAATGGCTGTTCTTTCAAAGGATAGAATCAGGTGCCAGAATAGAGTTGGTGCCACTTTGTAACCTCCTCGGAGAAGTCACAGCTTACAAAAATATTGTTATCCATGTTAGTGAAGTAATTAAAATGAACTAATCATTTTCCAAAATATTTATGTATTGAAAGCAATTCCAACTGATTGCCTTTACATAGCATTTTATTCTGTTTCAGTAATAAACAGGAGCGTGCTTCCTTTTGCTTTCTGGAGTGCCAGCCCACCCACTGTGGTGAAGCCGCCGGAGTGGTGTGAGTTGAGTACAAGTTGAGAACAGTGCTGATCAATGGCACGGCCCAACCTTCCATCCCTGAAAGAGCCCCTTGGCTGCTCTTGTCCTCAGGCCAGAGCCGTTTTGTCAGGAGCTTTGGGAAGAGCTACCATTCTGCAGTTACTGTGGAGTTTTCTCCCCAAGTGGGAATCTTTGTCAGCTCAGTGCTATTTCCTTTATATCACAGTCTGAGAGAACCAGTCGTCTGATTAAATTAAGGCAGGCACACAGACAGTTGGGTTGCCAAACCTAGGGATGTTATTAAAAATAATAGTGTTTATGGCTGTGTTGTCTTTGAAGGTGCAAGTGAGACACATGTTCCTGCCATGTGGGCAGCAGGTTCCTGGCAGTCCAAACCCATGGGGACAAGCAGGACAAGTTATAGGGATGAAAAGGCAGGAAAAATGAGTCCACATGGTTACTGTGTTGATCTGGCTGTGAGGAGGGCAGGGGAGACAAGGAGGGCAGGGGAGACGAGGAGGGCAGGGGAGACGAGGAGGGCAGGGGAGACCAGGAGGGCAGGGGAGACGAGGAGGGCAGGGGAGACGAGGAGGGCAGGGGAGACGAGGAGGGCAGGGGAGACCATGAGGACAAGGCCTCCTGTGGCGAAAGGTGGAGGGAAGGTACAGGGACAATCTCTGGTAGAGTAATGGAATCCTGGTTCTTATACCCAGCTTGACCCTAACTAGCTATGTAATTTTGGGCAAGCCTGCGACTGAACCTCAATTCATCAGCCTTACCTGTGAACAATAGATCTTTAAGGTTTCTTCCACCAGTGTTGCTCCTGAACTCTTGAGAAAGAATCCATAGGCAGAGAAAAGGAGGAGCAGGGTATTCTGGTGAAAGGTGGGGCAGCATGAAGCAGGTAAACTCTAGAGACACATGTTACACTGTGGCTCTGTCCACCAATTCTGGGAGATGAAGCAAACCCATGTCCTGGGGGCATGGATTTTCTTTGAGCAGAGGCTGGAGAGCTGAGGTCTCTTCCTTCCCTCTCCAGGACTGAGTGGACAGTCTGCCTGCTGCCTTTGCCTCTGGCCTGCCCATTGCTGAGCTTGCACTCTGCTGGGACCCCAGTCTCTGATCCCTGTAAAGGGGCCAGTGCTAGAGGCCGGACCCAAGTTTCTCCCATGATGAGTGCTGCTGTGTGCAGATCAGGGCAGCAGGTGCGGGACTGCCACTTCCATCAGACAGGTTCTTTCTGAAGTTCAGGAGCATTCGGGAGTGAATGGAGTCCTTTGGAGGAGAAAGGATCAAGGGCAACACTCTGTGAGGTTCTTTGGATGCATATACCATGGTCTCCCATGCTCTGCCCTGGCTGTTTGCCCAGCATCCCTGGTTTTTGCAAGTACTGGCATGTGATGGACTGCTGCCAGTGATGGACAGAGATCCTTAATTGGTTCCTCATTCCTTCTTTAACTTTGTCCAAATCAGCCTGCCTATTTCTTCATTTACAATGTCCTGCCTTCCCGTCAATGTACTTGCATTTTTCTAAGTTCTTGCAGGTTCTTTCCAACCCTTCAGAAGCTTGCATGTTAGTCCTTCCATTGCCAAACAGGGTTGTCTATACAGTGCTGCTACCCAGGCCTTTGGAAAGCAAATTGTGCATCCCTAAGCCCTAAGCCCCAAACCCAACAGATTCCAGTCTCCCCACTTGCTTCTGACTCCTAGTGTGAATAATTGTGATGACGCTGGTGTGCATCAGGCATAAGCCAGGTCAGATTCTTCCCTTGAGACTGATAGGACCATTTATTATTAGTGAATCCAATAGCAGGCCATCTGGAGAGATAATAAAGGATGGAATTGGAATGGGGTTGAGCTGTAATCGCAGACTCTTAAAAAGGATCCTAGGTGTGATTTTCTAAGTCAATGGGTTTTGAACTTAAAAAATTAGTGGCACCTTTCTACAAAGAGAATCTCCTCGCAGTGCCCAATATATAAAGCAGATGAAGTGAGTTTGGTCTGGAAGAAACTGGGTCGGCCTGATGCCTGGTGTGCCCCAGCTCTTCCCAGAAGCTTTTGGAACCCCCTCTGAGCCCTGGCTGTGGTGAGCACACACTGAATGCTATTTGTCTAAGCTGACAAACTCTTCTCCAGGCAAGGTCATTATGGGAAATGCTTAGCTAATTTATATCCATATTGCTTGAGAATATAATCATATACCGCATTATTAAGCATAAACAAAATAACCCTAAATCAGTTATTCAAAATTGCACATCTAGTAAAGAGTAGAACAGAAACCAGGACTGTGGGCACCTGACTTTTAGGCCAGGACTCCTTCTCCTAAACCAGTAGCCCAGACAGTAGCCACCTATCACCAGGAATCTGTCAGAAAGCAGATTCCCAGGCTCAACTCCAGGCCTACTGGATCTGAAAATGTGGAGGTGAGGCCCAGAAATCTGTATTTTAAGAAGGTCTCCAGGTGATTCTGATGTATGCTGAAGAACAACTGTCAAGGCCTAAACCACGATGACTCTTGAATTTCCCCATTAATTTATAATTTTCTTAGTGGTACATGGGTTAATATCTTGGAGGTTTTTGCCCTCATTGTCTTTATGTGTTTATTTTGATAGTGGGCACAGGAGGTAGTAGGGAAGACTTAAACATATACACAATGTCCTTCATTATTTACTTTGGGACTAAGGTTGTCAGACTTGGAAAATGAAAATACAGAATGTCCAGTTATATTTGTTGTTTGGATAAACAATGAAAACTATTTTAGTACAAGTATGCTCCAGAAAATATTTGGGACATAATTACACTCAAAAATAATTTGCTTTTTTATCTGAGGTTCAAATTTAACTGGGTATCCTGTATTTTATCTGGCAACTATATTTGGTACAGATCATGAATTAGGAAGTTTCTTCTTTTCATGTTTTTTTTTTTCTTCCCTTTTCTACACCCAAAGCCAGGGACATATCTCAATATTGTGTTCTTATTTCCAAACCCCTTTGTATGTTGGTAAGAAAACCAGGGGGAGAGAGGAACTAGAGGGTACGAATGGTAAATGAACTTAACCTTCAAACTCATCATTTTTTACCATTATTATTTCACTTATACATTTGCTGCGTTACAGGAACTGCTGAGTAAGAAGCCACGAAAATCTTTGTCAAACACATGGTTGCCTCTCCCTGAACTCCCTTCTACCCATCAAACACCATAGCCTGTCTGCCACCTTCAACATTGGCTGATGACTTCTTATTTTCTACTCACTATGCTTGGGGAGCCAACTAGACTTACCAGCAAAATCAGGTGCATGTGTATAAGACACAGTTAGACTCAATAAACAGATTCAGTTTAAACTTCCATTGTGTGTGGGGACAGGGATGGGGAACATCTTGGGTGAGGCAAAGAAAGGACCACTGGTCTTACCATAAGATTTTCCAAACAAACTTGAACTTTTAAAATAACTTGATTTAAAAATCAAAGGAACAGATTTAAAGTCTTGTTTTTGATATAATGTCCTTTTAAATAGAATTTGAATTAAAGAGTGGGTTGGAAGATTGGGAGGAATGTTAGCAGAGAAGTGCAAGTGGAAAAAAAGATAAAAATAAATGTTGTTCTCATTATATCCTTTTCTGATTGCCTTTGGTGGTGAAATGATCAGTAGACTTGTTTTCCAGTCTCAATTCAATTTCAATATTAGCATGTAACCTTGGGGGAGTCACGAAGCCTTTCTTATTGTCAATCTTTTCATTTGTACAATGAGGATATTTGTAGAATTAGACAACCTCTAGTTTAATGGCTAATGAATTGTATCATTTTTCTCAGGATCTACTAAACTCTCAGATCTTTCCATTAATCTGAATGACAGCTTAAACTCATAGTTATCCTGACACCCTCATGACAAGCAAAATATCAGCTGATCAAATATCATTTGTTTCATCTATAGGACTGTTCATTAAACACAAAAAATTATTTCCCCCTTACCTTCTACAGCGAAAGCCTACCCAAACTGTGGGCTCAGGGCTAACTCTAATAAAATACCATGTTGGACTCAGACCCGTCTGATCCAATTAGTATAACCTGTATTTGATGTGGAATGCTTTCCTGGCTCCAGAAAGAATTGTATTTTGTTAGATATTAAGAGACTTGTTATTTAGTATTAGCGGGAACTGGAGAGATAAGTTAATTGGTCTAGAGCAAACTTGAAGGCAGTGTGTAGCCCTATAGGTACAGGGAAGGGTCTAGCCCTTAGTTCTGACCTGGAGTTTGGGTTATTCTGAATACTGTAAACTCTCCAGGGGATTTATATTAAGGAAAATTAGGGCTACTGTTGCTGGATGAAATTATTGATTTAGATGGAAAATGACATGTTCATGATTTTAATTGAGGTGTTCAGTTTGGCAATTTAAGTAAGGGTTGTAAAAATGATCAAGAAATAAGGATCAAAGAACCAAAACTATCATAACTCTCCAAAATCCATCTGGACCAGCTCTCTTCCTCTAGGAAGATGGGGCCTAATCCCCAAGAAGGAAGTCAGTCAATGATTTTCTTTCCCTTGATCCACAGCATGTACTGCTAGAAAGTTGTATTTTATGTCTCACCTAGAAGTCCCTTCGGCAGTGTAAGCATGTTGGAAAACAGTCCATGGTGGAAAGTGTCCTGGGCTTTTGGCAGTGTCCTGACAAGTTTCGTTACAGGTTTCATTTGCTCTTTTAATGGGATTTTTCTCTGAGCTATTGGCAGTCAGAGAGGTTCAGACAACTGGCTGAACAGGAGGCATCATAGGATCATAGAATTGTAGAGCTGGAAGGAACTCCTGGGCTTGCCATTCAGACAGCAATCATTTTGTCTTAGGTTCAGCTAGGAGGTAGCGAGGCCGGGATGATTGTATCCAATCCTTTTTGCCACATGACTAGACTGATAGAGACCTTTAAATGTCAACAAAGCAATTTTGAATGGGATTCAGAGCTCACTAGGAAGCTGGTATCAAAGCTGTGACGTTAGAGGACTCATAGAAACCAAACGCCTTGCTGCATCCCAAAGGCAGCATTTTGCGTGGGCTTCAGGCTGCCACAGCTTTATCGGCACGTCTGCATTTGCAGTGATGCATGCTAGAAGCTATGGTGCAGATCTCTGTCGCCACATCTGTGAAGGTCAGACACCACCTAGAGATATTCAGGTCTCGTTTGTTTCCCATCTTCCACTCACAGGGATTGGTAACAGTTCTTTCAAAGACTGGGCTTTAAGGAATTGACAGCAGGTAGAGAGGGAACAAACAGCATGCGAATGCAGAGCAAGTGGTGGAGGCCGGCACAGGGATTAGGGGCACCATGATTAAATTGGCCTCGAAAGCCCACACATCCACTCACAGACTAGACATGATTATGTTCCTGTTTGTCTCTGTGCAAAGCCAACTACTTCTACCCTGGTAGGAGTCACTGGAGAGGTTAGGAGAGATAAAACCAAAATCTAGATTTCCCTGGTCAGTCTATTGATTCTCTATTAAATTGCAAGAAAGCAAAACAGATCACCAAGGTTTTGTCTGTCAGCTGATGTTTGTGTATCATGTATGCAAAGTCTCAGAGCCAGGAGGACCTGTACTCCACACCAAATCTCCTATGCATTAAAATCAGGGTGGCGCCTCATGAACACTTCACCTTTTGTTCTTTCATTGCCAAGTGGGGAGAGATAATCACCAAGGTACGCACTTACAAGACCAGTCTAGAGACCTCACAAGTCAGGGTGAGTCGAGCAACTCACTTAGGTAAGCTTTCATAGATCCACCCATCTTCCCATTTACCCACCCATCTGTTCATTCATTTATCCATCCCTCAAACAAATGGCTCAGCCTACCATGAACTGAGTTGAAGCTAAGTATACCTTGGTTAAAAACAAACAAACAAACAAACAAACAAAACAGACCTAGGCTTCATCCTTGCCATTATTTTATAGTCTAGTAAAGGAGTCTAGTCCTCAGTCTTAGAGAACAGCTAAACTGCTGGTAAATTATTTGTCTGATTTTCTTACCTTATATGTGTATGAAAATCTGTTATTAGGTGCAAGTAAATTGGTGAGTACTACCACAGTGCACATGATGAAATAACAGAGAATAAGACAGGGGTAGAGGGAGGTTTCCATAGGTAGAATGATCCAGAGAAGGGCTTCTGGAGACAGGACACCTAGGCTGAGGCCTGAAGGATGAGAAGGGACCAGGGATGAAAAGAGCAGACAGAAGAGCATTTCAGGCAGAGGGAGCAGAATGAGGGGAGGCAGTGAGGTGGGGGAATAGCTCAGCATGTTTCAAGGGACTGAAAGAAGCCATCGTGGCTGGGCTGGGTAGGTGAGGGAAAGAGTGAAATGGAATGAAAGGGAAGGGGACAGAAGCCACATCATGTAGGTGGTTGAAGGCCATAATAAAAAGTGGGATTTTATTTTAAGTGCAATGGCAAGACATTGGAGGGAGGGATGGAGGTATAAAGGATTCTTTGAGCTGCTGTGCCCAGAGGAAATTGGAGGAGGGCAGTAGCAGATGTCAGGAGGCCATTACACTCAAATAACGTGAGAAATGCTGGTGGCTTAGACTGGAGTGAATGTGGGGCAGAGCTGGCTGCCCACCATTTTTGGAGCACTCAGCCTGAGCCATCTGTGCCCAAGAATGCTGTTGGAAGATTCTGCTAGGCAGCCATCATCAACCTGCCCCTTCCTTTGGTTGTTGGGAGTCAGGTGATCAGCACCAGGTCCCGTGTCCTCCTCTCACGTAGCAATTGCTCAATGGTGTTTCATGAGTGATGGTATAGTAGGCTGCATAATGAGGGACCATTCGTCCCTAAGGGTGTCTAGGCCCTAGTCTCTGGGACCTGCAAACAAGATGCCACCTAAGGAGAAAGGAACTTTGCTGATGTGGTTAAGAATCCTCAGATGGGGAGTTATCCTGGATTATCCAGATGAGCCTGATGCAATGGCAAAGGTCCTTATAAGTCAAAGGCAGGAGCAGGAGACCTGATGATGGGAGAAAGAGGTTGGACAGCTGCTATGAGGGGCCACAAGACAAAGCATGCAGGCAGCCTCTGGAGGCTGAGAAAAGGGAGGAAACAGACTCCTCTAGAACCTGCAGGAAGAACCAGCTCCGCAGCACCTTGACCTTAGCCTAGGAAGACTGGAAACTAACATAGACAGCAATGCTGAGTACATTGTGGAGGCTTAAGGCCCACTTCACTGGCAAGATCTTTCTCTTCACCTCCAAAACTCCATGTTCTAGACCCACTGGGAGCTGGAGACTGGCTCCCATTCTTATGCATCCCTGGCTCTTTCCCTTCTGCAGGGCAGCCATTGAGGGAATTCAAGCCTTGGGCATCTGGAATTGGGTGGGCTCAGGAGATATAACCAAGAAAAGCAAACAAAAAATGCATTTGTTTTATTTCTTTATCATTTTTTATAAAAGTCCATTTTAGTCAGTCTAGGGAAAAATAGTGAGAGTGTCACGTCTTTAGAACCAGCATTTTTTGGCAAATGCCTGGTCTGGTTCTCCTCCATGGTGTAATGCCTCCTCTGCTTCACGCAGACCACACTCTGGAGCTTCCCACCCATTCTCTAGTCTTGGCCTTTCTCCCTTGCCCTCTCATCTCTTTCTCCAGTCTTTCTTCATCCCAGGCAGATGGAGTGTGTACCCTTAGACCTGGAGTCCAGCACGCAGGCCCCTGTGGGTGTGAGATGGGCTGGAAGCTTGAAGAGAATTCGACCCGGAGGGAGAAGCATGCCATCTTATTAACTGCAACTTTACTTCAAGAAATCATGCATTTGACCTGAGATCAGTATGTCCTGTATCTGGCTGCAACCTGCCTCCTCCCCTGGAGCCTAGGGAATGGCTGACTCTCATGCCTCTTGCCCTGGATGACCAAAGGCCCTTGGCTAATATTTTTTCTGTGAAGCGACAGGGTTCACCTGTGCAAGAGAGGACAGAGGCATCTAAGAAGATTTCCAATCCCGCCTGCACATGGCCCTTCTCCTGCCTGGAGGCCAGTGTGCAGCCCTGCCTGGGTGGGAGAGGAGGCATCAGAGGGATGCTGAAGGTTCCTTTGGATCCTTTGACCTTTTCCCACATAGACTCTTTTTTTGATACCAAGACTAATGATCTGGTAACCCTCCAGAAAGGCATCCGGGAACAGGGGCTTAATTAGGACTCATTTATAGGAAGCTACTGCATATGCAGTTCCAGCCGGTTTCCCTAAGGGCCCACGGAGGAGATGACGGGGAGGTGACGTGGGTCAAGATTTAGACTCTCCCTTTCTCAGAACTGTCTCCTATATCCTACCTGGTTCATGCTTCCCATATTCCACCTCAAATTTTAAACAAAGCAACTGCTGACTAACCTACATATCTTTATTAAGAACTACCCATCTTAGCCTAGGGAGATGCATATTTAGCATTGTGATTATTTGGGGTTAGCTATTTTCTTCTCCTTATGAATACACATGAGGATTTTCCTTTTCCTCGTAACTTTGTTATGGTGGCTGCCTTGCTAATAAGGGTTGTGCCTGTAAATGCATTTTACTTCCATAATTACTGGGGGATTTACATGCTCTCTGGAGATATTAACTGTTCCGATGTCCTGTGAGTAGGCAGTGGTCAGGAGCACAAGCCCATGAAGAATCCGTGGATGGAATAACACTGAGAGTTTGCAAGTTCAAATCTGAGCCCTGCATTTTGTCCACAACGTAGTTAACTTGATGTAGGCATCCCATCTACTTTGCCTGATGGAGGAAGGGAAGGGGTGTGGTTTATTTTGTCTGAGCACAGGAGAGCTCAGGATTCTGATAGGCTGTTGCAGGGATAGCTGGGACATCTGAGAACAGCCACATTTGAACGTTTCAGAATATTTCAGAACTTGATGCCTGGCCAACTTCGATCTGCTGCCTGCCTTCTTCCTCCTCTGCCAGATTCTCCATCACACCCTTGCCGGGGTCTGAATGTGTATCTCCTCCCCACAAGGTTTCCCACCTTCAGTCTGATTACAGAATATTACCACTGGAACCAGGTGCTTGGAAGTCAGTGTTAGATTGAGAAATGTATGTCACATACCTGAGTCTTTAAGGGAGCCATTAGTTTTTGATCAGGTGCAAATTAAGTAGAAAATCAGAAGCGGCAAAGTCCTTCTAGAATCTGCTCTGTGACAAATTTCTTGGGCAAATCTCAGAATCCCCCAAATTAACAAGCATCTTTCAAAGTAAATTGGGCCATCGTCCCTTCTCCAAATCATACAGAACCTGAGCACTTCTAGACAACTATCTGGGCAGGAAATTGTATGAGAGCACTTTTCCCTCTCCCGCCCTTCCAAGGAATGTATACCAGTATAAATCAAGACGTCAGCATGCAGGAAGTCATTGCAGATGGCTAATTTTACTCCTTCCTCCTACACTTCAAATCCACTTGCTTATTTGATGCATTTTACATGTGAGATTTATTTTTCCTTCTAAATTTTAAATAGTTGTTGAATATTGAAGGAATCATCAGCTTAAGATCAGGGACTATATATCTTCCTGCTCTTGTTTCTACTTTATAACCATGAATGAAGTAGTCTGCAAACAGAAAATAATCAATAACAAGATCTACTTTTGCTGAGCATTTATTATGTGCCAGGAATTGTATTAGACGCCCTACATCTTTGCTACACAAAGTGTGGTGCCAGGACTATCAGCATTTTCAGCACATGGGAGCTTTTTAGAAAGGCAGACTCTCAGGCCCCATCTCAAAGTTGAACAAGATTCAACATTTGAACAAGATCCTTAGATTATACATATGCATATTATAGCTTCAAAGGTGCTGCTTTGCATCCTTTCACTTATTACTTAGAGTAACTCTAGGATGTAGGACCTATTGCACCATTTTATAGATGAGAAAACTAAGGCTCTTGAAAATTAAACAAGTTGCCTAAGATCTCACCAACTAAGTGTCTGATAGGGGATTTAAATTCAATTTTCTGTTTCTCCCTATTCCATGCCTTTCTAGTTCTGCTATGATGAGTTAGAGGAGAATCCATTCATAGTAAAGATTCAGCACCCCCAAACATCTGGGTTCTCTAAGTTTTGAAGTTTTCTAGAATAAGGCTGATGTCGTTAAACAGTTTAAAGGTGTGGACCTGTAGGACCTCTACTAGTGTGTGTAGTTCATTTATTCATTCACACAAAACATGTTATTGTTGCTGAGCTTCTTTCTATTGGCAAGTGGTGGCATGATAGGTGCTTCCAGGGACACAAAGTCGACAAAAGCGCTTGCTGCTTGCCTGGAAAGATGTTTGTTGCTGACAGTCATGAAAAGGCTAGCAGCCCCCGAGACCATGAGCACTTTCTGATGTCAACTCAGAATCCGCAAAAGAGGCAGGCTGCCTGGAGGTCAACAAATCCAAACTGACTTGCAGGTAATAAAGTATCTCGTTGTGTCTGCATTGTCGGTCAGGGTGCAGCACCTTCCATCTCTTATCTAGGAAGGCAACTGTAGACAGCAATTCCAGTTCCTCCAGTGACATCAGCAGCCAGACTCTGCGTTCCATCACACATTTCTCATAAGTAGGGTGTTTCCATTTCCCCGAGGCTTCCTTAGGAGGAGGCTACAAGTGGTGCCCACCTGACCAGCTGGTTAGGGAGGAAACCCTGTGTGTTTAACTTCCACTTCACACTCCCTTCTGAGTGGAGAATGAGCTTGAAGCTGCCATGCAAATATACTCTAATGGCTTTCTTCTTGCATTTACATTATTAGGTGTTTCTTTGACTGATGTTATGATGATAAATGAAAAATGCCTTGCACCATTACATCAAGCACTAATGCAGAATAGGAAGAATTTCTGCTCTCTCTCACTTATTTTAGGGAAAGAAAGGAAAAAAAAGAAAGAAAATAACAGATGGGAAATCAATTGGATCCCTATGTCCTGCTAAGGTATTTGCATACAGGCTTGAGTAGAGGCTGCCAGGAGCTCAGTGCCACTCACACTGCACTGGAGACAGGGTCTGTGTCTCTTCCTTGCCTCTTCTGTACTGCAAAGGCTGCGCCAGCTGAATTTCAGTTTCTCAGGGATGTACGAACCACTTAGACCCATTTGACAGGCAGGCAAACTGAGTTATGCACCTTCCTCAAGTTATTTCAGATAAATGTCTGGAGGATCTGATTGACCTGTGAAGCAGCATGTTTATCTCAGCAGGAGCATGCTGATAAGTTACTGTCTAGTTCGCAATTGCTTAGTTGTTTTTTATTTCTTTCCTTTTTTCTTTTCTTTCTTTTTTTTTTTTTTTTTTTTTTTTGGCGCAATCTCGGCTCACTGCAAGCTCTGCCTCCTGGGTTCACGCCATTCTCCTGCCTCAGCCTCCCAAGTAGCTGGGACTGCAGGCACCCATCACCATGCCCGGCTAATTTTTTTTTTTTTTTTTTTTTTTTGTATTTTTAGTAGAGACAGGGTTTCACCGTGTTAGCCAGGAAGGTCTCGATCTCCTGACCTCGTGAACCACCTGCCTTGGCCTCCCAAAGTGCTGGGATTACAGGCGTGAGCCATCACGCCCAGCTTTTTTTTTTTTTCTTTTTTTTGAGACAGAGTCTCGCTCTGTCACCCAGGTTGGAATGCAGTGGCTCTATCTTGGCTCACTGAAACCTCCGCCTCCTGGGTTCAAGCAATTCTCCTGCATCAGCCTCCCAAGTAGCTGGGATTACAGGCACCTGCCACCATGCCTGGCTAATCCTTTTGTATTTTTAGTAGAGACAGGGTTTCATCATGTTGGCCAGGCTGGTTTTGAACGTCTGACCTCAAGTGATCCACCTGCCTTGGCCTCCCAAAGTGCTGAGATTACAGGTGTTAGCCACTGCGCCTGGCTAGTTGTCTCCTTTTAATGTGATATTTGATACCTCTTGGAGTGTTTGTTTGTTTTTGGTTTAGGCGGGCTGAGAAATAATTCAAATGAAATAACTGATGTGCAAGGTTCTGTGCAGTCTCAGGCCATAGTTTCCCAAAAATGCCCTGTAGTTCCTGCTGCGAGTTACAAACCCTCACACCTAATCAGTTTGGCTTCAGGTGCCTCAATCAATAGCAGCTCTTTGATGTTAAGGCTCAAAGACACTAAAGCAAATAATATACACATTAAAAGCCCAACAACATGATAAGGGGAACTTAGAACTCTGAGAGAGGAAAGAGTCCAAAGGCTTCCCTGAAGCCAGGGTCGAATATTGGCTATCCTCCACAATCACTAAAACAACATGTTGATAAGACACAGCCAAATTCATGGTTTCTGGCACTAAGGAAAGCCCCACACCTGCATAGTGTCAGTAGTGCCTTTGAGGGAGAAGGGCAAAGCAGGACCACTTAGGAGATTTTGAAGCCTGGTTTAAGGCAAGTCTCTCAATGCAGGAGCTAGGGAGGGGGCTGATCAGTATCTATAGGAATCATGATGTAATCATGTAGGATCACTGGATATAAAGAGTTTGGGGGTAGAAACTGTCCTTTAATTTTTTTTCTTTTTTGGTAGCTTAATGGGTCTTTCAGTAAGTTCTTGGGAGGAACAATAAAGTTATTTGCAACTGTTATCTTCCTGGGCAGTAGTAGAGTTGTGTTGAGGAAGACAGGAAAATAGTCAAGACTTGTTAATGTAGCTGGTAATGTGTGCAGAAAGCTTGGACTCTCACCAGGCCAGACATGAGGCTGAGAGTGGTGGAGATGCTTTCTGGAGGTGGTGAACAATGGCCACGCCTGCTGGGAGGTTGCCAGTGTCCCACTTTGGGAGGCAACACTGAGGGCCGGGGGGTCTTTGAGGCATATGCTTCAAGCTCCTTGTCCTCATTAGGCCAAGAGGTCATCTTTCCCTTCGGATTCTTCTCAACCTTGCTGAAGACTCCTAGTGGCCATAATCTGGGTGTCAGGATGAAGTCTGGGAACTGAGAATGCACATCCCTGATTCCATACACGCATTTCTTTGTGGACTCCTTGAGTGAGGAGGACAGAAATCCTGCTCCAGGACAGTGGTGGGAAGGGTGGCTGCACAGGGTTAAGAGCCATGGGAAGCCAGTGCATCCCCACAAGGGCACGACCCTGAGCTCCTCCACACACCCGAGGAACTCTGCTTTTAGCTCAAAGGAGCCCCGTATGCTGCGGAGAATTCCTCTGCTACCAGCCTCTGAGAAGTTGTACTGAGCAACTGTGAATAAGAAACAATTAAATTTGCTAAAGGTCTGCGAAATCAGATCTAATCTCTTTGGGGACTTGGAAAAAACAAGCAAACAAAAGAGCTGAGTTATCGATTGCTGCATTTCAGCGGCTCTTAATCTGAAATGAAATCAGGACCCAAAGGCCAGAGACCCTGATATCCATTCTGCGCTTGTCAGAAGGCCCACCTGTCAGAGCCCGAACTTCTGCTCAACGGCTAAATTAGTAGGCAAGTGGCAGGTTGCAGAGAGCTGTGGCCATTGGGCTTTCTTGGGGCACAAAAGCGGAGGAAGAGCTGGCATATTTTCTTAAGTGTAAAGCAGTGGAGTAAATTGAGTTCACCGGGTCAACATTCCTCCTCCTCTATCCACAGAAGCACCTCACCCAATCAGCAGACTTTCTCTCCAGCCTTAGATCTCCCTCTTATGAGATGCTGTCACTCTATTATCCTCCCCCAAGTTGGTCTTTACCCCTTTGACCTTCAGAGGTGGAGAGGGCAGGAGGGCAATGGTTCTGGTTGTCAGGGGCTTGCCAGGAAGGAGAAAGATGCTGACCTTGAATAAACTACATATGTAGCTTTCCTGAGTTAGGTTGCATCTGGGATGCAGTGAGAGGTAGCAGCAGTCTCGCTGTGGCTGTCCAGTCCAGAAGCAGAAGACCAGCACCTGAGATATCAAGGTATCCAATTTGGGGATGCTTTTTCTGTGGGTGTGTAGAATTGCAGGAAAGACCATAGCATATTCCCTGAAGTAAACCCAAATAAGGTCTGGGATAAAAAATCTGAATCTTTAGGGATTAACTGTGAAAATGTCTAGTCAGAATGTCTTTAAAATGACAGCTTCTCTTATCAGTGTATTTGTGCTGAGAAAAAAAAAATAAGTATAGCTTCTCAGTTTACCTTCTCTAATCCAGGGACAAGAAAGAAGAAAATGACCACTACCTCTTCTTAATAAGACCCCTTGATCTCTACACTCTCCGGAAAACCACATCAGGATTTACCTCACAGGGTGGACAAATCTGAAACATTCTAAATAAAAGCTTGAAATTCCCATTTCGCAGTAAATGTGATTGGGCCTCCCTTAATGCCTCCTGTCCCTCGGTGTTCTACCTGTACTTCCCACTTCACCTGGTGTCTCAGCTAAACTTCTTGAAAGTGGGTCTCTAAGTTTTCAGTTATCATGTATTACACAGTTCATTGCAAATCAACTTCCATCAGGACATGTGTCAAGGTCAACCATGACCTTACCATTGACTCATCTTTTCATTTCTTCAACACAGTTGCTTTGAAGGGTTGGCATGATGGGCCTCCATCCTTGAAGTGCTTTGCAATCTTGACCCCCAGGTCGCTGTATTCCCCTGCTCCTCCTTCTGCCTCCGTGAAACCCCATGTTTGCTTTTCTTCTTTTCTCTGAGCTAATATCGATATCTGTTGAGGTTTCATCCTTGTCTCTCTTTTACTTATCTATATACCATCTGGGTGATCCCTTTATTACATGACTTCTACTCTCAGTTTCACAAAGATGACTCTGAAATTTACATCTTTCACCAGATCTCTCCCCTCGGATCGAGGTTCATGTTTCCACCTACCCATTAAACACGTGGACTTGAATATGCAAGAGACCTCTCAAACTCAGTACGTAGAAAACCTTATTCTTAAACCTTCTCCTCCCCTTGATGTTATTATTGGGATCGATAGCATCTCAACCACCTGGCGGCCCAAGCTGAAACTGTTGGTATGCCTGTCACTCTTCTCTCTGCCCACCTCCTTATTCAGTGTAAGTTCACACTTCTTAGCTGAGCACGTGAACATCACCGTAAGTTGGCCAAAACTGCCTTTCCAGGCTGCACCTGCATCCAACCTGGGCCAGTTTTCTACACTTGCATATTTCCTCCCTACTTCTTGATTTATCTACACATATCTACTATGTGTGGCCTCTTTCCTCTTCCATGCCCTCAGTGCCTTATCCTATGAGACCTGCTTCGGATGGCGGCCCTCTTGCATGCCCTCTCTATTCTCCTCAATGGACCTGGCCACCTCCTCGTGGTCACTCCCACACCACATGCTTCCCCCTCTTTGTGTCACACTGTGTGTGACACATCTGTCTTCATCCCCTAGACTTGAGGAAAGAACAGGAAGAAATTAATACTTTAATCTTTGTATCATTTCAACCTCTTAGCACAATTTCTGACACATAGTAGAGCCTCAAAAAACCCTGGCCTGATAATTGAATAAATGCTTGGATTAGAAATAAATTCTGGGGGTGATGGCTCATGCCTATAATCCCAGCACTTTGGGAGGCTGAGGCGGGTGGAACACTTGAGGTCAGGAGTTCAAGACCAGCAAGGCCCATAAGGTGAAACCCCATCTCTACTAAAAATACAAAAAAAAAAAAAAAAAAAATTAGCCAGGCGTGGTGGTGGGCACCTGTAATCCCAGCTACTTGGGAGCCTGAAGCAGGAGAATTGTTCGAAACCAGGAGGTGGAGGTTGCAGTAAGCCGAGATCGTGCAGCTGCACTCCAGCCTGGGTGACAGAGTGAGACTCTGACTCAAAATAAATAAAGAAATTCTGCTCCAGACTAGGTGAGTCATAAAAGTATATATGGTTCTACCACAGAGCCCTCACCTGAGAACTGGAAGGTGGTGATGCTTTGCGTCTGATTTTTACGGGATTGAGGGATGGTGACAAGAACAACTGAAAATGAACGTTGTGATTCCCTAAGCCTCTCAGGAGAGAGATGCCAAGGGAGGGGGTAGCTGCCTTGTAAAACAGTTCAAAGAGCATAGGAGAAATGGGGAGAACACCTGGGTTCTCCCTTCCTTCACAGTGTGCGCAAGGACCCCCCGCCCAGCCTCAGGGTTCTATTTGTAAATAGGGTCAAGATACTCACTCTACAAGGTTGTTGCGAGAACTCAGTGAGTGCCCTAAGTGTTTTCACAGTCATTTAGGAACCCAGATTTGAGTGTCATTACTTCTTGGAGTAATCATCCGTGATGCTAATGATAATGATGCTTGTGAAAAAAATAAGAATAATAAGGACAAAAAGTGACACACAAATAAATAGCTGTTTATCTCGCACAGGAGTGGGGAAACAAATGAAAATATTGGAGAACACCAGAGCCACTTAAATTGACAACTCTGGTGTTTCCATATATGCTATTTGAACACATCCAGCTGGGGGTCTCTCGTGCAAACAAATGGTAAAGAATGCATTTTTTTCTTGTCTCCATATCACCAGGGTTTTCTGCTCACACAGTATTGCGCTAATGTGCATATTCAATAGGATTTATAATGCAATTATGAATTCATACCATAAACCTTTCCTGGTCTCCTGAAATAGCTTGCATTTCCTTCAGATGTGTCCCAAGGCACTCTGATCTTACCCTTATTATGGCACTAACATTGTAATTGTTGGTTTACTTCTCTGTCTGTCCCAAATATTATTGGTGCTTTAGGACAGGAACTGTATCTTGTTCAGTATACTCCTGTTACCTAGTGTAGAATGAAGCACTTAAGTTGTGCTCCAAAGCTATTTGCTGGCCTTTACTCATTCATTAAATACCTATTTGTGGAGTGCCTGTCACTGTGCTGGGCGCTGGGATGTGGCAGCATCAACCATGTTCACTCACAGAGACTATAGCCAGGAAGGGATTGGCCATACAGAATTATTTAATGAACGCTGTAATAATTGCAATAAAACAAAAATACAACATGCTTAAGGCATGTACAAGGGTCCCAACCATGTGTAAAGGCATAGGTAGTTCTTTGAGAAAAGTATATTTTTAAACTATGAGGAAGAGTTATCCATACAAACAGTTCCAGGGATGGGGGTGGTGCTAGGTGGGTGAAAGGAAGAATCCAGAATGACTGAAGAGCAGAAAATCTAGGATGGGAAGGTACATGGACTGCTGTGATGGCCACACATCTGAAATCCAGGGAGGTACGAGGACTTGCTTTCTCCAGGTTCCAAGTCCATTAATAGCAGAATAAGGACAGGAATCCACAGCTTTTTCTCCTGGGCCACACTATAAACATACAGCTGTGGTTAGGAAAACGAGAGGAAGCCTTGAGTGATGAGAGAGTGACAGTGGGCAAAGATCCAGACTGATTACACAAAGGGAAGAGGCAAGTTCACCCTGAAAGTTGCATCATGTTCAGGGGCACTCCATGCTTCTTCCTGAGCCCTGGCACTTGTCCTGTACCTTATCACAGCACTCCAGCAGGGCTGACAGGTCCTCTGCCCCCCACCATTGGCCGTGCCTGTTTTCCTCTGTTGGAGGGTCTCCCTGCAGGCTACAGCAGCCAGGACCTTTCTGGGCCACACAGTCTGAATGACCTGCTCTTCCTGAATGCTCTCTCCTGGCAGCGTTCTGCGGGCTGCCGCCCTAATAGCCTGTCTCCCCACAGGCCCCAAACATGTTGCTGGATCAGAGTTAGTATCTTCCCCACCCACCAGGCTGTCCCCCGAGGGACTGCAGTCTCCTGCAAGCTGTAGGGAGATATGCTACGGTGATTCATATTAGCTTGATTTGCAGCCGTTCCACACAGTGTCGCAGAGACCTGCAAAATCCCCACGGTCTTGATTAGGTTTGCCTTTTGCTGTTTATCGGTGGTACCTGTCTATTCTTATAGCCACCCTTCAGCCAAATTCAGGATTGCAGCTTTCAGGGCGGGAATCATTCCCTGGTCGTGTGCATCTCTCATTCGGGTGTCTTGTGGGCAGTGGCAGAGGAGAGGAAAGCAGAAAGGATGCCCGAGGGGAAGGTATTTGACATTGTGAGGGCTGCTTTTCTGGTGAGGGCACCGGTCCTTGGTATTCTCTTCCTGGCCAAAACATCTCCCTCCCTAGACCCCTCACATACTTAAACGTAGTTGAGTTGGTGGGTGGACAAGATGACAGGCAGATGATGAGATAAAAAGATAACGTTAAGCACATTCCCAAAATGCCAGAATCACTAGGCAGAACGCCAAGTTGTCCTCTCACCCAGTGCCCACCTCTGCAACTCAGGATAAGAGAGTAGCCCAGGCCAGTGATCTGCTTACCTGCTTCCCTCCACAAGGAAGAAGCTCTGGGCAGCAGAGACTCTCGTGCTCATGAGCCATCCCCAGCCCCCCGTGTGGCTGGCCCAACATCACTCATGATTGCAGTAAATATTTACCGTCTCATCTGTTGCTCACAACCACCCTGAATCTGGATAAAGTCATTTTGGCTTCTACGCCCATTTCACAGATGGAGAGGTGACCCTCTCAAGGTTACACAGAGCCTGGAGCCAAGCGTGCATCTCCTAATGTCGCAGCCACTGGGTGAGGGTCTCCTTGTTACCCCAACCCAGCTCCCAGGGAGTTTCCACACAGTCCAGCAAAGAATCCCACTCCCTACCCCTCCCCATCAGACACTCCCCCACACCCAACCACCACGCAGACTTCCCTGTTTGGAGTGGTAGAGGGAGGGATGATAAAAGGTATAAAAGAATGAAACATTCTTATGTTTGATGATTCCTATTTGATGAATCAAAACAATATTTAATGAGTGCAGGAGGCTTTGAACCTACCTAAAACGGAGGGAAGATTTAGCCCTCTGCATTTCTAAGACCTCATCTTTGTCCTGTGTAAATTCTTACCATTAATAGCAAAATTGCAGACAGGGGGATGCTACATTCCTCCCTAAGAAGAGAATGCCATTGTTGGCATGGGAAGATGGTTCTTGAGAAGGGGTTGGAGGTAGGCAAGCTCATTTGTTCTTTATTCCCCGCCAGTCCCTGAGGAAATAACGTCAGACAACAAGACCTATCCCTTCATGGACTCCATGGTTTAGTGAGGGAAAAGGATATTAAGTAAGTAATTATCTCATTACAAATTGTGATGAGTGCTCAGTAGAATAAGTTTCTGTGTGAGAAACTGACAGAGGATCTTCTTTACTTTGGAGGATGTTGGGGAAGACACCTTTGAGGAAGTGACAGTTAACCTGAGATGACACAGATCAACCCTGCCTGGTTAAGTCTGGCTAATGAATTGTTCAAGACCACATGGTTAGGACAACTGAGACACAGTACAGTGGAGCTGCGGGGACTAGGGGTCAGAGGACCTCAAGTCTGAAACTCAAAAAATCGTGTATTTTTTGTGAAAATAATTAAATATCAATAGTACTACAAGTGTAATTTTCAAAAGAAAATTGACTTTACTCTCCTCATCCAAGAATTCCATTCTCCAAAGGCAACCATTTTCAGCTCTCACCTGTTTATTTGGATATTTACCTCCAGATTTCTCAGTAATATGTTTATAGAGTTACTTCATAAATTCTAGACATTCCTCTACTACAAAAGATGAAGATTTAGCATTCTTTTTTTTTTTTTTTTTTGAGACGGAGTCTCACTCTGTCGTCCAGGCTGGAGTGCAGTGGCGCGATCTTGGCTCACAGCAAGCTCTGCCTCCTGGGTTCACGCCATTCTCCTGCCTCAGCCTCCCAAGTAGCTGGGACTACAGGCGCCCGCCACCACGCCCAGCTAATTTTTTTGTATTTTTTAGTAGAGACAGGGTTTCACCATGTTAGGCAGGATGGTCTCGATCTCCTGACCTCGTGATCCACCCATCTCGGCCTCCCAAAGTGCTGGGATTACAGCCGTGAGCCACTGCGCCCAGCCCAGCATTCTTAAACCTCTCCCATCACATTTAATTCTTCCATTTTCCTAATACATAGTTTTGCATGACAATTATTCTTTGAATCAATTGTCAGTATTCAAATTATAAATGTTAATGCAAATAAAACCAAGTGAATTATGATTACATTGACTTTCCTATACAACATTCTGCTTTTCCTGGAGTTACGTATTTTCTGTGTATGTCTATTTTTTCCCCCCAGTTTTCCCATTTTCCTGCTGCCATCTGGAGCTCCCATCACCATTATCCAGGCCTCTCTCCTATTTTGGAATCCCTGCCTCCAGGGCCTCGTGACTTTTTATTTATTTATTATTATTATTATTATTTTTAAATTCCTCTTGTGTTTTGGAAGAGTGCACTTTTCAGTTACTTCCTGAGGAAAGGGTAAGCAACTTGCTTCACACATGACTGTTAGTTTGGTTGGGTTTAGAATTTTCACCTCAGAGTAGTTTTCCTTCAGAATGTCCTCTATTCTCTAACTTCCATGGTGGCTCTTTAGAAATGTGCCTCTCTGATTCCTACATCTTTGTATGAGTTCTAGATATTTTTTTTCCTTAGGAAGATTTTAGGCCACTCTTTTTATCCCTGTTATTTTGGAGTTTTCTTAGGTATACAAGGTGTTGATACAGACTTTTTTAAAAATTATACTTTAAGTTCTAGGGTACATGTGCACAACGTGCAGGTTGTTACATAGGTATACACGTGCCATGTTGGTGTGCTGCACCCATTAACTCGTCATTTACATTAGGTATTTCTCCTAATGCTATCCCTCTCCCTACCCCCAACCCCACAACAGGCCCCAGGGTGGTATGTTCCCCGCCCTGTTTCCAAATGTCTTCATTGTTCAGTTCCCACCTATGAGTGAGAACATGCAGTGTTTGGTTTTCTGTCCTTGTGATAGTTTGCTCAGAATGATGGTTTCCAGCTGCATCCATGTCCCTACAAAGGACATGAACTCATCCTTTTTATGGCTGCATAATATTCCATGGTGTATATGTGCCACATGTTCTCTATAATTGATGGACATTTGTGTTGGTTCCAAGTCTTTGCTATCGTGAATAGTGCCGCAATAAACATACGTGTGCATGTGTCTTTATACTAGCATGATTTATAATCCTTTGGGTATATACCCAGTAACGGGACTGCTGGGTCAAATGGTATTTCTAGTTCTAGATCCTTGAGGAATTGCCACACTGTCTTCCACAATGGCTGAACTAATTTACACTCCCACCAACAGTGTAAAAGCATTCCTATTTCTCCACATCCTTTCCAGCATCTGTTGTTTCCTGACTTTTTAATGATTGCCATTCTAACTGGTGTGAGATAGTATCTCATTGTGGTTTTGATTTGTATTTCTCTGATGACCAATGATGATGAGCGTTTTTTTCATGTGTTTGTTGACTGCATAAATGTCTTCTTTTGAGAAGTGTCTGTTCATATCCTTTGCCCACTTTTCGATGAGGTTGTTTATTTTTTTCTTGTAAATTTGTTTAAGTTCTTTGTAGATTCTGGATATTAGCTCTTTGTCAGATGGTTAGATTGCAAAAATTTTCTCCCATTCTGTAGGTTGCCTGTTCACTCTGATGGTAGTTTATTTCACTGTGAAGAAGCTCTTTAGTTTAATTAGATCCCATTTGTCAATTTTGGCTTTTGTTGCCATTGCTTTTGGGGTTTTAGTCTTGAAGTCCTCGCCCATGCCTATGTCCTGAATGGTATTGCCTAGGATCTTTTCTAGAGTTTTTATGGTTTTAGGTCTAACATTTAAGTCTTTAATCCATCTTGAATTTATTTTTGTATAAGGTGTAAGGAAGGGATCCAGTTTCAGTTTTCTACATATGACTAGCCAGTTTTCCCAGCACCATTTATTAAATAGGGAGTCCTTTTCCCCTTTCTTGTTTTTGTCAGGTTTGTTAAAGATCAGATGGTTGCAGATGTGTGGTGTTATTTCTGAGGCCTCTGTTCTGTTCCATTGATCTATATCTGTTTTGGTACCAGTACCATGCTGTTTTGGTTACTGTAGCCTTGTAGTATAATTTGAAGTCAGGTAGTGTGATGCCTCCAGCTTTGTTCTTTTTGCTTAGGATTGTCTTGGCAATGCGGGCTCTTTTTTGGTTCCATATGAACCTTAAAGTAGTTTTTCCCAATTCTGTGAAGAAAGTCATTGGGAGCTTGATGGGGATGGCATTGAATCTGTAAATGACCTTGGGCAGTATGGCCATTTTCACGATATTGATTCTTCCTACCCATGAGCATGGAATGTTCTTCCATTTGTTTGTATCCTCTTTTATTTCATTGAGCAGTGGTTTGTAGTTCTCCTTGAAGAGGTCCTTCACGTCCCTTGTAAGTTGGATTCCTAGTTATTTGATTCTCTTTGTAGCAATTCTGAATGGGAGTTCACTCATGATTTGGCTCTCTGTCTGTTATTGGTGCATAGGAATGCTTGTGATTTTTGCACATTGATTTTGTATCCTGAGATTTTACTGAAGTTGCTTATCAGCTTAAGGATATTTTGGGCTGAGATGATGGGGTTTTCTAAATATACAATCATGTCATCTGCAAACAGGGACAATTTGACTTCTTCTTTTCCTAATTGAATACCCTTTATTTCTTTCTCTTGCCTGATTTGCCCTGGCCAGAATTTCCAGCACTATGTTGAATAGGAGTGGTGAAAGAGGGCATCCCTGTCTTGTGCCAGTTTTCAAAGGGAATGCTTCCAGTTTTTGCCCATTCAGTATGATATTGGCTCTAGGTTTGTCATAAATAGCTTTTATTATTTTAAGATACGTTCCATCAGTACCTAGGTTACTGAGAGTTTTTAGCATGAAGGGCTGTTCAATTTTATCAAAGGCTTTTTCTGTGTCTATTGAGATAATCATGTGGTTTTTGTCGTTGGATCTGTTTATGTGATGGATTATGTTTATTGATTTGCATATGTTCAACCAGACTTGCACCCCAGGGATGAAGCTGAATTGATCATGGTGGATAAGCTTTTTGATGTGCTGCTGGATTCGGTTTGCCAGTATTTTATTGAGGATTTTCGCATTGATGTTCATCAGGGATATTGGTCTAAAATTCTCTTTTTTCTGTTGTGTATCTGCCAGGCTTTGCTATCAGGATGATGCTGGTCTCATGAGTTAGGGAGGAGTCCCTCTTTTTCTACTGAGTGGAATAGTTTCAGAAGGAATGGTACCAGCTCCTCTTTGTACCTCCGGTAGGATTCGGCTATGAATCCGTCTGGTCCTGGACTTTTTTTGGTTGGTGGGCTATTAATTATTGCCTCAATTTCGGAGCCTGTTATTGGTCTACTCAGGGATTCAACTTCTTCCTGGTTTAGTATTGGGAGGGTGTATGTGTCCAGAAATTTATCCGTTTCTTCTAGATTTTCTAGTTTATTTGTGTAGAGATGTTTATAGTATTCTCTGATGGTAGTTTGTATTTCTGTGGGATCGGTGGTGATATCCCATTTATCATTTTTTATTGCATCTATTTGATTCTTCTCTCTTTTCTTCTTTATTAGTCTTGCTAGCAGTCTATCAATTTTGTTGATATTTTCAAAAAACCAGCTCCTAGATTCATTGATTTTTTTGAAGGGGTTTTGTGTTTCTATCTCCTTCAGTTCTGCTCTGATCTTAGTTATTTCTTGCCTTCTGCTAGCTTTTGAATTTGTTTGCTCTCGCTTCTCTTGTTCTTTTAATTGTGATGTTAGGGTGTCGATTTTAGATCTTTCCTGCTTTCTCTTGTGGGCATTTAGTGGTATAAATTTCCCTCTACACACTGCTTTAAATGTGTCCCAGAGATTCAGGTACGTTGTGTCTTTGTTCTCGTTGGTTTCAAATAACATCTTTATTTCTGCCTTCATTTCGTTATTTTACACAGTAGTCATTCAGGAGCAGGTTGTTCAGTTTCCATGTAGTTGTGCAGTTTTGAGTGAGTTTCTTAATCCCGAGTTCTAATTTGATTGCACTGTGGTCTGAGAGACAGTTTGTTGTGATTTCTGTTCTTTCACATTTGCTGAGGAGTGCTTTACTTTCAACTATGTGGTCAATTTTGGGATAAGTGCGATGTGGTGCTGAGAAGAATGTATATTCTGTTGATTTGGGGTGGAGAGTTCTGTAGATGTCTATTAGGTCCACTTGGTGCAGAGCTGAGTTCAAGTCCTGGATATCCTTGTTAACCTTCTGTCTCGTCGATCTGTCTAATATTGACAGTGGGGTGTTAAAGTCTCCCATTATTGTTGTGTGGGAGTCTAAGTCTCTTAGTAGGTCTCTAAGGAGTTGCTTTATGAATCTGAGTGCTCCTGTGTTGGGTGCATATATATTTAGGATAGTTAGCTCTTCTTGTTGAATTGATCCCTTTATCATTATGTAATGGCCTTCTTTGTCTCTTTTGATCTTTGTTGGTTTGAAGTCTGTTTTATCAGAGACTAAGATTGCAATCTCTGCTTTTTATTTGCTTTCCATTTGCTTGGTAGATCTTCCTCTAGCCCTTAATTTTGAGCCTATGTGTGTCTCTGCATGTGAGATGGGTCTCCTGAATAGAGCATACTGATGGGTCTTGACTCTTTATCCAATTTGCCAGTGTGTGCCTTTTAATTGGGGCATTTAGCCCATTTACATTTAAGGTTAATATTGTTACATGTGAATTTGATCCTGTCAATATGTCAGCTGGTTATTTTGCCCATTAGTTGATGCAGTTTCTTCCTAGCATCGATGGTCTTTACAATCTGGCATGTTTTTGCAGTGGCTGGTACCAGTTTTTCCTTTCCATGTTTAGTGTTCCTTCAGGAGCTCTTGTAAGGCAGGCCTGGTGGTGACAGAATCTCTCAGCATTTGCTTGTCTGTAAAGCATTTTATTTCTCCTTCACTTATGAAGCTTAGTTTGGCTGGATATGAAATTGTGGGTTGAAAATTATTTTCTTTAAGAATGTTGAATATTAGCCCCCACTCTCTTCTGACTTGTAGAGTTTCTGCCGAGGGATCCTCTGTAGTCTGATGGGCTTCCATTTGTTGTTAACCCGATCTTTCTCTCTGGCTGCCCTTAAAATTTTTTCCTTCATTTCAACCTTGGTGAATCTGACAGTTATGTGTCTTGGGGTTGCTCTTCTTGAGGAGTATCTTTGTGGTGTCCTCTGTATTTCCTGAATTTGAATGTTGGCCTGCCTTGCTAGGTTGGGGAAGTTTTCCTGGATAATGTCCTGAAGAGTGTTTTCTAACTTGGTTCCATTCTCCCTGTCACTTTCAGGTACACCAGTCAGACGTAGATTTGGTCTTTTCACATAGTCCCATATTTCTTGGAGACTTTGTTTGTTTCTTTTTACTCTTTTTTCTCTAAACTTCGCTTCTTGCTTTATTTCATTAATTTGACCTTCAATCACCGATACTCTTTCTTCCACTTGATCGAATCGGCTGTTGAAGTTTGTGCATGTGTCACGTAGTTCTCATGCCATGGTTTTCAGCTCCATTGGGTCATTTAAGGTCTTCTCCACACTGTTTATTCTAGTTAGCCATTCGTCTAATCTTTTTTCAAGGTTTTTAGCTTCCTTGTGATGGATTAGAACATCCTCCTTTAGCTCGGAGAAGTTTGTTATTACTGACCTTCTGAAGGCTACTTCTGTCAGCTCACCAAAGTCATTCTCCATCCAGCTTTGTTCCATTGCCGGCGAGGAACTGCAGTCCTTTGGAGGAGAAGAGACGCTCTGGTTTTTAGAATTTTTAGCTTTTCTGCTCTGGTTTCTCCTCATCTTTGTGGTTTTTATCTACCTTTAGTCTTTGATGATGATGACCTATAGATGGGGTTTTGGTATGGATGTCCTTTATGTTGATGTTGATGCTATTCCTTTCTGTCTGTTAGTTTTCCTTCTAACAGTGAGGTCCCTTAGCTGCAGGTCTGTTGGAGTTTGCTGGAGGTCCACTCCAGACCCTGTTTTCCTGGGTATCACCAGCGGAGGCTGCAGAGTAGCAGATATTGCAGAACAGCGAATATTGCTTCCTGATTCTTCCTCTGGAAGCTTCGTCCCAGAGGGTCACCTGCCTGTGCGAGGTGTCAGTCGGCCCCTAATGGGAGGTGTCTCCCAGTTAGGCTACTCGGGGGTCAGGGACTCACTTGGGGAGGCAGTCTGTCCGTTCTCCAAGCTCAAACACCATGCTGGGAGAACCACTGCTCTCTTCAGAGCTGTCAGTCAGGGTTGTTTAAGTCTGCAGAAGTTTCTGCTGCCTTTTGTTCAGCTATGCCCTACCCACAGAGGTAGAGACTACAGAGGCAGTTGGCCTTGCTGAGCTATGGTGGGCTTCACCCAGTTTGAGCTTCCCAGGATGCTTTGTTTACCTACTCAAGCCTCAGCAATGGTGGATGCCCCTCCCCCTGCCAGGCTGCTGCCTTGCAGGTTGATCTCAGACTGCTGTGCTAGCAGTGAGCAAAGCTCTGTGGGCGTGGGACCCGCCGAGTCATGCGCGGGATATAATCTCCTGGTGTGCTGTTTGCTAAGACCATTGGAAAAGTGCAGTATTTGGGAGGGAGTGTCCCGTTTTTCCAGGTACCATCTGTCATGGCTTCCCTTGGCTAGGAAAGGAAAATCCCCTGACCCCTTGCACTTCTCAGGTGAGGCGATGCCCTGCCCTGTTTCAGCTCACCCTCCATGGGCTGCACCCACTGTCCAACTAGTCCCAGTGAGATGAACCAAGTACCTCAGTTGGAAATGCAGAAGTCACCCGTCTTCTGCATTGATTATGCTGGGCACTGCAGACCAGAGCTGTTCCTATTCGGCCATCTTCAGCTTTTTTTTTTTTTTTTTAAACTACTCTCCTTTGTACTTAATACATTTCTCTTCTATCAGTTTTGAAAATGTATCTTGTGGTATTTATTTTTTAATTTTCTCCTCTTATTTTCTCGTTTTCTTTCTGGCAGTTTTTTAAAAAGATGTTTTATTATTTTCTGTCATTTATATTTTCTATATTTTTTGTTTTGATTTCTAGGAGAGTTCTCCAACTTTATCCTCCTATATTTAAAATTAATGTTCCTTAAAAATTTTTAACCTATAACTTATTTAAATTTCTAGGAGTTCTTTATTATTCTCTGCTTATTGTTATTTATTTATTTTTCTGGTGAGAGGTGGGTGCTAAAAAGCCCTTTGGAAGCTCTATACATAAGTTTGTTGACTCAAGGGCTTCTCTTTAGGTTAAGTGGGAGCTACACATTTTGGTGAAGATCCCTCAAGTGTCAGTAATTTTTTCTGTATTCTTGTGGGTGGCTTTTTCAGAGAAAACTTCCAATCTGCTTAAGTTCCTCCTTCTCTGACTCTACCATGCTTTGTTACCAAGTGGTTCTCAAACTTAGGCATGCATCAGAATCCCTGGGGAGCCTGGGACAACACAGTCTGCTGGGACCCTGCCCCTTCACAGTTTCTGATTCTGTAGGTCTTGGATGTCCCCTGAAAGTGCATCTCTAACAAGTTCCTGGGTGATGATGATTCTGTTGGTTTGGGAACTACATTTTTGAAAACCACTGCTCTAGAGAATAAGCTCTCTATCTCTTCCCAGGAAAGCAGTTTAGCTCTCAGATTCCACAGATGAGTGACGGAATGTAACTCTTCCTCATACAGACTTTCAACAGTTATCTTGTTTTTTGTGCCACCCCTCACCACAGCCTCCATTAAAAAAAAAAAAAATCATGCCCATGTCTGGGGGTTTGCAGCCTGAATCAGCTTGCTTCTCCTCCCCAGGCATTTCAGTTTTTGCTTTCCCTGCTTTGCTGAATCAGTTACCATTCATTCATCTGCTTTCCATCCTATACAATTTTGCCAACGTGCTTCATCTGCTGATGTTTTCTCTCATTTTATTTGTCTATATAGATTGTTTAAACCGTTGTTTTAAAGGGGTACTGGGAGGAAGTAGAAGTTAATCCAGTTCTTCAGGCCACTGTAATTAGTCATGTCAGGAATTATTTTGATTGCAAGCCATTGTCTTTCTTTCCTATATTAAGCACAGCTCTTTTTGGTCATGCAGTTAGAATGAGCTGATGCGTCTCCAACCAAAGCCCAGAGACCATGAATGTGCCATTATCCTAATCATGCAAAGCACTCTCATTTCTATTCTTGCTGAGGGAGGAATGCTTCCCAGAACTAAATTCCTAACTACGGAAAGAAGAAAAGGCAGTTTGAGAATTTCTTGACTGTTTGGAAATTTTTTCTAGCACAACAAGCTGTTTATCCTTTACTCTGATTCTTATTGAATTAAGGAAGGAGAAAAGAAATCAATTCACTCTCCATATGCTGCACAGCAAAAACCACCACTGACAACACTATGGAATATGTAGGGAAGGGGAAAAGAAGATAAATCCATCAACTAACAAGATAAGTGCCTTGTTCCTCCATCTGTTACTGCTGTGTCCTTATCTAGGATTGGAGCATGGCAGCTCCGATATATCTCGTGTCAGGTATTATATTCCAAACCCATATGAATGAATTTTCATGCTAGTAACCATCCATGATCTAGCCCAGCCACAGCTAAATTTGTCCTAAGGCACCAACTGTCTTTTGCATTTGGAAGTCCATTGAATTCACAGACGGGAATAGGGTTGTCTGCTGCTGCCAGAGGATGGTATCTCTCTGTAGCTTTTCCAGCATGGCTGTCTCTGTTGTGCTAGAGCTGGTGCTGATGACTTACTTGATTCACTCCTGAGGAAGTGCTGATGTTCTTCCAGGAGATAGGGAAAACATTGGAGGCCTGGAGAAAATGTCTACAGTAGGCCCATAGATGGGTACATCAACAAGAGATTGAATCATTATTTAGGTGATTGATTAGATGCACCACTCCTCAGATCACAGGGTAAAAATTCAGAAGAGTGTTCAATTGGAATGATATCTCACGCTCTTCAGCAGCCCCAATTATGCGGTGATGATTTCCTCATTCACAAACAGTTTATTTTCAGGACTGAGCCTTAACTGAGCATCCAGGTGCAGAAGCGGAGATGATGACATGTGGCATGGGAACCCGTGATTGTGGCATTTTTGACAAGGGCTGAAAGTCACAGTAGACAGATAAAACTTGTTTGCATCCGTGGTTGAGACTGAGACTCACATTTTATTATAGCAGTTGTGTGATCCATCTATGTTAACATCACTGTCTTCATCATCATCCTCATCGATGACAGTAATAGCAGCAGCAGCAGCAGCAGCACTACAACAGAGGGGACATGACAGCTTTCAGTGCATGGTCAAATTCTTTTTATTTTATTTTAGATTGGGGGTGTACCCATGCAGGTTTGTGTCATGGGTATATTACATAATGACAGGGATTGGGCTTCTAGTGTACCCATCAACCAAATAGTGAACATTGTACCCAATAGGTAAGTTTTCAACCCTCATCCCTTTCCCATCTTCCCCCCTTTTGGAGTCCCAAGTCTCTATTAGTTCTGTCTTTATGTCCATGTGTACTCAATGCTTAGCTCCCACTTATAAGTGAGAACATGCAGCATTTGACTTTCTGTTTCTGAGTTATTTCACTTAGGATAATGGCCTCCAGGTCATCCATGTCACTACAAAGGACATAATTTCATCGTTTTATGGCTTTATAGTATTCCGTTATATATATATGTGTATATATTATATATATGTGTGTGTGTATATATATATATACACACACAGACACACACACACACCACATTTTCTTTATGCAATCAATCATTGGTGGACACTTAGGTTGATTCTGTGCCTTTACTATTGTGAGTAGTGTTGTGATAAACACACACATGCAGGTATCTTTTCTATATATAATGATTTCTTTTCCTTTGGTAGATGCCCAGTAGTGGGAATGCTGGGTTGAATGGTAGTTCTATTTTTAGTTCTTTGAGAAATATCCATACTATTTTCCATAGAAGGAGATATTCTTACCTGTTTCCATCTCCGTCTTCAGAACTTGAGGGCATCTAATACACAGTACGTGTGGTGAGCTGAACAGGGTAAGCTAGATTTGCTGCAGTGTTTAAAGAGAGATACAATGAGTAACTCAACTTTATAAGTGGTAGAGCACTGGAAAGAAGGGAAACGGGTTGAAAATATTTAGTAACAAAATTCAACAATGAAGACTGGCCATATTGTAACAGAGTAAAGAAGAGGGAAAGAAGAAGCTTGTCTTTTCCATTTCAAGCTAGAATGCCTGGGTGTATGGTTGTATCATATTCGGAGAATAAGAGAAAAGTCGGTCATATTGCAGAAGAAAATATATTTTCTTGGAATATACTGAGATTGAGGTGCCTGTGAATCATCCAGAGAAGCCTGTCCTGCAAGTAGTGAGTACATGAGTCAAACTCAAGGGAGATGCCCAAGGCTGGAAATATATGCATCGAGCCATCAGTGCACAGGTGGTGTGGTAGGTCACCCCTAAGACAGTCCCCAGTGGTCCCTATTGACTGATCTCCATGCCCTGTGTTATTCCCTTCCCTAACTGTGGGCTGGACTTATTTATTCAATTTTAATGAGTAGACTACAGAAGCAGCTATGGGAACTCACTTCCAAGGTTATGTTATAAAAGAAGAGTGACTTCCATCTTAAGATGTCTTTATCTGTCCTTCTTGAATCACTTGCCTTGGTGAATGCCAACTTCCATGGCATGAGGTGTCACTGTGCAGAGACCCACCCACCTGCCAAGGAACCAAGGCCTGTAAGAAGCATGTGAATAAGCTTGGAGGAAGATACCTCCATACCTACATTTGAGTCTTCAGATAAAACTATAGTTCCAGATGACACCTTTGCTGCAACCTCATAAGAGATCTTGACCAGAGACACTCAGCTAAGCCTCGTTCTGCTACCCAACCTACAGAATCTGTGAGATAGAAAATGTTTGCATTATTAAATTGCAAGTTTTACAGTGATCCGTTACAAAGTAATAGAAAACTTATATAGTTAGTTAAAAGAATGAGAATAGTTGAGAGCTGAGCTCATTTAAGAAAAGGTGGTAGAGAAAGGGAAGACAAACCCTGATGCTCAACAGTGGCTAAAGGTTAGAACCAAAAAAAAAAAAAAAAAAAAAAAATAGAAGCCAATATGGGGGACAGAAAGAAGAAATGGAAGAAACAATAAGAATGAAATGAGAAAAAGCAGGGGCAACTTGACATTATAAAATTCCAAGGAGTGCGTCTTATGGAAAGAGCGAGAAAAGGGATCAGATTGCTCATATCAAATGCTGCAGATGGTTCGAGTAATACAAGGTTTGAAATGACCTACAAGTTTTGCAGTTAGGAGGTCTTGGGTGATCTGACTAAAAGCAGTTTCAATAGAATAGGGAGGATAGAAACTAGAGAGTTGGGGCTTGAGAAATAGAAAGGGAAAGAGATCATGGACTATGTTTTGAGAAGAATGAATTGAGGAAGGAAGGAGAAAGATTGGATGGTGAAGAAGGTCATGGCATAAATTGAGGGCTTTGCATGGAAGGTTCTTGAATGTGTTTATGACTATACTAGAGCCTTAAGAAGTGTGGTTGTGGGGGGTGTGGCACAGAACATTCAGGTTAGGTTAAAGATGACCAACAGAAGAAAGCCATGATACAGAAAGAGTGGAGAAGTTGGGGTCAAGGATACAAGTGGAATCAGTTGATCTAACAGGGCTTTCTATTGGCTAAGACTGGAGAGAAGATGTAAGAGAAGGTTATATGTGGGTACAAATGTGTTTCCTGGAAGGATGATGAGAAATAGTGAGATTACATTAGACCTTGATTTTCTCATAAAATCAGGAAAGGGGTACGTATCAAATCAGTGCTTCTCAAACTTTTCCGTAAGTAAATATCTTAATGAGAGAGAAAAGTAAGTGCATATCCATAGCAACCTGAAGTCATAGTATAATATCAAGAAGTCAGCAGCAATATTGGAATTTCACATCAATTATTAATCTGTCCTATTTGTATGATGATCCTTATTATAGCCATTTTAATATAAAACATTTTGAATTAGTGATAATATTTAACTTTCCTCCCAAATGATTAGAGCACACTGCATGCTTCTGAGAGCTGCATTGTATTTCTCCTGTAGCGTGTGTATCTCTGTACATTGCCCTGTACCCCTAAGGGTATGTATACAGCCATGCAGAGACCCAGCTTTACACTATCAGCACCCACTGACACATTTGCACATTCAGATTTGAGATTCATTTAGTTCTCATTGGTCACCTTAGGAAGCACAGTGCATCATCTGAATGCATGAATGAGAAAAAGAAAATTCACTTTTAGTTGAAGAGATGAGGTGAGAAAGCAGATAGGCAAAGAAGACAAGACCTGGGGATCACTGTCTAAACTGGGTAGACCTGTTTAGCATACCAGAGATAGGGCTGTGACCTTGTGGAGTGTGACAGATGAGCTAACCAACTTTGAGGTCAGAGATGGCTTGTGGTAATCAGTCCCAGAGTGTGGGAGCAGGAGAGAGAGACATGGAAGTGTTTAGAGGTGTACTAGTGTAAGTGACCAGGACACATGTGACTTGCTTGTTTTTCCAAATGATGAGCCTGGCAAGCATTCACAATTCCTGCAAGATGCGATTTATCCAAGTACCATCCAACCACCTTTGCTTTTGGGGTGCACTCTATTATGAGCCTAATTATTTTTTTCTTTGAGGTCAAGGGTTAGCAAACTCAGCAAAACCCACCGGTCAAATGCAGCCTGCCACTTATTAGTTTCTACTGGAACATAACGGTGCTCATTAATTGACATACTGTCTATGGCTGCTTCTTCCCTACAAGGATAGATCTGAGTAATTGTGACAAAGACTTGATGACCTGCAAAGGCTAACATAGTTACTATCCAGCCATTTATAGAAATCAATTGCCCACCCCATTCTAGTTTGACCTATCTCAGCAACTAAAACTTCCAGATAATTTCTGCAGAGTTTTCAAATATCCAACTTAAGACATCACACGTCTTAAGTCCAACCCAATTCCCCAAGCCTACTGGAGGAAGGGCTATCTTATAGATCAGAGATTTCCCAGCCTTCGTCTGAGCCCCACTTAAGTTTGGTATTGTGAGGCTGTGGAAATGTTCTGTGCTGAAATACAATTTGCGTTCTGGACAACTGTTCCTATTACCGTCCCTAGGAGAGAACTTCCCAGGCCCGGCTCAGCCTCAGGGTGGTTTCCCAAATTCACCAGCCTGCAGATAGAAACCACCTGTGCATTGTCTCCATTCACCCTCCCCAGCTGTTCTCCTCCCAAATTTCCCTTTTCTTTCCTTTTAGAATTTCCAAAAGAGCACACTCAGAGTTTTAGACAAACTCTGTTCTCTCTTTCTTCTGTGATGCTCAGTAGAGATGATAAACAGTACTAGTTAGAACATTAAAAAAATGAATTCTTCATATAAAAGGGTTTATTCCATCCATTCCACCTAGGCGCACATTCGCCTTCCCCTGCCTCCCCTTTGAAATCCAGAGCTTCCTGGAGCCAACTGAAGCAAGAGCTCATGGCCTCACCCACAGCCCTTGGATCCCATGTAGAAGTCGTAAGTTCTTCTCTGACTCAAGGTTTGGGATCAAGTCAACTCTAAGTACACATATGTATGGCCATTGCTGACTACATGTGATTCATGAGGGTTAATGCAGTTTGTAAGACCCAGATGATTTATAATGCTCAGCATACTTGGAGGCCTCCATCCTTACTGTTATCTAGAGTATTTCTAGGACACTTGTCATCATTTGAATAGGTCCCAGCTAAAAGCTGGCTGTGGTCCTTCACAGCTACCAGAGGAGAGGCTGATGGAAAGCACATACTTTTAACTGTTAGCCTAACTGAAAAGAATGTCAGAAACGAAAGCTAGAAATGGAATATGCATATGACTGTGTTAAGACACACCAAAGCTGGAAATAATTATTTTTGCTTTGATAGTCTCTTCATTTATATGACCCAGGCTAAGGCTGCTGCTTATTAGCATGGGTCATTGAGCTGTCTGTATCTGCAGGGAGATGAATATTCTCCTTTAGAGCGACTTCCAGGCTTTCAGGAATTGTATACGGGGATAGTACCGCATGGTTTTGCGATGGCCAAGAGGGCTGGTTGGAGTGCCTCGGATGTGATTTTGGACCCCCAAGGTTAGGGGAGTTACCTCCTCTCTGACCTTTTCCTAGGCCGCTGCTTCTGTTTATCATTTTATCTTGTCAGAGTTCACGTGCTAACCATGAAATAAAGAGACGCCCCTTCCCTTTGCTTCCCAGTTGGGCCCTGATGAATTTTAGTTGCCTCTTCAGAGGCTCCGAAATCCCTGCTCTAATTTCAATTAGAGCGCTCCCTGTGGCCGTGCAGGCTGGGGCTGCAGAATCAATTCCTAATCCCCACATTAGCACTGATTCATCTCTTTCCTGAGCTCTAGCACCGGCAGCTCTCGGGAGAGGGAGGGAGTGAGAATTGAGCAATCTTTCAGAAGAGTAAATATCGTTTGTTTGTATTTGTATTTGTTTCCACGCTGCATTCTGATTGCATCCCATGCCTTGACACCACAATTATTATTAATTTCCCCGTCTGCTCTTTGATTCTTGCTGCCACAAAGACGAGATGATGGATAATGTTAGATGTGGTAATTGGATGAGTTGGGGGAAGGGAGAGAAGAGGGGAGACAGATGTTTCATTACGAGATTTTGCATCTCCATTTGGACCTCCAGCACAGAGGCCTGAACCGCAGCTGCCATCATGCACCGCAGATGAGGGCTCCCGTTTGGGGCAGGTCTGGCCTAGTTCTGCATCTCTGCTCCACTTCCTCACCTTGTACTTCTGCGTCTTGGGCAGTCGGATTTCACATCCATTTCTGGTGAATGCTGGAAAGCCAGTAAGATGAAACCTAGAAAGCTGGGCCTGGTGGCTTGGAGGGTTGCACCCCCACCCTGCCCTGCTGCCAGACCACATCTGTCCTGTGCCACCTCTCAGCACGTGCGCTTCCACGTGCGAGTGTGGTAGCCCCAGGTGAGTGCCCACTCTCAGAGATGAGGAGGCTGGGCTACACGAGGAAGGAGCTCAACAGACTGTACTGCGCTGAAGCCGCTGCCTTTGTCCTCCCACCTTGCCCTGAGTGAGGGGTTGGAGCAGCCGTCACAGCTGCACCATCTTCTTCTCTGCATGGCATCCAGCCTCTCTGTTCAATAATCTGTCATCCCCACCAATAATTTTTCTGCCCCCATGGACTCATCCCCAGGGGGTTCACTGTCCCTGCCCCACACATGCCAGCCTCCTGTCCAACATGATGCAGGCTGGCAGGAGCAGTCCTGGCTCTTGAATACACACCTAAGCATGCAGCCTGGCCCTTCCAGGGAGGCCAGGTGGAGTATTTGCTACGATGAGATGGTAGACCTGCGGACCAGGAAGACCTTATTGGTGCTCATGGAACTCTCATTCATGAGAAAACCAGCAGAGGCTGCTGCACTTCCAATTTCTTCTTCTCTGAACAGTTCTCAGTCCATCAGTGCAGAGCACATGGAAGGAAGAGGCTACCTCAGGCCAGAGACACCGACCCTGTCCTTGAGGCACTCCTCCAGGTTGCAGGAGAGAAGGCTGCAGGCTGGAGAAGGCCTCGAAGTCCAGCCTCTCTGTCCGGGGCTGATGCTGCCTGTGGCGGCCCCAACCAACAGGCCAGTGATGTTGGTGACCCGGAAGTCACGACAAGCCTGCTGCATTCCAGTGGCTTTCGACTTCAGCTGGACTATAATAGAGTGGCAGGAATGGTGGACTAAGTCATTTTGGGGAGTTTTGCAGGGGGCATCTCTAAAGCCCCTGCTTCTGCTTAGGAGGAAGCTTTTGTCCATCCACTGAGAACCCTCTAGGAGACAGCAGCAATGGCCTACAATAGGCACATTCAAACAGCAGGGGCAAAATGTGGTGGTGAAGAAGAAGAATTTGGAAAACAAAGTCCTGTGTGCTCCCAGGGAAGGGGAAGAAGGGAGGGTCTCTGGTGCTTCTGAGCTATAAATTGGCTCAGTCAGATTAGGTGCTTACATTTATTTTTCTTCTCATCAGCACGGACACCGTGGCTGGTAATGGAGCTGCCGTGCAGTAACTCATGCATGAGATTAGTAACACAGAAGGACAGCCGGGCACTGCTGGCTGTAGGCGGGCATGGGTGAGAGGAACTGGAGGGTGACCAGGTGTGGCTGCTCACTCAGGTGGACTCCCACAGGGGCATGGAGGTGGGGGTTTACATTCCAAATTTCTAGGCAAGGAAGGGACCCTGGAGATCATTACAGTCCAGCTTCCTCGTTGTGCAGATAAGGAGCAGAGGTCCAGTTTGAGGAAGGGACTTGCCCGGGGGTGCACAGCAGGCTGGTGGCAGAGTGTGGGCTAGGCCTCAGTCCTGTCGTCTTGCCTGCAGAGGGATTATGCTGTAGGGAGGAGAGTGCCTGTGATGGCTGCACAGCCAGATGGTGATTCCAGCACCGGCCAGATCTGTGCCGCGTTCATCTCTCTCATCAAACCCTCTCTTCTAATTCCTCCGTGCTCTCTCTGTTCTTGTGGTAATTTCCACCAGCTGGCCCTTCAGAGAAGCGTGTGTGTGTCCAGAAGCATGGAGGCCGCAGGTGTACTAGCTGATCCTGTCCTCCCCATGCAGGACTGGAGAGGCCTTGGAAGCCCAGCTCATGTCCCACCTGTGCACTGCCTGTGCAGAAGCCTGTTCCTACAAACAGGCTCCACTGTCAACCCACTCTGCTTGCCAGATGAAAACCGGGTGAGTCAAGAAAAGGCGGCTTCTACCTACTCACTCCACTTGTTCGTTCCAGGCAATGTCCCCATGTTTACTCACGCACGCATTGGATTAGGAGACCTGGAATCTGAGATGTCCCAGCAAGCTTTAGCTAAGGTCATGGTTACCTTCATGAAACTGCTGCTGTAAGGGCCACAGCTGGAATTATAACGATTTCTCTCCTTTCCTGCAGGTCGCTGCAGGTAGGCTGCTTTCTTTTGTCTCTTAAGTCACTGCCACTTACTTTGTCCTGCAAAATAACTTCCCAAAGACTACACTCCCATGCGGGCCAGTCTTCCCAGGTCCCACCTTCCCTCCTTGTATTTGCTAACTCCTTTCTTGGTCCTCAGCTTCATTGCTATTCATCCAGTAGATGAGGAAGAAAGACAATGTTTATGCATGGGGCGAGGAAGTGGGGGAGTCACAACCCGAAGTGGCTCGTGGCTTCCACCCACCATCTATTGGCCAGAACCAGTCAAAGAAGAGCTGCTATTACCCTTGACAGTCCCTTGCAGCTGTCACTTCTCCCTGGGCCCATTCCACCTGGGACTCTCCTTCCTTTTTTATTTGATGAATCCCCACTCTGACAGCTTCCAAGTCAGGTCTTGGTTTGACCCCAGGGAAGCCTCCCTAAAGTCCTTGTCCCGGGCTGCTTGGCCAACCATGTGCACGTAAACCCTGGACTGCCCTTGGTGCCTTCACACTCTTATGCACGCTCCTCATCCATTTTTCTGATTAGACCACAGGCTTCTCAAGGTCAAGGTCTCACTTACATATTTTATTTTCTTTAATTTTAGTTTTTAACACAGCACTTCGTATAATAGATCAGTGGTTCTTAATAGAGATTATAACTTACAATCACTAGTAGGCCTTCTAAAATATCTGTGCTGGGCTCTACCTCCAAATAATTAAATTGAAATCTGTGAATATAGAGTCTAGATTTTTTATAGCCCAAATATTCATTCAGGGTTATGAATCATTGTAGTAGATGCCACAGAAATGTTTGTTGAATAAATAAACCTTTTTATTTTCTCCAGAACTTAGGAGTGCGAAGGAGACAGGGCAGGGCAATGGAACTCTTGCTGGGGTCCTCAAACTCCCTTGGACAAGTTGTGCCCATTTCACATGGTCTATAGACATCAAAATTGATATTAGCCATTTAAAAGAATCTTTCAAATTTGTCCTGGGTGCTTTAAATGGAACAGAACAAAATTTCCTTCTTCTAGTTTCAGAATTAGAAAAAAAAAAGTATACATGCCAAGAAAGAAAAATAACTAACAAATATTTTATCATAAGCACTTATGGACCACCAACTCTGTGCCTACATCTAAGTGGGACCGTGAGCAGCATATGACATATAGAGGCTTAGATTTTCGAGCTTAGCCAGGAAACCAAGCATATGCACAAAAGAGAACTGTATAGATGAGTATTTTCTCTGGATATTTTAAAGACACATTACTTAGTACAGATAATTAGAAAAGAAGACAGCATACCATCAGGTGCTAATTATGCAGTGCAGACAATCATGCAAAAGGAGTGAGAGGAGGGAGAAATTCCTCTGGGCTCATGTCTTAGAGAAGGCTTTGTGGAAGAGCGAGACTGGGGGTGCAGCTGGAAGGGGGTCCCATGCAGGAACTGCTGTGGGCAGAGAGAAGCCTTCCCAGGCCAGAGGACTCTCATGTGCAGATTCAGAAATGGGCATGGTCATCTGGACATTTTGTAAGAGATGGGTATGGCTGGAACAGGTGTTTAGAGGAAGGAATATGAAGTCCAGGTGTTTGTGGATGATAGACCAAATGACAGGGAGGCTCTAGCGGCAGAGGTGAGATCTTTGCTGGAGCCACGAGAACTAGTGCTGGTGTGTGATCTGGGGACCCTGGGGTCCCCCAGGGCTTGGAGAGCTGACTCTGACAAGGGCATGCGTGAAGGAGGGATGTGAGGAGGAGCACACACAGTGGCCTGCAAGGAGACCATTTGGGCTACCAGGGCATGAAGGCATCAGGCTCTGGCCCATGATGGCAGTGGAGGGAGGGGCATGAGGCTGTGAGAGCCTGGCCACCTCCAGTAGAACAGCCGGCAAAGCCTGAGACACCCTCCCCCTCTCCGACGACCCTGGCTCCTCTGGGCTGCCGCTTCCTTCCCTGCACCCTGAGCGTCCTCTCCTCACCTGGTCAGAGGCCATTTGGACCCTGGATTTGCACCTGGGGCAGAGCTTCCTCAAAAAGAAGTTGGGGGAGGGATTGATGCTATTTTATCACCATCAAGGACTTCTGAATGTGTGGAGTTTTCTGAGTTTAATGGGCTGAGAAATGGAAAGGCATTTGTTGGCAGTGCCTGGACTCCCAACCTGCTGTGCTGCCGAGCACCCCGTGGCCTCCCTGCTGCAGGCCCCACTTTCTCTCTGAGCTTTGCTGTGGCACAGACACACTCTTTGCTCACCCACAGTCCATTGGTGGTCTCAGGCAGGGAGTTCGCCTTTGAAGGCATCCTCTTTTTAAAGCTTGGGAAAAGACATTTCCCGTTTCCCGAGCTCAGCACCTCCACAGACGGCTACTTCTTTCTAGTGTGTTCTGAATTAAAACAGGCCAGGAGGAAGCCTTCTGAACCAACTGACATGTGTGTGCTCATTTGTAGGAAGAAGTTAACGATAACTTTTTTGCCATCTTGTAAAGCTATGTGATGATATGGGAAAATGTCCTCTGCATGACGGGTGCTTTGTTTGGAGAGCCACTATCAACATAGACGTGTGTTTTAGTCCCTGTGAAGACACTGAGGCGGAAGGGCTTCTTGGCTTTCCCAAGACCCCACAACTAGTTATGGTTCTTGGTATGAGCCCAGCTTCTCTGAGATTCCTGAGAGCTCCCGCACTCTTCTCCTGCAGCGCAGACAATACTTAGAATCAGGCCACACAGGTGCTGGTACTGCCTTTGGGTGGGATTTTTATCGCGCAGATGACTGAGGCTGCTACTTTATTTAATAAACTTTCAGCAGGTGTGCAGGGCTGGGGGCAAGGGAATGGCCATCTTCATGGCTTGGCAGCCCTTTGGGACTGTGGAATTGTCAATGGCCTGGGTGATAAAAGCATGCACGACTCTGGTTTCTTTTTCTCTGGGGCCAATTCTCCCAAAACCATATTTCCAATGGCTCCAGCTCAGCAGAGCTGTCTGTCCAAAAAGCAGAGATATTTCAGGGCCATGGATGCTTTCTGAATCTCTAAGTCCTCCCTTCTTGCCCACAATATCATCTCGGGACCAGTGGTTGAGGACACGGATTCAGATCATCAGCCCTCAACTATCATAGGCAGAGGAGAATCCCCCAAATTTATGACAGCAGGAGCTCCTCTCAGAGATGGGAGGTTGGGACATAGGAGAAGAAGAAAGAAATGTCTTCTGTAGAAAACTCAACCTCTGCAACTTCCCTGTATGTGCCTTCAAAGAGAGGAGAACTCTTGTGATGATAATGAGTAACAGTGAGTAGTCTGAATTTTTTCATTTTTAGGAGGCTTGGGGAACAGTAACTACTTGGTACCAACAACCCTATTATGAATTAGGCCACAAGTATTATTTCCTGCATGAAGAATAGAGACTACTTTTCTCTAGAGGTGGGAAAAGAAAGAGACTACAAAGCGACAAGTACAAGGGAAAGACTTTCATTAAAAAAAAAAACAAAAAAAAAACAAAGAAAACACAAGCAAACAAAAGAAGAGTTTATCCAGGAATTAGCAAGCCCACAAGGAGCCTTCTGGAATACCCACCTTCCTGGTGTATTGGTATATTGTATGTTGGTATAAAATATGCAATCTAAATGAAAGGGAAGTGTCTAAAGTTCCCAAACCTCAGCTTCCATGTCCATATGGAAAGCAGGAGCCATTTGCCATCTCTAATGTTTGCTCAGCATTGGCTGCAGGTATCTGCCTGGGGAGGACGGTGTGATAACTCCAACATCCACATGTCCCTCCTACACCAGCAGGCTCGGGGAAGGAGGGCTGAAGAGCCTTTAGGTGTGGGGTTCCCACAGGGACGAGCCTGCAGTAGTGGGCTGGGAAGTGCAAGCTGGGCTGAACCTGTCTCCCGTGCAACCTTCCAGCATCATTTCCATCTGGGACCTTCTCATCAAACATCGCTCCCAGTCTCTAAGCACGTTTATTTCCTCAATGTTTTATAATCAGATAGAGCTCAGCTCACCTGTAAAAGGATTACAGCATCTCCCCTTATCTGCAGTTTTATTTTCCATAGTTTCAGTTACCTGCAGTACAGTATAATAAGATCTTTTGAGAGGGAGATCAGATTCACCTTTATTACAGACTATTGTTATAATCATTCTATTTTATTATGAGTTATTGTTGTTAATCTCTTACTATGCCTAATTTATAAATTAAGCTTTATCATAGGTATGTATGTATAAGAAAAAACATATTAACCTGTATGGGGTTCTGTACTATCCACTGTTTCACACACCCGGTGGAAGCTGTGGAACACATCCCCCTTGAGTAAGGGGGGACTACTGTATTCCCTTTTCTCTCTTAAAAACAAAATATTTCCTTTCCTCCTTATCCTTGTCTCTGAAAGGCCACGTGTGGCAATGGCAGGCGTCCCCTAACACACCTTTACCCACTTTAAGTGGAGAGCAGAGTCCCTACACACTGCTGCTTCCTGCGCCTTACAGAGCTAGGAGAGCTAGGGCCATACTCAGGGATTTTGTCAGTCAAGGTAAGGGAGGCAGAGAGGCAGAGAGCTTATATCCATCCCACAAAGCACACGTTTGCCGGTGCTATAAATTTAAGGAAGTTGTCTTCACAGGCAGTGTGTTTGCATGGAGTGATGGGGAGAGGGGCGGGGAGCAGTGGAGAAAGGGCTTGACTTAGAAATTAATGACAGCTGCATTGCATCCTGATTTGTGGACATCCTCCACACCCTGATTTGATATTACGCTGGGGCCACAGAGAGAAAAATCACCTGAATATGTAAAGCCTGTATTTGGCATAGTTTAAATAATTTTAAATGAAACTGTCAGGCTTAAGCCCTGAAATGTGCCTCCAGCAAAAGATAAACACACAGAGGAGAAGGGGGCTCTATACGGAGGGGGGAAGACATCACAATCTTTAATATTTTTAATCAGTCTGTCATCTCCAAACAGGACACATTGTTGCAGATACCCTTGTAGACTATACATTTTCTGATTTTGTGTGCGTGCTGTTCAACGCAAGCATGATAGTTCCATTTCAGAGGCTCAGCAAGACTTAAAATCTGCTTGGCAGCAGCTGGGCCAGTAAAGGCATCAGGTGCTGTCAATGGGTGACTCAGTAATCGACCTGAAATCTGCAACTGTAATGCAACAGCTGCAGCCAGCCCCGTGGGTTCATAAGGCTTGGCCACAGGTTTAGATGCAGGAGGTGCTACGAGTAGACGGCCCAAGCGGAGGCTCACCCCAGAGGCTGTGCAGCTCTCTGAAGGCTGTAGCCCCACCTCCGCATGATCAGGCTGCTGCTGGCATTCCCACTGTCAGACCACTGAGCTCAAGTTCTGGCTTCAAGCGCTAAAACCTTCCTGAGGGCCCGACCACAAAGGAGTAGAACGATGAATCAGTAAGTTTTATCATTTTCTCAAAGGAATTGTTACATAGAAGAAAATGGGTCTGCTGAGGTACGGGGAGAGGCTGAGAAGAATGGAGGGAAGGTCTCAAAAAGCTTAGGGAGAAAGGTTTAGCAATGGTGTTCAAAGTCAAATAGAGCTTTGCTAAAGTCCAGGCTCAAATAGAGGTCTGAGCCCAGGGCTGGACAGAGGAATTGTATTATACAAGGGGTCTGGATGTAATCCAACAGGTCTAAGTTCTGAAGCAAAGCAGCTCAAGGCTGGTGGACGTGCTGGGAGTGGTGGAGGCCTTGACAAGGAGGACTGTCAGCAAGGCAGCGGGCATACCTCAATTTGGCACGTCACCTCTGTTGAAGTCGAATAAATATAGAGATGAATGTCTTAATTTGAAACATTTTATCTGGGAAACAAGAATTGTGTTTTGAGGCCGACATATAGTGTGAGTGGTCTTTGGTATGTCTGATGAACAAAGAGAAAGTTGGAGGTTTTATAAAAAGGAGAAATGTTATTCATTGTTCTGAAACAAAGTTCATTGGCACTAGCAAAGTCTTAACCCTTTTGTGCCTAGGTTGCAAATTTTGTGTGTGTGTGTGTGTAAAAAATAAGACCTTGGTGGTGACCTTGAGCAGTGGGATATAAATAACTACTAGCTTAGCGTTCCAATAGTGGAACACTAGGCATAAGTTGATTAAGGAGCTGGCAAGCTCTGACTGGTGAGTGACAATGGTAGGTAAAACTGGTCTCAGAGTTTGTTTCAGTAGCAGCAGATTGTTTCAGTCGCTGTTAGATAAAACTGGTTTTCAATTACACTAGGCAGTTCCAGAAGCCAGGCTAGCAGAGAATTCTATTTCTGAAGCAATGTTATGTGTCCTGAGTGCTTTTTCTCTTGGCCTCTTGATTCTGTTTTGGTTGAGTATGACAGGAATGACCCAATTTGTATAATCAACGTTCACACCTTCTCTGCTTCAGAACTGAGCTGGGACTGCCCTCCCTCCTTCGTTCTCATCAAGCCTGCTAAAGCCGAGTGCCCCAGCATGGCTCCCAAAACAGACAGGCCCAGAAAGCCAGTGTGGCTCTTTGCCTCAGGGAGGGGTGCTGCAGGGTAAACAGCTTGAAAAGCTGGGGGTTCAGCTCAGCTCTAAGAGAAATGGGACTGAGAAGGGAAAGGGGAGCCCGAAAGGAAATCTTGATATCATGAATAATGTTAATTTAGAGCCAAAGAACCTCCTTGCCGATAGAGAAAATCCTGTCTACTCGTAAGGGCTTGTGCATGCCTACATTTTGAGTTGGGGCTAGAGTTGATGACACTAGCATGTTCCTTTGAGGTTTACAATTCTATTTTTTCTCTTATATGGATGGATCTCTGCTTCAGCTAAATTGGGTTATTTGCTGGACCTAAGCTTCCTGTGCTTTCCTATCTCTATGATTTTCATGCTTTTCTGACTCTTGAAATGTCTCCTCAGTTCATGCAACACCGTGTGTGAGGTCCTATGCTGGATGACGGAGGTCCAGCATCATATAAGATGCTTCAGTGTGCTCAAGGGGTGCAATGTTTATTTCAGGGAAATGGACTTGTAACATATTACAAATCAATAATTCAATGAATATCTATCAAGCATGCTTTCTGTGCCAGGAGCTGTACTTGGTACCAGGGATATGGTGGTGAACCATGAGAGAGTTGCTCTCCTCCAGGATCCAAGTGACAACAGAAGGCAAAACAAACTAGCAAACATATAACATGAAGAAAAACAAAGAAGACTAAGTCCAAGAGAGTGTGTCCTGTATCGTTAGATAGGGTGGATGGGTGTAGCTTCTCAGATGCAGTGCCATTTAAGCAGAGACATGAAGTGAGAGCACACAGATGGCCAGAAAGGAGGCCCCCTGCGTGCAGTAGAGAGGTGAGCACAAGCCGAGAAGCCACAGGAACCCAAAAGAGGGGTGGGGGAAGGGAGGAGAGCCGCAGGTCAGAGAGAGGCTGGCAGAGAGAGACTTTGGCCAGCCATGAAGAAGCATTTGCATCTTCCTCTGAGGAAGATGGGAAGCCACTGGGGGTTATTCCATTTGCCGAAAGGAAGATGATTAAGGGAAGAGGAAGTATGCCAGAAATGATACTGGGGCATGGTAAGTTTACATACAGTGCCTGTGAGGTAGCAAAACGGGTACGTTAAGTAGGTGTCTGTGTGTGAAATCTGGAGTTCAGGAAGAGATTTGGACCAAAAATTTTGGAATCATATGTGCAATGCACTAAATGTTTTTTTCCTCCCCCCCAAATTTATGTGTTAAAATTTTAACTCATAATTTGATGGTATTACAAGGTAGTGTCTGTGAGCAGTGATTAGGTTATGAAGATGGAGACCTCATGGATGGGACCACTGTCTTTATAAAGGTGGCCCCCGAGAGCTCTCTTTTTGGCCAACGAGAAGGCAGTGATCTGCAACCCAGAAGAGAGCCCTCACAGAAGCCAGCCATGCTGACACCATCAGCTCTGACTTCCAGCCTCCAGAACTGTGAGAAATGCATTTCTGTTGTTCATAAGCCACTCACTCCACAGTATTCTGTTATAGAAGCCCAAATGGACTGAGGGTATGCAATGCATGCATTTGAGACTGGATCACTAGGAGATGAGTGTGAGTAGAGAGGGAAGAAGTTTGATTACTGAGCCTGGAGTTACTCCAATACTCAGCAGAGAAGGAAGAGCCTGGAGGCAGGAGGATGAAAAGGAGAGAGTGGGTTCTTGGTTTACAGGTGCCTTATGCAGGAGAGCAATCAACAGTACAAGTGCTGCTGGCAGGTGGAGTGAGCTGAGAACTAAGAAGAGACTGCTGGGTTTGGCTATGCCGAGATCACCTGTGACCTGACAAAAGCCTTCCTGATGCAGTGATGGAGACACACAGATGTGCACATTTGGAGGGGAAAGCCCATAGTCGAAGCATTTATAGGGCACAGAGGAGAATGGTCAAGAACACCTGCAGAGCTCCTTTCCCAGCCTCTGCCTACCAAAATCCCACCATCACAAAATTCATCTGTTCTCATTTACCTTCCCTCAGCCTCTCTCCCTACCCAACTGGACTGATTTTCTTTCTCCTTCTAACACCCAGCAGGATTTTCATGACATGTGTTACTGTCTGTCACTTAGGATAGGGGCTCTGGGTGATGTGTTACTCACATTTGTGTCTTATCTCTAGCACCTAGCACAAGGCCTTCGGCAGAATAAACACTACAGAAAACATTTGCTGAATTAAATTTTGAGAGTAGTTACCAATCTCAGGCCACCCATTCCCAGGGCTGTCTAAACTGGGTTGTCAAATGCTGGAGCAATGATTTGCAAACTTAGTTCACATCAAGTCACCTGGAGGGCTTATTCAAACAGTTTTCTGGGTTCCACCCAAGAGCTTCTGTTTCCGTAGGTTTGTAGTCCAAGCATTTACATTTCTAACAAGGTCTTAATTGATACTGAGACTTCTAGTTCAGGAGTCGCACTTGGATACCCACTGCCCTAGGGCAAAAACATGATTTCATTCAAGCATGTCCATTACTTGGCTTCCCTGGAGAAGCTGGCTCTTGTTTCTTTGTGCATAAAGGCATCTGGCCAGATTGCACAGGAGAATGTGAATACCACCTCCCCATGCAGTTAAAATGCCTTCATGGATCTGCGCATGAGCTTCCCACACGGGGGTGCAGACATCTACGCCGCTCTCAGAAAGTAGATCAGACAGCTGCCATTCAGGACTTACTGCGTCCAGGGGCCACAGGCCTCTTGCTCTCACCAACAAGGTGCTGAATAAACAGGTGCACATTGTCCTCACCCGCTTCTCTACAGTTGTATCACCCAGGTTCAGAAAGGGCTTGGTGTCTTCCAAAAATATCTTTAAACTATCTTATAGATGTGTTCATTGCACATCACTGAAAGTCTAAATTCTATGTTCATCTATAGGATTGATGAGAATAAGAAGTACTACAATAATACAGTATTAGTATTTATTATGAATGTTCAGAATTTCAACGTATGCATTGCCAGCTTTTAGAAAGAAAGACTATAGAAAAAAAGAATAGGATGATTATGAGTGCTTAGAAAGGAAAACCGCATTCACTGGAAACAAGCATTGATTCACTATGAGTAAGTCCTATTAACCTAACTCATTTCCTTTTTCTACCTAGTTACTTGTGAAGAAATTTAGTAAATTTCATGTTTTAAATCTAAGCACGGTCCTGGGTGGTGGGTGAATTTGTACCTAGTTGAATGACAGTCCTGGTAGTGTTGAGTAGTGGATCTGTGTCAACCTGGAGGAAGGCCTTAGTCTTCAACTCTGTCCTGTTTAACCTTTTTATCAGCATAAGATAGAGCTACTGAAGACATGCAGATCACACTTTCACCTGATTCAAGGCTGGGGTGGATTAGTTATTAGCATGACAATTGGATTTCAAAGGATCTTGAGAAGCTTAGGAAGTGGGCCAGGTTTTGTATTTTTTTAAACAAATAAAACAATTGTCTCAAAGCAGTAAAAGAAAATAAGGCTCCGTGGCAGAACTTAAAAAAAAAAATGCTTAGGAATTTTAGTTGCCAGAAAGTATGATGTGTCGTTACTGTGTGTGATTTCCCGAAAAGTTGAGATATGGGACTGTATTAAAACAGACCAACAGTGTCCAGAACAAACTTTATTTCCAGCATTATAAGCAGTCAGGGATTCATAGACGGAGTAATGCCCTGCATGGCCCAGATGATGAATAGACTAGGTCATGTCTTCTGATGAGGAATAGAAGGAACAGAGGGAGCCTAGCCTTCAGTCTGGAGAGAAGAATGAAGATTTCAAATATTTTGAAATCTCTCACTTGGTTCTCACTTATTTTGAATGACCCCAAAGGCCAAAAGTAAGATCAATAAATGAAGTAATAGGATTACAGATTTTGGCTTAGTATACAAGTAAAATTTTTAGTATTCGGAATTATCTATAGATGACATAATGACAACAATAATGATGATGATGAAGAAAGCAAAACCTGTAGCAACTCATGCAGTTTCATAAAGCACTTCTTAATCCAAATATTATGCTCGATTCATCACACCAGGAGAGTGCTTTCTTTCTTTTTTCTTTTTTTTCCTTCTGAGATGGAGTCTCACTCTGCCGCCCAGACTAGAGTGCAGTGGCGCGATCTCAGCTCACTGCAACCTCTGCCTCCCGGGTTCAAGCAATTCTCCTGCCTCAGCCTCCTGAGTAGCTGGAATTACAGGCACCCACCACCACGCCTGGCTAATTCTTTGTATTTTTAATAGAGACGGGGTTTCACCATGTTGGCCAGGCTGGTCTCAAACTCCTGACCTCAAATGATCCGCCCGCTTGGGCCTCCCAAAGTGCTGGAATTACAGGTGTGAACCACCGCACCTGCCAAGAGAGTGCTTTTGATGTCACTGGGGAAATTCAGCCCTTGGCTGAGCAACAGTGTTGCAGAGGATATTCAAGTATTGATAGAAAGTTGAACAAGATGACCTTATGTTATGAAAATACTGTGATTCTGAGCTTTCTTAAGCTTGTGCACAGTCAGAACAATCAGTACAAAATATTTGTATTCTTCAAATAGTTTAGATCATTTCCTCTGGATGTTTTCAAGTATAAGGGAAATTGTGAAGATGAGGGTATCGGTTGCAAAAGCTACCTTGCCCTACATCTGAGAGAGGGATTGCCTGTGAACCAGAATGTACGGGTGTGCCTGTGGGCAATCGCTGTTACTTTATAGATAACCTTCTGCCAATAAGACTTGGGTTGGCCAGTGCATTATAATCCCAACTCCCTTATTGTTTCAAAGTAGAATGTCTAGTACTCAATCAGCAGATTGGGTGCCATAGAGATACAGAAATCTCAGACAAGCATCTCATGAATTCTTGTAACTTCCATGTCTGTATAGTGACTGATACCTACCCATATTTAACAATTTTGAGTTGGTGAAAAGAAAATTAAAAGACAGCTAAAGAAAAGTATCTGTGGAAATGACATTAAGAGATAGGAGAGACCTATGAACATGCAGAAGCTAAAAAAGTTGAACTCAGAGAAAAGAGATTAGAAGGGCGTATACCAGGGGTGGGGGGGTGGAGGAAATGGGGAGATGATGGGCAAAGGATACAAACTTGTAGCCATAAGAGGAATAAGTTATGAAGACAAATGCAGAGAACAGTAACTATGGTTAATAATAATGCATTGTATATTCGACATTTTTGAGGAGAACAGATCTTAAGTATTTTTACCACAAAAAAGATAACTCTGAGGCAATGGGTATATTATCTATCTTGATTATGATAATAATTTCACAATGTGTATGCAAACCAAAATGTCACATTGTACACTTTGAATATATATAATTTTTCTCTGTCAATTATACCTCAACAAAGCTGAAAAAAGAGAGACGTGGGAGATACAAAGCAGGGACATTCAAATTAAACATGCCTTTATCTTACATCCTAGCAAGACCAAGAGAAACAAAAACATAGGTTTATGCACACACAAAACTGCATGCAAATTTTTGCAACAGCTTTATTCATACTTTTCAAAAACTGGAAACAACCCAAATGTCTCTCAACTAGTGAGTGGGTAAAAAAACTGAAGAACACCACACAGCAAAATACTACTCAGCAATAAAGAAGAAAGAGCTGCTGATATTGTTACATGTTTTGTGGCTGAGCCTTAAATGCAGATCCAAGAGGCTGAATACTGTATTATTCCATTCACAGAACATTCTGGAAAAGGCAAAACTATTGTGAAAGAAAACAGATCAGGTCTGGGGTTGTGGGATGAATTGACTACAAATGGGCACAACAGAATTTTTTGGATGACGGAAATGTCTTATATCTTGATTATGGAGGTGGCTACATAACTATATGTTTGTTCAAACACATAAAACTATGCACTCAAAATGGTGACTTTTACTGGATGTCAATCATACATCCGTTTTAAAAAACAAACAGTGACCCAACATTTAAAAACACAATAATGACAAAATCAAGAGGCTACTGAGGGCTGGGGTCAGCCTTATAAGAAGGAAGGATGCAAATGGCACATTGAAGTTAGTGAATTCGGTTCAGCAGAGAAGAACGGTTGAAGATTGTCAGCTAAATGCTGCTTTTCTTTGTCCTGAGTTCCCTCTTCCTTGGTTGAGAGTGGCCACTGTTTCAGTTGAGGGGATCTGATTCTGTTTCAGTGGTTTCCTTTTGTCCTGCATGGATCCTGGCAAACTCCAACATGTCCTGCCCTCTTCCTAGCATTGGACAGCAACTTCCAGGAAGGGCCTGGCAGCAAAACTGCTTTCTCCCTAGAGCAGGCCCACCTAGGGTGGTCCACCACCTTCTCCCTAGAGCAGGCCCGCCTAGGGTGGTCCACCACCTTCTCCCTAGAGCAGGCCCACCTAGGGTGGTCCACCACCTTCTCACTAGAGCAGGCCCACCTAGGGTGGTCCACCATGGCTTGTGCCTCCCAGCTGAAAGGTGACAAACAAAAGGCTAACCTGGAACTAGGAAGGGTCACTTATCTACTCATGAAAAAAAAAAAGAAGATATAGGTAAGAATAGGTTATTTGGAAGATTCAAATACAACCTCTCCACATCTTCTTTGCATGCAGTGCAGCAATTGCCGGCCCTTTAGAGAGCTGCCCTCTGGCCCAGGTCTGCCCTGAGGTCAGTGACTTTACCTTTTGGACCTTCAGCTTTCTCTTCTGGAAAAAGATTATAAAAAGGTTACAGGAGCAACATTCCATCCTATTGCCCTCCTGTCCCATGGTGGAAAACAGCCAGAGGTTGTAGGATCTGAGCACAAGCCTTGTTCTCCATCCACAGCTCCTGGTGCTGCCTTAAACGACAACAGCAGGTGCACATGGCAGGGTCCTGGAAGCAGGGGCACGTGCATCACCAGGAGGTCCTAGACCACAGCAGAGAGGCATGGGTGAGGGTAGCACCCAGCTCTGCTCCCCAGTGTGTGACCTGGGCACAGCTGAGCCAAACGCTTGACTGCCATTTTCACAGCTGAGAGGTGCAGCTTGTCATCTGTACCTTGCTGGGTGGCCGCTGGGGCCCCAGGCTTGGGGATTAGCATATCAGCCAGGCACATGGTGAATATTTAGTCAATGACAGCTGCTAGTATTATTATTTAATGTATTTGTATTAAATATCCTATTACATACTTATTAATACATTTATCAAAAATCTATTGAATTTATTATGCATTATTATTACTGTTATCGTGAACTAGCTTTACATTGTCCTACCTTTATAAACCTGGCCCCTGCAAATACTCTGCTTCCTGACGCTTCTTCATTGCTGAAATAGTCCATGTGGAATCCATGCTGGGGCATCGGCGCCTCTCAGACTCAGCCCGAAGCCGCAGTGCCAGGCTGCATGCTAATCAGGCGGTGGCTCCAGGAGAACGGGCCCAGGAAGGAGAGAGGATGGGGCCTGGAGGCGGCAGCCTGCCCTGGCAGCTTCTGGCTCCCAGGGATTGATTTATCACCAGGTTTCTGATGAATGTGTGAGAAACAGGACTGGCGATAAGGCAGCACGAGCCATAATTAAAGTAACAGCTCTTGTTTTTTAAACCCTGTTTATGTGGTGCTTGGCTTTCTAGGCAGTTTCCCCGTCTCCCACTTGAGGACCGCGAGTTTCCTCCCTCTGGAGGTTGTGGATGAGGGGCTGCTGAGGGAGGAGGGTGCAGAGGGGCCAGCAGGAAGAGCGGTGGACGCGGCTCCAGGAAGCTGGCCCCTTGGTTCTTCCTGAAAGTGTCAGGCAAAGCAAGTCCCTGGAGACCAAGCACCATATGGAAACTTTCTGGGAATGCGGCAGGGAGTTGCAAACACACCATGGAGCCCTGGAACTTTAGAAGACCAGAGAATGATCTGTCAGGACACCTGGCCCCACCCTCACTACACCCGCAGCAACGCAGGGAAAGCTGGGGGGGGCAGCCACAAGGGAAAGGGGGCCCCGTCATAAATTCATGACTGAACCGCTCTCTGGCAGCTGTCTCTAACCTGGGTGGTACATTTCACAGGTAATAAATTAACGGAGGCTCCACAGCAGATTTGCCTCCCTAACAGGATTCCCACCCTCTCTGTTTCCTTCTCTCTTCCTGGCTCCCTCCTCTTTTCACTCTCCTTTTCCTTACTGCCCCCTCCCCAACTCCCAATTTGGCAAATATTCTACATACTCAGGCAGTCTGACACCTCGAACAAGCTCACAAATCAGAGATGTCTTCCGCCCCAGTCCTGGGAACCAGCAGTGCCCCGAGGGGCCAGGACGCCCTTCTGCCGGCTGAGAACCACATTCTGTGGAATTCTGGCTGATTTCCATCTGTCAGTGTCCAAGCGGGTCTGCGAGGGATGTAGGAGAGCCACAAGCAATGCTTAGAAAGTTGGTCGGATCCTCCAGCTACTTTTCCTAAAATCCCCAAACCTCTGAATGTGCCGGGCTGGGTTGATAGCTCGGCTGGACAAGACCCCCTGTTTTCATTTTGACTCCATGTTTCTAGAACTGTGATTTAGGAGTGGAGGCCATTAAAGCCTTTGGAAAAATCACACATGTAAACACACACGTTTTACACGTATACACATGTATACTGCACTGAGTTGAGCTGTTTCCCAATTCTCCCCAATGGTGGATAAATTCCAAGAATGGATGACCCCAGAATGATTTATATTTGGCTTTGCTGTATGTTAGGCAATTGATGCACAGTGGCATGACCCTCCCATTTGGGCTTTGCTGGTGACAAATGAGTTTGCATTTCTTGAATACTAACCAGCTGGGTGGCGAGGTGGAGCTGCTTAGGGATAAGCTTTGCACAGATGAGCCTCCCCATGGGTGACCTGCGGGTGCCTCCGTCCTCTAGGATGGTTGGCCCCACACACGTACCATAGCCCATTGCTTCTCTGCAGCCCAGACTGGAAAAGGGAGCTGTAAACTCTGAATCACACTACAATCTGAGAAAAATCCAGCTTTCTGTTTTTTTAAACTAGGAGTACTAGACTGGTGAAGGCAGGAGGCTCCACGGCCCACCGGGAGAAGGTCATTCCTATGACTGCCCAGGTTGCCAGCTTACTATGTCTTCTCTTCCAACCATTAAAGTTCTTGTCATACCTGGGGTCTTTCGCCCCAGGCCCTGAGGCCTAAGCCCCTGGGATATGTGTACTCCTCTGAGGTGTCCTGGGACCTGTGATTTTACAGAGCAGAGCACAAACTTGGATTGAAAGTCAATAAAGTATTGAATTCCACAGCGAACAGTCTTTTCTTTTGTCAGAATTCCAAATTGGGCCATTGTTAGCACAGACAGACAGGACTAGATACTCCCCTGAATGCACCAGAGCCATTCCCAAAGCTCGGTTCTGCAGGGCCGTGTGGCAGGAATTATACCTAGCTTCATAGAAAAGGTCTGTGGTTGTCTCTTGGCTGTCCCCTGGAGCCGTGAGACCCCTCTCTGTCCTCCAAAGCCACAGCAGGGTAACCTGATACTTGCTAATGACCACCAGATGGCTGATGACCACAAGGGGGCATGGCCCTTTGAGCACCCCTTCAGGGTAGAAGCTATCACTCTGCAGGAGTGTCAGGCAAAGCAGGATGTGTGTCTATGAGGAACCTACAAGCTTTTGCCCAAAGCTATCAGCCTTCAGCAGGGAGAAGAGCAACATGTGAGCAGGTGCGTGATCTATTCTGGATCCTCTCAGAGCCTGCCTGACCCTGACAGCCAAGGATTGTGCCCGTCGAAGGAGCCCACAAGAGAAATCAAGGGGCAGAGAGAAGAAAACAGCAAAGAGGAGTGGGAAGATGGAGAAGGAGATGTTAACCGAGAGATGTGCGGAGGAATTCAAGCTACAAATGCAGCCCAGATTTATTGACTTCTTCTTAAGGGTCAGGCCTCGTGCAAAGTGCATTTTATTTAATCCTTACCACAATCTTACTACAACAGGTGCTATTATTATCTCCATCTTAGAGCTAAGGAAACTTGGACTGTAAGCATTTAAGTAACCTGATCTAAGATGCACAAACTTGCATAAGGCTTAAGCAGTTGTGGAGGTTTGGGAAAAGTGACAACTAAGGTCAGCTCTTGGAACTAACCCCTCCCTGGGGTTGTGCAGGCTGTGTGCTAGCCCTTCTTCAGTTTCTCTTTGAAGTGAGAATCATTCTGCTAATCTCTCTCCCTAGCATGTTATGCCGCACAAGTTTTATGTATTAATTTGCGGCATCACTAGCCTCTCAGTAATTATCTCCATGAATTCCCTCCTTTCCATTGAAATTAGGTAGCTGGGTATATCATGGTTCCAAATCACTACAGTTGTTGATAGAGCAAATAGAATCAAGTGTATAACTACTATACTTGGAAAGGAGACAGCTTTTTTGAAATCAAAATCACAATTTTTTTCTCTTCTTTTAATTTATTTTTATTGTGTTGGAAATTTGCAGACTTATTCCTCACTCGGTCACACTTTCACAACTGCAAGGACAAGGGGAATGAAATCACTGGCCTGCTTTCCAGCTCACTGCACACTCACACACACGTGTGCACACATGTGCATACACGTACACACACGCACATGCAAACACACCATACAGGCTCCCAATCCAATCCTTAGTTTTCTGGTGTACAGGGACTCTGAAGAATTGCTTCAGTAGTTTGAGAATGATGAATGACAATGTTTTTAAAATATATATTTACTGTTGGTAAAGGAAAGCTAAAGAAGGGAGAGAGTAGACGAGAAAAGAAGAGAACGTAAGAGGAACTAAAGACAAAAAGGTGGGGACAGATGGGCCAAGAGGGGTAAGAAGGAGAGGGATCCCAGGAGGAAGTGAATTGTAACTCAGAGAAGCCCTTGCTCCTGACAATCATGCCCTTGGCTGTCTGCGTTTCCACGGGAGATGAGTAAATTTCTCTCATTCCCATAACTCATCAGTAGTGGTCATGAGGGAGCCCACCTCCCACCAGGAGGGCTCTGGACTTCATCAGCCCAGTTACCCTGCCTCCAGACATTGGTTTTACACAAACTAAAAAATTCTACTGCACTTCAGAACTTTATTATCCAGCCGAGTGGAGAGCTGGCCATGATGAAAGCTTCCCCAGACGTTCTGGTAGTGATTCTTCAAGGTAGAAACCTGCTCTGGCTATGTATCTGCTTATGTTCACAGCCCTGAGATACCTGAGTGTTGGGCCAGCGTTACTCAAACTGCAGGCTGCAACCCATGAGAGGTTATTAAATAATTTAGTGGCCTCCACTTATGATTTTTAAAAAAATAAAATAGAATTGCTGAAATGCTCAACATATAGAAAGGATATTTTATGAACAGATTATTTTGGTGGAGTGTGTGCTGTGTGGGTCACAGTCTAGACAGGCTAAAAGCCACAGGATTCAATGACCTGGGAAGTTTCCAGAGAGTCTGTGACCTCTGAGTGAGCTGTTCCCCCAGCCACTTAAATCTCGAAAATATGGGCCAGGATGTCTTCTGATAACAAGCTCCCCCATGTTTCCTCTGTCTATGGGATTCTATATTTAAGAAGATTCTAACACATCGTGGGCATCCGAAACGTCCCAAAACTTCTCGAGTCACCTCTTTGGACAGCTCCCGAAGAGTGCAGTGGGGGAAAGGGATGACGTAGGGTCAGTGTGAACTGATCTCACAGGAAGGGCATTTAGTACGGTGGCTTCCACACTGCAGCGCCCCCTTGGCTGGCAGGTGCACAGCCTGCCCACTCGCACTTTGCCTGCCCCCCTGCCTGTCTGTCTGCTCCAGCCCATCTGATTGACTGGCTGGCTCAGGCCACCTAATGAGAGGCAACACCCCATATGACAAAGCCCATGCTGTGTAATGGGTTGATTGACATCCTCAGGATGTGATTCCGCATGCAGCCCCACTTGCAGATAATGTGAATGGTTGAGGAATTAAAATGTTGCTCGGTGCTTAATGAATGCAGCATGAGCCTCATGTTAGCACATGCCAGCTGCATCTCTGAGAACCAGGAAGCAGCAACAATTTCTAAATTATCAATTCCCTTACCTCCACCCCAAAAGAAAGTCAGCTTATGCATTTATTTATTTCATGGGCCGATATGCAGAGTAATTGCTTTGGTTTTTTTGTGAGTTTTTTTTCTATAGATTTTATTTTTCTGATGCTACAGTGAAAAAAGAGAAAATATCATGTCAATGTCATTTGAATCATAATAGCTACAAATTCACTCTCCTGAATAAATAGAGAAGCTTATTTATCAAACACAGACAAGATGTCTGTCGAGTTGTTAACAGAGGAAGAGAGATTTGAGTAGGCAGGAGCAATTGCAAAAGTTTGCATATCTTCAAAACTCCCTAGGGAGGTGCAAGCAGCTTTTTCCCCAGCTAGGAACTTTCTGTTTTGGCAGCTGATTGGCCAGCAAAATTGGCTGTTCCACCTTCACAGGGTGAAAAGGGGCGGGTGGTTTGGGCATCCTAGATGAGCCTGGACCTGGCAGGTACGAGAGTGCTTGTCCCCATTCAGATTCTTGTCCATTTAAGGCAGAACAATTGGATGAAATACCAAGGCAATAAGCAGATGGAAAGCGTTGGTTGTTCTTGCCCATGGCCTGTGGCTCTAGCTTTTTTATTCTGCTTTATTTTTTCATCTTATCCTGGCAGGGCTGGCTGCTGCTGTCTGTTGCAAATACAAGCTCCGTTTCATCCTTTCCCTTGGGTTTCCCCACCCGCAACCAGCGCCTCTGCATCCCCACTCCCCACCCGCTGCCGCTGTGAGGCCACCTCTGCTAACATGTGTGGGCTCCGTGAACGCTTCTGTAAGAAGCAGCACAATGTAACTACAATGGCTACTATCTTTGGAGTAGGGCATCTTCTAAGGGTTTTACATATATTATTTCATTTAATTCTCAGGATACATATATTATTTAATTCTCAGGATACATATATTATCTCATTTAATTCTCAGGATACATATATTATCTCATTTAATTCTCAGGATACATATATTACCTCATTTTATTCTTATATCTTCCTCAGCTATGAGGAAGGTAAGCCGTTTTTATGACACTTGGGTATAAATGAGAAAACCACATTCCAGGAAGGCTGATGACTTGCCCAAGGTCATTCCCAGGATTTGAGCTCAAAGTCTTGTCCACTACATTATACTGCCATCATAGATAGACAGATAACTGACTGCAGATCAGGAGACCTGGAGGACATCCCTGACAGCTGAGTTGCCTTGGGCAAGCTGCCTATACCTCTCTGGGAGTCAGTTGCTGGGCAGCTGATAGGCTCAGTGTCATAATGATAGGGTGGGTTAAGGACAAGATTGCCTGGGGCTAAACCCAGGTACTACCACTGAGCTACCTTAGGTAGGTTACTTGAGCTTAGTTTTCTCATCTATAAAGTAGAAAAATGATCATAGTACCTCCCTCACTGGAATGATTTTGATGATTAAATAAGTTCCTACATGTAGAATAATGAGAGCCAAGCTCGGAGCATCGTAAGCAGTCCATGTTCATTATCACTATATAGATTTTGTCTGTGTGTCCATCTTTATAGCATGAGGGGATTCAATGCAATGATATTCTAAAGTCTAATTTGGTTTGGAAATTCTATGAATCTGGTCTGCACTTACATTTCCTTAGAGCTCTGTAGCTCTTTATGGTATTATTCCAATGAGAACAAAATTAGAGGTGAAAGCTGGAGTGACTGAGCCATGGAATAGCTTGCACCTGTGTATCTCATCTACATGGACACTGCCTGTCCTCTTCTGTGACTCATTTCATATGATAGTATGACCCTCACGTTATCTGCCATGGGCAGGACATGGTTACTTTCTCTGTTTTAAAGACCTGTTCTGTTATTAGCCCGGGGTTAGAAAGTTAGTGGGAAAGTAGGACTCTAATCCATATATACCGCTTCCAAGAGAGTTCTCAGTTATCTGAAAGGCAAAGGGATTTGAGCCTTCTGAGTTCAACTCCCAGCAAGGAGGTGCCCTAGAAGAGAAGCTTTTGTCTAACTGTATTAGCCATTTTTCACTCCAAAATAAAAGACTGGGCAAAGCATCCTGGCTGTATTTCACCAGCTCATTTTTCTCTAAACACCAACATTTACCAGCTTTACTTTTTCTGATGAGAGAGTAATTAATCTTGTCTCCTCTAGACCCTCACACTGGCACACGTTGCTACTGTCTTGAAGGCAGATGGTTCTCTGGGAGAGGAAAGTGAGATAGTCCAGAGCAGCAGGAAGGCTTGAAAGTTCAAATCCTGGCCAATGGGGACCAGCACAAGTTGCCCCAAACGCTCCCCCAGTTACTTCGAGGCTCTCCTCTGGGAGCCAGCTTTGCACCTGGACACGCTCTCTTGGCTCACAGGCACATGAGCAGGTCAGACCGTGAAGGCAGCCCTGGTATTCATTTGCATGCAGTGGGGCTATCAAAGGTCCTGAGGGGAAGGGAGAGGTGAGAGACTCCTGAACTTAAAAGGGAAAGCAGCCAGCTTCTGGGAGCTTTTGTCAAGCCAGAGGCAGAGAAGTGATGCCTATGAACACTTGCATTTCCAAGCTCCAAGCCTTTATTATCTAGACCATGTAATCCATTTCTGAGCTACACTGTGCTCGCCGAGTAGAAATTTCATCTTTCTCAGGAGATCATAAGCTCAAACTTGACAGGAAACCTTCCTGCCATACATTCTTACAGCCTCTGCAGCCTAACATCAAGCTGGGAACATATTAGATGCTCAGTGAATTCCTGAACAATCAAACGCGATTGACCAAACTGAAGCTCACAGACATGTTATTCATACATGAGTATTGTCAGCTCTTACTAACTCAGACTGGGGAGGGCAGCCTCAACCCAGATAACTCCACAAGAATGGCTAATCCCCAAGATAATTCTATCTGTGATTTCTCTAAACACAATGCACAGTTCTGTTTACCTATTTGCCTTCCCAAGGAAGTTTTCCTTCGTTAATCCAATCGCTCATTCAACCAGTTTTTACGGAGTGCTCTCTGTCAGGCACTGTCCTAGGAGATTCAAGGGTGATGAAGGCAGCCCTCATCTCTGCCCACTTGGGATCTATCACATATGCGGAAAAGACAGATAGGACACCATCATCACATGAGTTATTTTGTTGTAATAGTTACATGCGCTACTGAGGGATGGTGAGTGTTTTAAGAGTGTGTAACGGAAAGCCCACTTAGAGCTGCCTGAGATGCAGGGTGGCCGTGAGGGAATTAGTCTTATATTTATATTAAAACTTAGGGAATAAGTGTGAGAATTCCAGGGGCATTGGAGGTTGAGGTAACAAGGTTAAGATGAGTTCTCATTTCTGATTATGAGAATATCTGCACAGAAGCATGCCAGTAAATTCACTCTGTCCAAAAGGCAAATGCTTACTCCAGGGTCTCCAGCATAGCCTGCCTTGTTCATGAATGAGAGGGTGGAAGAGCTGCTCCTGGAGGTTCTATCTGGGGACTGGGGTTGTAGGGATTTACTCCGATCACCAGCTGCTTGTCTTTCCACCCTGAGTGTTCTGTGGAGTCAGTCTGGAAATGAGCTCTTCTTGCCAATGACTCAAAGTAGGAAAAATAAAAATTTGCTTATGGAGAGATTCCAGTGGGAGCATGGATATGCTATCTGGTGCATAATGGCTGTGAATTCCAACCAGCCTCCTGAAACCAAGACGTTTCAATTAACAGGAGGCACTTCAAACCTGAACATCTCTCTTTCCTGGCTTTCCAGTCAGAATGCTGTTGTATAAATAACAATAAGCTGGCCCCCTCAGAGGCTGTAATTGAGTCTCTTCTTTCTGCTGGCATCAGCGGGATTCCCTTGAGTGATCTACTGTGTGGCTATTTAATTGGGTGACACATGAGGAAGTCAGCCCTGCTTTGTTTAATTACACTGGGTATCCCCCCTGCGTGGTGTCAGCCCCCACTCTCTGGAAGGGCTCTCCGGTACCACTCTTGTCCAGGAAATGATTGCAAAGGTGTTTGGGAAGACCAGGGACAGAGAGAAATGGCTAGATGTTTGAAAAAGGAAGGGAATGTGGATAGAAAAGAAGACTGATCCCATGAACAGAATACTTACGTGGTTTACAGATTTAACTTGTTCTGAACCTAAATAACATTGAGTGTCTGTGTGAGTATGTGTGTGAATGTGTGTGTGAGAGAGTGTGTGTGAGTGTGTACGTAAGTGTGTTGGATGTGGCTGTTAAAGGAGGGGAAAGAGCATTAGAAAGTGCACATAATCACAAAATACAAGTTAGCAAATGTTAGGTGCCTTAAGAAAGACACAGTTATTTTTCCAAACAATTTCAGCACTACTTTCTTCCTGGGTAAAGGCAATGAGGAGAAGGGGGTAACTGTAAAAAAGCTGATGGGTGTTTGACAGTGAATAAATGTAATTTTATGCCTTATAGTAGCCCTCTGAGGTAGTATTTAGCATACCCACTTGATAGATAAAGAAACTGAGGCTGAAAGACACAGCTAATAAGAGGTAGACACTCAGTCCAGCCTCATGCCTGTCTGATTCCGAAGCCCACATTACTTCCACTACCCCCCAGAGATTGAGTCATCCCTTGATCTTTCTTCAAGCTGCTTGTATACCACATTGACTAACTACTCCGCAAAATATTAATTGATTTTCCACTGTGTACGTAGAATAGGTTTTGGTCTCATAAGAATATAAGGATCAATAATAATACTAATAACAATGAAAATAATAGCCAATATTTCCAGGGTGGTTACTATTTTCTAGGCTTTGTTCAGAATATTTTATAAATATTGACTCATTTAATAAGATACTTGCACTTAGATAACTGGACTTCAAACACATCCCACCAGGCCCTTGAACAGTGAGCCTCTCACCCCTCATTATTTGGGGCTTGGTAGCAGGCAGGAGCAGAGAGGAGGCTGTAATCCACTGTGGAGCCCAAGGCAGGCAGGGGTACCTTGGGCTGTGGCATGGCAGCTCCACGTCCAAACACAAATCTCCCATGCTTTGACAACTGCTCCAAGAAGGTTTCTTAAGGGAGTCCATGGGCAGAATGTATGGATCCTGATGGGGAGGGAGAGCCTGTGAATCAGTAGGTGAAGGCATATTCATCAGACACAAACTCATGCATTTTTTTAAGCTCATTCATAGGGGCTCAATTTTCCTCCATTCCTGGCAATACCACACGTAAAGATAGCTTTTCTCCTCTCAGCAAAGAGGCAGGGATAAGCAGGCTTTCAATCATATTAGAAGAACTGGAGAGTGGACATTACTTAGAATTTCCTAGCTGCAAGGTTTTTGAGAAGCTTGGAAGCATAACTGAGCTAGGAGAGGGAAAATGGAAGCCAATGAGGCGTGGCCATCCCAGGTATAACAGCTCCATGGTTGAGAGGGAGGGGCTCACTCTCTCTCCTGTTCCCTCTGCTTATTCCAAACAGAACCGCTCTCCCAGCCAAATCATATGGACAGCTCCAGCCTTCCTTCTCTCAGAGGATGAGGTAGCCCTCTCCCTGCTAAGAGCTGATTCTGCCCCATCTATTCCTTCCGTCTCTGGCATCTTCAATCTCTCCTTCCCTTTGACTACCTTTTCTTGATCTACTTTTCTTTTTCAAACTATTGAGTTTTCCCTTAAAATTAAGAATAAAAATAAACCCTGAACATGTCTTCTTCTGACAATGGTCTTATCTTTCTCCTTCCATTCTCATCCAACTTTCTTTAAAAAGTAGTTCACACCGCCACTGTCTTCACCTCATTCTCTCATTTTCACTCCTCAGTCAACTACAATCTGGCCCCTAGTCTTACTTTTTCATTGAAATTACTCTTATTCAAGTCAGAAATAATGACCTCCTGTCCAGCAAAAACTACAAAGCGCTTTCAGCATGCTCTGATCTTTCTCTGAACATATCCACGTCTCTCATCTTTGTAACAGTTGACACAATTAACCCACCCCCTCCATCCGGAAACTCTTCTTCCTCAGCTCCTGTGGCCCATTCCCCTTTCCCAATTTTCCTCTTACAGGGTTGGTTTCTTTGGGCTCTAACTGTAGCTCACCTCTTGCTCTACATCTTCTCCTTGGCAATTTCATTTACACTCATGTCTTAAAGTCTCATTTACATACTAGTAATTCCCCAATCTTGATCTCCAGTCCATGAGTTCCACCCCTACATGCCCACCTGTCTGCCAAACAGAGTCCCCTGGATGGTTCCCAGGTACCATATGCCTCAGGCTCTTTATATCCAACATCTCATTCATCATCTATAGCTCCTGCTCTGCTTTCTTCTGAATTCTCTTTCTTGATTTGTAGCATCTCCATCTGCTCAGCTGCCTAGCCAGGAACCTGGACTTTTGAACATTCATCTCTTCCCGTGCTCCATTCGCCAGTCTTGAAATTTTTATTTCAAATATAGGCCCATCTTATCATTCCTGATATCACTCTCTTAGTTATAGGGTATCATTATATCCTTCTTGGACTATCGCAATAGCCCCTAGTCTCCTTACGCCACCCAAACCTATCGTCCATACTGCTCCCAAAGCAATGTTTCCAAAATGTGGAGCGGGCCATATTAGTACCCATATTTGACCAGACAAAGTCCAAGCTTCTTTATGTCACAAAGAAAGGCTTTATGTATGTGATGCTGGGCTTTCTCTTTAGCCTCATTGCCTGCCCTTGCTCTTTAAGGAATAACAATGTCGTGCCACTTGTAATTACCCCAAACAATCAAGGCCAAATGTTTTCTAGCTGTCTGCTCAGAGTGTTCCTTCTGCCTGAAACATCTCTCTTCCTCTCTCCTCCACCATCTCATTGACTACACCATCTCTGTAGTCTGTTCTCCCAGTTGGCTGGGCCCAGTTGGTTATAGATATGAGGAAGTAACTTTTGCAAACCAAGCCCAACCTTTTAAGCAGACAGAGTAGATATCTGCCCACATGGTTTGAATGGTGGGGCTTGAGGAAGCTGATAACTAATTATCTTTTATTATTTTAAATTATTTCATTATAGGGTTATTCCTCTGATTTTCTTTGCATTTTTGTTCTTGGAGAGGTTTCTATATATTTTTCTGAGAAGAGTTTAATCCCCTAAACCTTTGTGAGCTCCCACACATGAGAAGGGGGCCATGACAGGCACAGAGGGTGAGCCTCTCGGCAAAATGGGACATGAAATAAAAAATTGCCCTGAGAAGGAGGAGGAGGAGGATTGAAATGTTGGGAGCTGATAAACTGCTACATATCACAGTCAACATCACACATCTTGCTTGGGTAAATCATGTGGATGATCTAGTAAGTTAGGATTCAAGTTAATACTTAGATCACTTAAAATGAGGAAATATAAATATTTTTCCTGAACAATGTAGAATTATCACCCACGAAGCCCTACATTCATTTTCTTAAAGGAAAAAACTGCCAAAGATAGATTGTTTGTTTAATGGGATTTTATGAGATGAGCCAAAGTATAACTGGGCTTTAGAAATGAAAGACAAAGATAATGAACTCAATACCTTACAGGTCATGGGAGACACAGTGAGGAAAAAATGATGTTACCGTGAAAAGATTGGGAAGTGAAAAAAAGAGGCAGGAAGATAAAGACACATTCAAAATATGTATTGACCACCTATTATCCAGACACTGAGATATGGGCATAATCCTTGCCTTGGGTATTTACCTGGAACTTGGCAGGTACTCAGGATAAATATTTGTGGAAGGAAGGAAGGAGTGAAGGAAGGAAAAAAGGAAGAAAGGAAGGAGGCAGGGAGGGAAGAAATGAGGAAAGGAGGGAGGAAAGCCTGTGTATTCTTCTTAGTCTCTCCAAGGTGGGTGAAGTTAACTAAATCTATACTTACTCTTTAGCTTTTCACCCATTTTATGTTCTTGCCCAGGGTATGTCCTTCTAGAAAATTCATAATCCATTCTCCACTAAGGTTAGGGAGCACTCTTCCATGCTATCTACAGACTACATATCAACTCACCGTGTTAAATGTGATGAGTTATTTAACAGACAAGTGAGTGGCAGGGTTGGGGTCTAAAACCAGGTACCAGCAGGACCCCAGCTAATCATGTACCTGGGCCCTGTGGCCATGCTTAGGATTGGAGAAGGTCTCCCTGCTCGTCTAGACTGCTAGCCAGGCCAGCCATCTGTTACTTGTCTGGAAGGGGGAAGAGAGAGGTGGCATGGTGCTCAGGGCTGTGGCAGATCCAGTCTTGGTTTCCTAATCAGTCTATTATTTACAGGCTCCAAAGTAATGGGAGGAGGGGCAGGCTTATAACCTGTGATGAGAGGGGTTTATGTGTGTTCTGGGCCAGTTTTGTAAGACAGCAGCCCCTATAAAGGATTTATCAAGACAATAAAAGAAAAAGGGAAGAGCCTAAAGACCCTCTAGTGAAAACAGCCTTTTTATGGTATGAGAGTATAAGAGGGAACACTTTGAAAAGAAACCACACTTCCCCTGCCCACCCCACCCACCCCTTCTCCTACTCAGCCCGCACAGGTGGAAAAGCTCTCCAATCTTTATCTCAGGGGCTAAATACTATAAGCATTTAAAGTTTATTTTTGTCTTATGATGACATCCAGCCTTCACCACCATACCCCGGATAAGTTTTCCTTTAATTATGAATGTCTTTCCTCTTTGGGCTATTCTTGTGGATGAAAGTGAGGAACTTAGGGGGCACTTGCTATGCATACCCCGCACCCCGTGTTTTAACAGAGTGATAATAGATTCAGCTCGATAGGCATGTCTTAGGCCTCAGTGATGGTTTGACCCAGACTCTGGGAGGGGTAGCACAGCTTGGAGGAGAAAAGGTAGTGCTTGGAGGAGAAAGGCGAATGCAGAACCCCAGATGATCCAAGATGATCCATGTAAGAATCACATCTATTTGTATCAGTGTGATCACAAGCAGCAATTATAAGAATCCTAGTCATAACAAATCTCCATCTCAGAGATGAAAAAAAAACAGATTTATGAAGTCAGAATACAGCGGAAGCAGTGAAGAAACCTATCCAGATTCCACAGCTATCAAGGAACAGAGCAGGGACCCTAACCCAGGTCTCCCAACTCCAAGTCTTGTCCATTCTCTTCTACCCCACTTCTGCATTTGGGTTGATGTTGCCATTCTCGGTGGCCAGAGCATCTAATCTGAACCAGGTCCTCTTCTAGTGAATGTGGCTGACCACTGAGTGGGAGGGAGAGGAGGAGAGAGTACAGAGGAGAGGGTTCATTGTGATTCCAGGACACAGAGGATGCGCCCTCTGCTTCCTACATCAGCTTGAATGTTGGTGTCCAGTAAATCATATCCACCCTGTTCTCCTTACTCTCTCCTACCTCCCTGAATAATCTCTTACAACCTCTTTGACTTCATAAAACCATTTACTGATGAGTCTCAAAATACTGTTTCCCAGAGAGAGATATTTTCTACATATCTATTCCCAGATGTATCAAAACTCCCTAAAATGCATGTGATAAAACTGCACGTATCAGTCTACTCCCTGCTCTCCATCCTGTTCCTTGTCCATCAGAAGTCCAACTTTATAGCCTGTGGGTCATACTAGATTTCTTCCCTATCCTTACCTACAACGTTTAGCAGGCCACCAGGTTCTGACAATTGCTGTTCCTTAGGACAGTGGAACCTGCTCTCTACCTTCCTTCCATTCCCTTGGGTTACACACAGCAACTTTCTGGCCCACGCTGCACTAGAGACCTAAAGCTGACCTTTCTGCTTCCACTTATTTCCTCTCTCACTGCTTTCATAATAATTCTTCTTAAAGAAACAAATTCAATCAGATCACTCCCCTTTGTAAAATAATCTTTCAGGGCAAGTATTTTGACTTTTCATGGCCTGGTCAGCATCCGCCATTCACATTTCGTTTCTTGTGGCACCTAACTTTTCAGCCTTACAGTTTCCTTCATGGAAACTTCCTTTATCTTGTTTTTGAACTCAAAATTTTGCATATCGTGCTTTCATTGCCTTGATTAATTTGCCTTTCTCTTTGTTACGTGGCTACTTCAAATTTGGGAATTACCCCCTACAGGGCACACATCAGGAATTAACTCTTCTAGAGAGCATTTATGGACACCTTGCCTAAGAGGTAGGTAGCATACCAGGGTACCATGCGCATATTTCTGTCATAGTGGTTATTACATATTACATTGTAGTGTAATTCTACATTCAGCCAGCTTTATCTGCCTCATCCACATAACTAGGAGACTCGTTTTCTACATCTTGTGTGTCTAGTATCTAGAGAAATGCCTGAGGGTAGGAGTGTTTAGCAACACCATTGCTAAATGAATGAAGGCAAGCTTCATATGGACTAGTAGCCTCTGTGGTTATCCAAGCACATTCATAATCAGAGACTCTGACCACGGTGGTTATAATTGTTAAAAGTGATGTTCCCATTGAATTTCTTCACCACACAGCTCTATAGGAAGAGACTCAAAACTCTGATACTCCTACCCAGAAATGGTTACATTTCGAAGATGTCTAGTTTTATCCAATGAAGTTGTTTTAAAATTGAAACTAGGCATCTCAGCTCTGTGAAAGCTGCAAAGTGCTTCTTCACATAGCCGAGCACCTACATTTCAATCCAGTCTGGTTCTTTACTTGGTCCTGCCCTATGCCTGTGTTGGGTGTTGGGAATAAAATGTGGGTTCCACGCAGCTCCAGGACTTGAGGAGCTTGGTGAACACTCACTCGCCCAGGGCAGCACTGATTCCTAGTGCCCTGCACACCACCTTGCAAAGCCAGGGGCTTAATAAAGCCTTGTTTATGAGCATTCTGGCCATGATGATTCAATTATCCAATTATTCATAATTCACTTAAATAACCACTAAACTTGTTTTGAGTACCTGCTATATGCCTTTTATATAGAGATGAATTAGAGACATTCTCTCTGCCCTTGTGAAGCATTTTAGGGCTTGGTGACAGAGAAAAATGTACAACAGGCAATTATAATACAATGGAAAATGTGCTAATAGCAGTCTCCACAAAGGGCAGGTTTTCCAGACTGAAGGAAGAGAGGAGAATATTCCAGACAGACAGAACCGCATGTATAAAATGTGAGAAGGGTGGGAGAGAGCATGAGAGGTTCGAAGAACTGTTAGAGAGCAGCTGGGATTCATCACAACATGAGAGCAGATGGGTTATTTGGGGAGCCTGGAAGAAGGAATAGTGAGAAAGGAGATTGCAGAGGCAAACTAAGGGTCGCCTAAGGTGGAAGAAAGAGAAAAATGAGGCTGCAGCCGGACTAAAGTTTGGAACTCCTCACCTTAGGCCCTAGGGAGCACCATATGGCTCTGGAACAGCCAGAAAAGTGGGATCTGCAATTTTCCAGGAAAAGAATGGTTCTGGAAATCTGTGGACCAAATAGAGAACTGTTGAATTAATGTAAGAAAGGGATGATGAGGAAATGATCTGGGGCTGTGGCAGCAGGGATGGAGGGAAGGGAGTGATTCTAAGGTCATTGGGAGGTAAAGGTGCAGGTGATATGCAATTGTGTGTGAGAACGTCAGCAGAGAAAGCAAGTCAGGCACTCAGCTGCATGCTGAATTAAAGCAGGTGTGAAAGCTTGGGAAGAAATATTAACATTTTGATAAATTTTTTTTAAAAAAATCAAAATCAATGTTAAAAAAGTATTAACAAAATATCAAAATTTCAAATAGAGGCAGGATCAGTATTACTGATTTTTCCTTTGGCCTGTGGCTCTGCTATGGCTTGACCTGGTACTCTACTGATCCTAGCTTCATTTAAACTTTTGATCTGTCATTCATCATAGGTTTTTTGCATTGATTTCATTTTGAAGAAAATACTGCATTCAATTATTGTTTATCTTGATTACTTTTTCTATTTTTTTTTCACTTTCTTAAATTTCATACTGAGTCAAGTGCTTCAACCTACTCCTGGCCTTGGAACAGAGTAGTAGCAAGAGAGAGGGGGATTTATCAGGAATGATTGCAAGGGTAATGTCAAGCAGGTTGCATTGATGTACCAGCACAATGCCTTATGCCACTGAAGGACAACTCTGTCTGTTCCTTAAAGTGACTTTGCTTGGATAGCAGGACACTACCTTTCCTCTACCCACCAAAAGCTGTCGCTTGATACTAGGCATTTTCACCAAATGAAGACATCATACAGACCCCCCACCTCCACCTTGACTTCCTCCCTCTGAGCAAACTGAGTTTGGGTCTCCCATGATGAAACTCACATGCAGCTTGTGTACAACTTCCCTAAATGCCACAAATGCTTCAGAACAAGTGTGGAAATTGGTTTCTAAGCTCCAGCAGTTTCTAAAATAGGGGTGGTTTAAAATAAAGCGGTATGATAAAAGGGATTCCTATAGAGCAGATTGTGGGAAATAGCAGTGAGCCTCCAAAACAGAAAACCTGGGGAAAAAGTCAGAAAGGGCATCTAGCCATTCCTGAGTAAGGGGGCGTGGGAGGTAATTGTGGTCTTCCAGGAAGAGTGGCCAGCTCTGTCTCCATTAACTTCAGTCTGGGTGGTGGGGGTGGGGGAAACTCATTTATTTCCATCCCCTGAAGCTTCTTTTCACTTTATATCCTGGCTTGATGCAGATGTAATATATTCTGTCAGTGCAAAATTTGGGCTGAAAAATATTGTGGCCTTTGAAAATTGAGGAGGGAATTGGGTGGGGGTTTTCCAAATTAATGGCAATGTGCAGATGAATCCACTGGGCACAGTGGGGTAGAAGTAGGGAGGGTGGTAGAAATGTATTTCTAGACCGATGACTGCATATAAAGCAATGCTTGAGTGAAGAAAACAATAGAGTAGGTAGAAATGGACATCGATATAGAGAATTTGATACTGATGGATTGTGAATGGAAATTTGAGCTTCAATTTCCTTAGATGAGTGGGAGAGAAGGTTGTCTTGTAAGAATATGGGCTTGAGGTAAATATTTAGCAGAATATTGAAGGTCAAGAGAAGCAGAGATTGAATTAGCCAAAGATATTGAACGCACTTGGAAAAGTCCTAGAAGATACCCTGAACGTGGAGACAGTGAAAGTGTGTGGCTCCCATCTCCACAATTACATGATTTGTGTCTCTGGCTGTGCTTAGCTTTCTGGGCAAAGGCTTGGAGAAGGTGAGTCATAGGACGGACCCCTGTTTGGGAAGATGCAAGGCCTGTGAAGTGTGGAGGGTACTGGATGGTGGAGAAGAAGGGGGAGAACTTCAGATGTGGTTAATGTCAGGGCAGTGTCTGATGTGGCCAGCAATGGCAAACATGAGCCGTGCTGCTAAGCCTCAAGCTTCCAAGTATTATGCAACCTTTTCATAACACTAGAAAGAGCTGAGGGAGCTGTGTGGTTGCAGGGCCCTGTTGCAGGGAAGCACCCTAGGTCAGCATAGGCAGCCACACAGCCAGTGCTTTCTAGCAACTAGGGCCTCTTTGGTCCTCTTGGCATCCCCTTACCATCACTATGAGCTCTGCATTGTTAACAGTACAATCTCCGCTTTTGAAATGTAGCCTCACAGCCCCACCTTAGGTTAAAAAAAATAAAAAAATAAAAAATCCTTATTTACTTCTCTGGGACACATTTAGGAACAGGCCTGGTATAGAAGACATTGCCTTTGTAGCATGTTAAGTTCCCACTAGTCCTCCTACTCATAATGAAAATGCTCATATATGGGAACCAATGATGAGGGCATAATCCTCAGGTTGATAATTAAGATAGATGCCGCTAACATTTCTTAAACCGTGCTGCATACAGCTGTCAGGGCAGGAGGGAATTTGAGAAGGCGGTATATAATTAACCTAGTTGGAATTGGGCCAAGGGACCCAAGGTTAATGGCTCTGGGAATGGGAGCATTAATGACCATTAATGGTCAAGCCCTTTTTCATGTCGTACTCATTAGAGCTACCTTTTATATTCTGTAAGATCATGGCCTTTGGCCTCAGGACCAAGGGTAATGGAGAGTTGCCACTCCCCTAGACAATGTGTTCTGCATTCTGACAGCTTCTGTCCAGCTCTTGATTCCCCCCACCCATCACAATCTTCAGGTATAGTGTATAGCAGATCTCAACACACTCCAGCCATCTGCTGAGCCCTGCTGATGAGAGCTGAGACATATACATCATGCATATTCATGGGCAAAAATTGTTTCAGGTTTTTATTCAACAGATCGACAAAGGCGTTACATCCTCTTGCTTTTACCTGTTTGGCCCTGGTGTTCCTTTCTCTATACAGTCCCTGGGTGAGCTGGAATAGAATCTTTAACCACTCTGGGATGTGTCCTCCCTCCATCATATTTGATGGCCACAAGAATCATTAACGTGAATTTTCACAGGCTTGCACGCTGCCTTGATTGACAAAGAAACTGCTATTTTTGTCCACTCTGTTTATCCTTTCCCTATACCTCCAAAAGAGATTTAACCTCCAAAAGAGATTTCTACCTCATAAACTAATCTTCTGTGATAAGCTTTTATGATGCAAATTTGGGAGAGTGGATAGACAGAGACAGAACTGGAGTAAAGGAGATGAGGGTACAGATGTATGGGAGAGAAGAAAAGGCAGAAACAGAGCAAAAGAGAATGAGAAAGTAAAATTCACTATAGGTGTGATTTGTGTGGGGGAGTCGAGCATGGGTCCTGGGAAAAAGGAAGCTTCAGGCAGCTGTGTTGTATGTGAAAGAAGAAGCACACGCAGAGGAAAGTTAATTTTAAGAAGTCTAGCTGATGGTTATCAAGCAGATCTCTTTTAATCTTCTTAGAGGGCCACAGGTAAACATTGGTATTAGTTTTAATTGCATCAGGTTGTTGAAACGTTTTCCTTTGCATGGAAACCCTCAACACTGGGTCATATGGGGTTCTGGGATGACATGAGTTTCCACATTTAACTGGAAGGCTGAAGTCAAGGCTTCGAGAGAAGCTCAAACAGGGAGGGTGGCTTTGCCTCCTCCTTCACCTTAGTATCGGAAATACATTCTGTGGTTCCAACTTTCCTAATGAGTTTTAAAAACTGGAGTGTGTTGAATATTGCCAGAGACCAAGAAGTCCCCTACTCTCTGTGGTGAGAAGACTGTCAGGGTTACACATTCATTTCAATCCTCACATCAAGTCTCAAGAGTGGGCATTACAAACCCATTTGTAAACGTGCAAAGTGAGGCCTAGTGCCATAGAGCGACTTGCTCATTTGTGGTCATGAAGTTAATAAGAAGCAGCTCCACTCAGAGTAGGAGTCTGAATTTTTATAATAAAAGGAATGGTGAAGAAAGGAGAGACGCTGAAAGTGGAAATTAAGTTCTTAAGGAGAGGCGGGAATTCAATGAAAGCTACAGGGCTCTTCTCCAGCTCCCCTTGCCAGGCTCATCTGGAGGATTCTCTAACACCCAGTGACTTTGAGTGTTTGTTGGGGGAGTGAGAAAACCAGCAGCGAAGAAGAGCCGCTGTCCCTCCGCTGCGTTTCACCCTGCGTGAAAGCCTCAGCTGGCTGCTGGCCTCTGCCCCTGCCTAGGCTCTTTCTTTGGACCCAGCAAAAGGGCAGTGGGGGAAGCAGAGCCTGTCTTCTGCCCTTGGCAGTTAAGGTCCAGGTAGAGGCAGGACAAGGAAGACTTCTGCCTGGCGCTGCCGGCCTTGGCATTTCCTCCATGAACCTGCAAGAGAATTCATGCCATTGAATCATCCATAATCAGATGCAGTGACTATCATTTTTTTGTGTGTGAACATCTCACTGGCTGAACACAAACATCTCAATAGCCATGGCACCCTAATTTTCTTTGTCAGAGACAACAAAACCAAAGGTAATGAGCAGGAGGAGGGACTGAGTCCCAGGGGGCACATTGTCTGGAGGAGTCTCCTGGGCTTAAATACATCCAAAAGAAAGCAGTGATTACAGGCTAATTTTCTGCCTGCATTATGTTAAGTGTCCTGTCTCTACACAAATGGCAATTGCTTTATGCCAGAAATCTTTTACTGAATTCCTCTTATTGGTAAATTTTGTATTAAAAAAAGAGAGAGAGACAGACTAAAGAAAGGTTTTTTCAATTTAAAGGTGAGACTATGAGGATGCCAGTAAAAGATACAAGACTGGCACATCCCCAAGAGTTGATTTTCCTTTTCAAATGCAAGTATTGGAGAAGGCAAAATGGTCCTTCCTTTGAATTTGCCAGTTAAAGGGTGGAGGCTCCTAACTTGAGCTGGAGGAGGACACAGCGCTGCTTCGGGCAGCACACAGGGTTCTTTGCTAAGACAGCTGAGGGGGCTGAGGCAAGGGGCAGAGGTGAAGAGAGGCTGATGCATTTGGCCCTTCCTGAGTCATCAGATGGCCATCCACAGGAGAGTGAGACAGACACCTGAGACCCTCTTCCTCCTGTGTAGACACTGCCCCTTTCCCAGGAGCAATGAGAGTCAGCCCAGCCATGTCACTGACTGCCTCTTCCTCTTCCAGTCTGGGTCTGAAGTCCTAAAGACATTTTTTTGCATGCTCTTCCTTCATTCACTCCTCATTCTTGCTATGAATACCTCCTAAGCATCTTCTATGTTGCAGACAGTGGGCCACACCCTGAGAATTCAAAATATAATTATAAAAAGGAAGTGGAAATTATGATAGTCAAACAGAAATGGAACATAAGCATTGAAATCAGAGAGATCTGAATGGAAAATTCCACCAAACCCCTCCTTGCCTTGAATAAATACCAAGATCTTATACTTGAAAAGTGGAGTGGGAGGAGGGGACTGCTGATTCCTGCCTCAGAGAGTTGTGGAAAGGATTAAATAATATCTTTAAAGCAATTAGCATAGAGTCTGTAGTATTCAATGTCCAATAACCACTTGTTGATTCTGCCCTTATTTGAAATTCTCAGTTGGTACCAGAGCCTTCCCCTATCCCAGAGATGCATCTGACCCACAACCACCAGGGCATCAGGCCCTCCAGGCCAAGAGGCGTGTACCTTCCCTAAGTAAAATGCAAACCTATGGTCCCTTGACAGGAGGCTGGGAGGAAGGATGAAGGATGAAGGCTGTGACATGGCCACCTGGTGGGGCAGGGGGAATTTGGGATCAGTTCCAAGTGAAGGCAACGGGGATGCGAGAGAGGCCCTTCTGTGCCAGCTACCACAGCAGGCATTTTGTATAGATTATTTTGCAGGTGTGTGTGAGGGGTGGGACTCCCCATCCAATCTAATCTCAACAACTCCAGGTGAATGTTCGAGGTGAGGTCAAAAGACAGGTACAAAAGTGCAATGTCCCAGAGCCCCTGAAAGAGCTAAGCCTTGGTCTTTGGCCACCAAGGCAGGTCTATTTCTGAGGATGTGTGGCAGGACCATTCATTCCAAAAAGAAATGAAGATTTATGTTGCATCTGAGAATAAGTGGTAAATTAGCAATAAGTCAACTTTTCATCCAGTATCCCCTGCAGACAGGGTATTGATACCAGGAAGGATCAGATTATTCTCCAACCATCCCGAATGGGAAACTGGGACTTAATTTATGCTTGTCTGTACGTGCCACATGCCAGTGCTGAAATGGGTATTGTGATTTTCTTGACTGGTTACCTCCAGTGTTGAATGCAGCCTGAAGGACATGACTGTGAGGAAGAGAAGGAGGATATTGGTCTTCATTTCTCGAGATCCTAGGCAGGGATTGCAGTCCACACTTCACCTATGATGAGCTATGTGACCTTGGGCAAATTATTTCTTTGAGCATGCTATAGCCTCCATAAAATGGGGATTGTGACATCTGACAGAGTTGTCGTGAGGTTCAATTTAGATAACACAATTTAAATACCAAGCAGAGGAACCGCCATTTACTGGACACTCAGTTGATATTAGTTCTCTGACACAGAATACAGAATGAAGGACACTTGGCAAGGGTTTACTGTTTGATGATGATGATAATGATAATAGCAGCATTACTGTGGGTGTTCAGAAAAGAAGACAAACACGGGACTCTATTGCCTCCAGAACTTGGCAGGGAGTTGAGTGCTAGAAGTGGAAATGGGGGTGGTTGTAGCTTTGCTGATTCATGCTACCAGAAAGTCACTGAAGTCCCAGTTCCAGGCAGCAGAGTCATCTACGTCATGCAGGACACCACGTTGTACAAGGATGTAGATTCATTGTGCTGCTTGGTCACTCAGCTCAGTCTTCTCCACCTCAGGTTACCCAGGGCCAACTGCCAATTCATCTCCTTTCCCAGCAGTGAGGATGCTCTTCAGTGGGGATGTCTCTCAGCTCCCTGACCTACAGCGACCTAGCATCGCCTCTTATGAACCCTTTGGAGCCTGGTAGAAATTGATTCCCAGATTGAGTTTTTCTGGTCAGGAATAAGCAGGGATGTGAAATAACTGAACTCCATACAATTCCGCCTTTTGGATCCACTGGACTTTGGAGCAAGTTTCCTAAGACACTGGATTATCTCATGGTCAAGTTGAACAACTCCCGTCACCCTGGCAGCCTGTCACCTTCTTCATTTCCTTCTTTTCCTTTCTAACCACATTCTTCTCCAGCTTCTCTTTCTCCTTTATCTGCTCATTTCTCTCTCATTTAGTCTTGCTCAAAATTGCTCTCAAAGATTCTTTTTCCTGCCATCCCTCTTAGGAAGCAGACGAATAGCGGGATGCCAGCCCTGGATGGGCCATAAATAATACATAATGCCCAGAAAGAGCCAGAGCGGCCCTCTGATTACAAAGAGAAGATCTTTTGATAACACATTATCCTATTTACTCTTTGTAATGCCACCAGTTCTTCATTCAGTAGCACCGCGCACCCACTTGCTCAGCAATTTGAAACCCCAGCAAAAAAACAGTGTTCCTGCTGCTGTCTGATCCTGGCTCCACCACCAGGAGGGCCTGTCAGACATCCTCTTCTGATGCCTATGCTGCCATCCCTGGGCCCCTGGAAGCCTGCCAGAAAGGTGGTCAGTCTTTTCTCCGTTCAAAGCGTATGCTTATTTTAAACTCTTGTTATAGCCTCGTGTTTTGGTTCTTGCTGAACTCTGGAGAATATGAAGACCTCTAACTCAGCCCCCTGATGTATACAAATATAGTACTGAATAAGTTCCATATTCAGGACCCAGGGCTTAATGAATACTGGATGCCCCAAACATAACCCTGCAGATTATTATTATTTCCAGTTTCAATGAAGGAAATTATGACTCAGATAAGCTAATTGATTGGTTCAAGGTTACCAAGCTAGTAAATTATAAACCCCCAATTGAAATCCAGTAGCCATGGCTTCCTGTTCTGTTACCATTCTTTCTTTCTATGGGTTAGGATTTAGAATTTGGAGACAAGGATAGGTGAGTATATTAGCCAGGGTAACAATAGAAAACAGAATTTTATTTTATTCAAGTGAAGATATGGTATTGTGGAGACAGTTTACAGGGGTTACAGGTAGGGTAAAGAACACCTAAAAGGAATGTGGAGACACTCAGTGGTTTGTAAACAAGAAAGCTCTTGCTACCTCTAGGCTTAAAGAAAAACGGGGAAAGGATAATGTCTTGGAGCTGAGGGGAAGGCTGGAGCCGTGAAGGAAGGTCCACCTGCCGGATCTCTAGCTTGGAAGGCTTAAACACTGACAGGTGCAGCTCTGGAGAAGGGACGGAATGGGGAAGAGGACCACTTTCTTTGTTCAGGCATTTGCCAAGTTCAACTAGAAATAGCCAGCAAGGGAGAAGGTGATAGAGTTGGTGGGGTCTACATTTCCTGGCACAGAGCAGAGCCGGTAGTGGGGAAGAGTCTGGAGAGCAGCCAACACATAGCGCCAGTGCCTGGTCCTCCTTCACAGGGCTGTGGGTAAAAGAGCCACTGCCTTCCTACCCAGACTCTATACCTACAGGGGGAATCACCATGAATCCCAGAAAACTCAAGCTTCAGGGGCTTTTCCCATTATGTATTGCTTCGTAATACTCCACCCCAAAACTTGGGGGGTTCAAACAAGAATGACTTATGATTTCTTACGTTTCTGTAGGTTGGCCGGGTGGTCTTTCTGCTTTTTCGTGGTGTCAGCTGGAGTCACTCACACAGCTGTATTCAGCTCGGAGCTCAGCTGGGTCTGAAACATACAAGCCAGCCCCACTCACACTCTAGGCTTTTCAGTTCTCTGGCACAGAACCCTGATCTCTGCACATGATCTTGTGTCATTTTATTTCCTAGCCTGAACTTTTTTTTATGGTGGCTGGCTTCCAGAAGGGCAAAAGCCATCAGGCCTCAAAAGACCTATGTCACTACCTGACACAGCATTGCCTCTGCCTCATTTTATTGGTCAGAGAAACTTGTAGCCCAGCCCAGATTCAAGAAAAAGGGATATAGATTCCACTTCATGATGGCAAGTGCAGCATGTGCATACAGGGTGGGAGGAATTCTTGGAGGCCTTTTTTCAGCCAGTCCACCACAGTCTGCCTTCTCACTATAGCAATTCGTGCCCTTCTTATGTGGAAAATATATTCCCCCTCACGCATCCAGAATTTTCATCCCATTATTACATCAAACCAAAATCCAATAATCTGTATTGGGCTGAGATGTGACTGTGGCACTTCTTGGGCTAAAGAACGGTGAGCTGAAAATACAAGGTAAATCCCACTATATCCAGCATATAATGGTGATATAATGCTAATACAAGCACAGAATATTTGCAATAAACACTGGAATTTAAAAAGGCAAAGAACAGGAAGCACATCACAATTACTGGCCCATAACAATTCTAAAATCCAGGAAGGCATTCATTCACTGTGCATTAAGCTTTCCTGGGAGCAAAGAATTTTCTGTGATTAGCATCAAGCTCTGCCTCTGTGAGGGTTCTTGATTCAAGCCAGAGATCCAGCAGGTGGACCTTCCTCCGTGGCTCCAGCTCTCCCCTTGGTTCCAAACATTATCTCTTCTCCCTTTTTCTTTAACTGTCATTTTCAACTTTTGGTTGATTCCACCTTCTGGCCTCTTTGCTATGCCCTCAGATTCATTCTTCCTTTGTCATAAGAAATGGCCCATGTTTGCAGCTGAATAACTTTCTCAGCTTGCTTTTTTCCCCATAGAAAGCTTGTGACTCAAATGCCTCTTTTCACTTTGAACTTCCTTATCCCTTTATTCAACCCGGTAGTTCTCTCATCATGATAATTCTCTTTAAAATATTATGTGCCATCCATTCATTGACCTCACTGAGGGTTCACTCTGTGCTCCATGCCCTAGCATAATTCTTTCAGCAACTAACCTCTCGCTACTTTGCGTGTGTAAAGCAACATCGCTATGATTTCCAGGACTTCTTTTGTCTGACTTGGAAGGTCTAGGAAACATTGCCTTGAATCTTCTAGAATTCTTAAGAAGGTATCCTTCAGCCACAGCTTTGATTTGATCTTTACCCGAAGGCCCATATTTTGTGAATCTTTGCCACCTGGAAAACTATGCTGGGGGCCCTTACGTTTCCTTTATTTTTTCTTGAAAATTGGTCAATTCTTTGGCTCCTCTCTCCTTTGCAATGCCTCAACATACACTACTAAAAGAAGCCACTTAGCATTTTCAATTTTACCTGGCCTTAGCCAAGTTCACAATGTATTCACTTACCTCTCCATTCTCCAAGCCTCTCCTCTTTACTCTCTGCCTTAGTCTTTTTCTGTTGCTATAAAGGAATATCTGAGCCTGGGTAATTTACAAAGAAAAAAGGCTTATTTGGCTTATGGTTCTGCAGGATAAACAAGAAGCATGGCCCCAGCATCTGCTTCTGCTGAGAGCATCAGGCTGCTTCCACTCATGGTAGAAGATGAAAGGGAGCTGGTATGCAGAGATTGCATGGCGAGAGAGGAAGCAAGGGTGGGGGGAGGTGCCAGTCTCTTTCTAACAACAAGTTCTCACAGAAACTAATAGTGAGGATTCACTCACTAACAGGAGAATGACACCAAGTCATTCATGAGGGAACCATCCCTATGAACCAAACACCTCCTACCAGGCCCCACCTCTAACCCTGGAAATCAAATGTCAACATGAGGCGTGGTGGGGTCAAACAAACCATATCCAGACCAGAGCTCCCCCTAACCTGCCACATGAGCTCAAAGCCAATACCACAAGTCTTAGACTTTTGTCATGACAGCATGACACATCTAATAAAATTTCATTGTCTGTTGTTTTCATTATCTATTGCTTGGCAGAAAATCTTCCAAAAACTTAGTGGCTGAAAACAACAACGAGTATTTCCTTGCTCATGATTTTGCAATTTGTGCAAGGCTCAGCAGGGTTGACCCAATGCTGCTCCACATGGTGACAGTTGGAGTCATTTCCATGGCTGAGTTCAGCTGGGTGCTCCTCTGAAGTTGAAACATCCAGAAAGGCCTTATCTGCTTATGTTTTGGGATGGTCTAGTGCAAAAAGAGCTAAGAGAAACAGGGCCTGTCACTTGAACTGTCTGCTTACAAGATTGTGGAAGAGGCACTAAGAAGATAGTCACCTGGTCATGTTTTGTAAACTACTAAAGTGAGACATTTTAACTGCAATCAATCAGGACTTCCATTGCTTTTAACCTGACATAACATTCATCATATTGCAGGTGGCATTGCGATGGCAAAAAGCATTTTTGGGATTCACCTGAGAGAAATTTGAGTTGGGATGCCTTGAGTTTGCATTTAATCAAATGTACTTTATGTACCACACATCCTGTCTATGCATATTACATTCTTGCTAGCTGTTCTGCTGTAGGGATGGCTTTCAGAAATGTGTCTACTGCCTACAATGCAGACACAAGTGTCCCCCAGAAGTCACACGGTACAATATGAACATGTCTCATGTGGCCCAGTATTGGGGATATGTGAAGAGTGGAGGAAATTTGAAACTAGTCTGCAGAAAGTTCTACCAAGTATCATAGACCTTGAGAGAAACTCAAAGTTTTTCAAGACCGACATCCTAAGAATTTCTATAACGTTACCAATCATGATTTGGGAAGCTGAAAGAAACTGTGTTGAGCTATCAATTTAAAAAAATCAGTCAACTATGCCAGAGTTTATACTGAATTATCTTTCTGTTCTTTCTATAGGAAATGGTAACATAAAATTCTTTGCATCTGAAGATGTGATAAAAAGTATATAGCTAAGAATATAGGAAAATATTACAGAAGTGCATTGGGGAGATATTTAATAACAATATTATTTTCCTGGAGTTTCTGATGTTTGTGGGTATATTTTAGCCTTTAAAAAATTATTACTTGTGATTTCTCCTTTTAATTAAATACTCACATCCATACCCAATTTTATATTTGTAATTGCATATTCTTTTCTTAAAGAGCACCTCAAAATGGTATAATATTCAAGCCCCACTGATCTAGGCCCATGTTCATACCTAGACCAGAGGCTTCACTCTGAAAGGCAATGTGAACATATTAACTAATAAAGTACTGGAGTTGGTATTATCTCCCAGAATGAAGAAATCACGTTCAGTGTAAAATGACTCATCTGTGTTGCATTTCTGGGGAGGATAGGGAATCAGAGGATACCAGAGCGAGATAAGACAAGATGAGGAATGAGAACAGCTAAGATGAATGTCACCTTATTCAGCGGCTTCAGAGACACACATGGGAATGGTAACTTTAGGCCACAGGACACGCTCAGATCTGGTGAAGATCTGGGGACACAGGGAGAGCAATGCTGCTTATAATCCGACAATAATAACATAACTCATTTTCCTGATTATTTTGTATTCGGCACTAGCTTGAGCACTTTATATGTATTAACACATATGATCTGCCTAACAACTCTGCAAGGCAGTTTTGATTGCCATATCCATTTTGGAAATGGAAAGAAGGCATGGAGACATTCAAGAATTTGCCCTAGGTCACTCTGCTGGCACCTGCTGGAACTGGGGTTCCATGAGTCCATCCGCTCCAGAGGCTGCTGGCTTAACAACTCACACCTTTGCATTTGTATAGCACTGTGCAGTTTATCAAGCAATTTTACATACAGCATCTCACTTACAGTCCTAATAGCCCTGAAAAGTTGGCAGGGCAGTTGCTGTTACTCTCATTTTGTGGGTGATTAATTGAAATCTAAAATTGCAAAGTGACTTATTCATGATCACCCAGCTAGCAGTGGTGGTATTGGAGCTGAAAGCTAACCTTTGAGTGCATTTCGTTTTCTCACGTTGTGTATTAATAAATTTCAGCTATAGTTATCTTCAGTTTCTAAGACATCTTTATGTATAACGCTAACACAGTACCTTCCTCAACTTCATAAAAAGGCATTGTTATTATCCCAATGTTACCAAAGAAAAATATGTAGTTTAGAGAAACAAGTCCTGGTGATATGGCTCCAAATTCACAAGCCACACTCTCTCCTGCACAAGCAGCCATGGCCCCGGTCTACCTGCTAAATCCCACACAGGACTTGTCCCTTCCGATGCTAGGGGAACAGAAGATGGATTCAACACCTCAAGACTTCAAAGTGCACAGTGGGTTCAGGGGACATTAAATAGATCCATGTGTCTGGAGCATGAATAATCAAGTTGAAAAAAATGGGACCAGATGGTGGGGGCTTTGAGTACCATGATGTGAACGTTAATTTGCAGGGAGCGAGCACTGAGTATACGCAGATCTGTACTAGATTCTGTGAACAAACTGAATACATAAAAGTGTAGTCTTAAGCTGCAAACTGTTTGGCCTCTTGTCTAGGAATAACAAACCTGTATGAGAGAAGCAGGAAAAGAAGCAACTTAGGGCCAGGTGCGGTGGCTCATGCCTGTAGTCCTAGCACTTTGAGAAACTGAGGCAGGCAGATCGCTTGAGCCCAGAAGCTCAAGGCCAGCCTGGGCAACATGATGGTGAACCTCGTCACTACCAAAAAAAGAAAAAAATACAAAAATTATCTGGGCTTGGTGGCACATGTCTGTAGTCCCTAGGTTGGGGCTGGGGTGAGGGTGCTCAAGTGGGAGGATCACCTGAGTCCAGGGAGGTTGATGCCGTAGTGAGCCGTGATCACACCACTGCACTCCAGCCTGGGTGGCAGAGTGAGACACTGTCTCAAATAAAGCAACTTAGAAGTATTTATGAAAGAACAGATAAATGACTTAAAAGACAATTATTATAATGTCCACCGTGTTTTAAGATCATGGAACCATACATTAAAAGGAATAATCATAACCATAATACTTAAAATGGCCCCAAGACCCATGGAAAAAAAGAGCCCTGCTTTCTCTGTGTGTTTCGTTTTAAGGTGACTGAGCAGGTGATCTAGGCTGTAGCTTCTCTGGTGGCCATTCATAAAGGGGAAAATTCTCTTTGAACCCACAGCTCTTTGGATTAATTTTTCTTCAGCTCCTGAATGGACAACAACCACAACAACAGCGCTGATAGCTGCCATTGGCTCATGGCTTACTGTATTGGGTAAGTCACGTGTATTACATCTGATCTGAAGCCACTCTGCAAGTTAGATATTGGTACCCCCATTTCACAGATGGGGCAGTGAAGCCCAGAGACATTAAGTGACTTTTCCAAAGGATAAATCACAGTTAAACACAGGTATAGAAGAATGTAAGCCCCAGAAACTTTTTGCTGCACTGTACCTCCCTATTCCTTTACCCAGAAACCAGTACTAGAATTTCATTTTCTATTCCATCAAGGCTGAGAACTCATTATCATATTCACAGCATCCACAACTGAGCTGCACCTACATAGCCAGCCTATTTTTTTCTCTGTAGCCTCTTATTTCAACTCTGCTTTCATGCCAAATTTATTATCATTTCTCCTCAAATACCTTTTATTCTTATACTGCTAAATGTCTGTCATTCAGCAAGTCCTATTTACCTAGATTTTATCAAGTACTCTACTCAACATGTACACAATTCTCCCTCTCTAGAATGCACTTTCCCCTGTCTCTACCCATCAAGATCTTCTATATCCTTTAAGGTTATACTCTTACAGGTCAGACACATAGAAAATGTAAACAAATTGTTTCTATTGTTATTATTTTCATCATCAGTTTTCCAATAAAACTTTGAGCTCCTACAATGTCTAAGCTCTGTGAGGTAGCAGAGATAAAATTACCAATAAGCCATGATATTGACCCCCAGGAGCTATGATCAGGTTGTGGGAGGAGAGGGCTATTTGGCATGAGCAGGTGATAACACACAATAGAGCACGGTAGGAACAGCTAAACGTGCCATGGAATATAAAATCCATTTTGGCATTCTCGTAGAAGGCTTTCCAGAGGAGATACTAGCTCATGCCTAATGAATATGGTGAAGTTAGCCAGGCAAATACAACTTCCATGTTATGGTAACCAATTGAACCCATTTGCTGGGGCTGGGAGTTTTTGTGAGATATGGAACTTTCAGAGCTATAAATGGGACAGTCCGCAGCAAACTCAGATGATTGGTCACTCCATTGCATGTGCAAAGATGATAACCAGAGTCTGGCAAAATATCTTGAATGAACGCATAAATGAATGGATGAATGTTTCATCTATCCATGAAAAAAAATATCTCCTACCAACTGACCTCCCTCCAAATATTTGCTAGCCAACTTGACCTGAGTCTATGTAGCTCTGCCCTGCAAGATCCTGTCCACTGTGAACATTCATTCTGGGGTTTATGTCACAGCAAGATTTTAACAATGAAGATGCAGCTGTCATCAGAAGGTGGGTGGAGGCAGCTCTGGGAAATCACTTTCTCTCTCCCTCTCTTCCTCCCAAGTCTGTGTGCTTCATTAAAATATGTATGACAACATTTCTCCTCATATTATTGTATCACACCATCCTTAATTGCATAATTCAACATTTTCAAGGGTATTTGGAGGAAATTTGGATGGTTCATTGACTGGTATTTGAAGGAAGCTGAGAATTAAATTTAAAAACATGAGGGAAAATTAGTAGTAGAAGAGACTGATTGAAGGGCTGACATGGGCCGACTCTGAGCTTTTGGGTCCTGCCCCCTCTCCACTTTCACTGTTTTTGGGTCTTTGGGCCTACACATAGCCGCTAGTTCCCAGCATGGTCCCAGGGGACAGCCAGCACAACCTGCCACTTGCCATTCAAAGAATCCTGCTGTCGGTAGTCCTCTCTCCCACACTCTTCCGCCCCTGTTGTTTCTGTTGTCCTTGTTTGTGATTTTTGACATGCGCTTTGCAGATTGCGTGTTTTTGCTTGCTCTGTTGAATGCACACGCCCTTGGCTGATTGCAATCATGCTGATTGGGAGCTATGGCCCAGGGGCCAGGAAAGCTCTGCACTGCCTGTGCTGCGGTGGGGCTTGCTTTTGCCTCTCTGCCCCACTAACTTTCCTCTCCCGTGACGGTTTCCTGGAGCTTCTTTCTGGCCGCCTATGCGGTGCTGGGCCAGTGTGGTGGATACTTGGGAGTAGGCTTCCCTCCTTCTCTTGGCTCAGGTGCTGAGATCATGTGCTGCAGCCTGGGAGTGCGGCCAGAAGAAGCAGGCCTGGAAACAGGGTTGAGCAGGGTGTGGGTTGCTCAGGGCCTCCAAGGCCCAGGGCAAACATTCAAGCCCCAAACTGCTTCAAGCTGGGGAGGGGGATTGGGCCCTCCTTGAGGCTCAGCAGAAGGCCCCAGGTTAAAGTCAGCTTCTTGCTCTTGCTCCCAGCCAACCCTAACTGATTGCTTCCGCAGGGAATGTGCACAATGATACATTTGACTTCATTGGTGGGATGGATTTGCTAGCAAAAGAGACTGCTGGAGGGTGAAAGAGGTGTCAATTTATCAAAAGGATGTTGAGAGTTTGAAAAATGATTGCAAGAAATCTGAATTCTTTTCCAACTCTGCCAAACTTGAGATGTTTGGCTAAATTCAAAGCTGAACTCATTAGGATTGAAGGAAAGATGACTTCTGTGGAAGCTAGTGAATGTCCCTTGATGAAGAGCTCAGAAGGAAACAGATCTCTCTCTTCCCACATCTCCCCTGCCACTGGGATTTTCTGGGTGCAGTTCCCACAGTGTGGCTAGAGAGTAAGAAGCATTTTAGGGTTCTTTCCAGTTCTGGAATCTAGAAGTCATAGCTGAGAATAACCTAGACAACAGCTTTTACACCCCCTTCACCTCAAAGGATGATGCATTCAAGGTCCTGCGGACAGTCAGCTGGAGTTCAGCCCCATGTCTGGTGACACTATCTGTGCACCTGTCCCTTGGCAGCATTTCTGCAAACGCTACCTTTCTCTCTGGGTGATTATGCTCACCTGAAAAAGGTCCACCCTTTGTGATAGCACTCAGCGTCTTGCTGCAGACAAAGCAGTGGGAAAAATCCCTGGGCAGGCCAGGGCCGGCACAACCACAGCCAAATGTAAAGGCCACAGGGGCCACAGACATACCTCATCCCCTTCATTGCTCCCCCGAAGGGTCCACCAGCAGCTCTGGGAGCCATAGGCTGAGTGAGTGAAGAAGAGCAAAGCCCCCTTCACTGGGAAAGTCATTCTGACCCAGCATCTTCATCAGCTTATATGGGAGCATTTAGCTTGTTCCAGTTCAATAATGCATTCAATAAAACCGTTAGTGCCTGACATGAATCCCAAATGGGTGTGTGGCTGCCAGGCATGCTGGCCCAGACAGCACCTCCTCCCCCTATCTCCTTCAAATGAAAGCCAGGTGATATTAACATGATTAGCATGGATAATAAGAAAAATGACAGCAACTTGGGCACAGGCACAGAGAGTTTTTTTGAGGCCTCAGAAGACAGCACAACCAACCACAGAACTCAAACCAGCACTAGAACCTCAGGCCTCTCCCTCTGGCTTCCTACTGAACCTAGATGGGAGGTGCTGTTCCTGCATTCTCTCTAGCAGGAGGTCAATAATTCAGGGATTGGGCTTTGCTTCACAGTGAGGCTGTTCAGGTTTTGGAAGAGAAACTCGGCTCTACGTGATCTTCTGCCCACAGAGGAAACCCCTATGAAATGGGGCCTCCGTCTCCTGCCTGTCTATCTGTGCCCCTAGCCCTCAAGTTTGTACCATAGGTTACTATTTCTTTTATTTATTTATTTTTTCAAGACCAAGTCTTGCTCTGTCACCCAGCCTGGAGTGCAGAGGTGCAATCTCGGCCCACTGCATCCTCCGCCTCCCAGGTTCAAGCAATTCTCCTGCCTCAGCCTCCCGAGTAGCTGGGATTACAGGCCCCTGCCACCATGCCTGGCTAACTTTTGTATTTTTTGTAGAGACGGGGTTTCACCATGTTGCCCAGGCTGGTCTTGAACTCCTGACCTCGTGATCTGCCCGCCTTGGCCTTCCAAAGTGCTGGGATTACAGACTTGAGCCACCGTGCCTAGCCCATAGGTTACTATTTCTAAGAGGCCCTTTCTGAGAGTCTACATGATGTGTGGTGCCCATGTTGGGAGTACAGCCACATTAAAAAGTGCCCGTGGGCAGGAGTAGCTTTGACCAGAGTGTAGGATACAGTAAGTTCCTCTTCAAAGTTTAGCCTGTTAATTTCCTTTTAAATTCAAGAGGGAGAAAATTGTTAAGTACCATGAGTTCTGAGTCTTCTCTCCAAAGAACCAATGTATCAGTATGTTCAGCTTCCCTGTTCTTTGTTCTTCATTTTAAAGCTTGACTTCCTTGTTCTTTATGTCTCCTTGCCCCTAGTTTCAGTAAACAACCCCCTCCTAGCCTGTATCACCTGCTCTGTCCTTAGTCATCCTTAGTCACCTGTTCTGTAACCATCACTCCTGCCAAAACTACTCACCTCGCCACTCCGGCTCATACCCTTGCTCTCTTTAAAATAGCCAGTCAGAATTAGTTTAGACTGTGTGGTCCAACCCTAGCCAATAGAGGAAAGACACAGCAGTAGGGACTAGCTGCGTTAGGAATAAGACCCCCTTCCCCTCCCTTGTCAGGTGTGTTCTCTCCATTTCTCCATCGCTCCATCTGCGAGATGTATCCTTCTACAGAAGTAAATTGCCTTGTTGATAAAACTTTTGCCTGACTGCTGTTTTCACTTGGAGGCACCAAGCATTTGCTTCCAACAGGAGGTTGGAAGTAAGGGCTCTGCAGTCAGACAGACTCAAGTTCAAACTCTGGCTCTACCATGTACTGGTAATGGGACTTCAGACAGAACTGAGCTTTAGTTCCTGTATTCTGTAAAAGAGAGGTAAGGATATTACCCACCTTCCAGAGTGGCCAGGAAGAAGAATACACACTTGGCTTGGCATGTAGCTAACATTTATTGAATGCTTATTAACAGTTACTGAAATCATACTTTTTTGTACTGTTACTTTATTGATTTTTTTATTATGATGGTTAGAAGTTTCTTCTGAATCCTGCAAATGGCTCTGACCTCTACCCTTGCTTATGACCTTTCCTTCCTTTTCTTCCAAACACACACGCACGCACACACTCACACACATACACAGAGCAAGTTATTGCCCATTACATCTGCTCTTTCCCTCTGATCTTGTTTCATTAAAAATGCTAATTCCCCCAGCCTGCCTTCCATCTTGGCATTTGCATATACATGAGCAGCTCATTCCTATTCTGGAATGGTGGCCTCTGGGCTGATCTGGGGCCTGAAAGGGAGCTCTGTTGGGAAGGGCTGGGGGGATGCCAGGCCCAAAGCTGCCAGGAGGGGGTGGCCACTTGCTGTGCTCCTCATTTGATCTCCTTTATTCTTGCTTGCCCTCTCCTGGAGGCACCTGCTGGTAAGCAGGAGGATGCCAGCTCATGCCACGGGGACTTCTGCCTGGCATTGTCTTGCCAGTGTCAGTTCCAGGCAGGAGATGTGACCTATGCACCCTGCAGTGGCAGGAGGCTGGTGCTGGCACTGCCTTCTGGGGAGGCAGCATCACTTGGCCAAGCATCCCCCGGGACATTCTTTTCCAGCACTTGGAGGCACACTCTGGAGTCCAGTCGCGTTAAACAATAAAGCACAGTGATTATGACAGCTCTCAGAGCCTGGAAGACATTATGACCACTAAGCAGGTGTCCATAATTCGATAGGAAAATGTCAGGAAACATAGATTCGATGGTTCTACACATTCATTTTGGAATGAGTGATGTGGCAGACAAAGAAAGCATTCTTGAGATCCATGCAGTAGGTTCAAATACTATCTTGTCACTTAATAGCTAGATAGCCTAGGTACTCATTGGCTCAGAGCCTCGGCTTCCTAATCTTTGATATAAGTGTAATGATGACTCCTTCGTAGAGTGAGAGGATGTTGCAACAGGAACAGTGCCTGCTCACACATCCGCCCCCCACTCCCCGTCATCTCCACTGTCCCCAGCCCGGTCTGAGCCACTTTCCTATCCGGACACTTCAACTGCCTGCAGAAGGTCTCCCCACACTTCACTTTTGCTTCTTTCCAATCCATTTTCCACACCATGTCGAAGGTGCTTGTAAAAATACAAATCGGATCATATCATTTTTTCCTGCTTTAAACACTAACCTGGCTTTCCCTTCTTCTTGAGGAAAAAAGTTCAAATATCCCTAACTCGTCCCCTGTGACTCCTCCAGTCTCATCTCACTCACTCCTCCCCTGCTAACAATTCTCCACCACACAGACCTTCTCCAGTGTTATTAATATGCTAAGTTTCTTTTGCATCAGAGCAAAAAAATCCCCTGAGCTCCCAAGCCAGATTAGGTTCCCCTTCACCCGCATCAATGCACTCTGCATTTACCCTGTGAGTTTAGTGTGTACTTCTGTGTCAGTTGTATCTACACGTCTATTATTTTGTTTATCTTTTATTATTTTAGGAATCATTTCTTCTCTTTGAGAAGCCACATCACTGCCAAGGAAACCCCTGGGTGATGTGTGTTCTGGCACAAACCAAGGGACAGGAGGGCTGTGTGTCACTGCAAATGCTGGGTGCAGTGGGTGGTCCCCCATGCCTGCCCTGCAAGTGTGTTGCCCTAGGTCTCAGGCTGTATGGACCTGGCCCAGTGGGGCTTCTCACTCCCACGTGACATCAGTGGCCATGGGCTCCAAACCCCACAGTCCCTGAAGCAGAAGCTTCTCTCTCATTTTTTCAGAGGAGGCGGGAGAGAGGATAAGCACCGTCCAGCTGAGAAGTACGCGGACTCAAGCTCAGAGCAGCTTCCACTCCTTCCTTTCTCTCTTTGAACAGGTTGTACATTTTGCTGGCACAGATTAGAACTTTATTCCCAGAATCATTAGGATCTAAGATGTATTTATTCTATAAATATTTATGAAGTAATTCTTCTCAATGAACCCTGTTCCCTGTGCTTTATTTTTATCTGCTTATTATCTCCTTTAAGTCTCACAACAGTCCTGCTAGGTAAGTAAGTATTCTGACTATTACCTTCATTTTACAGATGAGATAACTGAGGCATAGAAAGGTGAAGTCATTTGCTTCAGACCCTATAGGTATTTATTTTATATATATACATATATATATATTTTTTGTACTATACTTTAAGTTTTAGGGTACATGTGCACAACTTGCAGGTTTGTTACATATGGATACATGCGCCATGCTGGTGTGATGCACCCATTAACTCATCATTTACATTAGCTATATCCCCTAATGCTATCCCTCCCCCCTCCCCCCACCCCACAACAGGCCTCGGTGTATGATGTTCCCCTTCCTGTGTCCAAGTGCTCTCATTGTTCAATTCCCACCTATGAGTGAGTGAGAACATGCGGTGTTTGGTTTTTTGTCCTTGTGATAGCTTGCTGAGAATGATGGTTTCCAGCTTCATCCATGTCTCTACAAAGGACATGAACTCATCATTTTTTATGGCTGCATAGTATTCCATGGTGTATATGTGCCACATTTTCTTAATCCTGGATTAAGAAAATGTGACCCTATAGTTATTAAGTGGTGGAGCTAGAAGCCAAATTCAGATGGTCTGACTTCCAGACCTGCCTAGTTACATAACCACAATCCAACCAGAGGGCAGCAAAATCTCTCCCTTCAAGGGGTTTGCATTCTGGGGAGGGTAACAGACAGCTTAAGGGTGAATAAAGGCAGGAAGCAAATCCTGTCTGTCAAAGAGTAGTGAGTGTTGTGAAGAATGTAAAAGCAGGAGGGGCAGCCTGCGGGCTTTGGCAGAGGAGGCGATAACAGTTGGTAGGGTGGTCAATGAAGGCCCCTCTGAGGAGGTGAGTTTGGGGCAGATGAAAAGGAGCTGGCTGTGTAAAGAGCCAGGGGAGAATGTTCCAGCCAGGAGCAGGGGTTGAGGACATGTTTGAGAATTGCTCCTGGGCTGGAGCCTGGGTGTGAGGAGGAACATGCAGGAGATGATGTTTAGAGACCTCAGGCTCTATTCTGAGCATACTGGGAGCTACTGGAGGGTCTTCAGGAGAGGGAAGCTATGATCTGATTTATATGTTCAAAAGGTCAGGCTGGCTGCTTTTTAGAGAGACCAATGACAATATTTCTGCTAGTCCAAGTAAGAAACGATGGCAAAGAGGGCTGTTGCAGGGAAAGCAATGCAAAATTGGGTAAATCTTGAGTGTGATGTAAAGGTCCAGTTACAACAGCATTTGTTGCAGAGTTGGATATGGAGGGAGTTAGAGAAAGCAAAATCAATGGCGATTGCAAGGGTTTTGGCCTGAGAAACTGGTTGGATGGTGACACCATTTATTAAGACGGAGAAGACCAGAGGAAGAGAAGGTTTGTACGTGTGTGTGAGTGTGTGTGTGTGTGCACATGTGATCAATGGATGAGCCTGGAATCAACAGTTCTGGTATGAAAGTGTTAAGTTTGAGACACCTGTTAGACTTCCAACAGAGATGTCACAGAGGTGACTGGGTCTATGAGTTTGGAGTTCAAGGGAATGGTGAGGCTAGAAACATCAGCCTGTAGATGGTATTAAAGTGCCCAACTAGATGAGTGCTCACAGAGAGAATGTGGAGACAGGGCGCGCTGCTGCGGTCCGAATGTCTGTGTCCCCTCAACATTCCCATGTTGAAATCCTCACCCCCCAGAGGATGGAGTTTGGAGGTGCGACCTTTAGGAGGCGATTAGGTCATGGCAGAGAGGCCTCATGAAGGCATCATGATTGCTGCCCTTATAAAGGAGCCTTGAGAGAGAGAGAGTCCTTGCTGCTTGAACCAGGACGTGGGACCTCACTGGACATGGAATCTGTTGGCACCTTAATCATGGACCTCTAGCCTTCAGAACTAGGAGAAATCAGTTTCTGTTGTTTAAGCTGCACAGATTATGGCATTTGGTTAGAGCAGCCAAAACTGACCAAGACCTGGAGATCTGGGAAAAAAGGGAGAAGAGACCAGAAAATGAGGCTGAGGGGAGGCAGGAGCTGGGAGCGGGGGAAAGTGCTATCACAGAGGCAAGTTGACGAGGGGTGCAAGAGAGTGAGGAGTCGGGGCCCGTGCTGCTGCATTCCCTGGAGTCTCTGGCATCCTGACCCACACCCCAGGCTGACGTGGTTGCACATCGCTCATCGCCTGCTCACACGTGTCAGGCATTTGCTTGTTGTTTAAGTCATCATCTGTAACTAAAACGTAGCCTCCAAAAGGCAAGGACTTTTGCCTCCCTTGTTTATTGACAGATGTATCCTTGGCACCCAGGACCAGCCCAGCACATCAGAGCTGTGTAACACAGCGTCTGATCGAATGCTTTTGTTGCCTGAGTGCAGGGTGGAGGACGAGAGACCTGAGACCAACCTTGGCTTTGGCAGGGCAGAAGTCATCATATCCATGGTGAGATGTGATTCCCTCTGGCCGATGGAGATCAAATCCTCACTGGATTCTGTTCAGGAGACAAGGGGAGATGAGGAAGTACAGACAGAGGAAACAGACAACTTTCTCAGGGAGGTTTATGGGTCAGAGAGGAGAGGGACTGCAGTCAGGGTCAGGGAGGCCTTGGTTGTTGCCTCTTTGTTTCCAGATGAGAGGAAATAAAGACATTTGTGTGCAGAGTGTGCATGCCCACAGGAACTCTCCGGTAAGGGGAGCCGTTGATGATGAGGGTACAAAGGAATGAGAGCTGATGTCCTGTGCCTGGGGGAAGGTGTGGAGGACTATGCAATCCTGTGCACAGGTAAGGGGCTGTCTGCAGATAGACCAGCTTCACTCAGCAGAAATAAGAGGAGAGGTTAGAGCAGGAATATGCAGGGTAGATCTGGGGAGGATAAGGTTGAGTGTTGCAGTTTCCATCTGATTGTTTCTGGCTCCGCAGTAATGTAAGAAGTGAGGTCCTCACTGAGGAGGGTCAGAGACAGCAGAAGGAGGAAAGGAGAGCAGGTGCACCAGGAAAACGGACTGGAATCATAGGGTCGTGTCAAGTCCACTTGATATTTGAGGTTACAATTTTTTTTTTTTTTTTTTTTTTGAGACAAGGTCTTACTCTTGCTCAGGCTGGAGTGCAGTGGCACAGTCATGACTCACTGCAGCCTTAACCTCCCAGACTCAAGCAATTTTCCCACCTCAGCCTCCCAAATAGCTGGGACCACAGGCACACGCCACTATCCCTGGCTAATTGTTTCTCTTTTTTTTTTTTTGTAGAGAGAGTCTCACTGTGTTGCTCAGGCTGGGCTCAAGTGATCCTCCTTCCTTGGCCTCCTAAAGTGTTAGGACTACAGGTGCGAGCCACCACGCCCCACTGAGGTTATACATTTAAACTTAAGCTAAGTGGCAGGGTTGTGCGTGTTTCTCTAATCCATTTGGCTGCTCTATTAGAGGTGAAGTTAACTGGGGTAGGAATTAACTCAGATGCCATCACCAACCCCTACACTGACTACCTTTGCTAGGGTCGTTAGTGCTTTAAGGCCAGGCAGGTCAGAGCATGAAGTCCAAAGACATGGCCTTATAAGAATTGGATTCCAGAAAAGGTGCTGGTCCAGCTGTCTTTGACCCACACTTCTGAGGACTGCTCATCCAGGGCTACCTGGCCCCACCAGCTTCCTCCAGGCCCCTGCTTCTGGACACCGTGGCTTGTCCCTCCACATCCCCCTGCCAGCCCCCTTTGAGCCCCACCAGCCACTTCTGTCCTCACCCTTCCTATCTCTGTCTCGCACAGCGCATGCCTGAATTCAGCCTGTTTGGGTTGCCTGTTCCCAGTCTGACTTGCGAATGCAGACCCCTTGGGCTCACGTTCCGGAGAAAACATAAACACCTCTCCTCTCCTGGCATGGGGATACCCTCAAATTTGGTGGCTCTCGGCTGCCCCCACCTGCCATAAATCAGATAGAACCGCAGCTACCCAGCTCAGCCCTGGTAAACCCCTTGGGGCTTGGCAGGAATGGCTTTCCCGGATCGAATTTCTTGGCAGAGAATTGGAAGGGATTTAAAATAACTGAGCACACCATACCACCCGTTTCCAGCTCCAAATAGAATTTGGAGTCCATTTCACACAGCGCTGGGGTTCTCTCACCCACAGATGGTGTTACCAAAATTGTGTGTGCTGCTGCTCTGTTTGTCTCTAGGCTTGTCTACCTCGACCTGCAGTGCTGGCCTTTCCAAACTCTTCCTGGCCTGCGTGCTCCATGGCCATCTGGGTGTCAGCGTGCCCTCACGTGTCTGTCAGCTGCCAGACTCCCTGGATCTCTGTCTATTGATTGATCTGTAAATTTCCCGCACTGTGCATCCATCAGCCGTCCACCCCCTCCACTCCTCCTGTATGCACATATGCCTGCCTGCACCCCGCTCCAGCCTGGAGGAAGCTTTCTCTCCTCTTTTGGCAATTGGCGGTCATGTCTCAGAATCCACAATCTGTTGATTCTTTTCAGAATCAACACACCCTCTCCTCCGCACTATCTGACCTGGCTGGACAACAGGCAGAGGCTGTTGACATGAGTTCAGGGTGCTGCTCTATACCGCAGTGGGGTATACTGCAGGGGAAAGAGGTATGGTCTCAGAGTCATGAAACCTACCTTCTACTTGACCATTGGGAAGTCACGAATCTCTCTGAGTCATTCTCCTCATCTAAGAAATAGGGGTAATATTACCTGTCCCACAGGAGTGGTTTGAGGTTTTGATGATGTCTCTGTGAAGCTCAGCTCACAGCACAAAGTAGGGATTTAAAAATGCTCTTTAATCTATGGTCTATGGAAACTATCAAACAAGTAATGCTAACAACCATCATTTATTGAATATTCTCAGTGTGTTAAGGACTTTATATATTTCATTGTGTTTAATTTTTACAAGACTTAATGACTTTGATCATCAAAGTATGGTTCCCCAAACAGCAGCCTCAGCATTACCTGGGAATAGCTACAAATGCTGAATCTCAGTCTCCGTCACCAAGCCTTTTCCATGAGAATTGGCATTTTAACAAGATTCCCAAGATGTTGAAAGTGACATCCTGCGATTATTTACCCCCTTTTCACAGGTGAGGAAACTGAGACCTAAACTGGGTGCGTAATTTGTCCTGGATCACACAGCAGGCAGCTGGCAAATCTAGGTTCTAAAACTGGCTTCCCAGATATCAGTCCTTCACCACCATGGCAGAGTGTGTTAATCAGTGTTCACACTCACACACATGCTCACACCCACGGAAAGGACACGGTGGCCACTCAGCAGGTTCGGAGCCCATGATCCGAAATGCCCAGGGTGCAGAAGACCGAACCCAGTTGAGAACTATCTTCTCCTTCCCCAGAAGGAAGTGCAGCCGCAGGAACATGAGAATGCAGGCTTCTATTTAACTAGCTGTGTGATCCCACACAAGTTACTTCACCTCTCTGGGCCTCTATTTCTTAGATTTACAAAGTGGGATGATTTGCCCAGATGTAACAGTGTACCTCTGTTATTGCCCCTTTGTCTCGTTGGTGATTCTGTTTTGACAGTCATACCCATAAGAAGCCTGTCGGTGTTTCTGTCTGATGTCAGTTATCACTCCGGGAATGGAGTTAGGATGAGGGGGAGGGAGAAGAGGATGTAAGAGGTTGTAAGGGAATGGTTGAATTAAACCTGGCTTTCCTTAAAATGACTCATTCTCAAGCATAGACAAATCAGGGAGGCCTGTGTCAATTACTCCTTGTGATCATTCCCGAGCCTATTTGTGGAACTCCCGGCCCTTTCCGTACCTCATTCCGAGGGCTTTTCTCAGGGGGTTTATGGACCAAGGACATCTGGTGCCTCAGGCTTTATGTCTGTTGGCGTGATCATCCAAACTGGGGAAGGGCCTATAACACTCCAAATGCTGGTGCCCGAATATCTTTAATTCCTTCTGAAGGGTCGGGGTTATTTCTCCATCGGGAGCGCTAATGGGATTCTAATACCCTGGCAAATGGGATTTTTTACAACTGCCATTCTGCAGTTACTGAGATGGCGTGTCGCTGGGACAGCCCTATAAATCCTGTCAACTCACTCTGAGGAGGAGGCGGCCACAGGGAGAGGTGGCTGCCTCCAGTACTGGCAGCCTGGGGGGTCCTCTGAGGGGTGTCCAGGTTCTAGTTCTCAGGATGAGTTACTATCTTTGCCAGGGAGAGATGGTAAATCATGGGAATGGGGCAGGGCACAGCCCCAGGGCCTCAGAGAAGCCACAGGAGTTTGACGGGAAGGAGGCAGTAGGCCCCTGGGAAAAGTGCTCTTCACTTCCTCTCCTTTTGCAGTTTGGTTTTCCAAGGCCTCTGTCTCTGAGGGCTCATGGACACAAGACCTAAGGATATCTACCAAAAGCAGGTACCTCTGTCCTTTTAATTCCAGGGGAACAGGGCCCAGAGAAAAACTCACGGTAGATATTAAGGAAAAGGAAAATGCAATAGAGCCCATCTTTATGTTGGAGTTAAACTTGATGCCCCAGGGTATTGTTCCCAAAGACAGATATTTACATATATATCTCATGTGCAGATGAATGACTCTCTAAGCCTGTGTTCTCTGTGAAGCTACGTCCCTTATATCGGTACACTGTTTACAGACAACCTCTCATTTTGATCACTAGAATAAATCAGAAAGGTTGAAGGGCCAGATTATTTTCTTTCCACTTCAGGGATGAAAAATAACATGGCAGGCCTTAAATAACTTGTTGCAGGGAACCTAAGTTGAAATTTGCTCAGTTTTTAATCCATCTTGAATTGATTTTTGTATAAGGTGTAAGGAAGGGATCCAGTTTCAGCTTTCTACATATGGCTAGCCAGTTTTCCCAGCACCATTTATTAAATAGGGAATCCTTTCCCCATTGCTTGTTTTTCTCAGGTTTGTCAAAGATCAGATAGTTTTAGATATGTGGGGTTATTTCTGAGGGCTCTGTTCTGTTCCATTGATCTGTATCTCTGTTTTGGTACCAATACCATGCTGTTTTGGTTACTGTAGCCTTGTAGTATAGTTTGAAGTCAGGTAGCATGATGCCGCCAGCTTTGTTCTTTTGGCTTAGGATTGACTTTGCGATGCGGGATCTTTTTGGGTTCCATATGAACTTTAAAGTAGTTTTTTCCAATTCTGTGAAGAAAGTCATTGGTAGCTTGATGAGGATGGCATTGAATCTGTAAATTACCTTGGGCTGTATGGTCATTTTCACGATATTGATTCTTCCTACCCATGAGCATGGAATGTTCTTCCATTTGTTTGTATCCTCTTTTATTTCCTTGAGCAGTGGTTTGTAGTTCTCCTTGAAGAGGTCCTTCACATCCCTTGTAAGTTGGATTCCTAGGTATTTTATTCCCTTTGAAGCAATTGTGAATGGGAGTTCACTCATGATTTGGCTCTCTGTTTGTCTGTTGTTGGTGTATAAGAATGCTTGTGATTTTTGTACATTGATTTTGTTAGACCTAAAACCATAAAAACCCTAGAAGAAAACCTAGGCATTACCATTCAGGACATAGGCATGGGCAAGGACTTCATGTCTAAAACACCAAAAGCAATGGCAACAAAAGACAAAATTGACAAATGGGATCTAATTAAACTAAAGAGCTTCTGCACAGCAAAAGAAACTACCATCAGAGTGAACAGGCAACCTACAAAATGGGAGAAAATTTTTGCAACCTACTCATCTGACAAAGGGCTAATATCCAGAATCTACAATGAACTCAAACAAATTTACAAGAAAAAAACAACCCCATCAAAAAGTGGGCAAAGGACATGAACAGACACTTCTCAAAAGAAGAAATTTATGCAGCCAAAAAACACATGAAAAAATGCTCATCATCACTGGCCATCAGAGAAATGCAAGTCAAAACCACAATGAGATACCATCTCACACCAGTTAGAATGGCAATCATTAAAAAGTCAGGAAACAACAGGTGCTGGAGAGGATGTGGAGAAATAGGAACACTTTTACACTGTTGGTGGGACTGTAAACTAGTTCAACTATGTGGAAGTCAGTGTGGCGATTCCTCAGGGATCTAGAACTGGAAATACCATTTGACCCAGCCATCCCATTACTGGGTATATACTCAAAGGACTATAAATCATGCTGCTATAAAGACACATGCACACGTATGTTTATTGTGGCATTATTCACAATAGCAAAGACTTGGAACCAACCCAAATGTCCAACAATGATAGACTGGATTAAGAAAATGTGGCACATATACACCATGGAATACTATGCAGCCATAAAAAATGATGAGTTCATGTCCTTTGTAGGGACATGGATGAAATTGGAAATCATCATTCTCAGTAAACTATCGCAAGAACAAAAAACCAAACACCGCATATTCTCACTCATAGGTGGGAATTGAACAGTGTGATCACATGGACACAGGAAGGGGAATATCACACTCTGGGGACAGTTGTGGGGTGGGGGGAGGGGGGAGGGATAGCATTGGGAGATATACCTAATGCTAGATGATGAGTTAGTGGGTGCAGCGCACCAGCATGGCACATGTATACATATGTAACTAACCTGCACAATGTGCACATGTACCCTAGAACTTAAAGTATAATAATAAAAAAAATAATAAAAAGAAATTTGCTCAGTTAATACTCAACCCCAAAATTTTGTAATTTTTAAACCACATTTGTCCCCTTGCCTCTACGCCATGTCACATCTTCCAGGAGGATGCCAGCTGATGCTCCTTTCCTCCTCAAGGTCACACTGCCTCAGATGGAAAGCTTCCCTAATGACTGTCCTGAAGTTGGGGCTTTGGGGTTGCTTATGGGCTGGAGGTTTCCCCAAAGACCACCTGGTTTTGGTGCCACTCTGCATGGGCTCACTCCCAATAACTCCGCTTTGGTCTCCCTTTACTCTGTCGGTGTCCAATGTCTGTAAATTCTCACTGGTTTTGCATTTCTTTTCCTAACTTCAGCTGCCTTCTTCTCCGAGATACAGGCAGATTCTTCCCTGGCCTTACAATGTATTAATACAATGAGCACCTCTTATCCTTACCAGAATGTAAACTTCTTGAAGGCAAATCTTAAGCAAGCAGTTGCTGAGTGAATAATGCTTGCCTAACTAGACCCTGTGAGAGATAGGAAGACATAGAAGACCCAGTTCTAGTTTTTGAGGAACTTACACATTTCTTGGTGAGACAGTTTATCTCCATACGTTAAAAATCTAAGTGATTTCTTACTGTTTTCTAGTTCTTTACCACACACAACAGTTTCACCGCAGTGTCTTAGTCCATCCTTCCATTAATCATGAGAGGAGGTTGGGATTCTAATTCTTCCTTTAGAGATAAGAAAATAGAGCTCAAAGAGGTAAAGGAGACCTACGTAACTAGAAAATGTTTAACTGAAGGTTCATGTTCCTCAGCCCATTGCTTCAAGTAGCATAAGACTGGTAGAATAAGATGATGCCAATTTTCGTGATATAAAGACACATATCTCAGGGCATCAAAGCAAGAAGGAAATTACTGAGGAGAAGGATTAGAAAAGGCTTTCTGAAGGAGGTGATCTCGGGGGTGGGCCAGAGACCACGTTTCCCACGTCTCTAGAGTTTCTTCTGCTTGTCTCAGTAGCTGAGTTCCTGGCGGTGCCTGTGGAGGAAAGGTCATGGGCCTGGAGGCCGCATAGCCATCATCAGGTTGAAATTTACATGCGGGATGAAGCAACACAAATTGTCCCACTTAGGGGGAAAGCTGTGTGGCTCCATTTCGGAGAATGCGCCCTACACTGTGTGGTGCTTGTCACTCTCGCATCCCTCTGCCTGCTTTGCAGGTCATCCGCAGCAGGCTCACTACTCATCACCCTGGCTCTGTGGCCCTGTACTTCCCACCACTTCAGCCCAGAGCAGCAGGGAATCTGCCAGGTGAAAGCAAAACCTGCTGCAAGCCCAGTAAAGTACCTCTGTCTGTGTTTTCTCAGCATAGATGGAGAGTGGATGGGTCTGCTTACCAACTGCCCTTTCCTGTTTCCTAGCCATCCAAAGGACGGTGCTTGGAGCCAGACAGATTTCAGTTCAAATCCAGCTCCAACTCTTACCTGTTACAAGACTGTGGTCAAACTACTAACTTCTTCCAAGTGTCCAATAACTTCAGCCTTAATTTTTAAAAAATTCTAAAAACCAATTTCTATCTATCATATCACTTTTATGATCATTTGATGATTGTTGCTTTTATTTTATGGTCGCTAGACGTTTATAAAAGTCCTGGGGGCCTTTGTAACTGGATGAACAAATGCTCAGCTCATCCCGTGCCCATCTCTTTCTGTCTGCTCATTTCCCCAGCCCTGCAGTCAAGGTTTGTGCCCCATTTGGAGTCCACTGGCTCTGTGGGGGTGCTGGTGCAGAGCTCAGCCTTCTGCCCCGTCCTGGCTTGGGTGGGTCTGCACGGCCCGCTGGGCCATGGGAAGAGCTCCCTCTGCAGCAGCCAGTGCCTCTTGATTCTCTGGAAGGAGCCAGCAGCCATCTGTGTAGAAGGACAGGGCCATACTGTGTCCTAACCTTGGTTCTGCCTCCAACTTAAAGTGCGGTTTGAGGAAGTCACCCTCTCGGGAACTCCAGTTCTTCAGGTTAAAAAAATGGATTTTGAAGAGACTAAGACCTCTTCAGGGCTGTTGGCCAAATTGAGGGGGACAGTGCCCTGTGCTCCAGGCCACGTGATGAGTGGTGCTTCTAGGAGCTCATCGTACGCTCCTCTGAGACCTACACCACATACAGAGGCATCTGAGCAGGGAAGCAGGTGGTTGGTACACACGGGTTCCTTGGACCAGAGCAGAAATTCAGGAGGAGCCAAGCCATCCCCTCAGGCCCCAGCCAGGCCATGAGCCCAGCAGGTAAGGCTGGGACACCAGCCAGTGGGAAGAGTGCAGCAGTGCCATGCCCTAATTGAATCAAAGTCTGACTGCCAGAGACCCTCTGTCTTCGCCTGCCACTGGCCAGGGCTCTCATGGGATTCATGCTATTACCCTGTCAACTCCAGCACACCCCCTCATTTCCCTCCCTGCTTAAGAATGGTTTAAATCAGCAACGCTAGTGCCTCCAAACTTCAATCTGAAGCCTAAGGTCTCATGTAAGCTACACTTTGCGCTTGCACTTGACAAAAAAACAGAAACCCCGAGGTTATACGTATTACGTGACTGCGTCCCATCTCTGCTTAGGATTGATTTTCCTCCATTCCCAGTTGCAGGACGCCAGAATGATGGGATTATTGTCTTGGGCAGTCACACTGTGGCACCTGGCAGCTGCGTCCTCCACCTCCTTTCTGTGCATACTACTAAATAGGCAACATCTAGTTCCATTCGGACCCCAGAATCCTCAGCTCTTACAGCACAAATGGGGCCATTTGCTCAATCCCATTGTAACTGAAAGCACTTTGCAAAGCCAATCTCTGTGTCAGAGGGCGACCTTTCAAAATATGAAAGCGGAAGAGCCTGTCCACACCTAGGATGGCGGGTACAGGGCCCGGCCCCTATTCTATGGTCCAGAATTTCCAGCCATAGTGAAGCCAGCGCCACCTGCTGTCTAGACAGATCGCCATTGATACTGGAAGGGAAAAGAAACAGCACAGGGGCTAGACAGGTAAGCACCTACTCAAGTACCGAGACCCACAAGTTCCAAATTGCGCATTCCACTTGCTAATTCCAGGCCTAATCACCAAAGCTCTCCTGCATGGACCATGAGCCTTGGGGACACAAGTGAATGAAACTGCTCAACTTCTTGTTGTGTGCCAGTGGGTGCATGCACGCTGTGGCATGTACTGAACTGATTATGGAAAAATCATTTTTGAGTTGGCTCCTTTGTCATTTGTTCACTTTCTGAATATATTTAAAATCTCTGTCCATGTCCTTGCTGCCAGCTCCTACTGCAAGGCCTCAGTAGACCACGTCTGCTCCCCTTGCTCTGTGCTGCCCTTGCTCTGCCAGCCCAGGCAGGGGCTGTCCTCAAACCAGAGCCTGGAGACAGGCCCATGTGATCTCACCTGGATGGAGAGCCCAGAGGCCGACTCCCACAGCTGGGTGCCTCCTGGAGGATTCCCACCCACCAGGGCAGAAGCCAAAGTCAAATGCCGGGGCTGGGCTCCTCCCTCTCTACTGCCCTCAGTTTCTCTCAGCTAGGCTTCTCCTGTTACCCCCACAGCAGACTCAGCCCAGTTCTGAGCTCCTGAGCTGATGGCAGCAGGGAGGGATGGAGAAAACAGAGCAGGCCGTGGAATCCTCTCCCAGCCCCAGCCTGTGCTGGCTGGGCCACGGGATGCCTGGCCTTCTCGCCTCCACTCTCTCATCTCCTTAGCCACCTTCCAGACCAAGATTCATGACGAGGGTGCAGGCAGACCCCCAGACACCTGTGTGGTTCCTGAAGGGACAGCCCCATGCCCCCCACCCTCTCCCTGTCTTGACTCAAAGTTGCTTCTGCAAAGTTTTTCCCCCCTTGGTCTTGATCAATGGCTCAATTTAGCATCCGATTATTCAGTCCTACACTTGGCACCGCTGAGGTCTCGGGACATTTCCTCTTGTTCTTCCCAGCCCCTTCTTCTCCAGCTGCACTTAATACCTTGTTTTGCTCCTTGACTGGATCATTTCAGTCTGTGACACTGCATCCTCCTCACATTCTCCGGGAAGGCTCCATGGCTCCCCGTCCCTGAGCTTCACAACCTTCACTGTGTGAACGCATAAGCTGTGGCCCTTCCGTGGCTGAAGGCCTGAACCCAAAGTGCAAAGTGAGATCAATTCTTTCCACCAGTAGATCCTGCTTTCCAGACAAAACAATATAAACTATCATTGCTGTTGCCAGGAAGCCTCCCTTCACCCACAGGTTGGAGGAGACATTGTGTCAAGCCCTCAGAGTAGGAGTTACAGGCTCTGCACCCATCCTCTGGGGTTTCCATAGGAGGCATCCAAGAGGTCCACAGACCACAGAGATGGCCAAGCCAGCTAGACCAGAAATACTGACCAAAGACAGAAAAAAAAAGTCCTTTGAAAACAAGTCAAGGTCAGCTCCTCCCTGAGCCTGTGACATGAGGGGAAGGTGCAGCAATTTCAAGTTTCTTGGAGACAGGATTAAGGACTGAGAGCGGCTTCCTTCCCAAGTCCTTCTTCCACTGTCAGATACAGGGAAGACAGAATGAAAAGACTGATATGAAAGCACTTTGAACTTTTTTAGGCTCAAAGGAGCTTTAAGGATCTAAAGCATTATGATTATCTTTTAGCAGTGTGATAATATTGATTATACAGGGGCCTGGTGGAGTGTCCCTGGCTGCATCCACAGAGTCCTTGGGAGCTGAAAATATTTATAAGTATTGTTGTGTAAAGGTCCCTGGCAGACTGAGATTCAGAAGGAGATTCATAAAGGTAGTGCTCCCTCTAAGTCTCCTTGCTGTTTCTCAGAGGATGCAGGTAGTGCAAGGCCCTGAGGTTAAGTTTTATCTTAATTATGTGTTGGGAAGTGGTTTTCCAGGGTCAGAGCTTCCTGTGGATGCCCAGCCTAATTTACAGTCATTTTTGTTAAATTATCATATGTACTACCATGGTAAGGCTGGAAAATGAGTCCATTCTCTGCTTAGCTTCTAGGTGGAGAAATAGTCACAAAGATAAGGCTTTTGCATGGGGACTTATATGGAATTAGGGTTTAGAAAATATAAACAACTTGCTAAACTTTGTCACTTTTCCAATGAGCTAAATGGAACTTATTCATCCCCTTAACAACGATGTGTATTTGTTGGGGTTTTAAAAGTAAATACACTAGCTATAGAGAAAGCATTACCTGAGTGAATGGGTGTCCTCTAATCTATGTTTTATTTCTGAAGTATGCTTTTTTCTCAAAGTGCTTTTACATATATTATCTCATTGATTTACACAATGGTTCTGTGTAGCAGAGAAGCAGGTATTATGTAACTCCTATATTCTATGCATAGAACAGATGCTTAGGTCATTAATTCAGGGGCGCGTAGTACATTTCTAGGGCTTCTGAATTCAGTCTTCTGAATCTCAAGCCTGTGCCCTTCGTGCAAGTTGACCCTGACCCTTTTCTTTTTATTTTTTTATTAGATGGAGTTTCACTTTTGTTGCCCAGGCTGGAGAGCAGTGGCGCGATCTCGTCTCGCGCAATCTCCGCCTCCCGGGTTCAAGAGATTCTCCTGCCTCAGCCTCCCAAGTAGCTGGGAATACAGGCACGTACCGCCATGCCCAGCTAATTTATCTAGCAGAGACGGGGTTTCACCATGTTGGCCAGGCCAGTTTCGAACTCCTGACCTCAGGTAATCCACCCACCTCGGCTTCTGAAGGTGCTGGGATTACAGGCATAAGCCACCACAACTGGCCCCTGACCCTTTAAAAAAGTTACACCTCCATTATGAGAAAATATGTATTGTATTAATTGGGCATTGGAGGTGGAGGACTGGAAAAGCATAAAAGCGTTTCTTGTTTGACTGCTCAGAGAGAAGGTGGTTTCTTTGTCTCTGTCTCTCTCTATTTCACTCTCATCCTTAGTGGTAACGAATCTTTGTGCATCCTCTTGGGCTCTTTTAAGTGGTTTCCACAGTAGATATAGGGCCACTTTAGATTGCATTTCAAGATTGGTTGCTGGAGCAGGAAAAGTGAATATGGCATATAGAGTGGCTATCTCTACTGATAAAATAAGATGGGCATAGGGGAAGGGTCACTAATGGGAGTGGCTCTAGGCATGCTTCAAGGAAGAATAAACAGCCTGACTGGGAAGGCTTTCCCAGTTTTGCAGCAGACTTGAATCTTTTTGGTGTGATCACAATGTCTGACTTCTCATTGCCTATGCTGTGTGCAAGGTCTGAGCTGCTGATTGGGTCTCATTTTACAGATATCCCAATCATGACCTCCAAATGGATGCCTGATTGTGTCTACACCCAAGACATTGGCAAAAGATTCTGAATAATGTGTGGGAAATTCAGAATCTGGCTGCCTGAATCAGATGTGAAACAAAGACTCCAGGGTCTCTGTACTGAGGACCACAGACTCAGAAACTCCCTTTCCTTTTTACTGTCACCTCCATCCTTGGTTACAGCATGGCCTGATATCAGCACTGAGTGCATCCCAATGTTATAATTACAAGAGGAATTATTATGAGGCAAAACAATAGGCAGGCTGGAAAATGGGGGAGTAGAGGCCTGAATGAGTCCTGCTTCTTTCTGCTTACTTGTCAAATCCTGTGTCTCAGATATGCCCTCTCCGCAGCCATCCTAATTGATAACTCAAGCATCACTCTTTTTTTCCCTTCTTTTTTTTTAAGCTGATAAGTATGGAATCTCCAGACTCTGGTCTAGTTTCTACTTTGTGTCTGCTCTGGCTCAGGCAGAATAGCCTTCTAGTCCTCAGCATGGTCCTTGAAGAGACTTTACAAGATTCCTGTACCTGTATTGACCTGCCTTCAGATGTTGGATCTAACTAGTTCACTTTCCAGCCAGCCCCCACTCTTTTGAACTTCCCTTGCTTGCTTTCTCATTACCCACCCCTCCCTCTAGCTCAGATACCCAATGTTGCATGGTCCATCTGTACCACTCAATATTCTGGATATCAGCTTAGCCATTCAAATTAGCACTAATGCAAACATCCTCATTTACATGGAATGCACAGAAGGTGACATTCTGTCTGTAACAATAGGTTATAATTATCATGTCTCTCATTTGTATTCCATTTTATAGCTTCTTGAATTGTTTTCACACGCATAACCCCATTTGATTATTCTCAGAGTGTTGAGAGGTAGGCAAATATTCTTTCATTCCTTCACTCACCAAATATTGATTGAGGGGCTGGGGAAGCCAACGTGATGAAGACAGGCAGGCATGATTCCTGTCCTAGTAGAGCTTATATTCTAGACAAAATGGATTTTGACTTGACAGCGAAACGGAGGCTCAGGGAAGTTAAAAGACTCGAGTCACCCATGCAGTAAGTGCAAGAATGGGGACTGGAACCTGGATCTTCAGATGCTTACCCCAGGGCTCCCTCTAAGTCTCCTTGCTGTTTCTCAGAGGATGCAGGAAGTCCTCATTCTGCACGTGGGCTGTAGTTCAGAAGTCCTTTTTTTAAGCTGAGTACTTAGAATTCAGTACACATTTTCCCATAGAAATTATGTTATAAATGGTTACTATGCTACAAGGCCATCCAACAAAAGCCCAGTTAACCCATTGAACCCCTAATGTAGCTGAAGCATGCTATTAATAGGACAATTCCTTCCACTGCTACACCACTGGGGAGGAATTTCATTGGACTCATTCAAAATTGATGCTGTGTGAATAAAATCACTCTTTGGCCTTTGGATTTCCTCAGTGACTCACTGTAGGCATGACACTGTGCTGGTGTAAGGGGCTCTCTTTCCTCTATTTGCATACTTTCCTCATCTTTCCTGCTTTCTCTATTTTTGTATGTGTTGCAAGAAGCTAATGTGTATAAGCACCAGGCTTCATTTGTATGGATTGCATGCTATTAAATGAGTAAGTGCTTGTCTGGCTTAAGGACAAATATATGGCTGTTTCCATAGATACCTGACCTTAATAACTAATTAGGACAACAACACATTTTCCAAAGCCTATTTCAGGGCATCTCAGATACAGCATCCCGCAAATGTCCTGTATTGTAGGTGCATTTTTCTTTTTATTTCTCTGTAGAAGTATCAATAAACAAACTATAATGCCTTTAGTAGAGACTAAATGAATAGAAATGAGTTTTGCCTCGTGATGTCTTGAAGTAGTGCTAGATAAATAGATTATGCCTCACCTGCTCTTCTGAACAAGAATCAGATGCACTCTCCTCAGGGCCACTTCATGAGGAGAAGCCCTGAGTTTCAAATTGAGAGCCAGGGGACATATCTCTTCTCTCTTATTCCCTTCCACTGCCCTCTTCTCCCATTTGAGGCTTCACTGGGACCTAGAACCTGCTTGTTAGGGAGCTGTGGAGTTAGTTATGACCAGCCCAACTCTTCTTTACTTTCAGGTCTTCATAGGAGGCTGCATCTTTAGTTTTATTTCTGGGTTATTACCCAAGAAGTGAACCTGCTTGTTAGGGAGCTGTGGAGTTAGTTATGACCAGCCCAACTCTTCTTTACTTTCAGGTCTTCATAGGAGGCTGCATCTTTAGTTTTATTTCTTGGTTAGCACCTAAGAGGTGAACCTGCTTGTTAGGGAGCTGTGGAGTTAGTTATGACCAGCCCAACTCTTCTTTACTTTCAGGTCTTCATAGGAGGCTGCACCTTTAGTTTTATTTCTGGGTTAGTACCTAAAAGGTGGTGAATAGAGTCTTCAACTTCTATCGTCATCAACAGTTGCATTATAGAATCTCCAGATAATAAAACATCACATTTCTAAGTGACCTATAATTCCTTTAGCGCTGACAAAGAAGGGACTTCCAAAAATAATAATATATATCAAACATCTAGCACATGGAGGCACAGTTCTAGGTGCTTTATAAAGATTCTTTTAAGTCTACCTGATAATCAGATATTAAAACTTTTGAGATATTATCAATAAAGATATTATCAATTTTAAGATAAACTAAGCTGAAAAGTTTAGGTGATTTTTCTAAGATCAAAAAGATTGTAAGTGGTAGAGGTGGGTCTTGGAACCAGGAGTCCACTGGGCGGCATTACACCAAGAAGTTCAAAGGACTCTGGCAAACAACAAATGTCTCATCTCTTTGATGTCTGTCCACCATACTTCTGTGGTGTCCAGGATAGCCACGCAGTTTGATTTATGAACATCCTTAGATCTTGACGCTTTCTTAGAAACTTGGGGAGCAGGAAGAGCTTTTTAAAAATCCTTCCAAATACGGTTGATCTACGATGGTTAACTTTGATTCTCTCCTTTGTGTCTTATGACAGCTGCCAGTCATTGTTGGCATGAAATGGATTCCTACTTTATCTCTACGACTTAGAAGCTTCATATGTATACTACCCTTAAAAGAAAAAAAAATCTCCAAAACCTACCTACTCAGCATTCTTTTTTTCAAGTACATATGTCTCAGTCCATTTTGGTGTTTCTATAAGGGAATAACTGAGGTTGAGTAATTTATAAATAGAAGAGGTTTATTTGGCTCATGATTTTGTAGGCTGTACAAGAAGCATGGCATCAGCATTGGCTTCTGTTGAGGCCTCAGGAAGCTTCCGATCATGATGGAAGGGGAAGGGAAACCAGTGTGTGCAGATACCACAGGTAAGAAGAAGGAAGCAAGAGAAAGAAGCAAGGTGCTTGGCCAGGCGTGGTGGCTCATGTCTGTAATCCTAGCACTTTGGGAGGCTGAGGTGGGTGGATCACGAGGTCAGGAGTTTGAGGCCAGCCTGGCCAATATGGTGAAACCCCATCTTTACTAAAAATAAGCCGGGCATGGTAGCATGTGCCTGTAGTCCCAGCTGCTTGCGAGGCTGAGGCAGAAGAATCACTTGGAACCGGGAAGTGGAGGTCGCAGTGAGCCAAGATCGTGCCACTGTACTCCAGCCTGGGTGACAGAGTGAGACTCCATCTCAAAAATAAATAAATAAATAAATAAATAAATAAATAAATAAATGCAGAAGAAGCAAGGTGCCAGTCTTCTTCTTTTTTTTTTTTTTGAGACGGAGTCTCGCTCTGTCGCCCAGGCTGGAGTGCAGTGGCGGCGCAATCTCGGCTCACTGCAAGCTCCGCCTCCCAGGTTCACGCCATTCTCCTGCCTCAGCCTCCCGAGTAGCTGGGACTACAAGCGCCCGAGGTGCCAGGCTTATTTAAATGACAAGCCGGTAGGGGGACTCTTGTGGGAACTAACAGCAAGAACTCACTCATTACTATGAGGACAGCACCAAAACATTCAAGAGGGATCCACCTTCATGACCCACACACCTCCCATTAGGCTCCCCTCCCATACTGAGGATCACATTTGAACATGAGGTTTGGAGGGTCAGCTGTCCAAACTAGAGCAGCATTCCAAAAGGACTCTGTGCATATATGAGTTGAAACATGCTGCCCTGTCCTCAGAATGTAATTAAGACCCCCTGTTTCCATTCCTCTCTACTATCTGCTTCCCCCTTTGTAATTGCTGAAGACCTTTATGCCTGGATTTTTCATAAATTCATGTTTCTCTCATTTCTAATATAATAATAGGTCAAACATCCTTTGAAATTACAAGCAAATTAAAATTTAAATTGACGTGATTTATATGAAAGGATCGCCAGGCAGATATATGAACAGACTACAGTGGAAAGTGACTCTGGGTTCCTGGATTAGAGAGATGTGTAATTTTATGACTGCTAATCAGCTTCGTCAATGTATGTTAATTTACTGCTTGGGTCATCCAGGATCTCTTCCCTTCCCAGACTTAGCATCCCCGGCTGACTTTTGAGTGAGTTCAAATTTCCTTGGGACCATTGATTACTGCAATTACTGGGAGAATGAGAAAAGATTTTGGAGATAAGTCAAGCCCTGTACGCTCTCAGTTGGCTTGTAAGTCAGGTGACCAAATGCATCGCTAACAGTATTTGCAGAACAACAGAAAAAAAAAGCGCCTCCTTGTTGATATTTGTGGTGTTTCATTTTTAGCTAATGTAAGTCTAGAAATAAAATGGTCTGCTGAGATCTTTACTGATATGTATTTCATAACAACCACTGAGCAATTCACAGTTGAATTGATGAGCTATCAGGGTTATGTGTTTCTGTAAAACAGAGACATCTACCTTGGAAAAGCTTTCTCCAGGGAAACAGACCTATTTGAGCTAAATCAAAACAAGATTAAAGTGTGATTAAAGTGCTGCAAATACGACCTACGTGGAAAGGTTGGAAGAACTGGGATTATTTAACCTGGGACAGAAAAGCTGCAAAGAGATTTCAGGAAAACTTCAAGTGTCCAAAACCCTGACTCCACTCAGTGCTTTCCTCGGCCTCCATAGATTATAGAGCAGCAAGCATGATCTTAAGCTGTATTATTGGGGATTTAGGTCAGTCAATGGCCTTCAAGCCCCAGCTGCTGCACGTTAAAATCACTTAGCAGCCATTTAAAACATGCTAATACCTGAGTTCTACCCTAGACTGATGAATATCCAGAGGTGACCACCAAGCATTAGTATTTCTTAAAAGCTCTGCTGGTGATTTTAATATGTAACCAGAGCTGTGAGCTACTGGGTTAACTAGAGGAAAACAGTTCCTGACCACACATGCCTCAGAAACATGAAAGCATCTACCACATTTTTGAAATCTGAGTGCATCATCTTTGAGATGGATTGCTTGTGGTTGTACCAGCTGACTTAGTGTCCCTTTTTCTGGATTGGCCATTCTTTCTGCTAAGTGGCCAGGGAGCATGAAATCACAGATAGTATCTCAGTGTAGGTTCTAGAAAGATATTTGTTGAATGAATAAGTGAATAAATAAATGTCAAGAGAACTCCTAGGACATTAGCTGACAGTTTGTAATACTAGTTGTCAGAGCTGGGTTTCGAGAATGGCTTCCCAAAAGCAACTGATGGTTAAAGTAAGAAAGTGTCACCAGATTTTATGATTCAAAAATAACAGCTAAACTTCAAGACTTTCATAACAAAACATGGCAAAGATAGAAGTCAGAATTCAAAAGTGAACAAGGAAGGCAGTAGTGTAGAAGTGTTGGTAGTGTATGTTGATCACTCCTTTATGAAGTTTAGAAGAAAAGAAAGGCTCAGGCGCAGTGGCTCATGCCTGTAATCCCAGCACTTTGGGAGGCCGAAGTGGGCAGATCACTTAAGGTCAGGAGTTCAGGGCCAGCCTGGCCAACATGGTGAAAACCCCATCTCTACTAAAAACACAAAAATTAGCCAGGTGTGTGGCACATGTCTGTAATACCAGCTACTCAGGAGGCTGAGACAGGAGAATAGCTTGAACCCAGGAGGCAGAGGTTACAGTGAGCCGAGCCACTGCACTCTAGCCTGGCTGACAGAGCGAGACTCCATCTCAAAAACAAAAAACAAACAAACAAACAAAAGAATAAGAAGAAGAAAAGGAAGAAGAGACATTAAGCTATATCTGGAAGTGAAAGAATTCTCTGTGCAGTTTGAAAATAGAGAAATGGAGTGGTGGGGAGAGTAAGATGCTGAACAGGGTAGCATAGCTGAGGGAGGAAGACTGCAGAGGGGACAAGGTTGAGAACACTGCAGAGGACTTCTCACCATAATTCAGCAATAATTCGGGTAGTGTGCCTTTGGTCTAGTTAGCTTCTGTTGTGTAACAAACCATCCTGATTTGTGGATGGGGAATTTGGGCAGAACTCAGATTGGTGATCCTCCCACTCCATGTGGTCTCAGTTAGGCCTAGCAATGACATTCGCCTGGTGACTGGGCTGATCTAGGGGATCCAAGACAGCTTCGCTCTCACACCTTGCTGCTGTGGAAGGCCATGCCCACACGGGCTCCTTCTTCTCTGTGGTGTCTCAAGATGTTTCTACATGATCTTTCCAGTAGGAATGCTGGGTCTTCAGTGGCAGCATCAAGCTCCAAGAGACCAAGGTGGGGGCTCTCGGTCCTCCCAGGCTGGGCCTGGTGCTGACATGTGATCCCTTCTGCTGCACTGTTAGTATAGCAAGGCACCAAGCCCAGCCCAGACTCAGAGAAAGGGGAAATGTAATCCACCTCTCAGCGACAGGACTATCAAACAACTCATAGTCATCTTTAATCCACCAGGGTCATGCTCTAGAAAGGATAAGCACAGAAGAACAGTTTTGAAGTAGAAAATAGTAAAAGTGACTAGCCATAGCTGCTGATTAACCAATTAATCTTGAACTGTTTTCTCCTCTCTAAAGTGTGGTTAATAGTAAGACCTGCCTGAGTCTGAGACTGGGTTTTCCAGGAGACAGAATCTGAGACGTAATTTGGCAAATAAGTTGCTGATTGGGGAGTGCTCTTGAAATCAGCACCTGTGGAAAGGTGGAAGAGGAAGCAGGAATGAACAGAGGGACAATTCAGACTATGACACTGATCAATGGCGGCCGGGACCAGCCCCACAGCGGGGGCTGGAGTGAGGATGACCTAACTCTTTGGGCCCTTGGTTTCTCTGAGCCTGGGTTGCCTTAGCTGTGAAAGGGGTCAATAGTTCTTGCCTAATGGCACTGTCGTGACGATTGAGTGAGAGCACACATGCACCTGCACACAGGAAGCCTGGTACAGGGGATGCCTGATAAATGTTTAAGGTGATGGGATGCATCCTAAGTAATTTCTGAATGGAGCAAGGGGGCAGTAATTACTCTTCAGAGTAATTCTCAGGGGACAGGGATTGCCAGACCTCTACGCTTAATCTTGAATGTGGCCACCTGGGGAAGGGACATGGCCCCAGAGAGGTCTCTCTCCAGCAGGACTGATCCCCAAAAGGGCTGAGAGCCATAACCACCTGTCTGCCAAGGGCACTCTGGGCAGCTCAGCAACAATCTCTCTCTGAAGTGGGACATGGGTGCTGCCCCCGGTGCCCATCACAGGGCATTGGCAATGCTTATAATGCGCCAGAAATCGCATCCTGTACATTGGAAGCTCTGTTTGAATGTCAGCTGCTGTTGACCAGTGGTTGCCATAAAGGGTTTGCTGAATGATGATGTGGAGAAGGACCAGAAGATAGCTAGTGCTTCTGTGCAGGGGCCACACCAGCATTTAGCACAGTCGGGGTGGGCCAGGAGTCAAAGGTAGCCAGAAGGAGCCTAGCTAATGGACTGGGCAAATTTGGAAAATTGCTAATACGTTCACAGACTGGTGTCAGTAAGGTGGCGCTCTCTTCACTGTGTGAATGAATGAAAAGGTCATCCGACTACACTGCTTTGCTTTCCCGTGATTATTCAGCATCACTGGGGCATGAGGTAATGGGAAGATAATGGGCTCTGGGTTCAGATCCCAGTTCTGCTGTTTCCTAGATGTATGAACTTTGGCAAGGTAATTAATCTCTCTGATCTTCAGCCCCCTCATTTTAAAATGGAGATCACAATAACAAACTTGTAGGGTTACTTAACAGTAATGTGCGTGTGTGTGCATGTATATATACATACACTTTGCCTGGAAAAAATGCCTGAGATCAACAAGTAAACGTTTCTATGCTACGTGGAGTTACTTGCAAACTGTCTCATGGCTCCATTCAGAAATTACCTAGGCTGCATCCCCCGGTGTTGAGATTCAACGTAAACATTTATCAAGCATCCATTGTACCAGGCTCCCTGTTGTACAGGCGCAGGTGTGCTCTTGCTCAATCCTCACAACAGTGCCATTAGGCAAGAACTATTGACCCATTTCACAGTGAAGGCAACTGAAACTCAGAGAAGCCAAGAGCCCAAGGAGTGAGTTAGCACATAAATGACACAGTCAGAATATGAGCCCATGTCTTTGGACTCCCAGTCTGACCCCCACTTTACTGCAGCGCAGTAGAAAACACAGTCACCCTAAATTGAGGCACAGGTTAAGTATTTCTCTGCACCCCAGCTGGGGATGGCTGAGTGGGCAGGTGCGGGTCCACAGTGGTACTCACAGTAGGACAGGTCAGGTGTGTGTTTCAGGTGGGCTAATCACCATAGATGGGAGTGTGCGTCTCCAATGTCCGCTTGGATTGTCAGCTTTCTTTGGAATAATTAAGAGAAGGTAAAGGAAGAGGAAAAGGACTAAAGAAATCATCTTTGTACATTTTAATCTGAGCTGTTTTCAAGCAGTGTGATAAGGTAGGTTGTCGAAATGTCAGCTTCTCCTTATCTCTAATTGACTTAAGTAGAGGCAGCTCTAATCCTTGTGTGCACAGGAGCCTGGAATGGAGAGATGAGGCCAATTGATTCCTACTTTTTAATTAACAGGTGAGCTGCTTAAAAACAATAGTATATTGGGGGCAGGTTGGGAACAGGAAGGAATGTGAGGGAGGGTCATCTCCACCACAGTGGCATTTAGAGAAATATTAACAAGTGTCAGCATTTGATTTGAATCAGGGGCTGGAGCAGAGGTAAAAGTTATGTCTTATGCATGGGTGTGGTCACAAAAGACTGCTGCCAAAGTGACAAAAAAAATTTATACTTCTCTCCATACACAAATGGAAAGACCCTTCGATTTTTGAAGTATCATGAGGGAGACCTCGAGGTATTCCCTTGTGCAAATTGCTCCTCATACTGTCCCCCCATGTTGCAGCCAGGAGCAGTTTAGTTGGTGATTTCAGTCCTATCTAGTCCCGAGCAATGACAAGTCAGCCTGGCAACCTCTTACAAGTCTCACCCAGCCAGTGCATCAAATCTGGAGGAACTTTGCCCACACTGTGTCTGATGTACCTATGTGTAACCCCCCTGGTCTCCCAGAGCTGACTAGCTATTCTCATCGTATGTGCTGGTTCTAAATGGCTAAGGCTCCTGTCCTCATTCCCTTGGGTCTCCTTAATCTGAACCCAACCTGTTTGGCTGATGCCCTCATTCCCTACAAAACAGTTTTTATTCCGCCACCCCTGGGGGCTGGATTTTATATTCTGGACCCTTCTCCCCTTGCTTCATCTCTAGTTCTATAACCAACAGCTTGGTGACATCTATGATCACAGTTCTCTTCTGCATTCACTGCACATGACCACCACCCGGATATTCTTATCACCATGCCTCTTCCATTTCCCAAATTAGTTTCCTGGCATACTCTTACCTGGATGGATTATACTGAGATTTGCTCTATTTCCTGGATATAGGCCATTGAACTCTGTTCTGCCTTAGTTGGGGATAGAGAAGGAGGAAAAAGCCTCATTATTGAATTTGCTTCCCAAGACCCATCCTTGGAAAAAGCCATCTTATGTAATTTCTTTCTTTCCTGCTATTTCTAACATCCCAGAGTTCTTCAGAGCCAAGCAACCATGGATCATGATGCTTACAACGTTATGGGAGCATGCACTAAAATACACGGGACTTTTAATTAGTGTTCTTAGTATATTAATAGATGAGAGGCAGGGGTGTGGACTAGACGGTCTCTGAATGTTTTCCTTTCCAGGATTTAACAATCTGACTCTTTGGTAGATTTGGAAAGTGATAAATCAAATAACTATTGAGGATGTTCAGCCCATTGATCATGTACTAGTTGAGTATCCCTAACCTAAAAATCTGAAATCTGAAATGTTCCAAAATCTGAAATGTTTTGAGCATCAACAGAAGGCTCAAAGGAAATGCTCATTGTGGCCCTTCAGGTTTTCAGATGAGAAATGCTCAACTGGTATAATGCAAATGTTCCAAATTAAAAAAAAAAAATCTAAAACCTGGAAGACTTCTGGTCCCAAGGATTGCAGATAAGGTGTAACTTTCACCTCTCTATCTTTATGCTTGTTTTCATTTTGTCTGTTTTTATTTAACTTCTTAAAATCTTCCCCAAAGTTCTGTTATCAGGGAGACACCTTGGTCTGGGAATATGCCTTCCCTCTTCAATAGAATTCATATAAGTTTCCTGAGGATTGGCACCGTGTTTGATCCATTGAGATAGCTCCGTAATAAAAATAACTGGCATTTATTAAGCACTTACTTTGTGTCTGAAATTGTGCTGTGCCCTTTACATGTTTAGTTCCCTTAATGCTCACATCTGTTCTATGAGAGAGGTGTTCTTCTTATCTGCATTTTATAATTAAGGAAATAGAAGCTAGGGGATGTTAAGAAACTTTCACAGGTTCACACAGCTACTCAGTGCCACAGATGCTTCACCAATATGCAATACAGTCTTCCTGCATCTATCCCGGTGCTCATGATGACTTCTTATTCTGTGTTTGTTGAATGAATGTTGTGTTAAGGCACGGATTCTGTTTCCAGTTCTGCTGCTAACTTGAGTAATCTCCTCGAAATAATTGAGCTCATTCTTTCTATCTACCGCCTCCCACAGATCCCAGTACAGAGTAAGTATTCAGTAAGTATTTAATAAATGCATGCTAAATAAATGGATGAATGAGTGCTTGATCCCAGAAGTCTCTTCTACATCTAACAGCCTATGACTGTAGCTTATATGGATCTCCTCTTCCCTGACCTCTCATAGCGCACTTGATGTTAGACATTTGATTTGATTTGATTTCATCTTTTGTTGGTTCTAACTGTTTAGTGTGTGTGTTTTGTATTTCCCAATAGATGACATTCTATTTCCTTGGTATTCCCCACAGTGCATAGCCCAGTGCCTAGATGTCGTGAGTGCTCAGTAAATATATATTGCAATGGGGTTGAGTATCGCTTCAGCACACTTCAAGCCAGAAGAAATACTGAAATTAGTCACCTCCTGGGCTGTTGTTTTCCTCTTTAGAGAAGCTGTCATGCAGTTTCTGCTAAACAGATGTTTTGGACAGGTCAGGGAGCAGAATCCAGGCTGTGGCTGATGGCACAATTTGACATCCTGCCACAGTTTACCCACCCATCTGCCCATAAGGGCTGGTCCCCAGATAGAAAGGGTATTTACGAAGCTCTTAGTAAATCCAGAGGACAATCATGTAAAAGATAGACTCTTAGATAATTGATAAAATTTCTCTGAGTGAGTGGAACCCTTAGGTTGTTGTAAACATGTGTACATGCTTGCACGTGCACACGCAAGACTCAACTTTGAACCTGGAGGGAAAAATTAGACTCTCAACCTTGCTCCTTTCTGATGAAGGGGAACAAAAACAATTCTCAGAGGGTGAATAGGATGGGGAAATGCAGACAGGCTCATCAGTGCCCAAGGAAACCAAGAAGGGCCACCAGAGTGTCAAGGCTCTCCAGGGAGCCTTGGGTTTCTACAGCATGGGAGACTCCAGAGAATTTAACATGCACCAACTGAAATCAAGGCTGCTCGGTGCATGTGTTGGTTTCATGGCATGGATATTTATACAAGAAAGATAAATCATCTAGGAAGTGATTAAGAGAAAAATCAAAAGAAAGATTGAAAAGCCTGTGCCTGGAGTGACGCCCACCTACCCTTAGATACCTCCCCTGTACCTAATGGACTTGATATTCTTTGCAAATAGGCATAATCATTACTGTTTTGCAATTTCGTGAATAATCTACCCTTGGAGGGAATGAAGTTTCTTATCCTATTCTGCCAGCCTCCTCAGCCACCCTCCCTCTCCCCCAACCTATAATCTAAGGACTCCACCTCTCCACCTCACACACTATTACAGAGTTTGTTTGAGGAGTGTACAAGTGCCTTCTAGAAAGAGGCAGACTGGGTATTTGTTTACTCTAGTGCTATCATCCCTCCCCATTGGATGCATCTGAGGAAGGTGAATTACTTGGGGCTGCCTCTATATCTTAAAATCCTTCCACACATCAGATAGAAAATCACTTTGCAATTATATTTTTACCAGGCACTTTAAGGCAAGGACAATGTCCCCTTCATCTGAAACCCTCTGGTGCCTGGCACAGGGCGTGGTGCTTAGTAGGTATTTAATAAATACTTGCTGAGTGCATGAATGAAAGAAATTCTAGGAGGGTTTGAGATATACCTAGACTAGTGTGGTGGATGCTTTATATCCTTTTTAAATCTACTTTCTACCCTACGAGAAGGTTGAGCATATGAGAATTCAAGGGCAAAAAGAAAAAAGAATGAATTTACTGTGAAAGTCATCTAGTAAAGTTGAGTGCCTTTCTCAAAAAAAAAAAAAAAAAAAAAAAAAGACTGACCAGTTCTTTTACTGGGGGACTTGAAAGCTTACAAAAGAGAAAAGGAGGGTGGGAAAAAGGAGGGAAGGGAAAACACTTTCCCCACTATAGGGAGGGCTGGAACTGTGAACAAAAGCCCTATGATTCACCCAAGAATAGAAGCTTAAAGGACTCCAACTACATGCCAAGGCGCCAGAGGTCCTGCCAGCCTCAGCTCATGTGGGGCATTTGCCCTTTGATGCAGCCAAGAAAGGGATTTCAGCAGCAAATGGTGACCTTAGAACAGCTGTGCTGGAAGGCCAACGACCCCCTTAAACTCACCCTGACCCTAACTCCCTCCCCTCCTAAATGCTAAAGGGAGCAAATGAAAGAGTTAATGATTAGACTAGAAAAATCAACACTGTGTTGTCCGTAGAATTACTTATCAGAAAAAAATATGGGGCAATTAAGGAAGAAATGTAACCTATACCTTGCTAGAGGTGGGAGAGAAGGGAGAACAGTAGTGGGAGGTAGGGATGACCAGTGAGCACAAAGATGATGGAGGCTTCTGCAATAGATCGCTCAGCACACACTCAGTGCCTGCCATGAGCAACGGCTTCTCTGGCCACCATTTAAAGGGAACCTGTTATTTCCACTTCATAGATGAGAAAGCTGAGGCTTTGGCAAAGCCGAGTGACAAGACCAAGGCTCCACTGCCAGACCAGAGCCAGAATTTTTAATTCTTTTAGACAGGATCTCACTTTGTTGCCCAGGCTGGATGCAATGGTGTGATTATGGCTCACTGCAGCCTTGATCTCCTGAGCTCAAGTGATCCTCCTACCTCAGCCTCCTGAGAAATAGCTGGGACTATAGGTGCATGCCACCATGCTCTGCTAATTTTTTTTGGGGGGGTGTGGGGGTAGAGAGGGGGTAGAGATAGGGTTTCACCTTGTTGCCCAGGTGGATCTCAAACTTCTGGGCTCAAGTGATCCTCCTGCCTCAGACTCCTGAAGTGCCGGGATTACAGGCATGAACTGCTGTGCTCTTCCCAGAATCAGGATTTAATGCCAATTGTGTCAGATGTCATTGCAAAGTGTAGTGAAGTGGAACTTAAGGAGGGAAGGAAACACTTTCTTTTATCTTTCTTGATGTTTCTCTTTCACTATTGCAATTGTAACAGCTTTCTCTGAGCTGTTAAGACTGCCTGTTCTCTTGGCATAGAACTAAAATAAAACTAAACATAAGCCAACCTGAGTAATTAAATATTTATCGAATTTCTACTATGAGTTAGGAGTGTTACTCTGAGCTGGGGATACAAAGTGAGTAAAACATGAGGTAGAGGGTTTTCATAAGATGCAGGTGAAATGCTTTAAGAAAAGTATGGGAACATTAAGTCTTCTGATAGGAGGGGAATTAACTGAAGCTTCTGCAATAAGCTGATATTTTGGAGGGCAAGATAGGGAACGGCATTTCAGACAGAAGGAACTGCATGCACAGAAGTGTGGAGTCTGACAGCTCCTGCATTTCAAGTGCAGGGATTCCTCCAGGCTGTTTGCTGGGGAGAAAGGAAAGGTCATAGTCAGCCTGCAAGATCTGCTGCCTTCTTTTTTGTGTGTTGCTTGGTTTTTGGAGTAGTGGTGTTTGTGGTGATTTTCATTTATTGTAGTAAAATATACATAACATCAAATTTACCACTTTAACCATTTTAAACGTAAAATTTACTGGCATTAACTACGTTCACAGTGTTGCACAACTATTACAACCGTCTCCAGAATTTTTTTTAAATCATCCCAAACAGAAAATACATCCCCATTAAACAAGAACTCCCCATTCTCCACCCCACTCCTCCAGCTCCTGGTAACTTTCCGTTTCTCTGAATTTGCCTATTCTAGGCATTTTATGTAAGTGAAATCATTCATTCGTCATTTTTAGCTGGCTTGTTTCATTTAGCATAAGGTTTTCAAGATGCATCTATGTTGTAGCAGGTATCGGAACTCTACTCCTTTTTGTGGCTGAAAACTCCTCCAGTGTATGCATATATCACATCATGATCATTCACTCCTCTGTCATAGACACTGGGTTGTTTCCACTTTGGGGCTACTGTGAATAATGCTGTTATGAGCACTGGTCTACACGTATCTGTTCAAGTCCCTGCTTTCTATTCCTTTAGGTGTACACCCAGAAGTGGAAGAGCAGGGTCAAATGGTAACTTGACGTTTCATTTATTTGAGGAACTGCTAAGCTGTCTTCCACAGCAACTGCACCATTGTACATTCTCACCAACAATGTACAAGGATTCTGGTTTCTCGACATCCTCAGTAGCACTGACTGTTTTCTATTTTTCTTTTTACATAGCACATTCTAATGGGTGTGAAGCATTATCTCACTGTGGTTTTGATTTGCATTTCTCTAATGATCAGTGATGCTGAATGTTATTTTCATGTGTTTATGGCCTGGTATGTATCTTTTTTTGAGAAACGTCTATTCAAGTCCTTTCCTCTTTTTAAGTTGAGTTTTTCATTGTTGTTTTGTTGTTGAATATATAAGTTGTGACTACCAGGAGATCTAGTATTGGAACTAAATGTCACCAATAAAGGTGCAGGCTTATTTTTGTTTAAGTTTAATAAAACACAGCTCTGCCTTGCTGAGATGTAAGACTGAAAAAAATATTTAAATAATTTTTATTGTTGTTGTTCTTGTTCTTGTTCTTATACATTTTCCTGAATAAGGGACTCTTCTAGACTCCCCCATGGCCAAAAGTAATAAAACTCATAGCAGAAGTGGGAATGGCAAGCTAAATACAAACCCAGGAAAACCACTCTAAACCGTCTGCAGAAGTAAATCATACTTTGTGAAAGCCATTGGATTAGAAACACATTATCCTTGTCTGATTCGCTCACACCCACATGTTCCTAGTAAGCGTCGAGCGTGATTTACACCCTGACATTTAAGGAACTGGGAAAGGGTGATGCTGCGCGGCCTTGATAAATGCCTTTCTCTGTGTCTGTTACACCAGCCCAGGAGAGAATGGGGTAGACGTCTCCATCACTGAAATGGGGGGCCTGGGCCTTCTGCTTAAATGGCTTCTCTGCCCAGCCCTGACTCAATCAGGAAAAGCAAAGTAGCTGCTTGGCCCAATGACTGTAGCCCAGGATTGGAAGATCAGAATTTCTGGCTTCAAATCCTCACCTGCCCGTGTTATTGAGGTGGGCTCAGAGCATCCCTTCTGTGAAATGGGGGCAGGAGTCGTGGCTACAGGATTGTTTTATGCTTCCTGTGAAATAAGGCAGGTTCTACATGCATAGTCAATCTGCCAGGAAATACAGTTGGAGAGATAGATGCTGCAGGAGGAAAGAAAGCTCACAACAAGGGGAGAAAAGGCTACAAGCAGCTACGCCGACATTGAAAAACAAACCGCAGGTTTTGTCCAGCAACAAAAGCCAATGATATCTAAGAACTAGAAGTGTATTTGCTGTGTTTTCCCATAGATTTGAAACCCCCTGTCCCACGACACAGTCGTCCCCGCCAGGGAGGGATCCAGGGACGCGTGTATTTCTCCGTTCACCTCTCATTCCTCACTGGGCCTTGGCATTTCCAGGCAGTGCTGCTCCATAAACACTCATCCTAATGGCTCCTCTGGGGTCTGGAGGGGGGCGGTTAGCTGCATTCGTAAATTCAGCATTCAGTCCCTCATATCCTTCAATTCAAGTGAACAGCTGGCGGTAGATAGTGATAACAAGGAAAGAAGCCATCACTTTGTTGGATGTTTCCCTGAATAATAAGTGAACTGCTTACGACATTTCTGAGAGCATCCAAACAGCCATCACCCAGCCACGGCCATGACCAGGCTACTCAGCAGGGGGAGCAGCCTCTCTAGAGTTTGAAACATGGGTGAAGTGGAAGCTCTCCTGATGCTCATGGATATGAACACTAAGACATCGACCAGACACACATGCACGCACGCGTGCACACACATGCACACACACACACGCACCCCACACACTTTAGAATTAAGTTTTAATTATTAGCTTGTGAAGCATCCCTGAATCTTGGTCCCCTCCTTTTAAGATGGGGGTAACACCTTACCAACGATCTCCTGGTAACATTAAATAGGGCAGCATGTGAGACAGTCTCTGGTACATCATAGGTTTTCAAAAATGTTTAGTCCTTTAGCTCCTCACCCAACATAAAAGAAAATCTTGCGCTTGTTCCTTTGCCCAGATAACAAACCTTATTCTGATATTTTGGGGACAGCATAGGACTGGAAGAAAAAAAGAAACTTTTCTAACCATCACATTGATTTCCCTTTTGGGCACACAGAGCCATTACTGAAAAGTCACTTTCTGAAATGGTTGTACTGTGGCCTCTGCAGGAAGAGGGGTGTGCTAAGGCCAAGCCAGGCTGCTGGAGTGCCTGGAGCACAAAGCCCTTCTGAGCATGCTGAGCCCTTGATGACTGGCGTGGACTCGGCCCCCACTCCCTGCACAATCATGCGGCACAAATCCCTGTATTTTCAATGGAAGGAGCCGCTCCAGTGGCGCTGAAGAAAGAGGGAAAAAATCCTTTTCTTGCAGGCAGGTTTGCTCTGCAACCACCACTGAAGGTGTTTTAAAATTCACATTGAGTTTGCCTCTCAGGTCCTTGATGCTGCTCGCGGAGGGAAGGTAGACGAAGGAGGCTCGTTCGTCTGCGTGCCATTGTGTCTAGGGTGGTCCCGGGGACAGGTGTTAGCTCTCTGGGACAGCCAAAGCACGATGGGCCCTCAACAGAAGGAGGACTTAATTAATCGGTGCATAGATTGAGTGCCTACTGTGAGTCAGGTGCTGTGCTAGTGGAGGCAGGGGAACAAGGCACTATCTTGTCTTCCGGCATCTTAAATTCTAGCCAAGGGTGTAAACAGTTATATGGCAATAAAAGAAATAAATAACAACTCAAATCAATAATATGGGAAATGTCACACTATACTCTGGTCCATGATTGAAATGGAGAGGACATTAGGGGCTATGGGAAGAGATCAGTTATTAGCTGCTTCCTGCAGGCCTCTGACCATAAAACAAGCAAATATTTCTAAGGACCCCTATGCTCATCGCCTCGTCTGATGCTATTTAGAAATTCTTGTCAGTCTGTTAACTGCTATGCAAATGGCATAAAGGTTCTTATGAGAATCCCTGTCCCCTCCCATTCCAGGTGCGCAGGCTTCACACTTAAGTCCTCAAAGGAAAGAAGGCAAACATTGCAATTACCCCAAGAGGAGCTTAGCATGCCACATGCTCTGTGTGTATCTCCCTTGGAACAGTTATCACAGAGCCTTGATTCTCACCTGCCTCCCTCATGGGACCACAGACTATTCAAAGAAAGGGCCTGGTCGAATCTGCTTCTGTAGCTTCTCCTTGGCCACTGCTTGGGATAATGACTGACACATAGAAACCATGCCGAAAACATGGTTGAACGAGTGCTTATAGAATGCTGCTGACTTACTGTGTTGCCACTGGCATATAGGTCTGATATCCATGGAAGAACTGCTAAGAGTGGACAATGTTTTGCCAGAAAGAATGAATGCTTCCTTGTCAAAAAGCCAGTATTGTAACAGAGGTGTAGGTTGGGTGGTTGTGTAGTAGCACTCACCTTATTTCCACTTTTCTTCAATAGAATAACTTGCGGGGTGGGGTCTGTGTTTAACCATATCTTCCCTAAGGCAGTTCCAGTAGGCCAATGGGTACTTGCACCCCAACAGCCATAGGAGGAGGGTTCTTGTTCTTGTTCAGGTTGGGCAGAAGAGATGGGCAGGGGTACAAGGTGGTAAAGTGCAATGTACTTGTCCCCCTAAAATTTCCCAAGCCTGCTATGTGAATGCTGTCCAGCCCTGATGGCAAATCAGAAAAGTGGATGCCCAGGAGAGAGCAAATCAATGGAACATGAGCAGACAGCACCAACAATGAGTGATTATTTGTGGAGCACCCACTACATTTACTCAGCATCACCCTGGTTACTGGGGGACATGCACATAGAGTATGGAGCCCACAGGTAGTAAGTGCTTTATTAGAGTTTGTTAAGTAAACATGTAATTACATAGAAGATAAACTAAAGTTTTTATTATTTTTATATGAAAGTTATCAAACATACAGAAAAGATGAAAGATTTTTACAGTTAATACCCATAAACCCATCACTAGATTCTACAATTAACACTTAATTTAATTCTCTTTATCAGAAATTTACCTATCTGCTACTCATCCATCAATCTGACACTTTTGATTGTATAAAGGTAGATTCTACTTGAGGAAACATGATCTATACGCATGAAACAATTACTCAGTATTTTCTAGGACAACGCTAAATAGTGAGACAGAGGCACACATCTGGATGGAGTTAAGAAGGTGATGATCCATGAGGAATAATATGTTCAGAGACTGTTTCATGGAGGAAAGTGGGCCTGGAAGAATGTACAAGATTTGGGTAGGAAAAGGGAGAAAGGGTGGTCTTTAGGTGTGCGGAGTCATATAAATAATGCCTGGGGGGACCCAGCCCAGAGGAAAGGTGAGTGGCATCCCTCTGCCCAGTGTTACACCTGGCTTCCGGCCAGCCTGAGGCTGTTCTGGTGCCCTTGGACTCAGACCACCCTCATCATCCTAAACATCACCGACCTGGGGGATGAAAGCTCAGTGTGAATACCTCTGAGGCACTGCAGACCCTGAGGGAGCTGGGTGCCTCTCTTGCTGAGTGACTCATAGTAGGCATTCAAGAGAAAGGTCCACAGGGATGAGCTTCTTCATCTAGAGTGAAGTTTAAAAAAAAAAAAAAAGCAATTGAGTTGGATATGTGTGAAACACGGGAAATTGAAAAACAAAAAGGAAATGAGTGAATTTGAGGCCCCATCTTGACAACCCCTGATAAAGACCAGAGAGCTTGTCTGCCTGTCTCCCAAGCAGGGGCAGTAACATAGACCTGACTGAAAGCAACACGTGAGCCTGAGGAAGAGCTGCCACCTTCCGGTGGGGCACCCACAACAGACAGCTGCGCAGGGTAGAAACAACTTGTGCGTCCGGGGCTGACAGAGCCGCTGAACAACCACACCTCCTCCCAGGTGCCATCTTGGGAAGAGGCTTCCGAAGATCAGCTTTAAAAGGCTCTTATTACTTAAAGTCCTTCCTGGGACATTTGCTGGTAATGGGAGTCAGATGCAATCCTCGCTTGTGCTTAAAAGGCAGACAAGATGGTGCAGAGCAATTACTGAGTATGTCTGCACAATTTTGAAAACCAGCTACCTGTCCCTTGGCAGGAGAGGCTTTGGCTGCCAGCAGCTGGAATGCTCTACCTTGCCTTTGTTTTTCTCTTTTCTTCCACTGTCTCCCAGCACCGCCCTCCCAATTCACCTGCATTGTTTCTACCTCCTTCCAGTCACTGCACTAAGCATGGATTCCATCTGTTCGGGGCTCCCTGGTGAAGGAACACACACCTTCACTCTGCAGTGGTCACCCAGTGCTGCGCTGGTCAGCACACAAGCAGGGGACCCTGTACTGACAGAACAAAGGACAGCTGTCCTGTGAGTGGTCCAGCCATGCTCGGGCCGGGAGGAATTCATGCAGCACACAAGAGGGATAAGCACATTCATTTTGTGACGCAGCCTCTGTGTACTTTGTCAGCAAAATGGAGAACGCTCACTATTTTCTCTGGCTTTTAGGATTTCCATATTTATTGCTTGTTTGCTACCACTGGGGAGAAGGGAAGAGGAGAAAACAACAACTTCCTTCATTTGAAATTTTAAAACATGAACATGTGAGGTTTACCGTCCCTCCCCTGTCCCCCTGCAATTCCAGCAATGCACAGGACTGTAGAATGTTACAGCTGGAAGCCCTTGAGAAATCTAAACAATAGTGCCTCATTTTACACGCGAGAAAATCACGGGTAGGAGGTGAAGGGGCATGGTCAAAGTCACATACCTAGTTAGTGGCAGCCCTGAGACTAGCATTGGTGTCTGCAGAATCTTATTTTTCTTATTGCTGTGGTATGTGGGTTCTGTTTCTATTCAAGTCAAGAATCCTACTATGTGTAGGAGATCCTACTCTGTATATGGTACTGTGCAAGAGGCTATCCACTACCTGCTTTAATCCTGCCAGTGCCCCGCTGGGGTAGGATTTACTTCCATCGGTTCAGTTGTTATAGTTAGTGCCTGATCACGGGGCTGGAGAAGCTCTGGAGCAGAGCTCAGGCAAAGGCTGTTGGTGCTCTCTGGACTGTCCTGTCCTATAAAGGTGGACACACAGGATAAACACGAAGCAGTAAGGAGCAAAGTGCCTGGCACGCAGGAACACACTAGTTGTTTGTTAAAGGGCAAGGTGGGAATGATGTTGGTCAATGGGTACAAAATTTCAGCTAGAGGGAATAAGTTTTTGAGATCTATTGTACAGCATGGGGACTACAGTTAATGTACTGCACATTTCAAAATTGCTAAGAGAGTAAATTTCAAATGTTCTCACCATAAAAATAAGTATGTGAAGGGATTGGGCATGTTAACTTAGCTTGTTTTTTTTTTTTTTTTATATTTTTTTGAGAAAAGGTCTTGCTCTGTTACCCAGGCTGGAGTGCAGTGATGTAATCACAGCTCACTGCAGTCTCTACCTCCCAGTATCAAGCAATCCTCCCACCTCAGCCTCCTTAGTAGCTGGGGCTTCAAGCGCATGCCACCATACCCAGCTAATTTTTGTTTGTTTGTTTGTTTTTGTAGAGATGAAGTTCTACAATGTTGCTCAGGTTGGTCTTGCACTCCTGGGCTCAAGCAATCCTCCTGCCTCAGCTTCCCAAAGTGGTAGGATTACAGGCATAAGCCAAAAAGCCAATCCATCAAGGAGCCAGGAAGGCTTTGCAGAAGTTCCTTCTGGAAGAATTTCAGCCAATAGCCAATATTGAAGGAATTAGAGGGAAGGTATTTCAGGCAGAATGGAGAGGAAGAATCAGGATGTGTTCAGGGAAGAGCGTGTAGGCGAATGTGAATGGGGATGAACGCTTGTGCACCAATAGAGAAAAGTGGGGTTGGAAAGGGGTTCAGTAATTAATGGGATGATATTAATTAGGGCCCATCATGTTTGGGGCACTCTTGTAGGCCTGTGACTTAGCAGACAAGGATGGGAAGCACCTACTCACACACAGATAATGCCGTGATGGCCAGGGCCTGAGAGCCTAATTCCATGGGACCATTTGAGGTAAGACCTGAATGACAAGAAGAAGTGGGCTCTGAGAAAAATCAGGGCCAGAGAGCTCTCCAGGCAAAGAAAAGGAAAGCAAAGGGCTTTGAGGCAAGAACTAGAGACCCTGTGGAATGAATAGAGGTGGACTTACCAGCAGGAGAGGAGCTGGGGCATGGGAGTGGAGGGGAGACCAGGCAGAGCCTGCAGTGCACTGCAGGAGGTTGAATTGTATCTGAGCTACTAGGAGAATGAGAGGCCCTATGTTATCTGGCTTCTGCCTCTATCCTGGACCTCATCTCCATGGGAAAAACTCATCTCTGTTTGCCCAAGACTCTTCCAGTTTTAGCACTGAAAGTCTCAAATCCAAGGAACACACGAAGTTCCAGGCAGGCGGGCAGTTGGTCCCCTTAGCTCCCACCTCATCCTTGCTCACTACGGTCCTGTCACAACAATGTGGGAACATGCTGTGGAGTCCCTTAAAAAGCTCTGGCTGATTCATTAGAAAATGCATGGCAACTCAACATTTCTGAAAACAGGACTAACATAATTAAAGCTATTTAAGCTTTTTTTTTTTTTTTTGAGATGGAGTCTCCCTCTGTTGCCCAGGATGGAGTGCAGTGGCGTAATCTCGGCTCACTGCAACATCCGCCTCCTCAGTTCAACTGATTCTCCTGCCTCAACCTCCCAAGTAGCTGGGACTACAGGCGCGTGCCACCATGGCCAGCTAGTTGTTTTGTATTTTTAGTAGAGATGGGGTTTCACCATATTAGTCAGGCTGGTCTTGAACTCCTGACCTCATGATTCACCTGCCTCGGCCTCCTAATGTATTGGGATTACAGGTGTGAGCCACCATGGCCAGCCAGCTATTTAAGCATTTTTCAAAGATACTGACAACCTCCAAGGCCATTCAACTTACATAAAAATGCCTTTCTGTGGAAATTTGGGCATTCCTTTGGCTATGGAGAGGGTAGTAGGTCAATTGGCATGGCTGAATATAAAAAAGGTCTTCTCCATCCAGATGTTTCTATTCACATCCTCTTGTGCAGCATAGTTTGGAATATTTCATCTTCATTCTTCAAGACTTAAAGGTGTATCACTACAGAAAGCAGAACTTAAAGGAACAGGCCTTTGCATGGCAGTCCCAGCTGAATCTGCACAAGGCCCTTATCTAAAGTCAGTTGTGAGAGAAATACAGTAGCCTCTGTGCTCATTACCTCTAGAATTGCATTTTCTAGCTTTTCATTAGGAAGCGGTGACATCAGAATAGGACCTTGCCCCTTTAAGAGTCTTTCCCAAGATAATGGGATTCATGATCTCACAATCACATAAATCACTGCCAGCCCCCTTAAGTCAATTCATATTTCTGTAGTTCGTTAGTGGCATGAGAGGAAATTGCATTTATTATAATTGCCTCTAATTGCACCAGATTAGTGATTACAATTATTGATGGCAGCTGATTATTCATTAGGCATCAAATCAATCCCCATGCTTCTTCATTACTGGAAACAGTAACTCTGATGAGAGGTCTAAAGGAGGCCATGTCCACCCTTTCCACTAAATGGCAGGCTGCCTCCCCGTGCTGCCTCGAAACAAACACCGGAAAATAATTTAGGACTTAAAGTGACAGAGAACCATCCCTTGCCTTCTGCCATGTAATGCCTCATCCCAAACCCAGCACTAACTGATGAAATTTTGGAAGCTGTTAAACATCACCAAAGACTATTTGGAGGTCCCAGAATGCTCCAGAATTGCTAGCTTTTCCTGGATGCCCTTCTTGGTTGCAAAATGAAAATTTCAGAGTTTCCTGGGTTACTTCTGGAATATATGTTACCTACAATACATAAAGAGAGTAGACCTTACAGCCACACACGCCAGACTTAAATGAGCTATGTAAACCTAGTCGATTTTGTGAGCTATGTAAAGTCAGTCGATTTTGTGAGCTATGTAAAGCCAGTCAATTCGTGTGTGAATTTTTGGGAGCTATGTAAAGCCAGTCAATTCACATGTGAATTTTTGGGAGCTATGTAAAGCCAGTCAATTCACGTGTCCTGTCTAAGCTGTAGAATAGTTGCTAGATTGTGCATAAACAAGCAATGAGATCTCTGCTTCTCTTGTTCACCATCAGAGTCTATCATCTAAAATAGGGCCTGTAGAGAAAAGAATACAATAGCCATCTAAGGAGTTAAATACCTACCTGCAGGGGTTGTGATGATGGCTGAATTAGATAACATATTTAAGACTTTGTGTTGTACTAGGTAAAAACTAGTTGCTCAATTAGCGTCAATTCCTCTCTCCCCTTCTTCCTCCATGCTATAACATCTAAATTTATATCCTTTATCCAATGTGTCTCTTTATACACAGGCTCAATGTTAACTAAATTTATCTTTTTGGTGTGTTCTTCTTGGTGAACATCAGTATATATGTAATAGAAGTGCAGCTTCCAGAAGACCGTTGCCTCATTTACTGGTAGCTACAGCATGCCAGGCACCAGATCTAGAGGGTTAGAGAGATCAACAGAGCATAAGTATTGATCTTGAACAGTTGACAACTAAATGGGAATGACTGTCCATTCTATTTCCATGTGTTGTTTCCATTAAAGGAATATCCAAGTTCTAATGAGCACACAGGGGATGGAGAGACCCAGCACAGCTCGGAAGGTCAAGAAGGCCTCAGAGTTAGCTTTTGAGATGAGCCTTGAAGCTGCGTAAATTTTTCCAAATGCCTAACAGGTCACTAGCCTTCCAACACACCGTGTAGCACCTGAAGAGACAAGAAGAGAGAAATGAGCATGTCTTCAGAGCTGCACTGTGAACTTCTAGGTGCTTGATACATGAAGACAGTGACAATGTTAAGTGCCGTTTTCCAGACGCTCCCATGGGTAAAACTTCTGTAACTAAGCGATCTTTTCTTCTCTTAGCTGCTGACATCTCAGAAATGTGGCGACATCTTGAGGTTTTCCTCTATGAACTTCTGTGAAACCTTATGCTGCCTTTGGTGACACAGAACCCTAACCTATCCTTTCCCCAAATTCCCAGCTGACCCAAATGTACCCCCTTTTCTAGCACCCACATTTATCAGCTCCCTCTGCTTCTCATAATCCCCCCTACTTCCACTAGTGAGTTAGTTCAAGAGCCTAAGTGACTCCAGGTAGCAGAGACATTCAGAGCACACCATTGTCTATACCGATGCAGGATTTCCTGAAAACCAGGGAGGGAGGGAAGGAAGAAAGAGCCTCTGGGTGAGGAGGTGTGCAGCCTGGCTCTTTGTCAAGTCTTTGTCCCACGTGAGAGTCGGTGCTAATTTCCCTGGTTGCTTAGGCTTGAGCCCTGTAGTATGTCTGACCTACACCCAGATCCTCTAGGGATGTAAGCACAGTGATTCCCAAAACAATCCAAAATACGAGGCCCATAGCCTGGAGAACATGTCCCTGGTGCCCCTTCCTCTGGACGCCTTCCTTGCCCACATGGTTGCCAGTTACGCTGCCTCCCAGGGAGCTGAGGATGAACACGTGACTTCTCTTAGCAGAGTGAACGTATCTCCTACCTTAAGTCTCTTGTGCATCCTACTTGTGAGCCAGTTGAAACGCTGCCATTTTCTCCAGAGACTCCTCTCTACATCAAGACCATGTAACCATGCAGGAAGAAATCAATCTTCTTTTCTAGCTAACATGTTCCATTACCTCCCCTGTTTTCAAAACTTCCCATAAAGTGGCAGTCTCCTCTCTGGAGGCTGCTCTTTTAGACAGGAAATACGCAGGGATAGCATCACTTCCAGAGAAACAAGAGAACAGACTGATAGATCAGAACACCAGATAATGTCTTCCTTTTCTTGGCAACGGTACATATCCCTAACCTCTTTCCCAAGACCCACAGAAGAGCAGGGTCTCTCCTGAAGGGCAACAGGACACTGATCCACTGTCTTGTAAAGGAAGTTGTGTTCAGTGATTTTCTGATTAGGGAGAAAGTTGCTACAGCCAGCACCAGAGGAAAGCTGTCTGGTGATCAAAGACCTTGGGGGTTTGCCTGGGCTACTTTTGGAGGCTGCCCAAAGCCTGCTAGCAGCTCCCACATGAGCTGGGGAGAGGCTCTGCTTCCCTCTACTCCAGCACAGCTTCCCCTAATTCTGAACTTTCAGAGAAGCACAGGTCCGAGTGCCCTCCCTTGCCCAGCCCTTCATCAGCTGGTGCCCGTAGCCCTGCATCATCCTGGTAACAGTTGGTAAATGAGTCCCAGTCTAGCCGCTTATGCAGGATGGTTGTGCAGTAAGAACCTTCATCCTTATGGCAGGCACATTAATGCCAAGTTTGCTCATTCTAATTAATAACAGTCAGTAAACACCAAAGAGAGCTAATGATGATTACAGGCCACAGCTCCTGCGTGTTAGCAAACACACCAGGCAGGTGGCCTCTCGTCTCTTCCCAGGAAAGAGGCTGGGTCCTCTTCTTGCAGAGATGTCTTGCCTCCTCAAGGCCCCTACCACCATATTTAGCAAATCTTGAGTTACTTCTCAGCCTGGAAAAGACCAAGATGCATGCAGGTCAGTCCCATGGAATGGATCATGGGCTGACTTCAAGATTAGAGGACTAAAGAAGCAGGACCTTTGATCTTTTAGGGTTTCCAGACATCTCTTTCTGGCACTTGGAATAAAACAAATTTTTCTTATTTAAAAAATATTTTTTCCAATTTCAAAGTAATATAATTTGCTTCAAAAAATTAAAATACTACAGAAGCATGTAAGAAGAAAGGGTGAGTCTCCCTTCGTCCTCTGGGGAAGTGGGATTCAGTGCCTGGTTTGTTTGTCTACAGTTCTCATCTCCCCTACCTCCTCTTCTTTCTCCAGCTCATATTTCTATTCCTGGTACACAAAGCTTCCCATTCTACTACCAAATTATCCCTGTTGTGAATCCTTTATTCCCATTTAGCTAAGCCTTTACTCATCCTCTATCCCTAGATATTTTTTTTTTTCTGACTCAAGGATTCTGCCTATGGTAATATTTTCTGTGACCCTGAAGGCAAAATGAGAGTTCAATTCCATGGTGGCACTAGGATATCTCATCTTGGAATGTTTTCTTGTCTGAGTTCCAGGGGTTGTGGCAGTTAAACATAATTACATCCACTTCCCATCATTCAGATATCAACCTAAAGTTGGAGAATGTTTTATTTCCTGCTCCACAGCCCTGGGCATACAAGAACCTGTGAAGAGTGGACATGTGAGTCTGACAGAGCCTCCTGGGGGCGCCACTTGCTCTATGTTTTGAGCCCTCCAGGCGAATCTCTGGTCATCGAATCAGATAACTTGATGGCAGTGGGTGGAGGTGGTTTGAGGAGCAGGACAGGCCGTGGTGGTTTCAGAATCTTACCAATAGCTTGATCATTTTCTGAAGGACCCCAGACCCCTCTCAATCTGTCATTATTTTTGTTGTTCTTGTTAATCCCATCCTTCTTTTTACAAAAATTTAGCCCACTGGGCTACAAGGGTAATATGTCTTCTATCACTGTCACTGCAATTCAGGTAATATTTTTTTTCTCATTGGACTGTTAACTGTATCCCACTGGAACCCATTCTCTGAGTTTAAGAATGAAAAGAATGTAAATAAACAGTGAAAATGGGTATCATTTCTAAGGATGTTTATAAAGTGATCCAAGCAGATACTCAGGTATAACCAGAATGGCTTATCTTACCATCTTTTTAAATGCATGAGACCTTTTCCCTCTGTTTCTTTGTCTCTTTCTTTTTCTTTTTTCTTGAGTCTGTCTCCATTTCTGTGTGTATTAGCTTTTCCTCCATTTTTTTCTCCTTGATGACTTTTTTTCTCTCAGCTTTCTCATTCTCTTTGCTTTCCTTTTAGTCACAATAAAGAATTGAAGGGCATTTTCAAGTTTGGTTTGGTTCATTAAATGCATACATCCAGATGTATGGATATATTCATCTATACATCTATCCATCCACCCATTTATTCCACCAGCATTCGCTGAGCATCAGTCTTCTTGACATCAGTCTCTTTGCTAGGTTCTCAGAATAGAGAGCTGAATAGTTGATCCCTGCTCTCAAGCCATACTGAATCAACAAAGGGAGAGAGACATGAAATCAAAGAAACTATTAAATCCACGAAGGACACAATGGGAGTTTAAGAAGGTGATGAGCAGGTCTATGGGGACATATTAGCGAAACTTCCTAAAGCAAGTGACCTTTGGGCTGAATATGAAACTCAGTTGAAGGTGTCATCAAGTAGAGGAGGGGCAGGGGCCTGGGGAGAAGATAGATTTTTCAGCAGAGGGAGCTGCAATGCCTTCATGCAAAGAACGTTTGAATATCCGAGCATTATCTAACCTGGCTGGGAGGGTTACAGTGACACTTGACTCAGGGAATGACTGCTGACTTTGTTCATCAGAACCCAGCTGTGTATGGGTAGTCAGCTTAGAAAGTGGGAGGGGGACCTTTACGTGTTACCTAATACACTGCTGTGGAATTTGAATTTTTATACTGTGAGCATCATTTACTTTTATCGAAAGAAACACTAATAATTTATAGCTTCATGCACCATGTTCCAGTGTCAGGTCTTTTCCTTTTAGCAAGCAGGGAGATAGGAAAGGTTTGAAGTGGGGCAATTGCATGCTTCAAGTTTTGTGACTGAGGCTTTGTTTCCTATCCCTTCACTTTAAAATAGGTTGAGTATAAGCTTTCTGTAGGCACTGTAACAAACTAAACCCAGTTTTTCTTTGCCTCAAAATAACCCTGGATTGATTTTATCTTTCTCTTGGTACATGATCCTTGATACAAACAAGGTTCCCACGGCCCCGTTAGCCATTCCACTCTATCCCTGGCCATTGTCCTGTTTCCCTGGCATCCCATCGCAAGAGACCTGCTTTTACTTTCACATTCTGCACAGCAAGGATTTCTGCAAAAACTGAAAAATTGCCTATCAATCCCCGGTCAAAGTCAACTATGTCATGTTCTGGGACTCAGGAGGACAGCCTGTGCTTACCTTCCTGCACTCCACTGGTGCACCAAGCTGTCCTGCTCCTCTCCTTCAGAGCTTTTCCATTTGACTTCACCTTGTTCCCGAGCAGTGAGAGAGACCCAGCAGCCTCTGCAGCTGCCTGGACCACTGGGGGAATGTAAATGGAGCAACCACATAAACGAGGAGTGACAAGCACCACGCTGAGCCCTCTGCAAAGCTGCCCAGTGACCCTAGGAGGGAATGAGAAATAAATTAGCCTTGGGGTTTGTGAGGAAAGCAGGAGGCTCGGAAAACTCTTCCTCTTTCTTTCCATTGCTTCTCAAACCGTACCTTTTGTGTCCTTCTAAATCCATCTACCAGGCCTCAGGAGCCCCCAGGTGTTCCCCCAGGCTAGGCTGTCTTTTCCTTGTCCCTAAACCCCCTGAGTTCCTTCTCTCCCTTTCCACCATGCCTCTGAGTTACTGTTCTATGGTGCCCTCCTCCAACCTCCTCTTCCAAGAAGCCCTCTGTGGTGACCAGAGCAAGGTCAGAGACAGAACCAGATCCATGCACGTATGTGACTTTCCACAGGTCAGAATTTTATTGATGTTATTTCAGCCATGACCTACATGGAGTTTCCAAGGTGGTAATTATTCTTACTACGTCTCATTCACTGGGTAGTCAGAGGCGTGAGCACACAGGCCCTAGCTGACCCGCGAGTCAGTCAATGTTGCAAACTATATATAGTAGGATACTTAATCATTATATAAATGTTATAGATTAACATTTCCACATCAAACAAAGTAACATTTAACAAAAAGAGAAAAGGGGGTAGGAAAAAGGGGTTAATGAGCCAATCCCAGGAGAGCGCCTTGGACAGAGAGAGAATGCTGGCCTGATCCAGACGATCTTCAACGTCTTGCACGGGAAGAGACTTTGAGGTGGGCAGAGCCTTTGGTGGCAGATGCCAGGCGCTAACCGTGGGTGACAGTGGGATGGCGTTCAGTGAAATGGTTTTGTGGACGGTGAAGTCCTGTTCTTCTTAGAGTCCTTGTCCTCTCTGGTAAGAGGTGATGTAAAGTGTGTGTCTGGTTATGCCCTTGTCAGGTTGAGGTAGTTTCTGTTGATTAGGTGAATGTCTGGTCCTGTTGGCATGAAGCCATTTGAGATGTAAGATGGAGTTCTTTTCTAAGATGGAGTCACTTACGTCAAGAGTGACTATACTATACACCCTCTCAAAGAGTTCGCTTTTAGTTCTCTCCTAGTCCCCTCCTTGTCCCCTCCTGGTCCCCGCAACTCCAACAGACTCAGATCCTGCACATCAATCCTATCTCCCTTTTTGAAAATCCTTGAAGGGGAGCCAGGATTGATAAATCTTTGGCGTCTCTCAAACCTCATAGCACAGTGCTAGGCAGTAGGTGGCTGATTAGCCAATGCCTAGGAGGCGTCCGAATAAGATTGCAAGCTTGTTTTCAGTCATACCAAGAAGAGCAGGAACTTGCAAGGAGACAGAGGGGCTCAAACTCATCATCTACCACATACTAATTAGGTGACCTTGGGCAAGTTCCTGAATTTCAATGAGCTGCTGTTTCCAGAACTGTGAAATAGGGATAATAATACTTCTCTGGGAATTTTAGTCACTGTTAAATTAGATATGCAAAGCAAGTAACTCAGGGCTTAGATTTTACTTGGTAGTTAATAAATCTTAGTTTCTTTTCCTTCTTTAATCTTAGCAAGAATTTTTCCCTTTGGCCACAAGCATGTTTTGCCTCCACCACCACTCTCCCCTTGTGCATTTTTCCAAGTTGATCTTATCCAGGAAAAAAACATCCCCCAGGCAGTACATCCAGGTGATGCCTCAAGGAATGAGTCAAGAAAGGCATAAAAATTATTATTTTTTTAAAAAGCCTGTCTCCCTAGAAAGGAGGGGTGAAGCCTGATCATCTTTTTTTATATTCAGAGTTCTTTCTTCTCCCCAGAGACTCAGCGCTATATAAATGTACAGTTATAATAATTATGATAACATTTAGATTAAATGTGATGCTGACAAGGCTTTATGAGATACAAAAGTTTTCTGATTCCCACTGGAATGGGTAGAGCAGAGTCTGCCTCCCCCATCCTGACTTCTTTCTATTCCGATCCAGAAAGACTGCCTGTGGGGAGGGTGAGGGAGAAGGTGTGAGACTGACAAGTGTTGCTTTATTTATTTATGTGATATCTATCAAATGCACCCATTGCCTCCAGGTCTCTCAGTATATCTAAATCCAGCAGTTAGCACGTACATGGAATGAAAAGAAACAAGCCCACAGCAAACTTCCACTATGAACCAAATATTTAAGGTCAGTTACCAAATACCTGGGAATTGGGGACACTGAGACAGAAAGGATAGCAATGAGGAAACTACAATAATAAAGAACTTTATAGCCAGTGACAAGATTACACTCAAACCTGGGGGTCCTGGGAGGCAGAATTCACAGCTTATACATCCTTATTTTATGTAGGGTGCTTGTGCATATGCCATCATTAAAAGTAGGAATGAATGAATGAATGAACGAACTACAGACAGAAAAGCTCCTCATCTCCACCATTTACTACACTTTTTAGTTCCCCACAAGCAATATCAAGAAAACATAGAAACAGTTTAGAGGCCGGCTGGGGAAGAAAGCTGTATCTTTTTCTGGAATATCCTCAGATCCCATTCTGGAGTTTGACAGCAGAAGCATGGAGGCATAGAAGCTGAGGCAACTATTGGGAAGGGACCTTGTGTTTATCTGAGATGGTACCTGTGAGAACTTGACTCAGCATATTGCAATAAATTAAGTCAGCAAAAATTATGTCTAGGGTCACACCCTATATAGAAGAAACCCCAGGCACAAAATTTTTTTAATTTTTGAATTAAATTTTTTAAAAATTTTTAATTAAAATTAAAAATTTTTTAGAAGGAGAGAAAGAGTCAAAGGGTTGTCAACTGCCTACAAGATGTGGGGCACTAAGCTAAATCTTTCATACATATTATCCCACAATGACACCATGGAGTAATGATTATATCTTTAATTTCTCTGGAAAACATCAACAACAAAACAAAACGCCCTGTGCTCCAAGGAAAGGAACTAGCCCACCCAAGCGACAAGGGGCTGTGCTTTCTGGGACCCACAGCTCTTTGCCCCGTGTGTTCAGGTGTCTTCGATCCTCAGAAAGGGTTTTCAGTCAGAGATAGATTCATTGTATTGGAGGTTATTCAAAGCTATTACATGCAGCCTTTAAAAGATCTTCATTAGTGGAGAGGCTGGGGAAAAAATAAAATATTCACGCGAGGAAATTAAATTCTGCCCCAAAGATGATTAACATCCTAACACTTAGTTCCATCTTTCAAGTGACAAACCACGATCCGAGGTGATGTCTCTTTCCCGTGCCCACGTGTGCATATCTGTATTATGTTAGTACAGCTAAGCGCGTGGTGACTTGCATTTCACGTCCTGCAGGGCGGACTCAGGCACAAACACTCAGTGTTTACGTTGCTCAGGGGAGGCATGAGGCTCTGGGATGAGAATCGCATGAGAATCATGACATGAGAATCAAGGATCTGTACTGGCAAAAGAGGCTGGAATAATAACAGGATGACAAGAAGAACAATAGATAATGACATTAAATATTCACTATGTGCCAAGCACAGTTCTGAACACCTTACGTGAAATGTGTTAATTAAGCCTCAAAAATTGGGAGGATTGCTTGAGCCCAGGAGTTTGAGACCAGCTGGCCAACATAGCAAGACCCCACCTCTACAAAAAATTTAAAAATTAGCTGAGTGTGGTGGCATGCACCTGTAGTCCTGGTGACAGGGTTTGAGACTGTGTCGCTGCCCAAATCTCATGTCAAATTGGAATCCCCAGTGTTGGAAGTGGGGCCTGCTGAAAGGTAATTGGATCATAGAGGTGAATTTCCCCCTTGGTGCTGTTCTTGGCATAGTGGGTGCGTTATCATGAGATCTGTTTGTTTCAAGGTGTGCAGCACCTCCTTCTCTCTCTTCCTCCTGCTCTGGCCATGCAAGACCTGCCTTCTTCCCCTTCGCCTTCTGCCATGATTGTTAATTTTCTGAATCCTCCTTGGCCATGCTTCCTGTACAGCCTGTGGAACCATGAGCCAATTAACCCTTTTTTTCTTTATAAATTACCCAGTTTCAGGTATTTCTTTATAGCATTGTGAGAACAGACTAATACACCTAGCTATTCCAGAGGCTGAGATGAGAAGATCCTTTGAGCCCAGGAGCTTGAAGCTGTAATAAGCTAAGATCATGCCACTGTATTTTAGCCTGGGCAATAGAGCAATACCCTGTCTATTTAAAAAAATACCCTCAAAAAACAGCCCTTAACAGACACTGTTCTGCCTCTTTTCTACACGAAGTTACCAAGACTTCCAAGTGTTACGTAGTTTATTAATGCTGTTGCCCTGCTGGCTGTGGATGAGCCTAGATGCAGACCCAAGCTGCTGACTCTCCAACATTTGCATTTAATTTTTTTTTTAATTTAAGTTGTATTTTATCTTATTTTATTTGTTTTTTGTAGAGAAATGATCTCACTATGTTGCCCAGGCTGGACTTGAGCTCCTAGGCTCAAGCAATCCTTTTGCCTCTGCCTCTGCAGTAGCAGGGACCACAGGTGTGACACTGGTCCCAGCTCAGCCCTTGCTTTTAGCCTGCACTCTACTTTGTACCATTTCATGGAGAGGAGAAAATGGGAGGACCCAAGGTGACCTCTAGAGAGCAGAGCAATCAGCAATCACTTTAGAAAGAAGGTAATAGCTCCTAAAGGAAAACTTCTCAGGTAGCCAAGAGAACATGGTGATCAGTTGGAAGTATGCAAAAGAAGAAGAATGGACTTTGAGGGTGAAGGGAGCACATCTAGTGTGGAAACACTGGGAGAGGTTCCTCCAAAAAAAAAAAACGCACGATTGCAATGAACCTGGTATCTACTATGATCTCCCTCTTGGAATTCAATTCTCAGTGTACACAGAGACTCCAGGAAGCCTTGCAGCTGAAAACCCAATTTAGCATTGGTAAAACCAGTGTGTTTCAGACACATGAAATCATGAACCCTCTGGTCCACCATTTTCTCTTTATACGTCTGTGAACATCCTTGTGTATGTTCAAGCATCCTTTACCCAGGAGACTGCCCTGTTGATAAATCACTTATCCACACGGGCTTTCTTCTGCCCTTGAGAGGATCGACACATGTTTTTGTGGAGAATTCAGGTGATTGCAGAGAAGCACGCAGGCCCAGAGTTATGGCCACAGCAGCAAACCCTAGTCCTCAGGTAACTTAGAAGGCAGCCACATGATGAACTATAGCAAAAAATTCCTTTTTGAGGTGAAACTGTCACATCCCACGTCAAGGCTACCACACACTGGGCATGGCAGAAAAGAGGCGCAGACCTCTTTGGCCATCCAGCACAGTTCCACAGTTGGCAAGGTCCCTACAAGTACCATTAGACAATGCAGCAGACTGCAGCAAGCAAAAGATCTACATGTGCATTTTATAAAAGAGGACCCAAAAGGCCAAGTCACCATCACTAGGTAACACAGAGAGGCAAGTTAAGACCACAGTGGAATAAAAAGGCACACCCACCAGAATGAGGAAGGAAAGAAGGAAAAGAGCTGGAAGGGAGAGAGACAGGGTCAGGAAAGAAGAGGAAAAGAGAGAGAGAGGAAGAGAGAACAGAAAAGAACCCTGCCAACATCAAGTATTGATAACGACGTCATGTCATGGTAAGTATCATGCACGGCTGGAGATAGTGTAAAAGTGATGCTGTCAGTTTGGAAAACAGTTTGCTGTTATCTGCCAAAACTTAAGATATGCATGCCATATGGCCCAGAAATTATACTCCTGGTTAAAAGAAATGTGTGTACATAGGTACAAGGGGACCAGGGCAGGAATGTTTCTGGTAACCTTGTTTAAAGCAGCCTCAAGAGGCCACTGCACTCCAGCCTGGGCGACAGAGCGAGACTCTGTCTCAAAAAAAAAAAAAAAAAAAATACCCTCAAGAGGCCGAGTGCGGTGGCTCACAACTGTAATCGCAGCACTTTGGGAGGCTGAGGCAGGTGAATCATGAGGTCAGGAGATCAAGACCATCCTGGCTGGCTAACATGGTGAAACACCGTCTCTACTAAAAAAAATACAAAAAATTAGCCGGGCATGGTGGCCGGCGCCTGTAATCCCAGCAACATAGGAGGCTGAGGCCGGAGAATGGTGTGAACCCGGGAGGCGGAGCTTGCAGTGAGCCGAGATTGTGCCACTGCCCCCCAGCCTGGGCAACAGAGCAAGACTCGGTCTCAAAAAAACAAAACAAAACAAAACAAAAATAGCCTCAAGGTAGAAACAGTGCCAATGTCCATCACAGAATGAAGACAGAGGTTGTGGTGTATTCATTCAATGGAACGTCAAACAGCATTGAAAATTAGTACATTCAAACTACGTATCACAAAAAAGACTCATACAATCCAAACCAAGCTACAGTGGCCAGAAAAAGAACACATATTGCTTGACATTCCATAACAGTCAAAATTAAACTCTTATGTTCAGGAATGGATGCTTAGGTGGTAAAACTTTAAAAAGGAAAAATCAAGGGCATGGTTATAATAAAATTGATCACAGGAGTTATGCTTTGTGAGGAAGGGGAATGTTTGATGGGGAAGGGGCAGGAGAGGCCATGAGGGCTTCTGGGAGCTGGCAATATTCTATTTCTTGTCTGGGTGGTGGTTACAACGATCTTCAGTTTACAATAATCCATCAAGCTGCACATCTATATTGTGTGCACTTTTGATGTAGTGTATATTCCACCGGTTTTTAAAAAGACTTAAGCAACCTGGATGAGAACACAGACCAACTGCACTCTCCAGAGCACGAGATGTGTGCTGGTCATGACTTACCACACAGCTTCACCTGAGGACCCACAGATTCCTGGCCTGCATGTCTGTTCCTTCTCTTGTGTTTCCTAGTTTAATGAATGACAGCACCATCCCATTCTAGAAACCAGGGAGGCATTTTGTCTCTTCCTGCTCCCAGGTGTTCGGTATTCCATTAGTTTCTAAGCCCAGTTTATTTCCACCTCCTACACATTTTGGAAACTTATCTTCACCCTTCACGCCCACTACCAAAACCTTAGAACTGTGTAATCTTTAACCCATATTACAGCAACATTTCCCCATGTTTTTTGGTTGTTGTTGGTGGTGTTTCTATTCTCCCGTCTATATAATTTTATTTGCTTCACTGTTCTCAGAGGGACCCTCCCGAAATGCAAAGCAAATTATATCATAGTTGTAAGATCATCATCATTTCCCCATCACCTGTAAAGTCAAGTTCTTACCTCTCCATGTGGCACACACGGTCATCTACAACCCGTTGCCCACATATATTTTCACTCTCATTTCCAGTGAATGTGACCACTTGATACCTCAAGCCTTCTTAACCTATGAACCTGTTATTCCCTGGGCTGTCAATACCTTTGTTCCTCCTCTTTGCCTGGTCAATCCCACTCATTTATCAACTGTTCAAGGACCAGATCAAATGAATCTTCCTCTATGAATGCTTCTCTTCCAGCCTTTAAATCCTGTAAGAGTTGACTCTTCCCTCCTTAGGTTTGTTTAGTTCTTATGTACTAACACCTGTTCACACTCTTTTGCTATAATGTGTTGTCATTTCTATCTCCCTTTCGAGATCATGTGGCTCCTTCATGGCTTTGTCATAGTGATGCCCATAGTTCCTAGGACAATGCTTGGCCCAAAGTATGGTCTTGACGAAACTTATTGAACAAGCTGAGTGAAGACTAAATGATTTCAGTGATGACCCTGTGATGGTTTGAGGCTTAAGGCATACCCTGAAGAAAGCAAGCTACTCCAATATCTAGTGGCATATCAGCTGATCACAAATACAGTATTTAATCACATGAGACTTTTGGCAGGAAAAATTAAGATCCTCAGGGATGTAACAATTTATAAATAAGTATTGCTGCAAATAATCTTTCTTTATATATAAAGGTCACCTGCAAACACACACACACACACACACACACACACACACACACACACATCTACAAAAAAAAAAAACTCATGGGTACGAGGAATGATAGAATGCTATTTCTTAGCACTCTGGTCTACCGCATCCTTCTGGGTTCTTCATTGCTGTTGACTGCCATCTCAGATAATTCACAGGTGGGACGCAAAGGAATCCCTGAGGTTTAAATTGTATATTAGCACAATTTTGAGGTATATCAAAAGTAATTAGGTTGCAACAATGTGTTTTGAAATCACCTGGATTTTTCCATCCCTTCCTTTTTGGAGAACCTCAGCCTCTGCTTGGATGCACTTGGCTTTGCCTTCTGAAGACATCATCTCCCAGCTCTGCTCCTGAGTGGGGAATGGAGGCTATTGATGGCAGGGCACCTGTCCTGTTGTCCATTTTAATTAAACTTTTCAAGCTGTCTCTGGGTGGCCAGATAAGCAAAACAAAAGACCTTAGGTCTTTTAAAAAAGCTACACACTTTCTAAATCACCAGTGTGGGCCATGTGTGGTGGCTTGTGCCAGTAATCCCAGTGCTTTGGGAGTATGAGGTGGAACAATTACTTGAGCTCAGGAATTTGAAGCTGCAGTGAGCTATGATCGTGCCACTGCACTCCAGGCTGGGCAGTGGAGTGAGACCCAGTCTCAAAAACAAAAACCAAGAAACAAAAATCACTAGTATGTGTTCAATACAGTAAATTCCATACACATCCTAAATATAACATAAATGCAAACGTTGTTCTCAATCTGTGGCAAGATATATTTATACCTTGTGTTATTTGGTTTGGTTCCTTTTTGTCTGGTTCTCAGGAGGAAGACAGGATAACAGAGCAGAATTCCATTAGACAGGGTTGTCATTGGGTCCTTGTGATTAAATCTATATTGAGGGCAGTCTTTCAAAGGTGAAAATCATGGAAACCCATAAGTAGTTTCCGGGTCTCTTCTTGGCGTGTATTGTAGAACAGAGCCCTCCACTGCAGGAGCATTAACTAATGGTCCTGAATTGCCTACACATTCCCAAAGTCTGCAGTCTGTGGCATACCCAATGACAGGTAGATTTGGAGTAAGTAAAATATGGAGCAGTCTGGGAGCATTTTGTTGGCTCCTTCCTCGATTTCTTCAGATGGTCCCAGCTCAGTTGTCAGCTTTGATTTTTAGATGGTGTCTGGGGAGAAGAACATTTCTAGCTCTTGTTCAGGCAGGAATGGCCCTGCTCCCGCCTTCCCCTTTCTTTGCCAGCATTGTCCTCTAGGAGGATGACAACCCCGGGGGGCACAGAACCGCTTCTCTGATAGGATCTCTTCCCCAGAGCAGCTACTCCCCTAGGGAACTGACTGAGTAGAGACATCCTAAATGCCGAGGGGTGATGGCACCATGAAGCCCCCAGATATGGGCCCCATGGGTGGCAAACAAGGAAATGTTCCAGATGCCAAAGGTGCTGCCCTTGTTTATGACCGAGAGGAATTTAACCCATCTCCAAGGGAACAGAGTCAACGGAAAGTTTCTTGCGTTTGCCAGAAAATGACAGTTTCATATCTTGTGGATGAAAGTTTGTGTTCTGAGAGCTGTCATGGTGGAGACATGTCCTTGGAACCGAAGACAAACAGAGACAGAAGATTTGAAAAAAGAGTGAAAATGAATACAAGTGACAAGATTAGAAAGGAGGATGCCTCTAATGTCAAATTCTTATCCAATCCCCAAGTCACCTTCCCCTGGCAAGAATTAGGCCCTTAAAACTGGAAGTTACAACCACCTCTCCCCTTCCCCCAAACAGAGGGAAGCAGGTAGACAGAATATTGTCATGAGTGTACATTTAGAAGAACAATCTCCTCTATACAGATGACATGAAAAGCAGAGTATTATAACTTAATGCTTCAGGTTACACTTTTACTGGAAATGATATTTAATAATTAATAAGTCAGAGTACCCAAGTTTAAAGCCTGGTTCTGCTACTTTCAAGTTGTGAATTCTTAAACAAATTACTTAAAGTTTCTGTGCCTCAGTATTCTGCTCTGTAAAAAGACCACATAATAGCACCTAACACATAGGAATTTTTTTTTTTTTTTTGAGATGGAGTCTCACTCTGTTAGCCAGGCTAGAGTGCAGTGGTGTGATCTCGGCTCACTGAAACCTTCGCCTCCCAGGTTTAAGTGATTCTTCTGCCTCAGCCTCCCAAGTAGCTGGGACTACAGGCATGCGCCACCACACCCAGCTAATTTTTGTATTTTTAGTAGAGACGGGTTTTCACCGTTTTGGCCAGCCTGATCTCGAACTCCTGACCTTGTGACCCACCTGCCTCAGCCTCCCAAAGTGCTGCCATTACAGGCGTGAGCCACTGCACCCAGCCTCGGGAATTTTTATAATTAAGAGAAAAACCATATCTGAGGAAATTATGTTGTGAATGTTAGCTATTATTGTTGCATACTATCTGGGACAGAACCCTAATGATAGGTGTACACAGTGTCTTGGTGTCTGTGCATGCGTGTGTGTTTGTGTGTGTGTGTGTCTGCAAAGGGGAATTTCAGGTGATTTGTAACTTTTTTTTTTTTTTAACAGTGTGTCATGACAGCCAGAGGCAGGTGATTCCAGTATTTTAAAGCAAACGTAGAGATGAATATTATCTCTCCAGTTTAAGCCAATGGAAGAAGTTGGGCTTAAAGTTGAGTAACTAAAGTAGGGTAACTAGGTTGCTATGTATGTCTCAGTGGCCAGGACATGCTCTGTAATCAACGAGTTGTTTTGTGAGTTGGGTAAGCTGGTCAGAGGAATGAAAAAACAGATCATGATTCAGAAAGCAATGGCCTTCACCTCCACCTGATCATTGACACCCCGACCCTGTGAAAGACACTTGACATTTTGTACTTCAAGCTCCTCCTGTAAAAGTAGAGACGCGGACAAGAGTCCATTTTTAAAGTGCAAAGGTGGTTTAAATCCTTTCCTCATCATGACTGAGTGATACTGCCAAGATCTTTCAACATTAAGTGCCTATCAAGCGCTCTCCTTTCTGGAAGTCTAGGTTCCTGGACCTAAAACCAGTAATAAACTTATCTTACTTCTAACCTGGAAGACACATTTTTAAATTAATATGACTATGCTGTATCAACTCTGTGATGTGCCGCACAGGGATGTGTGGGTCTTTGTGTTTGGCTGTAGGAGGCACTGTTGTTGATCCTATTGTGCCTTACTCAGTTAGATGCTTCTTGGAGCATTTGAATGAGAGGCTAGCAGGGGGTGTGGGGGTATGGGGTAGGAGTGGAGGGTGAGTAGTGGTCTGTCATGGCTGTATCTCTGAGGAAATGGGCAATGTCAGCTTATAATTGGAATATCAAAAGAACTAAGCTCCAGAGTCTATCATATAACTCACTTTGCAGCATGCAGCTCAGCTTTTGAGGGGTGGTATCTCTGCTGCTGTCTAGAAATTCTGCATCAAGGTAACTGAAAAGAAAAACAGTTACCTACCAATGAAATGTTGTCCCCTACAGCCTTCCATTAACATGTTCTGTTTAGTATTGACATACGAAACCAGGAAGCGCCTTAATGAACTTGCCGAGCCTTTTGTACTATGACATTGCTCCCTTTGAGCCCAGCCTCTTGAGAAACAGACATCATTCTGTGCAAGGCGGATGCTTGAGGTTGATGTGGGCCTGGACTGAAGTTACCTTCTTTCCTTTGGAAGTTCTTCTGTGTGCTTCCTTGGGAGCAGCACAGAGCCCCTGCAGCCCTCCCTAGTGCTAACCCCTCCAGCCTGGACACTCTGCACAGCCCTCCTCATACCTGACACACTCATTCTGATTAGCTTAAGATACAGAGACCTGGGAATATCCATACCCATCCAGCAGCCTGTCGTGATTCAGATTGTCAGGGAATTGGAGGACAGACAGGGAGGCCTGTTTTCTAATCCTCAGGGTTTTATATAATCCTCCTGGTTTTATGATTTCTAATCCTCCTGGTTTTATGATTCCAAAGGGTTCGACCACCTCTCTTCTTTTTCCTAGAGCTACAAGTCTGTTTGGTTCTCAAGTGGTTAGGATTTCCTACCTTTTTGGTATACGCGCATTCTATATTAAAACAGCTCCAAGGTGATCCCCTGAGAAGTTTAGACTATTATTTGCTAATGGGGTTGGCAATGTCCTAGTAACCCAGGCAGTGTATGCCTTGGCCTAAATAGTAGGGAGCTGGAAAGTCAAACAAGTGTTGTCAGAATAGCTACACATAAGGTTCACGTCTTTGAGAGGATAGTGTCAGCTGGAGGAGAAGGGGTGGCATCCCCTACCCTCGCTGGATCTCTGCGAGTAGCTTCATGAAGACTGAACAGGACTTGAGCCCGTGGGAGATGGAAGATTGATTTCAGGTTTCTTATGTACCATTCTACAGTGTGTGACTCACGCTGATCTCAGAAAATGAAAAAGAAAGAAAGAAAGAAAACAAAGCTAAGCAAATTCAGCAAAACTTAATAATTAGTGAATTTCAATAATAGACATATGGGTTTATTTTACCATGTTTCTGTGATGCTTGAATATTTTCTTAATAAAAAATCAAATTCAATATCGAATTGAAGGATTCATTATGGAATACCTGCAAGGAGGTTTGAAAAGAACAAGCAGGAAGTTTGCGTTTGTTTGCTTCCCATGGCCAGCGTGTTCTGCGGCTGACTTGGATTTCTCCTGGTGAGGCAGACTCCAGGATCACACATTTCCAGCCATGTGCCCAAGGCCTGGTCTAAAACTCTTCTTTTTATTCTCTTTAGTAAAACATATGGCTATTCCGAACAGTATTTATTGTGTTACACACAAAAAAAACTTATCTACGACTGCTGGTATTTCAATCGAGTGTTTCTTGACAGTTCTCTGGTAAAGTGATTAACCAGCTGTCTTTTTAGTTTTAAGAATATGCTGTGCTTCTCCACTCCTTTTTTCCTATTCACATCCTTAATATCCATCAGGAAAAGCTAGGTATATTCACCACACAGTCTCAAATTTGTTAGATAAATTCCTGACCCTTAAGAATTTTGTCTTTAAAATAGAGGCAAAACACATAAAATAATGTCTCAGTTTCAAAGGTCATTATACCTGAGTTCTATATGAGTCAAAATATAGGTTAAGATGCTGTAATCAGGCCTCTCCCAGAACCGTGGCTTAATCAAGGTAGAAATGTATTTCTCTTTCAAATAGTGGTCTAGGGCTAGTGGAGCAACCTTGACAGCCACAGCTTTAACTCTAGCTGCAAAGTGGCTGCTTCAGCACTTACCATCACACCTATGACCCAACCAACAGGGAGGAGTAAGGGAACATGAGAGGCTCACTTTCGTTCCTTCTTAAGACTTGGCCTTAAAGTGTATACATCCCTTCTGCTGTCATCCCATTGCCCACCTAACTGCAAAGGTGGCTGGGAAATGCAGTCTCTAGCATGGAAAACAGGGAGAGATATTGGTGAAAGCAAGAACTGTCTGCCTCAACCAGCTAGTGACACATCAGGACTCAAATTCAACTGTTTTGACTCTGCAATTGGTGCTATTTAAAACAGGAAACAGCAAGTTAAAAAATGATTTGTTCACAAAGACAAAGGAGCACAATTGCTGCCCCACGTGTCTTCAGGAGATTCTGCAGGTAAAAGTTTTGAACCAATCCTGTGAAGTAACTGGCCTTTGCAACTCACAGACTGAAGTGACTCTCCCTATTCAGTCACACTTTTTGCTTGGCTTTATCTTTCACGGAAGGCTAGGAGGTTTTCCAGCTTTCTACATGGAAGATCCCGTTCTTCCTCACTTTGAGATTGCAGAGATAGCTACATGAACACAGATCCCCGTAGTCATAAACGCAGTCAAAGAAATTTTGATTCAAAAATACATTATACAAGGTCATAGCCAGAATATATGTTCCAACATGCCATCAATTCTCTAGTAATCATATGCTACTTAAAAAAAAATCAATACCATGAGGTTGGCTGCAGTATAACACACAAGGAAGAGAACCTTTTGTGGAATTTATTTTCCATTAGATTCTCGTCCAGTGCTCTAAATTCCAGAAGTGATCGGCTTCCTACATGCTTTATTCATTCTGCTGACTCCTCCCTTCCTCCTTTCTTCCAGTCACATCTTTTGAATATGAAAAAGCCATATTCAAAGCTTAATGTATTCTTCATGAAAAACCTTTAAGGCCATCTCAATAAGCACAGCCATTTCTTATTTAATAAACAATTGCTGTCTCATTAAATGTAAATTAGTTCTTTATCCTTAGCTGTATTTGTTGAATCTATTACTTACTGTGTTTACCAATTTTGTTTCCTTTGGCTCCAGAGCTTTCTGTAAACTACTCATAAATATGAAGTTGAAAGGAAGGCCCTTTCTCTGTGTGTAAGCACGTGCACAAGCCACTTTGAACAGCCCTCTTTTTCAAGTCAGCTCTGTCTTTCCCGTGCCCCCAGGCTGACCATCCCGGCTACCTACACATAGGGCAGCAAGATTCCGGGTGGCATGCAAGATCACCCTGGACCTTCGTCTCTCAGGAAAGCCAGTGTCCACCTTCCTAGTTCTGTGTTGCAGAAGTCAGAAGTGGCTGCAGGTGCAACCTGAAGGGAACAAGCGCAGTCAGGCTTTTACCGAGGAGAAATGAGTTATTTCGGTGGCAGCAGCATTTGGCGCTTCCATTCACTGGGCCCCAACATGTCCAAGTTTCCTGGCTTAGAAGGGCACAGTGTAAGGCCCATCTGTTCCAGCAGGCTTTCCCTGATTAGATAGGATGCTTGGCAAACAGAATCCCAGATAATGGATATTTGAATATTTTTGTAATTTCCAGGCTTGTGCCTAAATTCCAGGGCCAGCTTAGCAGTTGGCCCTACGTTTAAAGAAAATGGGTAATAATCATGACTAATGTGGCAATTTCCATTCAAAAATTTCCAATGGTGCTTAATTAAATCTTCCGATAACATTTGGAAACAAAAGTTCCCCCATCCATTGTATCCATGAAGAAGAAAGAGTGAAAAGATAGTGGGTGGACTCTTGAGACACTCACTGTGGCCAAACCCAACCAAGGCAAAAAACTGTGGCCATTCACCCAGTTACAGATCCCAGAGGATCCCCTACAACCCAGCCCTTTAAATGGAACTGGTCTATTTTCATTCCTTCAGTCTCCGCTGGGGGACAGGCAGGAGGTGGAGTGAGAGAACAATTTGTTAGTATCCCAGATACTCTGTTATTCCCACCGCACAGAGACACAACTACTGCATTGCCCCACACTTTCCCTTCCTGGCCTGAGAAAGCCTCATTCCTTCAGCCTTCATCATCATCCTTCTTCTTCACCTCCTTTTGTTTCCTTTGCCTCATCTATGAAATCAGGCAAACAGGTCTCACCCTTTACCCTCTAGGGATGCTGGAAGATTGATAACATGTCAAGAAAAAGACTGGATTTATTTGAATTTCACAATGTCCTATTTAAAGAGAGAAGAGGTGACTGAATAAAGAAATTTGGAAGCCACTCTCTGTGATTTTATTTTTAAGTCATTTTTCTCTCTGTTATTACTATTTTTTATTTTTTAGGATTTTTTTGGTCTGGTTCTACTGCAATTCAAAGTGTTTTATAAGGGTCCCAACTGGTGCTGGGAAGCAGGCCACGCACTGAAGCAGGGCAGAGAGAAGGAGGATGCAGCCAGTCAGGCCTGGGGACGGACAGCCCTGTCACGCTGACTTATGATGGATGAGGGAAAAGTCTATTTCTCATCCGCAGTGGGGGAGGTGAAGTGTAAAGAAAGATGCTCCCAGAGTCTCTGGGCGATTCATCTTGCAGCAGATAAACTCTAGAAGCTACAGAGTTGTGAAGGAGAGAGGGGAAGAATTGAAGAATCAAATTCATTATGTGAAGTATAATCTCATGAGGAAATATCAAAATATGTCAGCAGCACCCAAGACAGGAAGGTGGGGAGAGGGTGGGGAATTCGCTGATGGTATTTGTCAGTTGCTAAGCCAGGCGTGAAGGGGAGAGTTCCTGGGTTCCACTGCTCTCCCGCAAACAGCCTTCCCCACCAAATTCCCAAGGAGGCCCAGCAGAGCCCAGGGCATGTCATGATGGATGAAGCCAGGAGATGCAGCCAGCACACAGGAGACCTCCTTGAAGGCGCTCTTCCCCTGTCTAAAATTCACTTTCGCTACTTTTCCTTCGTGTTTCTTAAATTTAGACTCTGCAGAAGGCTAACATAGAGGTTAGATATGCATAAGTAATCCCATTAACAGTGGTACAGGGTGCTTTCTTTCTGGAACATTTTGTAATTATGTCTTTCCTAACCACTTCCTGTTTGTTCCCAAATTTTAGCAGAGCTCTACCTGGTGACAAACAGCCCGAACCTTGCAAATGAAAATAATTTGGGGACCCATTTCCTGCCCCTTTAACCATGCTTAGTGGACTGGAATTCTCTGAGTCCTGCATATGCATGAGGTCTGCAGACCTGGGCCCTCCATCGCCCCAGGGGGAGAAGATGCAGAAAGCTTCTCTGACTCTGGGCATGGGGCAGGCTCTGTCATTTCCATCTCTGTCCCGCTTCTCATTCCCAGAGTGACCTTGGGCAAATCACTTTCACCTCCTTGAGACTCAGTTTCCACATCTGGAAAGCTGAGATAATAGCTACCTGCCTCCTGGGGGAACCTGCAAGGCTTAATTAATTAATGTTTGGCAAAGCTTCCTAGACCTTTGCTTGAAAGAATCCATGCAAGTGCAAATTATTATTATTATATCACTGGAGCCTTAGCTCCAATTTTGCTTCTGAGGCTAATGATTATTTCTTTTCTGAAGGAAAATATTAATTTTAACTCCAAGTAATTTATCGGGTAGTGGGAAAAAAAATTACCATTTGTCAAGGGCAGCACTCTCTAAATGGAAGTTCTAGCAGCCCCTCTCTGGGGAAGACTGCAAGAAAAATCTTCCTATTTTACCATCATCCCTGGGCATCTTCTCTACAAGGTTCCTCCCCGCTCCCCTTTCTTCACTTTCTTCCCACCGGGTGGTGGGTGTTAGCCTGGGCGGGCCAGGGCCAGACCTTAGCTGAACTTGCTTTCTATTTCTCCTGTGACAGCTCCAGACACTTTTTTTTTTTTGGCTCAGCACAGAAACCAAATACCACATATTTTTAAGAAACAAGACTTAATACAATACCCTTGGATTGATTTCAAATAACTAGGCACCCTCTCTGTTAAAAGTTTCAAACTAATTTACTGTGTCAAATGAACCCCCTTCCCCAAGACAATGGCCTGTGCTTTTTATGGTGATAAAAATGGTGCAAGGCATTGGTGGTCATTTTCTCCTTTTTGGTTTTCTGTCCATGAGGCTTAATGAATGGCCTGGCTCTCTATGCTAGGTTCACAATGGCCCCTAGAGCAAACCATCTCTACTGTTCCTTCGCTGTTTTTAAAACAGCCTGCAAGTGCTTATGTGGCTGCGTTGCCAAAGAGAGACCTGACTCTGCTCCCCAGACTTTGTCCTGGTCCTGCAACCTGAGGCCACCAAGAAAGGAAAATTAGTCTTTGCTTCACTAGGAACACTGTAATTGCTTATCAGCTTCAACTGCAGAAGCAGACATTTTGTGCAAGGCTTTCTCTGCCTGCGGTTTATGCCCCTTGATTCCTGCATGTTCTTTTGGAATTAGTATCTACTCCATTTTACTAAGGGAGGAACTGACTAACCATGAGGTCCTTTTCACTCCCTCTTTCTTTCATCCTTGTGCAGATAGTCCCTATGCCACCCTATTTATTTATGCCACCTTATTTATTTGTTTGTTTTTAAACAAAGGAAAATTATTTCCCATAATTCTGGAGGCTGGAAGTCTGAGATCAGAGTGCCAGCATGGTCTGGTTTTGGTGAGGACTCTCTTCCTGGCTTGCAGACAGCCACCTTCCCACTGTGTGCTCACATAGTAGAGGGATAGGGTGGGTAGGGGGGAGAGAGAGAGAGGGAGAGAGAGAGAGCAAGCTCTTTAGTGTCTCTTCTTTTTCAATTTTTTTATTTTTCCAGCTTTTTTGAGGTATTGTTGATATACAAAAATGGCACATAATTATTGTATACAACATGGTGAGTTTGGACATATGTGTATACTCATGTTATCATCACTACCATCAAGGTAACAAATATATCCATCACCTCCAAGAGTTTCTTCATGTCCCTTCATTTTACTTCTTTTATTTTAAATTTTAATTTCTTATGGCAAGAGCACGTACCATGAGATCTAGCTCCTTAACAATTGTGACTTTAATATTCATTTTCCTCTTTGAGCCTTCTTCAGACGTTGCTCCCTTCAAGAATATTCTTACAACACACATGCTCAGACACATGCTCACATGCACACACATACACACACAGACACACACAGACACACACACACACACCTTTCTTCTGTAAGTGAAGCCCTTCGCTTCCTCTACATCTGCCCATGTGTGCACTGCCCAGGCCGCAAAGCCCTTTCCCTTGCTGTGTTTCTAGTACCTGTCACCTACACCGCCATGCGGTATGGGACAGGACGACATACTCCTTCTTTGGTCCTTCTCACATCGCAGATGCTTGCGGTACCTCCCCCCGCATGAGAAGGACAGCACTTCTGAGGGAGCTGCAGACACCCTGGCGCACATGTTGGTGGTCTGCTCACCCCAACACTGTCCCCTGTGAACACAGGGAGCAGCTCCCTTCCTGCAGCTGACCCCTCACCCCCTCTGCAAGGACCTCCTACCTCTCTGTCCACCTCCAGCCTCAACCAAACACCAGTAGCTTCCTGAACACTTTGTTTCTCATTGTCTGCGCCCTTATCCATGCTTGACTCTCTGCCTGGCATGGCATGAACTCTTCTTTCTGTCCAGAAAAATCCAACCAATATTGTTGGCCCAGGTAGAGCGTCTCCTCGTGAGGTTTCCAGGTCTCCTCCTGCCTCGCTGCTGCCTCCCAGGCGGTGAGAGTGGGGTTGGTTCTGTTTTCGTGCCATCGCCACACCTTGTACACAGCTTGGTTGTTGGCATTCTCCATGCTGGGCTGAACATCTTTGTTGTCATGGCTCCTTCTCCTTCCAGCCGCAGGGCATTGTGAGAGCAGTGTCTGGACTTTGTATGGTACTCAATAAATATTGGATGCATAATTGAGTGAGCAAGTAAGTGCCTTTATGTTCTCCATTTTTAGAGCAAAAATTAATCACACATTTGAGTCATTCTGCAGTTGTGCTGGAAAGATGTCTGAGAAATCTGCAAAGGATCCTGAGATCCTGTGGGGACTCTGCCCCGTGACTTCTGAACACCCTGGACCCAGTGCACCTCACTGGAGTCATCTAGAGCCCCCATGTCCTCAGCACAACCATGTAATTCGGTTGCCCGTCTTTTGCCTAGCATTCTCAAGGGACAATCGTGGTCCCTGTGCGGACCCATCTACATAGTCAGGAAGTTCTATTTCTGTCCTACCTGAAGTCCTATCAGCCCCAAACTAGAAAACACTGGGTTTTAGAAAAGGGTGGGTAACCTGTGAGCACCTCAAGCCTGAAGTGGTTAGGAATGAAAATGTGATGTCGATATGGGATGATATTATTAGAAACCTATTAAATGGACTCCTGACTTGTGCTCTTAACGTCTCTCCCTTCAAGAAAACTGCCCCACACCCGGTCTCATTTTGTGCGGTCAATATAATCCTGATAAGAACTATCACAGCGCTTATGGTGCGAGAAGAAATTAAACATTTAGGGGACTCCTCCAGTGCCACACTGATTGAGCTCAAATGATGCTGCTAAGTTGACAGATGCATTTGTCTGTTCTTGCTGGCCAGTAAGTCTCCCTTGCAGAATGTACAAATTCCTTTACAAGGAGGTAAACACAAATCAGGAACTCCTTTATGCTGCTTTCTCCAGGAGGGAGTTTCCCCGTACCTGCCACTGGTGCATGTGTGTGTGTGTCTCGATGTGCGTGTGTGTGTGTGTGTGTGTCTGTGTGTGTGTGCACGTGTGCTAGATGCAAGGGGCATGCAGAAGGAGAGCCAAACTGCTGCTCGACTCATCATCCACGCAGTGTGAGTCTCGAGCCTTCCAAGGCTGACCCTCTTTTCCCCGCCATTCTGTTAATTGAGCCACCCATGCCAACTCCTGAAATGCAAGGACAGTCTTGTCAGCAGGGGAAGGCACCTTGCACCTCTTAGCCAAACGCGGCACAACTTTAAACCGATTAATAAAACTCTTAAAAGGATAATATTGTTGGGCAAAGTGCTAAGGTTTCCTGCTTTCGCTTGGGTTGTATTTTTATTAAGCTGTAAGCCTTGTTCTGAAAAAGAGAGAGGGGGAAGAGGGAGTGAGAAAGAGAGACTTTTATAGCCTGCAGCCTCTTGTTTGCAGATTATTTTCCAAAGATGCTCAGTAGAATATCAATTGCCTGTGATTAGAAGTCCTGCCAGGTACTACCTTGAACAGAAGAGGCTTTAGAAGTGAAAGCAGTTCCTCAGAGAAGCCACACATTTTAGTCTTGGAAAAATTTCTCAGCTGGAATTTGACCCTCAAGGTGGTCAGAGCTAGGATGTGGGGGTGGAGCTTAGGGGGTTGGGTGTAAGCTGGGGAGATGGGCACGTTTGGAAGCTCCCGTTCTATTTCACCTAAGGAACATGTCTTTTCCTCATCACCAGAGAGACCCTGTAGGGGACTGGGGAAGAGAGGGGCTGGGAGATGCTTGGTGGGAAACCTAAAAAAACTCTAGAGGCCGGGCACAGTGGCTCATGCATGTAATCCCAGCACTTAGAGAGGTCAAGGTGGATCACTTGAGGTCAGAAGTTTGAGACCAGCCTGGCCAACATGGCGAAACCCCTTCTCTACTAAAAATACAAAAATTAGCCGGGCGTGATGGCACACACCCGTGATCCCAGCTACTTGGGAGGCTGAGGCAGGACAGTGGCTTGAACCTGGGAGGCAGAGTTTGGCAGTGAGGCAAGATTGCACCACTGCACTCCAGCCTGGGCAATAGAGCAAGAATCTGTCTGTTAAAAAAAACCTAAAAATCTAGAGTCTGGCCAGAGATACCTGGGAAAGCTCTGACCTGGAAAGCCTAAAAGACGTCTCCTATTGGAAGCATTGCTTCTCAGGGCCTGTCCTGTTAACTCTTCCAGTTCATGAGGAATACAACTTACCACAAACATTAAAAAATCTTCTTTCCATTTTAATAAATAGTTATAATTTCTAAATGGAAGTATGAGCCTGCATCAGCTCAGATGTGTAAATGTTAAAGTCCTGCGTGTTTCTTCCCCAAATTATTTCACAAAGATGCTACTTGAATCCATTCCACTTGCCCATCAAAATGAGAAGATGGCACCAGCAAAGGCAGAACAGATGGGAGAGATGGAACATCACCTGGGTTCCCAGGGATCCAAATTCTTACAGACATTTGTAGTGACAGAGGTGCAATCATAGCACATGGTATGTGCCCAGTAATTACTTGCTGAATAAATAAATTCATAAACAGTAATGATGGCATCATTATTATTACCACTACAGCATAGCAAACACTTCTGAAACTGCGTCATCAGCTGAGAGCACAGTCCTATGTGTTTTACATATAGTAAGTCACAGAACCTGTTGACAGCCGAAGGAGGAAAATTCTCTCTGTTTCAGTGGTAAGGAAAGTAAGTTCAATTTGCCTAAATCATTATTAATTATTCATAAATGAACTATCCTCCAATCATAAACAGTAAACAAAAAATATGTGGCAAAAGTGGCCAGCATCTCTAGGGCATCGACCACATACCGGGCTCAGTCCTGGACTACACCTCAGTAAATCTTCACAGTCCTCTTGCAAGACAGTGAATATTAGATCCATTCTACAGAGAAAGAAACTCACTGACCTGTTAAACTTCACTTGATATGGTATTGTCATTTCACAAGTGGGGAAGCTAAGGCTTAGAAAAGCTAAGCTCTTTGCCCAAAGTCACATTGCAAACGCCAGGAGTTAGATTCTAGCCTAGAAAAGAAGAGTGAGAAATTATCCTAGTCTCATATGACGTCATAGCAACTGTCCATCTAGAGACCTTTGCATAGTTTTGATTGGTCAGATGTGAAAGAGGGTAGTCTTCCCCCATCACAGGCTGCACCCACACTTCTCATGGGAGTCTTTCAACACCACCACTGAGACAATCCAACATGGCGGGAAGAGATTTCTTCTGCACATACTGGGCCTAGAATTCACAGCCTAGGTCCACTCACCTCTCTGATGGTTCCTCATTCCACCACAGCCATTTGAGTATGGAGCACCAGCACGCATTCAAAGTCAGCCTTGCTAATTAGAATATGAGGGGGCCTTAGTAATGTTGGGGAGGATTACAAATATATCAGTTCACATTACTGAGCTTGGCCCAGCTGTATACTTAATAGCTCCCACATGCTCTCTCTCTCTCTCTCTTTTTCAACAGCTTTATAGAGATACAATTCCATAACATATCATTCACCTGTTTGAAGTATCCACACACTTGGCTTTTAGTATATCCATAGAATTTTGCATCCATTACTGCAATCAACTTTAGAACATTTTCGTTATCCAGAAAGAAACCCTGAATTCCTTAGGCATCTACTCCTGAATCCTACCGTTGCTCCGGTCCTAGGCAACCCCTAATCTGTTTTCTTTTTATTGCTGTTTTTGTTTTCGTTTTCTTTTTTTTTTTTTTTTTTTGAGACAGAGTTTCGCTCTTGTCACCCAGGCTGGTGTGCAATGGCACAATCTTGGCTCACTGCAACCTCTGACTCCCGGGTTCAAGTGATTCTTCTACCTCAGCCTCCCGAGTAGCTGAGATTACAGGTGCCCACCACTATGCCTGGCTAATTTTTGTATGTTTTAGTAGAGACAGGGTTTAACCATGTTGGCCAGGCTGGTCTCGAACTCCTGACCTCAGGTGATCCACTTGCCTTGGCCTCCCAAAGTGCTGGGTTTACAGGCATAAGCCACTATGCCTGGCCCCTAATCTGCTTTCTGTCTTAATAAATTTACCTGTCCTGGACATTTCATATATCTTTTAATGACATTTTTTATTCCTGCTTATACACTCAGGTTTTTCTCTATCTTACTTTTCTTTTTTCTTCTCTCTTTTTTTTTTTTTCTTTGATATAGGGTTTTACTCTGTTGCCCAGGCTGGACTACAGTAGGGTGATCACAGCTCACTACATTCTCAAACTCCTGGGCTCAAGCAATCTTCCCTCTTCAGCCACCTGAGAGCTGGGACTACAGGCGCCCACCACTATGCCTGGCTAACTTTTAAAAAGTTTTTTTTGTAGACACGGGTCTTGCGACATTGCTCAAGCTGGTCTCAAACTCTTGGCCTCAAGTAATTCTCCCACCACCGCTTCCCAAAGCTCTGGGATAATAGGCATAAGCCTCCATGTCCGGCCTCTTTCTCTGTTTTCTAGGCCTAAGAAAGACCTGGGCCTTCTTGACTCCAGCTGCACGCTCACACTTTCCAGCCTCAGAAATGTCACTTTAGAATGGGCTGAGGTTCTGCTCTGGCCTGTGGTCCCCACTCAGGGAAGCTCCTAGGAGCTTGTCTTTTTCTTTTAATTCCTGCATTCTTCCCAGATATCATTTATTCTGTCTATATCAGTCTTCCTTTTCCTCTGGTCTTTGCTCTTAAGACTTCTAAGTCTGTGCTCCCATAACTGAAAACTGCACAGAATCACTCGAAGCTTATTGAAAAGGCAGATTCTTGGACCTCAGCTTCAGAGGCCTTCATTCAGTTCATGGGAATCAGCATTATTTGTAAGGCCCCCAGGAAATTCTGAAGTGGGTGGTCCTTTGATTTCACTTTGTAAAGCTCTAACTGTCCTCTAGTAATACTCCTCGGCCGCGTTCCAGGAACATTCTCCATTCCTTGGTTCTGGCTCTGCTCTAGAATTGGTTCACAAATCCTAAAATTTTCTAAAACCTAGAAGCAATAAACGAACCTTGAAAGAGATGCTTTTAGAACAAATTAAAAGGAGTGACTTAGTAGATCACAAATTGGTAGAGTGTTTACCCGTAGGAAACAGTGCAGGCTATAATAATAATTCAAAAACAAGGCCAGGCGCGGTGGCTCATGCCTGTAATCCCAGCACTTTGGGAGTCTGACGTGGGTGGATCACGAAGCCAAGAGATCGAGACTATCCTGGCCAACACGGTGAAACCCCGTCTCTAATAAAAATACAAATATTAGCCAGGCGTGGTGGTGCGTGCCAGTAGTCCCAGCCACACAGGAGCCTGAGGCAGGAGAATCACTTGAACCCAGGAGGCAGGAGTTGCAGTGAGCCAAGATGGTGCCACTGCACTCCAGCCTGGCAACAGAGGGAGACTCCGTCTCAAAAATAAATAAATAAATACAAAATAATAAAAATTATTCAGTAAACAGAATTGCCTATTACATGCTAGGCACTGCAGACTCAGAAATGAACAAGAATCATACACCCCTGGCTCTCCAGAGGGAAGAGAGTGGCGGAGAAGACAGCCATGGAAGAGCTGATTAAGGCAGCATGGCAGTGCAGAGTGGTAGTTAAGAGCAATGGCTTTCCAACCAGTTGTGCTGAATCCCAGTTCTGCTGTGCGGCCTCAGGCAAGTCACTTAGCTGCTCTGTGCCTCAAATGATTGATTTGAAATGGGGATAATAGTGGCTCCTCATGGCATTGCTGTGAGAAGTGCTTCAGACAATGAGGTGCTCAGGAAGTATTAACTATTAGGTAACTAATTAACCATGCTTTTTATAAATGCTGGAGTTGGGGAGGGGAAGTGCAGTTAGTAGCTTGGCAGGAGCTGCTCACTTGGTCTGAAAGACTCTGACGAAGTGACATTGCAGTGGCTCCAAGCACCGTACTTGACGATTTACATATATTAACACGAATCCCCAAAATCCTGTAGAGTAGGTATTACGCCTGTGTTAATCTACCCAGGAGAAAACTGAGCTTTCCAGAAAGTTTAAGCATCTTGCCCAAGGTCATAGAACTGGAAATGGCGCCAGCTCCCAGGCAAGCTCTTAGCATGACAGGCCAGCAAAGATGCAATTCTGGGAGGAAAGCTCCATTATTAGTTATTGGGGGAAACCAAAACATTTTAAAATAACTGTGCCCTCTCACAGGCTGCCTCTTGGCACCACAGTCAAAGGAGAATGCTGGGCTGGAAAAACGTTGTGCTTAGGGAGACAATTCTTCTGTCCTTCTGTTTATGTTCTTTGTTAAAGAGCACGGTGTAAAAAGACAAAAGAGATTTCGGATTTCCTTCTCTGAAACAGATCCCACAGCACAGAAGGCTGCAGTCTGAATCCTGTACTATTTAATTAAGGCAATACAGGACTTGTCCTTTCAGAACTAGGTCACAAGTGTGCCTCAGCGCAGAGACTCCTTTCTGGTAATATGGGCTTTGGGAGGAAGAGAGCACATATGAAAAAAAGTGAAATCTGTCTTCCAAGATACCAGCTTTCTGTCTTGGGCAGGGTACAGTGGGCTAGGTGAACAATTTGAAACAACAACCACAGCAATCTGAGACCCTGGTTGGGCCAATTTAAAAGAAATTTGACCCGTGCTCAGACATTTCATAAACTCCCATCGAAATGCACAAAAACACATGCATCAGGTCAACCCACAGTGCTTGGCTGGTGGGTCAGTGTGCAGCTGGGTGCCCTCTGGCATGCAGAGAAGGACATAGGCACACACAGGGCAGCCTTTCTCTTTCAGAAAGGATACCACTGGCCCCAGTGCTTCCTAGGGAGGCCACGGGGTCAGACCATCAGAGGTGCCCTGATGTACAAGGGGAGCCTGGCTAAAAGGTACAGTGATCTGTGACAAGATTCCCATCCCAGAACCCAGGATCCTTCTGATACAGAGAACAATTGAAGATATTTGCCCCCTAAGGACACTTTTAGGCATTAAGGCATTATTCTTCTCCAGAATTAAAAGAACCAAAACTGGACCATCCGTGACTCCTGTCCCAATCTTCCCATCCAGGCTGGATGTTACCATTTTCCCCATCCCTGCTTCCTTCCCTTTGTCTTCCTTTACCTGGCTATGCCTTTTGACCTTTGGTGTGACAAATTTCAGCTGCCACTAATGTTCATGTAGAGCATGTTTCTCTTTCCCTTGGATGACTGTGCGCGCAATGAAAGACTTTGCAGAGACGGCTCCCTGAATAGAAATGCATGCCAGACAAACAACGTGAGCAGCTCAGACATCCCCACAGAGGCTCTGGGAGCTTAAAAAGCCCACGTCGCCCTAGAAAAGAGGCTATTAAGGTGTGGCGCGATTTGCACTTTCAGGCAGTAGCTTTTTAAGCTGCTGTAGAGCCCAATCAAAGGGAGATGAAAACTTCAGTTTCTCAAGATATGCAACTCTTCTGCTGATGAAGGAGAATGTTCCCGGGTGCAGGTGGAATGAGAATGGGTTCCTGGCACACACTCAGCAACCTGGTGAGGAGAGCTCAGACCATGTCGCCGTCACCTCTTGTCTGTCTGCTCTCCATTTCCCTGCAGCCTCCAGAGCCAGCATAAGGGGCTGGAGAGGAGGCTCAGGACCATGTAAAGATCTCGGTGGAGCTGAGCAGAAGAACACCACTGACTCTGCACTCCCTCCTCTTGACATGGCCCTGGAGAATCCCTAAACAAGAAGCAGTAACAGCTGAAGCCCAGGAGCATATGCTGGAGAGGGTTTGGGAGCAACTGGTAAAGTTTGACCTGCTGCCTGGAGCCCATGTCATCTTCTATCATTCCTAGGAGGAAAATTAGACCCAGAAGCCTGACTTTGGAACAGGGAAGACTGGGGTTTACATTTTGGCTCTGCTTATTTGTCATTGTGTCCCTAAGCCACAGTTTGCTCATTTGCAAGATTTCTGTTTTTCAATACTGTAGAAAGGAACAGATGAAAAGTCTTGCATAAAGTGCCTCACAGTAGAAAACCAACATAAACTAGCCTATGTGATATTTTCAAATGGCAAGAAAATGAAGACAGGGACTCCCAACCAGCAGGGGACAATTCAGTTCAACTGAAAGTAACTTCAGTTTTCTCCCATTGTTGGGTAGAAACAGAATTTCTACCCTCTCTCAAAGTCTTACCCGGTAGGTGCCCACCTCTCCCAGGCATATCCCGCTCCTCCAAGGCCTCGTCTTCTGAAACAGTTCCCTCTCCTATGATTGCCGGGGAGAAGCTGGAAGAAAAAGAAATAGAGATTATTTTCGTTAACAAGTGCCTTCTATCCAGGTGACATTTTTCTGCTCCCAAATCTCTCCTGATTTGGAGTCGTACCCCGTACTGTCTCTCCATGGAAAGATTGGGCCCTTTCTCTTAAAGAGTGAGAAGCTGAAGGCAGGCTACTCAGTCATCTCTTGAGTTGGTGACCAAAATGTGCCTGTCCCCACGTGGATTTCTTCTAGGGGGCTGGAGCACTGTCCACCTGCGGGCACTGGAATCTCCAGGAGTTTCTTCTTTTGCTCACCAGACACAGCCCCGTCACACGAGCCACAGCAGCCTCACGCTAGCTTAGGGGATAAAGGCCTGCAGGCTCTTTTCCTTATTTTTAAAGCAAATTGCTCTATTCCCTCTCATGGCTTCAGCACGTGGGTGTTGGGGAGGAATTCGGCTGTGCAGGTGTGGGAGCTAGACGCCCAGTGTGGTGTCTGGGGAGGGTTGATGCACAGCAGCTCTAACGTGCTTAGAGAGTCAAGGCTGGCTCGGCCTTTGGAAATCCAAATAATCTTTAAATGCCAACTTTATGCTTCATAGTTATAGTGAACCATTCAGGGGTGGCTGCAATTCAGGAAATGATATCACTGCACTCCCCAGTCCAGTTAGTGACCCATTAGCTAAAAGCTGCCCTGAGTGTCCACAAGCCCCCATTCTCAAAGCCCCCTCAGGTGCCCCACTCCCTTTAATTCTTTCAACATCTAGGAAAAAGGCGTTGTTCATACTCTATTTTACAGAGGCATAAATTGAGACCCAGATGGGGGTAATGTGACTTGTCCCAGGTTATGCAGTGTGTGAGGGGCTTTCAGAGTCCCAGGCCTAAGGTATCCCCACTGGGCTACACTGACACACCCAAGAAATGCAAACTAGAGTGTGTGTATGTGCTTGAGTGTGTGTGTGTGTGTGTGTGTCTACACATGCACCTTTACATTCACTTAGAGATGGCTGGGATCCTGTCCAGTGATCTACAGTCAATGCTAGTCCCAGAGTTCCTTGGGTGAAGAAGAAAGAGAAGTTAGGAGAACAGTGGAAGGAAGAGGTGTGGCCTACACCTTGTAAAGGAAGCAGTATTATTCCTTCTGGTAAGTCAGTTGTCTCCCCAGGCTTTGAATGGAAAGCAGCCTCAAAGTCCCTTGGCATTGACGGGGGCTGCTCCCTCCCCACTCCCCACTGTTACCTCTGGGAGGACCTATGCCTGGTGCTGAGGGGGCCTTTGGGGCTATTTGAATAGTGGCAATCCTCCTGATTTGCTCCTCTCCAAAAAGCCCCCTACTTGGCCGTGGCCTGAGCTCTCTCAGGCTTGGAAGAGACTTGAGACAGCAAGCACTTCAGTCTATGTTTAGTGCAATAATCTCCTATTCAGCAGGAATTCTCAAAATTTTTCTCAGAAAACCAGTCCCTTTGGATGACTCTTTAATAAAATGGGGATAAAGGCTCCATAATTTGCCAGTTTAGGAAATTGCTGGATACCTACCCTCCTCTGAAAGAGTCACAGTGAACTTCAGCATACAAAGGCTCTGAGAAGTCCTGCAACAAGGAAACCAGTTTAACATTGTTAAATTATGGTAAGACTAATAGGCTTTTATATAGACACACTTTAAACATCTTTAGTGACAGGAAGCCCCCCGTCACATTAAACCTTTCTTCCCAAAGTACACTTACAGTATATGTCTTTGGGCCTATATATTTTAATTTCTCTTCTGGTTGAAATGTTTCTGGAGTATAAGAACTATATACCCTATTATTTATATGACAGTACACAACATATAGAGATGTTCAGTACTGCTCTTTCCAATAGGACATCTAAGGAAACCGAAGCATAGGAAGTGGCACAGTCTAACTGAGGAGCATAGTTAATGAAATTAGGGTATTTTCTTGTTAGATCACTATAACTTTTAGAGTTGAGATGACTGAATGGGAATCTACCTTTCTGCAATTCCCAGCCTGATCTTTCTACTTTCACTCTATTTCCTTCTACTGTTTAGCTGAATATCTTCAAGAAAGTAGTTTAATGGTAGGGAAGGGAGTGGAAATAATAAAAATAATGGCTTATCCTTCCCCAATTCAAAAAGACTTCGAAGTGCAGATGATTTTTCATCTGCAGCCCTTGGATGGCATTTACCTCTAACGAACTAACATACTCTCCCTGGCTCCTGGAAGCTCCTGCTCCCTCCAGGCTCACTGGGTGCTCTGTGGATTCCAGATGAATTATCTCAAGTGGCAAATATACCTTAAAAGGAGGAGAAGTGCAATGCGTCTTCTAATACCAGGGTTAAAATTTCATTTTATTCCTTGTCTGATGCTATTCAGGACTGTTATCTTCCTTCGTGCTCAATGGGCAATAGAAATATATATGTCGGCAGAAAGCCAGGCTCAGACACGGTATCTAGAGAAGGTGGGCTGGAAAAAGGGAGTTAGTATGATTTGTGCTCCCTTCCTTCTTCTCTGCTCCTACCAATTAGAGAAGGGAAGGACCCAGCCCCCAGACCATAAATAACAGCTCGCCCCTGAAGTAATAGGGCTTTGCTCACATTGGCTGCATATTCTATAGGTTTGCATCCTTTTCAACTCTTCTCCAGCACAGCTGAACAAATACGAGAGGAAACAGCAGGATGTGGATATTTGAGGGCTCTTCTTTCAAAAGAACCAGGATTGGTCCATCTAAATGCACAGAAGATAAAGCTCTTCCTAGCACCCTCTTTCCTCCTATTCTGGTTCCCCATTCCTTACTTCTTAGGGTCACAGCCCTGACCTGCCTTCACCCATTGTCTTATACTTTTGCTCGATTCTCCACCCCCAAGATTATCAGAGCTTACCTGTCTTTCCGCTTCTTCCTTTCAATGTTCTCTCAACTAGACACACTGGAGAGGCTCTAGTTCACACCAACCCTTCAACGACTGGCAAAGACTGCCTCCGTGTAAACATAAGAAAATGCCTAACTCAAAAGAAAAATATAATCTCTAATGGTAGATTCACATAGGAGAGCTCATGAGAATAGTTTCCAAGACCCTTCCAAGAATGGCCAAAGGGCATCTGCCTGCATCAAATTTGATAATAAGATGATCCCTGATGTAAATAATAACATAATCGTTAATGGCAAAGTTTCTGGAGTCTGACTACCTGGATTGAATCTTGGCTCTGTCAGTTTCTTACTGTGTGACCCTGGGTAACTTCTTAATTTTTTTCCACAAAATGTGGTGCAATAATATCACCAATGATATGGTTATTGCAAGATTAAATAAATTAATCTTTGCAAATGTTTAGCACTGTGCCTAGTCCATTGTAAATACTCAAAAATATTACCTCTCAGTACATGGATACTAAGATAAAGTCATGTGGTATACAGGCACATTTCAAGGACTTTGGGGTCAATAAAACTTGAGTTTGAATTTTGGCTCTTCTGATTACTGGCTGTGTGATCGCAGCCAATTTATTTAACCTCCTTTTAGCATCAGTTTCCTCATTGGTAAACAGGAATAATTGCATTTCCCTCATTAGCACTGTTGTGAAGGTTGAAGAAATCATGTGTTTGAACATACCTGGTAGCTAGGAGGCATCGATAAATATTTGAGGATGGGGAAAACATCCTCTGAGCAGATAGCTTGAAAAAAATGACAAGGATTCTTTGGGGCATTTAGATGTGTGCATTTCAATAATGGACTTACTTAGTCGCTCTGTCCTGAGGCTATCTATCAACTCTTATAGCACTTCTGTGAGGCACAGAGCAAATGTGGATAATGGTGTCTCGATTTTATTAACAAAGTGAGTGTCCCAAGAACCAGTCAATATAACACAATCAAATACAACTCCAGACAGGCAGATTGCTTCCTTCCTCTAAAGCAGTAGTTTTCAAATTGTATTTTGCATTTCACTTTTTCAAGAAGGATCTAAAATAGGACATTATTATAATATATAAAATAGTAACATTTCTTGGAATGAAAGTGGCTAGGGTTGTGCCTGCTCTGTTTCTCCTTCATATCCCGCGGTGGTGTCTGCAGTACCTCTAAGGAAATCTAAGTCTCTGCAGGATGCAGCTTCAAAAACAATGCTCTAAAGCCATGGAATTTTCTTCAGACCCTTACAGTGTGCAGTATGGATTAATAGTGATTTCCTACTGTCTTAGATTTATTAAGATTAAGTCATGTCAGACAAACCTCATTTCCTACTTTGACAGTATTCTCCAGGGAAATGTAGTGAATTGGTATTTCAGGAAGGCATTTTACAAAGCCTTTTGTAATAGCTTTATTGCAATGACAAAGAAGTTTACACTGAATACCAGTAAAATTAAGTGTATTAGTAAGTAGATGAACAACTATAGCTAACAGGTGCTGAACAACTAACTGATCGATGTCAAGCGGCAGGCTGCTAGGACACCAAGGACACTGGCTGTGTCCTGTATCATTAAATATCTCCATCAGCAAGTTGGATGAAGACATAGAGATGACACTTATCAAATTTGTGCATGACATGAAATTGGGAGGAAAAGCAAATTTATCAGGTGATCGAATCCAGAAAGATCTTGTCAGGCTGACAGAATGGGCCATATCTAAGATAATGGAATTTCACAGGGAAAAAATGCAATATTTTATAATTAGGTCCCCCAAGCAAATTATTCAAATATAGGTTTATGTCATATCTGATGTCAGATTCAGTTATGATCTATCTAACGGCAGGAAGTAGAGGCTCTTTGAAAGAGTCTTTCAGGTAGATTTGAGCAGTAGATAATGGGATAGAGAAAAAAGGCCAGTGCATTTAGGGACAAGGTGGATACCACAGGGGAGAGCTGCAGGGAAGTGGGGTGGGTCAGAGTGGGTAAGTATTCCAGTGAGAACAGAGACAGGGGAGCTACATACATAAAATAACTCTTTCATTCATTCTTTCTGAATATATTCATCATGAGGCCAGAGAGTATGGCTTTTAAGGGCGTAGGCTCTAGACTCAAACTGTATAAAATTCAAAATTGGCTTTGTTACTTCCCAGCTGTGTACCCTTATGCAAGTTACTTAACTTCTCTGTGTCTCAATATCTGCATCTATGGACTATATTTGTAACTATCTCCCTCGTAGGGTGATGGTGAGGATCCAGTTCCCTTATGTTTATGTAGTATTTATTATTTTGACAGTTTTTCACCAAGTACACAGCCTGATTGAGGAGGAAGAATGAGATACATTACTTCTTGTGAAGAAAGGCTGATAAGGTTCAAGCAGAGTATCCCATGCAGGAGGTTCACAAGGCCTGGAAGCTTAGCAAGATAGTCACAGGAAAAAGACAGAAAACCAGGAATCAGAACTGCATAACATGGAGGAAACTGGACTTGGGGACTAAAATAGAATTTAGGCAATCAAAAGAAATGCAAGGTCTGAGTCCAGCTAACAACTGATGGGGAGCTTGAGGTGTTGGGCTGCTGTTCTTTAAATCTCTTGTGTTTGAGATCAGGATTGATTACAGAGGCAAAATCAGGGTGGAGACTGCTGTACGGTTACATGGACCCTGCTCTGAGGAGCAATGGGGGACAGAGGCTGGAAACTAGGAAGAGCCTCACAGATTGGAGAAGCAGAGCTTAGTCATAGCAGGGCAGCAAAAGAAGACAGAGAAAACAAAACAAAGCAAAACAAAAACAGAAATATAAAGTATCTGTTTTGCTGATTGTAAGTTTCCCACAAGTTACAAGAGTGAGGTTCCCTCTCCCTTTTATAGTATATAAAACAAAATATTCGAGAGTTCTGCATTACTGTAAACCAGTCAGGCAGTCCCCTAGAGTACTGTCTAATCATTGCATCCCATTTTTAAAAGGTTTGAGAGGCCCCACGTCGGCCTGGAGGATAATATTACAGGAGCCTATAATATGTGAGCAAACAAAATAGAGCTTTTAATGTCCCTGTGGGGGAACCAAAGTCATGTCCATGCATGGGAAGAAGACCTCTTACAATATTTGCAAGGCTATCTTCTGAAGGAAGAGTGGTTGATCCTTGCTCATTTTGCTGCCAAGGACCAGAGAATGGAAGCTCCAGGAAGAGAACTTTTACATCCAAAGTCAATGCAATGGCAGAGATGCAGGGCTTCACCTGGGGAAGGGCATACCTCCCACGGCTGGGAAAATGTGCTCAGGAGTATTCCAGCATTGCTTGAATGGGTGAGACGGAAGTGTTGAGAACCTTTCCCCAACATGGCATTCTATATTTCTATAAAAACTACTATGAGACAGTTGAGTGAGCCCCATGATTTTGGCATGCATCAATGCCATATTTAGAATGGCTGCCCTGAGCAACATTTTTCTCTGCCATCTTCGCAGTCATTCCTGGGAAGCAAGCTGTAGTTCTCTGCCGAGCCAGGAGGTGGAGATGGCCTATAATGTACCCAGAGAGCCTGCAGGGAGGGCTGCGTGATGAGGTTGAGCGGTGGGCTATCTGTGTGGATTGGCAGCCATAAAGGAATCTGAGAGCTCATCGGCCACCATCTGTCTTCATTTTGCTAACCCCCTCTATTGGATGCCACAAGCAGCTCACTTCCTATATTTATAAACATCCCCAATCAGTCATTTCTCTGCCCGCTGTCACATATTTGTGGTATTAATGCTGGCTGCTTTATCACAGATTGGACTTCATTTCAGGCATAACTCTCATATACTGTGGTTCTGAGATCTTTATAGCCACATTACGGTATATGGCTGAGTTGTGATTACACATCAGTACTGTGAGGCCACTGACAGCGATTTGGCCCTCTCCCACCACCTGCCACACCTGCCCTCTGAGGGCAGCTATAGATCATGCTAGAGACACAGGAAAATGGGATCTGTGAGGGAGAGAGAGAGAGAACAAAGGTTAAGGCACACACTCTCCAGGATTTAGGGTAGGCCAGGGCTATTCCATAGGGCTGAGAACCCACAGAACTGTCTCCTATTGGCAAAGTGACCTGACAGATGGAGAGAGTTAATGGGAGGGGATGGGAGTTGAGAAGGAGTAGTCTATAATTGAACTGACCTTTCTGGTTGCCCCTGATCTCAAAGCCGACAGTGAGTGGTAGACTTTCTTTTCTGATGTCTGAAATCAGGAATGTAAGTTAGCATTTCTTCGTATTCCCTTGCATCATGCTTGTCCCATTCATAAGATTGCTCTCCTTGTAGAGATGAAAAAAGAATCTTTTTTAGTCCCACTGTGTTTGGGTTCTTGTAACTGTCATGCACGGATCCCAGGAACCACAGTCACAGGGGAAGTCGCAAAAGTTCTCTCTCATGGAAGTCACAGTGGCCACCAAAAGGTCAAAAGTAAGAGCTATGCTTGGTCAGTAGACAACAAAAGAGCTTGGAGGCAGGAAGCAATAAAATTTTAGGGAATTATGAGGCCCTGGGTTATTGCTAAAAGGGTGTAGGGTATGGGGTTTGCCACACTCATCTTCAGAGAGAGTATTTTTTTTATTCTGGAATAAAACAACTTTTTCAAGTCTTCTTGATCATGGCTTCTCCTTACAACTCAGAGAGACAGAAGAGCTCTTTTCCCCTTGGTGGGCGGAGTCCACTGCTGTTGCGGGTTGCTGGCAGTCTTCCTGGCTCCTGACTAGCCTTCCACCTCTATTTTCCTCTTGCTCTCCAAATGTGTAGATACTGTCCTTTTCCTCGGTCCCCAGGGAGGCATGGACCACAAGATATTACTGAAGATTGAGCGGTAGCAGAGGAGAGTTGCTTCAAGGAGAGGTAGGAAGTCTAACAGAGTCAGATGACGAAATTACAACGAATTTAGTTGAAAGCTCCATTTGGATTTTACTTTTGATTTTGGGATCGGTAAAATAAAATGAGTGTTCCTATGAGCTGAGGGTGTTGGCTTTAAGCAAAAAAGGGCTGAGGAAAGCAGAAACAGAGAACAAAAAGCAAATTGGCCTTTTTAAGGGGTACTTTATAGAGTTCAGGCAAGGGGACTTCCTCGTTATTCTGACTCGGGCTGACCAGAATTGCCTGCTTTTTGGAAAACTGGTCCATTTCAAAGTTTGGTTTGATTACTGAACCCTTAACACAAGTGACTCCGTCCTGGTTTTGGTCTGTTCTGCCTGGGCCCAGGGCAGGAGACTGATCCCCAAAAAAGGCCTCCCATGCACTTTGTTTAATAAGAGATTTCCGACTTCACTTATGAAACCCAGCACTTGCAGCCTTTCCCTGACATCCACACTCTGCTGGTGCCCTGATTCTTCCAATTCCAGGGCCCGAGACTGCCCCTCACTCTCCCCCGTCTTCTCAAGGGAAACAAACTAGCTTTCCTAATCGTTCTAATTTCCCAGAGAGGGTGCCCTGCCCACAAAGGAAACAGGCTTTGCCATGACTATGCAGAGCTTTTTCATCCTGATGACCTCAAAATCCCCTTCTAGAGGGGCTCTGAGCCTTCACTCTGCAGATCAAGAAGCCCACCAGTCCTCACCCACCCGACTCCCACCTTCCCTGCCCCTGGGAGCGAGCTTTACCCAGACGAGTTCTGCTCCCAGCCTCTAGAATGCAGAACGGGCTGCTGCTTTCAAAGCTACACTTCGATGGAGTTTCCTATACTAGTGAAATCTGTTTTAAATGAACATCAAGAATAGCCTTGAAAGGGAAAATATGGACTCGAATCTACGCCGACTGGCACCAAGCGGCATGTGAGAAACGTGAGGGAAAAGAGTCCAGCTCTTCCTGCTCGTCAGCTGGGCCCTCCCCCTTCCGGAAAGCTAACTGTATGTAAATGAATCCCTTCATCTTTTTTTAGACCCAGAGCAGTTGCCGCGCTTCCAAATTTAAGTAATATATGCTAAAGTTAACTTAGTAGTTAAACTATGCTTTGGAGTTAAACTGCCTGCATTTTAAATCCAGGACTTATCACTTATTAGTTTTTATGTTTGTTTTGCTTTGTTAATTTTTTTTTTTAACTCTAGATGAGTCTCCATGTTCTCGCTTAAAAAAAAAAATTATTTACTTCTGCATCGGCAAGAGGAGAAATCAATGGATGCCTTCAAAACACTCGGGACAATTTGTGGTGCATAGTTAACTCTCAATACTTAACAAAGTTAATGCTCAATAATTGTCAATGTCACATTCCCCACGTCCATTACTTTTCTGTTAGACAAACAACAACCCCCACGCCCGCTTCCCCCACCAAAAAAACCCAGCCCCTTCTGAGATTTACTGGCGTTTGGGGTAATGCCATCGCAGCAGAGCTGGGCACTGTGAGTCCCACGGCATCCCGCTCTGTCTGCCATCCCTCTCTATCCAGCCTGTGGCTTCGTGGCCTGTACTTTCTTTTAACTGAGGTTTTCAGGAAATCAAATAGAAGGGATTTCTGTAGGACGATGGCTCCGAATGCTGCTTGGATCTTCTAGATGTTCCTCTTTTCACACACGGGTAGCGTCTCCCTGGCTCTCTTTGATGATCCAAATGCATCACTAACCTATTTCCACAGTGCTGGGGACACTGTACTGGGAAGCTGCCTCTGAGTCCTCAGTACCAACAGAGCAGATTATGTTCCATGTTCTTCCAATTGGATTCAGGTCCCTAAGCTGAATACCAGCCTGCTGGCCCTAGAGAGTAGAGAAGACTGTCTGCACCTTGAATTTTTCACTCATTTCAGAGAAATTCATAGCCTCATAGCAGTACCTTCCCCATCCACCTCCCCAATATCCTGCACACATTTCATTATCTAGTTCTTTAGCTCTTGTGGCAAATAGATATTAAAATATTAAATCTGTCTAAGATATCTTCTTCATAAAATATTAAGAGAAAATGTCTGTGTTAACAATGTTTTAACATGAAATCATAAACAAACTGCTGTAATTGGGTATTTTTCTTCTGAAGGTCATATGCCTCCATAAAAATCACCCTGGCAAGTGTGCAATTCAGAAGAGTAATCGCGCCTTACCTTCAGACACTGTGCTTTTTTGTGTTCAAAGAGCATTCTTTAAACATTAATTAGTTATTCCACCAAATATCCTAGGAGGTGTGGATTAATATCTGCTAAACACAGATGGTGACTCAAAGGGAGAGGGAGGCTGAATCCCGCCTCACATCACACAACAAATTGGAGGCAGGACTCTTTAGTTTAATCCCTGTGAATGGACTAGCAATAAATCACAAACTGGGGCCAAGGAACCAAGGAGTATTTATTCTAAATTTCTTATGGATTTCTTCTATTCTTGGATTTGTATGAAACCCATAGATGAACCCCTGAGAAGTACCTTCATGGATATGAGTCCACTATCAATGGACCCCTTAAATCAGATAGTCACTGTCCCAAGGGTCTGCAGCTAGGCACTGTTAGAATGAAGCTCTCTCCTCCTGTCTAACAAGATGGGAACTGCTTGCTTTTGAGTCCATTTTAGCTACAAGTGATGTTTTATGAATGCTGAACAGTAGAAAGAAGAGACGTGCTGGCATCTTCCTGGGATCCTAATACACTAGGACTACTACAGGCAAAAAGCTCAGAGGTTAACTGGCTGACAACCCTCTTTGCTGACACCAGCCATGAGTGAGTGTCTCTCAGTCCCTGCCCTGTGCTTTTCCTAAGGACTTACGACGTTCCCATCGCATAAAACCACTTTCAACCATTCCCAATAATTGCAGTGTGAAAAGTGAGCTGATCAGCATCCGACTTTTATGGCCGGCTACTAACCCAGCCAGCATTTTCTAATAATACTTTGCCTTTATATCCCAGGATCGCAGAGCAATTTACGAAGATTAATTAGAAGCGCCTCAGAACTCTCCTTCTTGGTGGAGGCAGGGGCGAAGGCCATGAGAGGGGAGTTAAATGAGCCTCCCTGGAGTGTGGGAAGTGAGAATTTTAAGTGAGGGCTCCTCTGGTTCAAGCCAGGACTATATGTGAGAATAAAATGCTGGGTCCCATTAGTAGTCAACAGAGAAACAATCTGTCATCTGATATTCCAAAAGGATTCAACTGGGAGGAAGTAACGAGCGTGTATTTGTTTATTTTTTATTTGAAAAATGATGTAAATACCGAAATTTGTTACTACCCCTGGGGGTTTCGGCAAGATGCCCAAGATATCTGCACTTTTGTGAGATTACAGCTTGTGTCACCCTGGACGGAGCCATTTCACTCTTTGCCCTTCAGTGCCCGCAGCCTGCAGTCTCTGGTTCCCCGAGAGGCCGAGGGCGAGCTGGGATCCATGTGACCCTTTGATGTCTGATGGGACGGAGGCTGGCCCTCTCCGGGCCTCCCCCTCTCAGTGCTGCATCGGGCCTGGTGCTGCCAGGATCCGCTTGGCAAAGAATAGGGAACGATGGTGGAGAAAGGACTCTATCAGGCCATTGAAGAAGCGCAGCTGCTGAGAGGCCAAGGGGGGTGCAGTGGGGGGGAAGCTGCAGTGACGTTCTGTTTTGTTCTTGCAACCAAGGCACAAATTAAGGCAAAATTAGAGACTTTCTTTGGGCTATTGGACGGATGGGAGGAGGAGGAAGACGGGGAAGCAGAGCTTTTAAGGACAGCAATTTGAGAACATCTGAGACAAATCTGTGGCTGATTCTTTTTTTGTGTGAATTAGTTAGTGACTTTCTTTTTGGATTCCGGAGGGGTTTTTCCCCCCTTCCTTTCCCTTTTTGCACCATGCACATGTAAATGTGATTGAGAATTCTTTCGTCAGATCTGCTGCCTTGGCAGCCTTCCTGCCAGCTGGCCTGGCTGGGGGAACCCACGCTGGCGGCTGATTGCGATTGACAAGTCCGGGCTTGGTGGGAGGAAGTTCGCCATGGGAGACACTCCTCAGGCCCTCCTTTGGGGCTTGGTTCCTGCAGGAAAGGAGGGTAGAGGGGACCCCCCAGCAGGACTGAACTCCTCTCTGCCCGCAGAGGGCGCCCAAGCCAACACCACCATGTTGTGTGACCACCTAGCAAGCACAGTTGTGAGTGCAGACGGTGGCTACTCTCGCCAGGGCACCATCTGATGCAGAATCACTGATGCCCAGAGTCGAGTAGAGTTTGAAAGGCCATGGGATTTACATCCTCCTTCTCTATCTCATTTCATGCCTCTATGTAGGGCATTTCATCAAAACACCGAGATAGAAGTAAGTGTAAAAATCTTGCCTGCCCCAAATGGTTGTAGTGTGTGCTTTGTCCTATTTTTTGCTTCTCTGTTTCAGCTCATTTTCTCTTTGTGTCCTTTCCTTTTTCCCACTGTGGCTCCAGGCCATGTTGATTTGCTAGTGTTTTTCCTTACCATCTTTCCTTTCTTCTCCCTGCCCACGCAGATTCTCACCAATTTGCCAGAACCTAACTCAAGGCTTCCATCCCCACAAGTTCTCTCTGCTAACTAAATGGGATTGTGTTTACAACTGTTGAGCACAGAAACTTACCTGTCGTAACTGGTCTCTAAAAGGCCAGTGAAATTACACACTGTCATAGGTAATCTCGTGTGTGTGTATGAGTGTGTTAGCCTTTTAAAACAATATTTTAGTTTTTCCTTTTTTTTTTTTTTTTTTTTTTTTGGATACAGGTTCTCTCTCTGTCACCCAGGCTAGAGTACAGTGGTGCAATCACAGTTCATTGAAGCCTCAACCTCCCAGGCTCAAGCAATCCTCCCATCTCAGCCTCCCAAGTAGCTGGGACCACAGGCATGCAGAGACAAAGTCTTACTATGTAGCCTCATGGAATCCTCTCCTCCTTGAGTATGGGCTATGCTTATTCTATTATTCTTACAAATAGAATACAGCCGTAGTGATGGGATGCCACTTCCACAATTAAGTTACAAAAAGCCCATGGATTTCCTCTTGGGCAAGCTCTCTCACTCCCTCTGGGATTACTCACCCAGGGAGCCAGCTGCCATGTTGTGAGGAAGCCCTGTGCAGAGACCCCTAACCTGTTAATGGTCATATGAGTGAGCTTGAGGCAGATCTGCTCCTCCTCCTAGGCAAGACTTTAGATGAGACCACAGCTCTGGCCCACAGACTGACTGTAACCTTAGGAGGAACCCTGAGCCAGAGGTACCCAGCAAAGCTCTTTCCAGATTTTTGACCCCAGAAACTGTGAGATAATAACAATTTGTTGTTTTAGGCTGCTTTGTTTGTTACACAGCAACAGATAATTAATACAATGGGTTTTCTATAAGACTCTTTTCTCCTCTTAAGGTGCTTTAAAGAAAAAGACGGCAGGTTTTCAAAAAGGAAATAGACAACAAGCTTCAGCATGAAGAGACTGCTTTTTAAGTGTTTTCAACTCTTTGGAAAGAACAATCTATATCACTTATCTCACACTAACCGTTTCTGAACCTAGAGCAACTTCAGCTATTGAAAGAGGTATCAGGCAATCTACTACATCAAATTAATTTTAGTTAACTTAAAAAAATAAGTGATGCTCAATTGGGAGGCTACGGAGCAAGCAGAAGTACTCAGAAAAGAGAAGGACACTAACCAGTACTAACTACACCCAGTCATTACTCCACGTGACTTGCATTGTATTATCTCATTTTATTTACCCATTCATGCTCTGGAGTGAGTTCTGTTATTATCTCCATTTTACAGATAAGGTAGCTAAGGCACAGAAAGGTTAATTACATTTCCCAATGTTGTATAGCTTTGATAGGCTGAGGTGGGCAGATCACGAGGTCAGGAGATCGAGACCATCCTGGATAACATGGTGAAACCCCATCTCTACTGAAAATACAAAAAATTAGCCGGGCATGGTGGCAGGTGCCTATAGTCCTAGCTACTCAGGAGGCTGAGGCAGGAGAATGGCATGAACCCAGGAGGTGGAGCTTGCAGTGAGCGGAGATCGCACCACTGCACTCTAGCCTGGGAGATGGAGTGAGACTCTGTCCAAAAAAAAAAAAAAAAAAAAAAAGCCTTACTTCGAAGTCCATACTCTTGACCACAAATTATTCTGCCTTGCCATTTCAGACAAATTCAAATTATTAAATACAATCCCATTTTAGAACTCACAAAAATTGGCTAATTGAAAAATTGATGAATAATATAGATGTAGAATGAAATTGATACTATATTATATATTTTTTAATTTTATCCTATATAGGCAAAGCTTATTTCACCAGTCATAACACACACCTGCGTGAGTGGAATTGTATCTTAAATGCTCCACTGCACCCAGTCCAGGACTCTATTCTTTCATGACTGTGCGTCAGAAACAATTGGAGGAAGTAAGTAAGACAGGGGCCAGCACAGAGAGAATTACAGTAGTTGACAGCATGAAAGAAGAGGCGGTCAGAGATCAAAACAAGTTCAGGGCTGGTGGAATACAAAGTGAGGGAGAGAAAAACCAAATCATCATCTTTTAGGATGAGGCTGATGAGAAGGTGACCCATAGCTGAGCATCAAGTAAGCCAAGGTCACAGAAAGACAACTAGTAATAAAGCATGTGTGGAATGCTTGCTATGTGCCAGGCACTGTTCTAAATGATTGTCATGTATTGTCTCCTTTAATTTTACATCACCATATGAGGTGGTTACTAAAAGCGTCCCCATTTCACAGATGAAGAAACCGAGGCACAGAGAGATTATTGTTAACTCCCAGCCACAATTTGCAAATAAAAGGGTTAAGACACAATGAGAGATCTGCTGCAAGCTCACTCAAATGACTGTTGGCAGGTTTTGGTCCCTTGCCAAGCAGGCGTCTGCACAGGGCTTCCTCACAACATGGCAGCTGGCCACCCCCAGTGAGCAACCCAAGAGACAGTGAGAGCTTGCCCCAGAGCAAAGCCACAGGCTTTGTATAACTTAATTTTGAAAGTGACATCACATTATTTCCAAGATGGCCTGAAACAAAAATCCTTTCTCTTGACACTACTGTAAATTTTCTTGGCAATGTAGTTTAAGTCAGTACTAGTGTGCCATGGTTATGAAGCAAATTTGAATTAAGGGATGGGGATATTTACCTTTTGCTATATTTTATAGATGCTGGATCTGGGTAGGGCAAGGACACAAAAACCAGTGATAGCCAGAGGGATTTGCCATCTTGGTAACTTGAGTCTACCTAGAACCAAAACAGACAATCAAAAGAAAAAGCCTGGAATAATTATTTAGTCCTGCTATAATTTTACTGAACATCAAATTTTTAACACTTGTAATCAACCTACTATGGGGAATGGCATCAGGCTAGTTGGGTATAGAAAACTACGTCAGACAAGGTCTCCATCTGCTTATGAAGACATTTCATGTAAATATTAACTCTGGGCAATGTGTACTTATTGTTAAATGGGGTAAAGACATTAACTGCTTGATGATTCTGAGAGAACTCACTGTGTGCTCGTGTGCTGTGATTTGGGTTTTGAACAAGAGAAAGAAAGAGAAATGGCATTAACAGGTGTGGCTCATGCAATGTGAACGTGGAGGGTTTATATGGGAGAGTAGTGGAGCCTCACGCTGCAGAGGACTCATGCCTGAGCATGCTAGGGGAGAGGTTGGTCTTCGTCCTGTAGGTTGTGGGTGGACACTAAGGTTTGTGAGAAGACAGGTGGCATAATAAATTAGTATTTAAGTGAGATTAACACAGCAGTTATACAGGAAACCATGCCACTGTTAACCTGGAAAAATGTGTGTGTGTGTGTGTGTGTGTGTGTGTGTGTGTGTGTAGGCTCTGGTTGTAGTGGGAAGGCACGAGGCTAGAAGTCAGAAGACCCAGTTTCTTGTAAATATCTTACCATTAATAATACACATGAATTTAAGCAGGGCTTTCTTCTCTTCCCTGGGACACACATTCTTCATTATAAAGTGATGGGATTGGAGACTCTCCTAAAGTCCTCCCAGCACTAGCATTCTGGATTTTTCACACTGCCATCCCCCTCAATTAGTGCTGTAATTAAAAGCTGACTACACATCCATTCTCCATCCAGAAACTGCAGTCCAGGGCTTCCCACAGGAGCTTCTGCAGAGGCAAAACAACCCTGTCCTCTTCTTTCTTACACATGATGATGAAACCAAAGTGTTTTTCTCCCCTCTGGCTTATTTAACCCCAAATCATTATTTGTTTTTTTGTATCTTATACCTTTCATGTCCTAGGTTTGAAGGTGATGTGTACATGGCAGAGAGACACCATCCCACCCCTTCCTTATCACTTTTGTTAAAAAATGTTCCTGCATCCACACATACTCACATGCGCACACACATGTGACACCAGGTCACTGCCTGGCCTCACTGCTGAGGAGACGAAAGCAGAGTTTCCAGGACACTTATTGTGCCTCACCTAGCGTCCCTTAGCTGGAGGTGTGAGGCTTATATCAGGTAATACAGAGTGGCAGGCTCGATCCCCATATAAGTAGTACATTTCAGAAAGTAGCAAAGAATATTTCTTCTGCGCTAAAACCCAACAAAGCAGCAAGGGATACGCTCTTCCCCAGCCACATGCCAGGATCCTCCTAAATGCAGATATTCACCAAGGAACTGGAATGTTCTCACTCCAAGGCTGGAAAAATGACTCCCAGGATAATCTGTGGATGTAATTTGTCTTTCAGTCTATTTTGATCAATCTCTTCCCTGCACCCAGCCCTTGACCTTCCTGCTACTGGGAGGCTCACTCTCATGGAGAGGGGGAGAACCTCTGTCCCCTCCCCAGTCAAAAGTCATCTGTGTCCTTTCTGTTTTTTAGAACCAGGACTGTCTGGCAGCAGTGATGACCCTGGGGGCTTGTGTCATCATTCAATTCCCATGGTGGGGGAGCAGGTGGGAGCAGAGATACCTGAAGCACCCAGAAGTGGGTTTGCCCAAGAGCTGAGTGTTCATTAGACTGAAAACAGCAAACAGGTTGATACCAGAGGAGAAGAACCAAGCGACATGCTGGAAGCCCAAAGTAACAGCCTCAGAGTTTAAGAACAGGGGCAGAAAACAGTGCAAAGCAGATCCCAGAGATAGGGCCAGAGGAAGTGCACTGGACTGGTCTCTGGTGTCCAAGCAAAGTGCCAAGCCAGGTGTCCCCTGCACGACAAGAGGACAATTGGATGGCTTCTTAATGTCCCAATATCAGGCCACTGGCAGCATTTACAAGTTATTATAACAACAACATTCCTTCTTTGAATGCTTGCTCACGGCCAGACACTGTGTAAGGGCTTTAGAATACTATCAAAACTCATCTGCATGGCAATTGATGTGAAGGCTCTTTTCTCCATCTTGTAGGTGAGGTAACGGGCTTCCTAAGAGAACTTATGAGACTTGTCCAAGCTGTACTGTATAAATGGCCGATGTAAGGTTTAACCCAGGTCTGGCCCCAAATCCAATGCTCTTAATTACTGAACTTTGCTGTCCCCACACAACTCCAAAGGGATAGCATGCGAGTGGATACCCAGTCATCATTTGAGCAGTGCTCAGTGGCCCTGAAGTGAGGTGGGCTGGAGACAGGACTGCACTCCCAGGAGAAGGGCTCCAGGTAACCTGAGGTGACAGGAGCAGCAAGCAGCCTGGATGAACCAAATGAAATCCTTGGGCGTAGTTTCAGTGCATCCATTCCGGGAGAGTCAGCAGCACTGATTCAGCCAGAGCTTCAACTTCTTAGGGAAATTTCTTGCCAGCTCAGCTGTTAAGACTCAAATTCCTCACCTCCTCCCAGCCCCCACCGCAGGGTTCTCTGCTCGCTGCTCTCATCTTCCCCATGTCACTCACTCATCGCAGAACCAGAAGGCTCAGCCAGCACTGAAAGATCCCTGGGGAAAGGGGGGCCCTCCTGGGGGGCCCAGATCTGTAACAAATGACTTCCCGCAGAGACAAGCTGTGCTGTGCTCAGAGGCCCTGCTGGGGAGGGACGAAGCCTCCCGTGGGCCTGCTTGGTCTATCCGCTGCTGACAGTCCATGGAGCTGAGCTGGGGGAGATGGAAGGGGGGCACACCCTGGCTCCCCACTGGGTTTAGGACCCAGCCTGCTGAGATTCGTCCCATCTGACAACCCTGCACGGAGATGCATGGATTCCCTGCCTAACAAGACTATCTACTGGTGAGCTGAGCCGGGTAGTTCCCAGCTCAAATGAGCCAAGGCTTGAGATTTGCTCCCCGAAAGGGTCACTGATAAAGAAAACCCCAACTCTGTTGCCTTCAGTGTGTCTTTCACCAGGTAGATAGGTTCTGTCAGTCACATGGAGGAAGCTTGAGAGTGTGGATGGCTCAGCCCTGCTCATCACAGCCACTGGGGAAATACCCAGAGCGCTAATGTGCCCAGCAGCAGGCACCAGCATGAATGGGAAGGGGGCATTTCATTCACAGCTGAAATGCACTTCCCTGTGTCTAACCTGAATTCCTCCTGCTGCAAGGTAAACCTCCCTTCATTTCTGATTTTATTAGAGAAACAGTTCTTGTGTTATGCTCTGGGTAAGATCTACTCAGTTGTTGGAAGCCCATCCCACAGCCTCACCTGCTGGAAATCAGTCACCTCTTCTTTTCCTCCCCTTATACAAATAGAGCACTTTTGCCCCTGGTTGGATAATGATGCTCCTCATAACAGGTTAAGTCAATGGTTAAGTCAGTGATGAGGGGTAGGAAACTATTTTTATTGGGCATCCACTACGCACTCACCCCACTTAATCCTATTTAACTTAGTATTTGTCAAAGGATCAGAGGAACAGCTCTGACTATGGGAGGCAGAATTACTGGGGCTCTGCTAAAAAATGTGGTAGAGCATGCTGGGCCTTCAGGCCTAGACTGGAGTCCTCACACTGCTACTAACTGAGAAACTTTGAGCATGTAACTTCACCTCTCTGAGACTCAATGTCCTCGTCTGCAAAATGGCTTTGAGCAGCAGCTATATCCTTTTAACCTCAGATCCACGAAGTCTAGCCCAGGGCCTGGAAATCACACATGCTCAGTAATGACTTGTTTAGTAAACAGGGCAGTGCTTGAATGATTCTGGTACAGATCATTCAAATAACATATTTAAAATGCCTTACAAAGCTTGGCATATAATAGGTCTTTCAGAAAAAAAAAAAAAAAAAGCTAGTTTCTTTTGTCCTGCAGTAGTGATGAAAGCCAAACAACCACGACCTGAAATTTCCTCTCTCCTATTCACCTCCCCAACACAAATACACACACACACCCCAAACACACACACACACACACACACCATAGTTCAAAGTTGACCTTTCGGGGCTGTTTCCTCCTCCTTCCCCACCACTGCTTGCTCCCTCGCTCTACCTGGTCTCCTTGCCAGCCCTGGCCTGCCACACTCCCCAAGCTGCAGCCCCCCAGGTCCCCTCTCCCTGGCCCCTGCCTCCCCACAATGCTGGGCTCAGAGCAGATGTGCAGCAGCCTGCCATCATCTCTGATGCTGCCCTTCCCTGCCAATCTCCGGCCACGTCTGGCAGCTGGAATTGCAATTCTCCTTGTTTACAATGCATTGTAATTGCAGACACAGGCTATGCTGTCGCTTGTAATTTTCTCTTGTCCTGTTCTCCCTGCACACTCCCTTGCCTAAGTGTCAAGCAGCAGCCCTTGTGAGTGGTACTATTGCAGGAAATGTGCTCCAACATGCAGCAAAAAGCAAACTATTATTTATTTCTCATTCTCTCCCTCTCCACTCAATAGATGAAATAGGCAAAGAGCAGTCCTGTCCCTCCTGCAGCCCCCACCCTTCCCTACACCTCTCCTTCCCCAGTGCCATTAGTTCCTCTAATTGCTAGGTCTCCTCTTTCAGTTTGGATTTTGCTTCAGGAAGTCTGGAGATTACAGGGAGAATTGCCTTCCCTGCCACAGTTGTCTTTCAACAAGTGAGGGAGCCATTGCCTGGCTTAGCTCTCAGCAGGTGGGGTACGAGCATCTTCTGGAGACAGGCTGCTGGCTGGGAGTTCCCAACCCATCGTGTCAGGCAGGGGACTGAGCCTCACCAGGGTCCATGGGCTCAAGGCAACTCTGCCTGTGGATCTCAAACAAGCCAAGTGGAAAGGTTCCCCTGCCCCGCACCCCTGCCATAGCATGCAATGTTCTAAGTGGATGACACGTTACCCCATTTATTCCCCATTAGAGCTTTGTAAAAGCCATTATTACCTCTGCTTCATAGATGAGAAAACTGAACCCAAGTGCCTAGTCAAAGGTCATTCAGCTGATAGTACGTGGGCAAAGCTGAGATTTAAAATTCACTCAATCTAGTTCTAAAACCTCTTGTATTTTGTTGTATTTTCCTTTGCGCCACATTCTGTGGCCTCACGAGGATCATGTTTGTCTGTGTTTCTGGACATATCAGTTTCTGCACTTGGCAGGTTGCTTTATGATTATCTGTTTGTCTGTCTTCTGTCTGCTACTAGACTGTAAGCACTCTGAAGGCAAGGCCTGTGTTTCATTTTATTTCCCCCCTGTGGTGCCTGCATGGTGCCTAGTGGATCTTTTACATAGATTTGTTAGGATGAATGCATTCAGAGTCAATATTTGGTTAGGTTGCTGTCCAGAGATTGCTAAATTCTATGCACCAGCCTTATATAGTCTTGTTTCTGAGGAACATGGATGATTGTTTGCCTCTAAATGCATAAGGATGGTTGTTCTAGACAAAGTTAGAAGTCAGGAAAACTCAGTATGTATCTCATGACAATTGGATTCAAGGAAAATAATACACACTAATAGGTCCAATTTATTTGTCATTTATAATAATTTGGCACTGGGGAGGATCTGGGAAAGAATTTATACTAAGTCCTGTAGATTTTTTGAAATCCAGTACAACTGTCCTGTACCAAGAACTGAGTGCTGGCATTAGTTGAGTATATTAGGAGTTGGTTCTCTTTAGCTCCTCTCCCCCAAAATCTTATGTAACATTCTCATATTACGTTTATAACAAAAGGAAAGTTTACCAATTTTTTTTAAGACAGGGTCTTGCTGTGTCACCCAGGCTGGAATGCAGTGGTGAGATTTCAGCTCACTGCAACCTGCACCTCCCAAGCTCAAGTGATTCTCCCACCTCAGCCTCCCAAGTAGCTATGACTACAGTGCAGACCACCGCGCCCAGCTAAATTAAAAAAAAAAAATTTCTTGAGATGGGGTCTTACTATATTGCCCAGGCTGTTCTCCAACTACTGGGCTCAAGCCGTCCTCTTACCTCAGCCTCCCAGAGTGCTGGGATTATAGGCATGAGCCACCATGCCTGAAAGTTTACTAATTTAATATTGGTAACAATTCTCCTTCTGATGAAAATATTGCAACATCTTGCAGGGAGGTAGAAGGAAGGAAATGAGCTCTGGCTTGTTCACCTGCATTGAGACCTAGAGAAGTTGACAGGGAAGACAGGAGAGTAGGTCGCTATGTACTCTAAATATTGCAGTAATTTATCCTCTCTTCCTCACATCCCTACTCAGCCACTCAGTAGCCGTGTGTCTTTAAGCCACTTGCTCAATCTCTCTGGGCTCTGTTCTCTTACTTATAAAACTGATCTAAAGATCCATCTTCTTCATAATATTTTGTTGGCTTAAGTCATATAATGTATGCAGAATGCTTAGCCCAGTGTCTAATGCACCTGCGTCTTTAATTAAGGGGGAATTCCACATCATAGCTGTTTTGCCATTTGGGGAGTAAAGGCAGTGACTTGAAGGAGGTGGGATGGCTGTAGCTGAGTCTCAGCATGGGGCTTGCTGCTCTGTCTAGGGCTCATCCAGCCACAGCAAAATCCCAGGCGTGGTCCACCAGCGAATCACCTGCTGGTGTCTCTACCCTCCCTCCACATCACCATGCGCCTCCACCAGCTGAAGGCAACAGAAAGCTTTGATGAGATCCAATTAGGAATAAAGACTGTACATTCAAGAGGGCTGAGCAGTTCACACGGAGGGGAAAAAAGACCCTGAAATTATTGCAAGTGCTCAGCTTATGTATCCTCACAAGCTAAATAGTGAAGAAAGATGTGTCATTTAGTAGGACTGACTCCTGGGGGGGTTTGCCTCTCATCAGCTGAGAAACTATTATTTTGCAAATGACATCTCCATCTCAAGCAATTGTGTTTCCCCCTTATTCTAAAACACACATAAATAAATGATATTTAGAGAGCTGCTGACTGTGGAGAAGGCTTGCCTGAGATGAAAGAAAGGAAGCTTGTATTTGCCGGAACGGACTCTTCACAAACCTCTGGGATGGGCTGTGTACAGATGAAGGTTTTGGGCTGACAGCGAAGGCATATCAAGCTTCTGTGCCTCCTATTGGGAACTACTGAGGACTTTGGAAAATTAGAGGGATTTGCAGGAAGGCAAGAGTAGCCCAGGAAGACCTCAAATGCAAACCCTAAATACTTCAGAGCAGATTCAGGGACAGCTAGACAGAGAATGGTTTACTTGTGTTGAACAAAAAGCAGTAGAAAGAAGCCAGGGGTTCTTGTCAACAGGACATAAAATACGGGAGCCCATGCCTGGATTGATTGACATGCTTTGTTTAGGAGCTAGGTCCTATTGCAGTCACCATCTGCATGGCAGGGTAGAAGAATGCCCTGAGTCCTCATCAACATTTGCTAACAGTGTGACCGGGACAGTGTTTTTCTTGTTTGTAACATGAAGCTAATACCTCCCTTGTGGCTGAACCTACCTCACGGTATTTAGCTGGAAGACATTCTATTAAACTGCGAGGTGCTGTTGACCTGACTTTTCATTCCCCCTTGATGATAGGAAACCTTGATCTGGATGCCTTCTAGTATCTTCAGTTCGATCTAATGTCTGTCTTCCTTTTGTTGTCAAATTCAAGATTGTTATTTAAGTGAGAGACTAGGGATCAGCAAACATTTAGTAAAGAGTGAGACAGTGAATATTTTAGGCTTTGGGGACCATAAGGTCTCCACTGCAAATACCAGACTCTGGCATCACGGCATCGTAGGTAAACAAATGGCAGTGGCTGTGCTCCAGTCAAACGTCATTTACAAAAGCAGGTGGCCGGCGGAATCTGGCCCAAGGCCCATGGTCTGCAGACTCCTGACATACTCCATCTGGGTTTTCCTCCTCTGCCGACCTCCTCATGCCATCCCCTCTCTAGCCTTCCTTTCTGCTGAGCTAGGCAGGCAGTGGGGACAGCATTCATTTAGGGTTCGGGTAAATCTGCAGGAGCAGGAAGCATGTCTAAGGACACCATGGAGGCCCCAGCCCTTTCCCCAAGCCCTCGAAGGTCTTCTACCTGTGTCCCTGTGTGGAGCCCTGTACTCCAACAGACATCCCTGGGGCTGGAACTCAGACTGATTCTCCCAGTTAATGTGATACTCAGTGTATTAGTCAGGGTTCTCTAGAGGGACAGAACTAATGGAATATATATACATATATGAGTTTATTAAGTATTAACTCACAGGATCACAAGGTCCCACAATAGGCCGTCTGCAGGCTGAGGAGCAAGGAGAGCCAGGCCAAGCTCCAAAACTGAAGAACTTGGGTCTGATGTTCCAGGGCAGGAAGCATCCAGCACAGGAGAAAGATGGAGGCTGGGAGGCTATCAGGATCTCTTTTCACATTTTCCTGCCTGCTTGTATTCTAGCTTTGCTGGCAGCTGATTAGATGGTGCCCATCCAGATTAAGGGAGGGTCTGCCTTTCCCAGCCCACTGACTCAAATGTTAATCTCCTTTGGCAACGCTCTCTCACACACACCCAGGATCAATACTTTGTATCCTTTAATCCAATCAAGTTGACACTCAGCATTAACCATCACACTCAGGTTGGGCCCTTAGGAAACTTAGGGGCCCCTTTAATGCCACGTGGGAGGTTCAAGCTGTCTGTGGCACTTGCTCTGTCTTCCTCTGTCTACCCCTTTGTGTCTGCTTCTGTCTCTCTGTCTCTCCTCCCCTTTCCCCCTCACCCTGCCTCCACTTGCGCTGATTTCCCCACCAGCTTGGCGGGGAAGCACCTGCAGAGGCTGCACTCAGCAAATTCCAGCTGGGAAACACAATTCCACCTTCCCACCTCCCCTGTCAGCTTCCGCATTCTGGGCCAAGGTCCTCTTTTATCCTACCTGGACATATCAAGGCCTAAGGCGCACAAGTTCCTGTTCCTATTTCTGCTGCACTGCACTGCCCTCTACCCTTACCCCTGGGAAGGAGGGACCTTTGAGGGCAATGGTCCTGTCCCTGAGCTTTGTGCTCAGTGTCTCCACAGAAATCACCCCTTTTCAGGTGCCCCAGAGTGAGGGGGAGGCAAAAGCAAGTGGAGAGAACATTCAGTTAAAATCTTCAATTTCCTACCGTCGGTCTGTGGATCAAGGGAGTGCACATCTCCCAGCACCAAGCAGCTCCTTGTTATCTTTATTATCTTTGTTAAGCCTTATTAGCTTTAGGAAAAGTTCACCCAGAAGAATTCAACAGAGTCCTTTTTGCCTAGGGTGAAAAGAAGCCCATCAGGAGTCCATAGCCCATTAGAAAATCCCAGAGAGACCAGCCACAAAACTGGAAATGTGGCCAGTCTGAGTGGCCCAGGCCCCAGGGACAGGAGCCACAGGCCTCCAGCCCTTAGGCTGGGATGCAGTTGGCTCTGCTCCTTCAGGCTCCATGGAGGAGCAGGGCAAGGGGTCCCCTGGGGACTGAGCTCAGACCCTGCCCTCTCCAGGCTGGAAGGGGAGGATACAAGGGAGCAGACACCAGTGTATGGGGACACAACTCACAGTTTATCAGAGGTGGGAGAATTCCCCTGACAATCACTTTTGCAAGAGATGCCTCAAGGGAATATTAAGGCTGGGTCACATTTTCAGAATTTCAGAAACTTTTCCAGAACTGTTTTATCTTCTAGTTGTGGTGCCAGATGGTAATGTTCTGGTAAATTTCCGTGTTCCCAAGTGGAAGGGTTTGGAAATGATAAACAAAACAAGCTAACAACAGCAAATCCCTTGCACTACACGCTTGTCTTTCTACACTGTCCTGGTTATGTAGATTCTGTTAGTCAGGATTCTGTGTGGCTTTAACAAAACAAAGGTCTATTGCTCCCGCACTGCACAGAGGAAGCACAGGTCACTGTGTGTGTCACATGTGTGCACTCGGGGTGGAGAGCTCCCCCCTCCATTAGTCACTGGGGTCCCAGGCTGATGGGAACTGCACCACCTCAAAAGCTGCACCATCCGAACACTGGCTTCCACCAGCACTACAGCAGCAGAGAGAACTGCTGCTCTCTTCTCATTTGTTTTCTTTCTTTCTTCCTTCCTTTCTTTCTTTCTTTCTTTCTTTCTTTCTTTCTTTCTTTCTTTCTTTCTCTTTCTTTCTTTCTTCTTTCTTTCTTTTTTCTTTGTTTCTTTGTTTCTTCCTTCCTTCCTTCCTTCCTTCCTTTCAGACAGAGTCTCGCTCTTGTCACCCAGGTAGAGTGCAATGGCACAATCTCAGCTCACTTCAACCTCTGCCTCCCAGGTTCAAGCGATTCTCCTGCCTCAGCCTCCCCTAGTAGCTGGGATTATAGGCGTGTGCCACCACGCCTGGCTAGTTTTTGTATTTGTAGTAGAGATGGGGTTTCACCTTGTTGGCCAGGCTGGTCTTGAACTCCTGACCTCAGGTGATGCACCCACCTCAGCCTCCCAAAGTGCTGGGATTACAGGCGTGAGCCACCACACCTGGCCTGTTTTCTCATTTTGATGCATCAGCCCCTGAGTGTGCCATGCCTGTACCCAGTCTCCAGCAGAACTAGTCACATGGCCCTGTATAACCCTGTATAACCTCAAGGGGACGGAAGGGAGAATCTGTAGGAGTGCATGGATATTTGATGAGCAGTAAACGGCTCTCCCACATAGATCTCAGCACCTTTTAGACCCTGTTAACAGCTGCTTTAGAGAGAAACATTTTATTGGCCATATTATTTACGTATCCATTCATTCATTCTAAATAATTATTGAATACCTCTGTGCTAAATATATTTCCAGTCATCGAGGTCATAATGGTGAGCAGGAGAGAACCTGCCCCTCCCTCGTATGGTGCACAACAATGAAATATTGTCATGTGACAAATGCTGTGATAGGCAAGAGACAGGGCACCCCAGAAGCACAGAAAAAGTTTACGTGCCTGGAGTATGTCAGGAAAGGCTTCCCAGAGAAGTCAAGTCTGCAGCTGACCCATGAAGAATGGTTGGGGATTTCTCCCAGTCAGACCCTAGATCTGTAGCAGAAAACGCGAGTCAGGAATCCTGCCTCCCCGGGCAGAGTTAGACCCTGCGGGTGACTCCCTTCTGGAGTAAGGACAGTTAAGGAGTCGACAACAATTGTTATAAACAGAGACTGCCTTAGGCTGATTGTTTTCCTTGCCTTCTCCGAAAGAGTACACATCACCTCTCCGAGGCGGCTCACCTCCGGGGGCCGAAGTTGAGCCACGTGGAGGAACTTGCTCAATCGGCTTCTGTTATAGATATGAAATTATTAATAACTGGGATGTAGCTGTGCATGTTTGGACCCTCCTCCCAGCAGCCCTCTCTGGGGACCTGGGGTGAGGGTTGTAGGGAGACACCTTGCTGTTTAATAAATAATAGAAGAGATTCATAAAGTGTCTGGGAAGCACATTCCTCATGCAGAAATGTTACGGAATAACACAGGATGAATAATAGAAAAGGTTATTGAAAAATTCATAATTTCCAAGTGCCAGTGAAGGGCAGCTCCTGTGCAGTCTATTTGCCTGTAGAAAAGTGATTAAAATATATATTATTGTCCTGTCTATAGGAAAATGTATTATTAAGTGGATACTAGCATGACATTTGAAAAATCCATTTCATTCCATTTAGCAGCAACGGGCTTTTGGCTGCTGCTTTGTGCAGCAGGTTTCACAAGCATTTTAATAAGCCTTTTAAAAAACAAAAAGGGGATTTTAATTATGGCCCCTGCCTCCCGGCCATGCTATTGCTTTGCATTTACCGTTCTTCTGCCAAAGAAATTTGAAAACATATAATGGGGAATGTAAATATCCTGCCTACGTTTAGCAGGTCCACTGCCAAGAAAGGAACCTGACCACTGGCCAGGAGGTACTTATGGGCTGCAGGAAGGCAGAATGGGAGATAGGTTTGCCTGTCCAGACACAACAAGAAGCAAAGCCTCAGTGTAAGAGGCCCATAACCCCTGCCAAGCCTTAAGTGTCACTACTCTTCTGTATAAACATTCACTTCTTTTTTTCCATATGAAACCAGGAGTTACTTTTGAGGTCTAATGAGAAGCGGTTCCTATTTCTGAATAACGAATTGAGTCAGGATCAGGGATCATCTGATTTGCCCATCTGCTTCTTGGCAAAATGCATCTCCTCAGCTTGAAGATCATATGCCCAGTACTGCTCGGAGCTGGATTCTGAATAGATTCAGGTTTGGAGTTTGGGATGGGGCACCTCTCCGTGCCTTGCTCAGTATTCAAATTCTTCTATAAGTTAGGTAAGGGCCAGGAGGCAGGATGGGATCTGAGAGGGGTGGGCCAAGCCCTTTCAACCTCAACCTCTGATTTGGCTTGGACAGCTCTGTGGTCCGATGGTCTTTCGGGGAGCATACAGATGGACAGTGGTGGCAGCGAGGTCACCCCAGCAGTTGGTGTGGGAACTGAGGCAGAAGGAGCATGATGGACCAGAGCACCGTCACAGTCCCAGTCTCTTCCCTACTAATTGCATCAGTTTGGCAGAGTCATCTGACCTCTCTGGGTCTCTCTGCATTTTAATAATGAACAAAACCTCTTTGGGTTTTAATGACAAAAATAGAGCCATTTACATCACATCATAGTTTTAAACATTTTGTTTAAGACACTTTTGAATAATTAAATCATTTGTTTTAATGAAATCTCATTTGGAAGCAGATGAAATTGTTTCTCTAGTTGAAGAGGGATTAGGGAACTAAAATGCTCCCACCTCAAACCCCTTTCCCTCTCCTTTTTTTTTTTTTTAAGGCAGCCCCAGGAAGCCTGTAGTTCTGATTCCACAGGGATTCCTGGAGCACGGTATGAAAACCAATGCATTTAATGATATAGAAGGTCCCTTCTGACTACAAGTTTCTCAAATTGAATTGTGGCCTGTGTCTGACTCATTGGGATGAGAGAGAATGGCTTTTCTGTCCTCATTTTTACTCCTGTTTATTTAGTCATCATATATTTATCCATTTATTCAACAAACATTTACTGAGAACTGCACATGTGTTGCATTTATTCTAGAATACTGGAGTGAGCACTGTCTGAATATGGATCATGAGCAAGACATACTCCTTGTTCTCTCTGATGAAGCAACAGGCACCTAAACAGGGTGCTGTATGGTTCAAAACACAGGAAATAAGAGTTATATTGGGGGCACAAACAGGTTTTTTACTAGTAAAAATTATGAATTAGGTTTAAAAAGAAACTAAATATCTCTCTAGTTTATTTTTTAGGCCACTTTATTAATTAAAAGTACTTATTTCATCCCTGTATGGATGGCAGATTGCTACTCAGGCAGGCTGTACCAGGATGGTGCCTCAGCTGCTGAAATACTGAAATAGTTCATTTGGGTTGGTGAATAGATCCTGCCAAAATTCCCTGAATGGCCTTTGCTGTTCTGTTACCTTAAACCCACCTATCTCCACCATTTTCTTGATTCACCTATTCTCCTAAACTGTGATAGTAAGGACAGGGGTTTCCATCGCCATGCAGTGCGGTGTTCAGAGCCTGGTCTGGGTGGTTCATACCAGTATCTTACCACTTACTAAATAAGTTGAAAATATCCTTCTCAAAAAGTCGGTCTCCTCAATGCTTCCTTTTGATTCCAAGTTCCCAGAAGACTGGTTGTACTTAATATTCACTCCCCATAGAGTTCCCAGTGTTTTCCTGGCTTGACAATCAGATAGTGAAACTAACATCCCTCTTTGGCATTTTAAAATTGCTTCAGATTCTCTACACTCTCCCTAGGTGATCTCATTTAAATGGCATCTTTATGTTAATGACTCTCAAATTTATATCTTCAGCCCAAACATCTCTGAGTTCTAGACTCACACATCCATCTGTCTACTTGACATCTCCACTTGGACACCTTTCAGAAAGCTCAAACTTAACATTCTCCAAATTGAGCTCCCTTTTTATGTGATGCTATATATCTGTCCCCATCGATTGTCCCTATGTCAGTAAATGAACCACCATTGACTCAAGAGCTCATGCTAAATGCCCAAGAGTCATCCCTGAAGCTTTTCTTTCACTTACCACCTATATTTAATTGTCAGCAAGTCCTGTCAATTCTATCTGCAAAATATGTCTTGTAATCAAACTTTCCTCTTCATCTCCGCTACTGCCATCTTAGTTCAAGGCACAAATGTATTTCTATCCAGCAACTAACCAGTCTTTCAACTTCTACTCTTGATCTGGCTCAATTAATATTCCATACAGCAGCAATTGTGATAGTGTCACTCCTTTGCTCAATCCTTTTAATCTTCCTCCATTGCAATAAAATCCAAACTTCATTCCCTAGACTGTAAGCCCTGCACCTGTGTCCCATGCTTGCCTCTCCCCGCTAACTTGGTGCCATTTATCATTTTATTCATGCTAAACCACGTGGGTCCTCTCCATCCCTCCAACATACCCACTTCAGAGTCTTGACTTTATCCTCTGTCTGCTTGGGCCAGTGCTTCTCAATTATAATGTACATATGAATAACTGGGAATCTTATTAATATGAAAAATACCATTCCACAGATTTAGGGTGTGGGCCAAAATTTGCATTCCTAATAAGCTCTCAAGTGATGCTAACCCTGTTGGTCCATGGACTATAGTTTGAGTAGCGTGGCTTCCGTTACTGCTATCCCAGATTTATTGCTTGGCTACTTCCTCCTCATTTTAAAAAATCAGCTTGATTGAGATATAATTCACACAACTTGCAATTCACAAGCTTAAATTGTGAAATGTATTGGTGTTTAGTATATTGACAGAGTTGTGCACCTATAACCACAGTTAATTCTAAAACATTCTCAAGACCCCACGAGAAAATTCTGTGCCCATTAACAATCACTCTTGACATTGTCCCGTACACTCAGCACTGGGCAACCGTTAATCTACTAATGTTCCCACAGATTTGCCTGTTTTGGACATTGAATATCAATGGACTCATATACCATGTGGTCTTATGTGACTTATTTCTTTCACTTAGCATCGTTTTTCAAAGTTCATGTGTGTTGTAGCATGCAGGTTTCATACCCCATTTCTTTTTATGGTCAAATAATATCCCATTGTGTAGATCTGCTACATTTTGTTTATCCATTCATCATTTAATAGACATGTGGATTGTTTTTACTTTTTACCTGTTATAAATAATGCTGCTTTGAACATGCTTGTACAAGTTTTAGTGTAGACATATATTTTTAGATCTCTTTAGTATTTGACTAGGAGTGGGTCATATGATAACTGTGTTTAAAATTTATAGGAACCACCAAACTGTTTTTCAAAATGTGGACACACCATTTGACAGCCACATCAGCAGTGTGTGAGGGTTCCAATTCTTCGAGTCCTCCTCAATCCTTGTTATGATCTGTCTTTTTTTACTATAACCTTCCTCGTGGGTGTGAAGTGGTATCTCATTGTGCTTTTGATTTGCATTTCCCTAATGAGTAACGATGCATATTTTCGTGTGGTTATTGGCCATTTGTATGTATTTGTATAACTTTGGAGGTAGGACTATTCAGATCCTGTGACCATTTTTTAAATTGAGTATTTGCCTTATTATTGAGTTGTAAGAGTTCTTCATATATGTGGGATACTAGTCCTTTATTAACTATATTGTTTGCAAATATTTTCTTCCACTCTGTAGCTTCTTTCACTTCCTCAATAGTGTCTTTTGAATCATAAAAGTTTTAATTTTGATGAGATTCAATTAATCTAGGTTTTCTTTTGTCACTAGTGCTTTTGTTGTCATATCTAAGAAGCTATTTCATAGCACAAGGTTGCAAAGATTTACCCATATATATTCTTCTAAGAGGTTTTTTTTTTGTTGTTGTTAATTTAGCTATTATGTCAAGGTCCATGGTAAAATTTAAGGTCTTTTTTTCTTTCCTTTTTTTTGGGGGGGGGGGGTGGGGGAGTAAGAATCCCACTTCCTTCCTTTGTATGTGGATCTCCAGTTGTCCTAGCATCAGTTTTTAACAAACTATTCTTTCTCCCATTGAATTTTCTTGGCACACTTGTCAAAAATCAATTGATCATATATTATATATGTGAGGGTTTCTTTTTCTGGACTCTATTCTATTTCATTGGTCTATATGTTATATATGTGAGGGTTTCTTTTTCTGGACTCTATTCTATTTCATTGGTCTATATGTCTGCCTTTATGTGAAAACCCACACTGTTCTGATTACTGTAGGCTACTAGTACGTTTTGAAATCAGGAAATGTGAGGCCTCTAACTTTGTTCTTATTTTTCAAAACTATTGTGTCTATTGTGGGTTTCTTGATTTCCTTATTAATTTTAGGATCATCTTGTCAATTTCTGCAAAAAAAGGCACATTGAGATTTAGATAAGGATCATGGTGAATCAATCAATACATTTAGAAGTTTAACATCTACTCTTCCAATCTATGTTCACAGAATGACTTTTCATTTACTTGGGCCTTTTAAACTTTCTTTCAGTAATGTTTTATAGTTTTCAGAGTGGAAGTTTTGCAATTATTTTGTTAAAATTATCCCTGAGTACTTTACTCTTTTTGATGTTGTTGTAAATGAAATAATTTTCTTGATTTTACTTTTGGATTGTTAATTGTTAGTGTAGAAAAGTGTGATTTATTTTTGTATATTTATTGTGTACCCCGCACATTTACTGAATGTGTTTCTTAGTTCTAATACTTTCTTAGTGGTTTCCTTGGAATCTTCTCTGTATGGGATTATGTCATCTGCAGACAGTGATAGTTTTAATTCTTCCCCTCCAATCTGGATGCATTTTATTTATCTTTTTTGCCTAACTGCCAGTGCTATGCTGAATGCAAGCGGCAAGAGTGAACATCCTAGTACAGTTCCTAATCTTAGAGGGAACGTTTTACTCTCTCCCCAGTAAGTATGATGTCAACCCTGGGTGGTTTGTATGTGCCCTTTATCAGGGTGAGGACGTTTCTTTCTATTCCTAGCTTGTTGAGTGTTTGTATCATTTAAAGTTTGAAAAAAATAAATAAAGGTGCCCTATTCAATTTGAAGTCAGCTTCAACAATTCCTTGGTAGACAGCCCTATTTCTAACTGCCTGGAAGCCTCTTCTTGGACTATCTCACCTGAGGCAGCTTCACCACCTCACTCTATTAATCATTGTTTCAATTCTGTGCTTTCTCTTTTATGTTACTTATTTAAAATTGTAAATATTCTTTCACTATTCTTTTCTTTTTTCTTTCTCTGCCTCACTGCTCCCAAGGACAGTGAGGGACCAAGTTTGTCCAGTTCACTGCTGTGTTTTTTGTTTGTTTGTTTGTTTTTGAGATAGGGTCTGTCTCTGTCATTCAGGCTGGAGTGCAGTGGTGCCATCGCAGCTCACTGTAGCCTCAACCTCCCTGGCTAAAGTGATTTGCCTACCTCACCCACCCTGGCTCAAGTGATTTACCCACCTTCAGGCACACACCACCATGCTGGTCTATTTAAAAAAATGTGTTTTGTAGAGATAGGCTCTCAGCATGTTGTGCAAACTGGTCCTGAACTCTTGGCCTCAAGCGATCCTCCTGTCTAGGCCTCCCAAAGTGCTGGGATTACAGGTGTGAGCCACTGCACCTGGCTGACGGCTGTATTTTCTGCATCTACCACAGTTCCTGGAATATAACAGTTGATCAGTCAATGAATATTTGTTAAATAACTGAATAAATAAATGCATTATTGATGTCCTAGGTAGATAGATGCTGAGTGATTCCTCATTAAATAGATGCAGAAGAGACTGATGGCCAGTGACTGGACAGCGATGATAGTAATGGGTTTGGAAAATAGTAGAAAAACTTTTACAATGGAGGATTTCAGTGGCCAAGACAAAACAAAATAACACATGGGAACTGACTGCAAAAAGTGTTCTGTCAAGGGGGCGGGCACACTCATACCCCACCTGACATCAGGATATGTTGTGTTCAATAGTCTGAGTTGTTAGCAAGTACATTTTGTTTCTTTGTAGGGCAACAAAGAGCAATAATAGCTATTAAACTCTCCCTGGCAGTCTAAAATCCTAGGCAATGGGCCAGCGTGCTTTAGTGAGTTTTCCTACCCCAGCACAAAAAAGAGGCTGTGGTTTAAGAGACCACATGTGGCTGGCTAAATAGACCTCTAAATGTATCTTTATCATCAGTTTCATCTCATTTCTTTTACCACCCTAGAGTTAAATCTGTCCATTTCTCAGCCTCCTCCTCCTGAGCCCCCATCATGATCATCTAAATTAAAATCTGTTATCGGTTTCTGGGTAATCCCCTTTGATGCCCTGAGTACCGCAGGATCTGTGTTGCTCAAACCTAGCATGCAAGTGCTGATAGCTTTTGAGCAGCTAAAATGGCTTTGTGTATCTCACACAAATGTCTGCATCACTTGCGACCAGCCAGGATCTGGCAAAAAAGACACACTTATGTCTGGAGGTTTTATGAAATTGTGAGCGAAATTGCCTTTGAGGGTGGCTCAGGAGGCCTGAAGCTGCTGGCCTTCTTGCCATTCTTTGTTCACTCCCTTAGAGAGAAGAGGAATGGGGCCCCCATGCTTCTCTGCTGTTTTGCGGTTATAGTCCTCCCTGTACTGTGTTTTGTTTGTTTGTTTTTATAATAAATCTTGCTTCAGTAGGTTATCCTTGGGTCACATCCGTGGCCAAAGTAGAAATTAAAATTTTGCATGAACAAGTAATAACTTCACCTGGGCCAATTAATCCCAATCATGACATGACCCATAATTGCAACTTTGTCATTTTTCCATTTCTTTCTTCCCTCAATGATGGCCTCTCTCTCCTGGGGTAGGGGAGTATGTATGAAAGAGCTTGGGGTCAGGGTTAGCAGAGCCTGCCTGTAATGAACACTAGTTGCAAAATGCTAGACCAGCTGTGTGAACCCTCCAACACCCATGCTTTTGTCTATAAAACAAGGTCTCTAATTTTCATGTAGCATTTATTAAAAGAGAATGAAATTGATATTTACCATCACTCTCCATGCTAGATTGTAAACTGGACTGTAGACTCCAGGAAGGCAGGTGATGATTCTATTTTGTTTTCTGTATTGCCAAACCTGATCAGTAGACATTTTTGTTTTTTTGTTTTTTTTGTTTTATAATTATTATAGTTTAAGTTCTAGGGTACATGTGCACAATGTGCAGGTTTGTTACATATGCATACATGTGCCATGTTGGTGTGCTGCACCCATTAACTCATCATTTACATTAGGTATATCTCCTAATGCTATTCCTCCCCCCACCCCACAACAGTCCCCAGTGTGTGATGTTCCCCTTCCTGTGTCCATGTGTTCTCATTGTTCAATTCCCACCTATGAGTGAGAACATGCAGTGTTTGGTTTTTTGTCCTTGTGATAGTTTGCTGAGAATGATGGTTTCCAGCTTCATCCATGTCCCTGCAAAGGACATGAACTCATCCTTTTTTATGGCTGCATAGTATTCCATGGCATATATGTGCCACATTTTCTTAATCCAGTCTACCATTGTTGGACATTTGGGTTACATTTTTGAATGAGTGCATGAGATGACTTGATAGGAAAGAACTCAGTGCTCAGGCTATCATAGAATAGGTGTTCAGGAAAGCATCCTTCCTTTACCAGTTTGAATGTTTCTCAGATGTTTCATATCAACTGACAGTTTAGAAAAACCTCAATTAAGAAAGAAAGTTCTTTTTTTTTGGAGCTTTGTCCATGTGAGGATGTCCCATCATTTCTTATGGTGACAGGCCTGACAGCCTCATGCCTCCTGACCCCAGAGGCTGTGCCTTAATCAGATGTGCATGAAGCCATGGCCCTCGATTCTAGGCCTTGCTCCTGGGAACATGTCCATGGAACATGTCCATTCCCGCCTTTCTTTTCAGCCTATCAATTATTCTTTGCTCTTTTTGTCTTTCTCTCTCTCCCTTTTTTACATCCCCTCTCTCTCTTTCGCGTTTTCCCTGTCTCTATTTCTCTCTCTCTCTTTAAATGTACCCTGCTTGTAGAGCTTTCTCTGATATTTTCTGGCCCAGCTGGTTCATTTATTAAAGATAAAATATCTTCAGGGACACTGGATTCAATAGTGTCCTACAATGAGTTGACGATGAAGTCATGATGAAATATCAGAATTGGAATCTCGACCCTATAGGCTTTCCTGTATTTATGCTACTGACAGTAGATGCAAATAGTAGTTAAAATAATAATGTAAAATGTTTTCTTAAACACCAGGGGAGCTCATTTATGGAAATAAGCCTATTTGCATGCCCAATAGTTAAAAATAACAAAACTGGGGGTGCATGGGTCAGGATGTGGACAGGAAACATCCACCACAGTTTTCTCTGAACCTCGGGAGACTGAGCTGGGCGAAGGCTTGGGTCCTGCAGGGCTCTCTGCTTCTGTGCTCTGGATGTGAGAGATATGACTGCCAGGGTTCCTTTCCCTGAGGCATGCAGGCACTACCTTCCTGACAGGTTTTTCTCAGCCACACTGAGAGCTTAGGCCTGGGTTGCTTGAGATGGTGTGCTGTTTGCATTGTTATGCCTGGCTTAATGATAAAGCTTAGAAGTGTGGTCAAAGTCCTATTATTAAAGTCATTTAAACCCAGACAGGACTGAGTCTGAGAGAATGCACTGCAGGGAAGCACCTTGCCCACACTCGGTAATGGAAGCTATGACCTAAGCCTTCTCCATCTCTTATTTCAATTTCCCCATGTCTGCTTTCATGCTGTGTGGTTTCCTGACTGTGACTCAGTCTGGGTTTCCATCGCAGGCTTGGACTTAATCCCGAGAAGATGGAAGACGTCTTGATGGGGCAAAGCACTGGAAAAGCAGACTGTGGTTTGCATTTGAGCTGGATTTATCTCTGGTGCTTTTTGTATGAGTAACAATGCCAAGCCCTGGGTCTGACCCTTAATAGATTCTTATTTGCAGAATGTGTAAATAACTACTCTCCTTTATTCTCTCCTCTTGAAGAGCCAAACATGCTTCTGTCTTCAACCCTTCTACCCAGTCCCTAGTTCACTTAATATAAATGCTAATTAGGATGTGGGTTTAAGGTCACTATTCCCTCTCAGGGAGAAGGGACCAAACATAGGCTTTCCATCTGCAGAGGTTGGCAGAGCTCAGGTTGCCTGTTTTTCTTTTGCTTCTACCCCTTCATCTAGTAAAGAAGGTGGGTATCCCTGCTCTTTGTAACAGGAGAAACATATTTCTTTGTTTGAGTCATTTGCACAGTTCTGGCATAATCACCCTAGCAGCATCTTGTGGAAAACAAAAATGCAAAGGCTCAGATGATTCCAGCTTCCCACAGTGGGTAGCCCTAAATAGGACACTTGCCAATGGCACCAAAACAATTGTTAAACTGTCCAACAACGAGCTGGGCAAACTGAGAGAAAATAAACCTAGTTCAAGCAAACAAACAAAACTAGGGACTCCAGCAAGGGCAGGGTAAATGGAGTGCCTCCTCCACAGGGCAGGATGCTGCAAGCCCCTCATGGGTCCGGAATCAAAGGCTTTGGATTAAACCATGGCAGGAAACCCAGCTTTTTCCACCCAAAACAACTGCTGAACCAGAAGAGGAAGAAAGAAACCCATTAAAAACTTTGTTCCTGGGGCTTTTATTGGGGCTTTTGGCCCATGGAATTCATTAGTAAATAAGTGCAGAATTCTTCTCCTATGTGGAGTAGTGGGCTCAACCCAGCTGGGCAGGTGAGATCCACAGTTTCACTTAGAAGAAGACTGTTGTTCAGAAAGCTCTGCACCAGGAGCAAGGAGAGCTTGGTTTTAACACAAGCTTACACAATGGGGCCAAGGAGCAGAGTAGATGATAACCTGACTTAGGGTTCAAGAGAGGAAGCATTCAGGAGAAGCTCCAGCCCCTGAGAAGTGTTCTAGGAGGCTGTGGAGCACCCACAGATCGATAGCATCTGGGCAGGCAGGGGGTAAGACCACACCGGGAATGGAGGAGGGCGTGAGTAGTAGCATGAGATGAGGATGCTTGAGTTGATGGGAGTGAAGCATATGTGGGGATATGCTATGAAATGAACGCTGAGGATCCTAAATGCTGGACCAAGGAGTTTAGACTTGATCCTGATATCAGTGGAGAAATGCTGAAAGGTTTTTAGAGCAGAAGAGTGAAATGAAAGTGGCATTTAAGAAAAATTGATCTGGTGAAAGCGTGCAGAATCGATTGGATTGGAGGCATTAGAGGTGGCCAGACAAAGAGATGCTGATGTAAATAATGGGATGGGAGCTGAGGGGAACCTGGACTGAGGTGTTTATAAGAATGGGAAAGAGGCATGGAGGAGGGAAGCAGTTCAACATCCATCTCTGAGTGCAGGAAGGTGCATCGGGGACCAAGGAAGCTGAAGTGACGCTTTGGGTTTTTAGCCTTTGCACCTGAGGAGGGAAAAGGTGGAAATATGGTAAAAAAAATGTGAGTCAGGAAGAGGAGCTGGCTTTAGGAGGATGATGAATGTGGCTTTTCTTAAACTTGTTAAGTATGAGGTAATAGCAGGATATCCTAGGATAGGAAGGTAGAGAAACTCAATTAGAACTTGAGCTTCAAATAACACCTTGGATCTGTGCAGAACTAATTCCTGGCTCCTGCATGTATGATAGCATTTTATAATCACATGCTACATGCTGCGTATGAACATGAATGTGGTAATTACAGGATAAATCCTCCGGCTCTCTGCCTCTCCGGCTCCTCTGTGTGGAATCAGATTGCTCTGGGACTGAGAGAACAATAGATCAAAGGGGAATCCACTTACATAAAGAAGGAGGAAAAGCACAAGGAAGAAAGACAAAAGATTTTTAATTCAAAAGGAGCTGAGGACCTAAACACACATCATTCCTATTGCTAATAGCAAGGAACTGCAGCTAGAAGCAGAACGGAACTAATGAGAAAGTAGAGGCATTAGGAAGGAAGACCTCGTGCTGGAACTGGGCTGCAATTTGGTGGTGGAACAGAAGTTGCCAGAGCTAATGTAATGTGTGAAACATGTCAACCAAGGTGGGAAAGACCAGACTTTCCCCACACAGAGCTATGGTGATTTACTTACATATCTTTGTTCGTGAACACATGTTTCTGAAGATGGTCAGAAGTAGATTCTGAAGATTAATTGCTAACTGTGGCAGCCATCCTTCAAGGATGACTTCAGGGACCCTCACCTCCTGGTACACACACCCTTGGATAGCTCCTTTCCACAGTCTGTGAATAATAGAAAATGGCAGAGGTGATGGCATGTGACTTCAGAGACCAGGTCATAGACAGTATTATCACATTTGCCTTCATCTCTGTGTCACTTGCATGGGGGAAAGCCAGCCACCACATCCTAAGGACATTTGAGCAGCTCCTTAGGGAAGCCTTCAGTCATCACCAGCACTGATTTGCCAGCCGTGTACATGGGCCACCTTGGAAGTGGATCCACCCACAGCAGTCAAACCCCTGCCTGCAACCCTCTGACTTCAACCTCATAAATGACCCTGAAGCAGAAGTGCTCAGACAGGCTGCTGCTGAATGCCTGCCCCACAGAAACTGTGAGCAGTAGCAAAGTGTTATGGTAGCTTAGGCTGTGGCCTGCTTTGTTATACAGCAACAGATAACTAATACGCTAGTTCCACAAAATGTACTAGAACTGTGGAGAGTGCTCCTCTCAATTTTTATTGTGAAGAATATTTGGGCTGCTGTGATGCATCACCAATCTATTGAAATATATGAATAAAATGTTTTCAGCCAAAGTCTATCCAAAAGGGTGCAAAGCCTCATGGAGGGAAGCAAAGCTCAGAAAAAGAAATGGATGCATATTAGATGTCAAACATGTGCTTATTGAGTTAAATTGAATTGAAATTGCAGACAGTTACAGATGAAGCACTTTACATTGTCACCTCACATGTTTATCGAATGCTGAACTACTGACGACAGCGTGCTAGTGGAAGGCTTCTGTGGTTAAACTTAGCGCAGTGGAACACCAGTTTGCCCAGCCACACCAGTTGGCAGATGTGCTGCAGGGCCCCACTAAGAGCAGCCTCTCTGGCTCAGTCTCTGGTCACTGAACAGCAGGAAGCCTGTCCCCAAATCCCTACCCGGGTCCCTCTGTGGCCTGGTTGTCATCGCTCCCTTTGCCTCTGCTGCAGGAGCTGGCAGTTTTGTAATAGTCACAGTGCAGCCTCCCCTCATGTAAAGCAGGTGGAATTATCCATAGCTGCTACCATTTGAGGCAGAAGCTTAGTTCTCTGGGGCCAGGCACATTTGAGGACACTCAGGTGTACTGCACTTCCGTGTGCCTCCCTGGTCTGTCCTCCTCATTCAAGCTTCTCTTCCTCCATTCCCACTTCCCTTACAGAACTTTTTCCTTTTCCATCTAGCACACTTCTTGCAGGAAAGGGTGGGTAGGGAGCTTTTCCCTGGTGGCTGGCCATCAACCCTCAGGTCTGGGCACTCTCCTCGCCCTTGAAGCTCATAGGCCACTCCTACAAGCAGACCCTGATGCCCTCCCCACCCATCCCACTGACCAGGGACACCCGCCTGATTTCTTAGTTTGCCCAAGCCTGGGCCCCCATCCAAGTTCTCTGAAATTGTATTTTACAATTATTCCAAAGCCCCCATGGTCCTCGGTGAGGAGCACATTTTTCTTCCAGCTGGTGCAATGAGGAGGTTTCAGCCCCCATCTTCAGGTGGCTCCTTGGGACAAGCTGTCCCCTCCTTTCTGATATTGATTCCCAAATGCCAGACAGAGGAGGGAATCTATGATAAGATGGGCGCTTCTTTCAAACCTAGTAAGTATTATAAACCTACTATGACTCAAGTTCAACCATCTCATTTTAAAATGTGACTAATTCCAGCTTCTGCTGGTGTGCCTTGCTGAAGAGCCAGGCGCGATGCTGAGAACAGGGCGTGTGTTCACCTTTCATCCTTACCCACCACTGAGAGGTAGAACCAGCTCTCCTGGTTCCCAGGAGACATGGAGACTCTGAGAAGTTAAGTCACTAGCCCAAAGCCACACAGCCTGTCAGATCTGAGACCTTTTTATGCCCCACTCTCCTAAAGCTGGCGGGAGCCTGGGAACACCACGTACCTGCCTTGCTTTGGTGGCTGAGGAAACAGAGGAACCCTGGTCTCTGGCTCCTCACTCCTGGCTTCCTCCTACTCCTGGCTGCCTCCCTTTGTCTGTGAAATTCTCTTTCTACACGCAGACGTGCACCATGTTTTTCCCTCCCTGCTCTGCAGAAAACCTCAAATAGTGGTGTCATAGAAGGACTTATGAGTAGCCTCTCAATACCTGGGTGCACCATGGGGCGGAGATGCCCAGTACTTGCAAGGTTCACTGAGATCTGGGGCCATGGGCTACCGACAGCCTTGAACTAGAAGCACAGACTTTAAGGAGCTGCCTCCCTCAGCGGGAGCTCCCTTCTCATGATGCAGAAAACAAGCCTCTAAAGAGGGACCGTGAGCGCAGTGGACAGGGCTCTGCAGGATCATCCCTGTGTGACCTGAGGAGGGAAGTGGTTCCCGTAAATGCCCAATGCCTAGAAGGGCCGTGCAGAGTTCGGAAGGAATCCTGCCCCATGCTCTATGGAGACCCACCCTGGCTGCAGCTCTGTTATTAGCAATTACAGCTCTACAATGGAAAATAAACACTTTCCCCAAAATGGGTCTGTTCTTTTTGTTTTAAGCTCTTATTCTTCCCAAAGGGGACAAAAGTGCTGATGATCTGCAAAGCTGTGAGGGGACTAGACAGGAGGGCAGTGACCCAGAGACAGCCCATGGGGCAGGGGTGCAGGATTATTCCTTAAGCCCAGAGCTAGTCTGCAGCTCTTCTGTGCCATTTGGCCCAGTTTTCTGGGGCCAGCTCTGGGTGACTTTTTCTCTGCCATCGTCACTGCTTTGTCAGTTCTTGTTCAAAGGTCCCCTGAGTTGTACAACTGCCATTGTCTGTCTCAGACAGTTCTTACACTCTCAGGTCTCAGAGCACATAAAACTGTTGCAGCTGCATATTGTCCATCAAGACTATGAAATTGGAAAACATGCTTGGATTTAGAATGCGTTCAGTTGAAAGTGAGACACTGGAGATGCCTCCCTCACGTGACCAGCAGCACCGGCCCTGCCCGCCCGGCTTTGATTCCAGCTGTTTCTCTCACATTCTCTGGCTGGCTCGCCAAGCTCGTGCCCCCTCCATTCTGCCCTCGCCTCCCCCCACCCTTGACCTTTGTGGTGTGGTAGAAGCAGATGGTCTTGCAGCCAGACAGAGGTTTTTCCCCTTGAAGTTGCTCTCCATCCCAAAAAGCTGGTGAGCAGGTACGTTTCTAGACAAAGCAATATTCTATCTTAACCAAGGCAGCACACACAATGGCGAAACACTTGGACTGAGAAATTGGGCTCTGAGAGACCTGGGTGCTAGTTCTGTCTCTTTTGAACACAACACAGTCTGGGACTACAGTCCAGTTACTGGGTCTCTCAGCCTCAGATTCCTCTGTGGCAATATAGAGATGTCACAGTATCTGCATCATGGGGTTGGCAGGCGAAGTGAAGGGGCCTTCAAAGTTTAGCACTGTGTGTGGCTCATAGCAAGTTCTCTCTCTCTCTCTCTTGTTTTTTTTTTTTTATTTATTTAGATGGAGTCTCTCTCTTGTCACCCAGGCTGGAGTGCAGTGGTGCAATCTCGGTTCACTGAAACCTCTGCCTCCCGGGTTCAAACAATTATCCTGCGTTAGCCTCTTGAGTAGCTGGGATTACAGGTACCCACCACAATGCCTGGCTAATTTTTTTGTAATTTTATTGGAGAGATGGGATTTGATCTTGTTGGCCAGGCTGGTCTCAAACTCCTGACCTCAAGTGATCCACCCTCCTCAGCCTCCCGAAGTGCTGGGATTACAGGCGTGAGCCACCGCACCCGGCCGTAGCAAGTTCTTAATAAACAGGGGCCTGTGTTGTGTTATGAGATGTTCAGGACATGGCCCCTGTCAGCTCCCAGCTCCCAGACAGCAGGGATTTTTGTACCATGATTATTTTGTGAACCCTCTGGCCCCTAAGGCTGTGCTGAGCATGTGCATCCCAGGGAGCTTACTGAGTCATCGTGGAATCTGCTGCTGAATGGACAGTCCATGGTTGAGGCCAGTGAACATGGCAGGACCTCTGTTTCCCTTGGGCAGCGGCTGGGGCGTAGCCTAGAGTCCTTCCCAGAGCCGAATGTAAGAAGCAAGGCTAAGCGTGGCTGGGTGAGTATATTCAGCATGTTATCTGCTGCTTCACATCCTTGCGTGGCCCTCAAGAGAATCCTCAGGACACGCTATCCAGGGCTCTGTGCTGTTCTCAGCTGATGCCTCTGTTCCTGCAATCGCATGGACTATTTCATCAAGAGGTAGCAAATCATCTACAAATAAGGGTTACAGGCTCTGTACAGGGGAGAGAGATGAAGGACAAATTGCATCCTCTGCCCAGCACTGGGGAGACTGCACCTGTCCCGTGCCACCTCCCAGGGCAGGTCCCTTTCTCCTTCCTCACCCAAGACAACCTGCTCAACATCCCTATCACCCAGAAATGGGGCTTGGGAGTTGGAGGACAGAGGAAAAAGAAACATTTATCAAACTGGAGAATGGGAAATGACCACGGACGGAGGCAAGGGAGAGAGCCAGGCCTCCACAAAGCAGAGAGGAAGCAATTTGACAATGAGGTGAAAATTGCCACTGCTGATTCTCCTGACACTCTGAGCTTTACCCATGGGCCCAAGGAAATCTGTCACTGGCTCAGGGAAACGTCTGCAAGGAACTGGTAATAGTTTAGCAATGGCCTAGTGACTTAGAATGAGATGGAGGCTGCGGCGGCACCAGGGGACATACCTCCTGTTTTTAACCCAAGATGATGAGATACGGAGACAGTTCTCTTCCCCACCCCGCTCCTCTGGTGACTGAGCCCATCAGCTCAAAAAGCCACAGGGACAGAGAGAACATGCGGTCAGGAGGAAACTCAGATTGAGACAGGGTTTTACAAGCACACTGTCTTGAGGGGGTGTTTGTGTGTGTGTGTGTTGTTTGGTTTGGTTTTCCTACAGCTGTTTTAATGAATGCACCTTCCCTTCATGCAGCCCTCCTCCTCTGTAGCATATCTCTGCTTTATGGCAAATGGGTTTTGATTCTGAAGCAAATTGACCTTGAAATAAGTTCCAGGATTTGAATTCTTACACCCCAGATGCTGGGTTTGGAACGCAGACTGCTCAATCAGCAGATTCCAGCTCCAGCTCCTGCATCTGGAGGGGGACACTGCATTTTGTCAAACTATTAGGCAAAGTCAGAATTGTGGGGCTGGATGCTGCGAGGCTGGGGCAGGCAGACCCTAGGTGTGCTGCCGATGTCAGGGTTCCCTCTGTCCTTCTCTCTGATGGCGTGTGTGTATTCCTGTGTAACTGAGGCCACTTGGGAATTTTGCAGAGGGTGCTGAGAGTGGAGGGCTGCAAGAATCTAGGGTGACGTGGCTACAAAGCTCTGATCACAAACCCATCATGTCACAGGGAAACTGAGTACATTTTGTGGAAAGAAAGTGTGTGCTTCGTACGTGCATATGTTTAAGAAGATTATCTTCATCTTAGTTTTACTGAGTTCCCGATTCTACTGCGATTGTGATTCAGGGATTTTGTTGTAACAGACCCAAAAACAGCAAGTATTTATTGAGCATCTACTGTGTGCCTGGCAATGGAGCAACTATCTTTAAAGTGAAAGTATGAGCTGAGCTGAGTCCCCTCGTGACTGCATGTGCTCAGCATGAGGCAAGCGTGTGCTCAAGGCTGGTGTCTGAGTGCTGAGCAGTACGGGTGATGGATTTAATTTAAAGGAGATTCTGGTGGCTTTAATGTGTCCAAGTGTTATGTTGTTCCGAACTGAAAGATGAATGGAACTGGCAATATAGGGGCTTGTGTGAACAGAACTAAAATGTCCTCCACCAATTTTCAGCTTCCACAACACAAAGGATTGTTGAAACTCAGTTCTTTCCCCTGGGGTTTTTGTTTTTGAGGCTGAAGCAATGAAACAGATCACTGCAAAGACAACCAGATGCCTTTTGTAGATGATAGGGGTGAATCTAGACCAGAAGGCAGATAGGCAGGGGGCTGGGAGGGAGAGCCACACAGTGTGCTGTCTGACCTTGAGATGGACAGGGAGGGGGCTGTCTTAGAAGAACCAGAGCCTCTGGGCCAGCGCCGGGCTACTCTGATGTGGCCTGGGCTACAGCCTTTGGGATGAGAGCCAGGCAGAGAAATAGGTAGGGAGTTGGTGCTAAAAAAGCAATCCCAGAAAGGCTTGAGGCTGCTCATTTGCATGCTGTGCATTTCTTTTCCAGTAAGGGAGACCTTTGGGAGTGATTTTTATAGAAGAAGCAGTTAGGTATAACTCTGGTTACAGCAGAAATTCAGCAGATCCAAGACCTCAAAAGGCCTCCAGAGGTTGCTTAGTGCAGCCCCTTCCCCCAAGCAGGTCTGTGCCTACAGCCATTCCAGAACAATAGTGTTTCATTTTAAATATTTCTCAGGAAGGGTATTTCGTAAACTCCCTGATGCACTGGTACCAAAACAAAGCCTAGCAGAAAAAGAACCAAATTTTCTCTGGACTATGGCCAAGTGCAATCCAAGATGGATACAGATGTTGCAAAAGCAGCCAGTTAGTCAGCAAACGTGCCAATATACCTCTTCTCTGTGCCCTCTGGTGACACGCTTTCCGAACTGAATGAGTTCAGTATTGCTTGGGGCTCGTATTTGACTCTGATTCATTCTGGTGGGAGCAACGTTCTAAGTTCGAGGAAGAGAGGTGGGCAGAAGACTTTGCTCCCAGTAACATCAGGATGTGAGCCCACTTTAAAACCTCCCCTATGCTCAGATAAGATGGAAATTGAGCTTAAATGCTAGTTACACACATTCTATAATTATCTTGCATTTTAGCAAATTCAGGGATAAATGAGTATTGAAAAGCCAACATGTTCTGGAAGCAGAAGGCTTAGAACATGCTCTATGCATGGATAGACAGGAACATGTTCCGATGAGCTAGAAGTTGTGTGCGGTATAAGACTGCCCATGTGTATCCATCACCAACTATTTATGCTACCAATGCAAGATGGTATTCCTGAAGAAATGAGAGTGAAAACATAGAAAATCATAATTGTCTGGCATGTTTTCAGAGCATATGTAGAGTGATTAGGTAGGACAAAAATCCTGTGAATAAAAATATGATGAGAATGGAAGAACTAGTGCTAGGCTCGAGAGGTTTGCGAAAACAAACAACAACAATAGCAACAAAAAGATGTGAAGAGCTTTGCCTTTGGAGGGCGTAGCTGGAGTTTCTGAGATGCAGGAGCACTCCACAGTAAATAAGCCCATGAGAGAATGCACAGACATACCGTCTGACGACAAGGGAAGCATGCTGGGCATTGAGTGGCAAAGCCCGAATAAGGAAAGTGGAGGCAGTCAAATGGAAGCCTGCCATGGTTATCAAGGAAGTTTCCTTTCTCCTTGCACCATAAAATAATAGGGGGAGGCAGCCAAGACTTGCCAGTCTCCCAAATGCTCCCACTCTAACTTTATGTAAAACACTTGACACAGTCAGAAAAACCTGGAACACATATATCTCTAGTAACACTGAGGCTGGGACACACACCAAAGGCTGTGGGAGTACAGAGGATGAGCAACTCTTTTGCAGTAGCTGAGGGTCAGGAAGGAAAAGCAGAAAGAAAGAAATTGAAAGTAGATATGGATTTAGTACTACGTTGCAGCATTTTGTCTTTAAAACCATAGTTTATCAGACTAAAATGGTGGGCCATTGGCAACAGACAGAACACACTCAAGAAAGAGGGAAGAAAGAACACAATTGGCCACAAAGTGAAAGAGTCAAGACGCAAATTTTTCATGAAAAGGAGAGATAGAGCCAAATGGAATTAACATTAGATTTTATGAAGAGCAGCAGATGTGGTGTAGAAAAAGTGTAACAGATAAGTCACCCAGTAAAATAGCAAATAAGGATATGGGAGTAACATCTACCGCTAAACATCTTTTTTTTTTTTTTTTTTTTTCCTTGCTCTGTCACCCAGGCTGGAGTGCAGTAGCATGATCTTGGCTCACTGCAACCTCTGCCTCCCGGGTTCAAGTGATTCTCCTGCCTCAGCCTCCTGAGTAGCTGGGATTACAGGCACACACTACCAAGCCCAGCTAATTTTTGTATTTTTAGTAGAGATGGGGTTTCACCATGTTGGCCAGGATGGTCTTGATCTCCTGACCTTATGATCTGCCCGCCTCAGCCTCACAAAGTGTTGGGATTATAGGCATGAGCCACTGCACTTGGCACCACTGAACATCTCATATACTAAAGCACACAATAAGAATAGCCAGTAAAGATACTACGAGACTATATCCAAGAAGGCAAGTTCTATGACTCTAAGTTTGAAATAAAGTTTTCTTTACAGACATTTTCCCTGATTTCTAAGCCTCTTCAGCTGCACCAAGGGTCTCCTCATGTCTGCAGCTAAAACCATTTTCAAGTCATCATCTTCTTTAAAATCCCTTTCCTGGTCTTCCTACCTCTTCCCATCTCCCTTCCTATTCACTACTCATGAGGCAGAATGATCCTTTTCAAACATAATTAGACCACATCACTCCCCACTTACATCTCCCAGTGACTTCTCATTCCATGTAGAAAACAATTCAAATGCCCCATCTGGCTCACAAATCATCCCACATCCTGGCTGGCCCATGATCCCATTCCTACCACCTCCCCTTGCTCACTCAGCCCCAGCTACATGGGCTTCTTGCTGTCCCTCAAACACACCAGGCATAATCCTGCCTCAGGGCCTTGGCACCTGCTGTTCCCTCTGCCTGAAATGCTCTTGCCCCTGAAATACATATGGGCTGCTCGCTGACTTCACTCAAATCTATGCTCCCATGCTATTTCCTAATGGAGTGGGTCCACCACCTGCAGGCCTGCACTGTCCTTCTTCATAACACGTAGTGCTCTGGGATTGTAGATCGCATATCTGCTTGTTATTGTCTATTATCTGTCACTTAGACTAATATGTACTTTCTGTGATAGCAGCAGTTTTGTCTGTTGGTCCACTAATATATTCTCCATGCCTGGAAGAGTACTTGGCACATAGTAGATGTCCAATAGCTACTTCTTAAATGAATGAATGAATGAATCATAACTATAAATTATGCTAACCAGTGCAGCACTAGCCACTAACTAATGTGATGCTGCCAGACACAAAGCTTGTAATTGTATGTTGAAAGAAAACAGAAACCGGAATGATGTAGCACGTGAGAGCAGGAAGAGAATTCAGGGTTAATTGAGCTCACTCCCTGTTAAGGTAATGAAACTCAAAATGTCTAATAATTTATTAATGTTCACATAACTAGTAAATGGTGGCCCAGGTATTAATTTACGTCTCTGTATTCACTGGCCAGAGTCTTGTTTGTTTACACTACCCAGCTAGGTATTTATCCCCTAAAAACTAGGATTCTAATAGAAAAAGCCAAATGTACTAAGTTGACAATAATTTAAGAACAGGTGTAAAGCATCACTTTTTTTGTCAAGTGGTCAGGAGATGAAGAGGGGATAGGAGAGATGTTCCTGGGGACATCTCCGGAGAAAGCTTTTTCTGTAAGTTTCTAAATGACGGTCATGGCCAAATACAAGGGCAAGTGTGCTGTCTGTCTCTAAATGCAGAGCACACATCAAGTGCCACCCTGTCAAAGAGGAAGCTACAGGCCTGGATTAGTGGTGTGTGCCTATAATCCCAGCACCTTGGGAGGCTGAGACAGGAGAATTGCTTGAGTCCAGGAGTTCAAGACCAGGCTGGGCAACGTAGTAACACCCTATCTTTACAAAAAAAAAAAAGTTTTCTTTAATTAGCTGAGCATGGTGGCCTGTGCCTGTAGTCCCAGCTACTGAAGAGGCTGAGGTGGAATGATGGCTTGAATCTGGGAGGTTGAGGGTGCAGTAAGCTGTGATTATACCACTGCATTCCAGCCTGGGCAACAGAGCAAGACCTCAACTCAAAGAAAAAAAAAAAAAAAAGGAAGCTACAGACAAGAGGGGAAAGAATTGTTTCCATGTGGAAGCTTTCGAGAAACAGGGCCAATATTTGGGGGCCTAGATAACAAAGAACCATACAGAATCAGGGGCAAAATGTCCTTTCAGTCTCTCTTTGGAAGTCTCTCTTTTGGAAAAGTACATGAGCCAGGAAAGCCACATGCCTGAGAAGGGTCCCGTGGCTGTGGTCCTGGCAGGCCCACACTGGAGAAATGTGTGGGCAGAAGACATTAGCAAAGGGCCTGAGTGGGAGGTTGGGGGGACCATGCACAGGAAGCCAAACTATTCCACGGGGAAAATGGAACAGAAGATAAAGTTCCTGTAATTAGGTAAAAGTGCTAAAAAGCCAGCAAGTTTCATCTATTAAATATAATGTGACCTGATGGGTACCCATGAGCTGGTAAGAACGGAGGAAAGATGTATGAAAATAAAATAGGTGAATATGTGTTTCATTTACTTCTTAGTTTGCATAATCATAAGTAAACCAGCATGAAAGTGATGCCTCGGGCCCTGGGCCATGTCCATCCTCGGCTCCACAGCTCAGGGACAGCCGCTCATTTGTATGCTCCGTGTCGCCGAGATTCAACAGCATTTGGGGAAAGAATGAACAAATAATTTATTTCTTACTTGAAAAGTTAATTCATTTCTATTAATATTTCATTTATTACCTCTAAATTGACCAGATTATTAAATTAACCATTATTTGGTAGCCAAAATTTTGCTGTACACACAGAATATAAATTGATGATATCTACTCCGTGACCACACAGTTAAGAAAGCACTGAAGTCAAAGGAAGAAAAACGGCGTAAATCTGCTTCAGTTCTGCCCCTAGGCCACTGTTTTCGGTCATGTTCTGTTGCAGGCAGGATGAGACAGTAGAGATGTGTCCTGATGTTCCCCTCCCTGACAAGAGCACCCCAGCAACTCTCCTGTTGGCCCTTAAGCTAACAAGCTGAGCAATAGCACCGACCCTCCAGGAGTGCTCCTCGGGTGGCATTCATCTGCCAACATCACGATTTTGCATTTGTCACTAACACACTGGTTGCCTTCCGTCCAGGTGCTCTCATTGGTACACTAGACTTCAAATTGGAGTTCTCCTGAATAAAACAGAAAAAGAGAAAGAGGAAGAGGAGGGGAAATAGCTCTGAAGAAACAGCTTATCTCAAATGATAACAGAAACTCACCTGCTCAGGAGACCCACAGCAATCACGGGGCGCCCATAGATACAGGGGCTTCTCTATACTGGAGTTTTACTTTATAAGCCCACCATGCAGTGGAGAGACTACCTTAAGTGGCAGTGTGGGTGTGAAGTTTGCAATCAGACTATCAAGGCTGACTTTTGATTCTCTTGTGTGATCGCTGGGTGACCTTGAGAAAGTCACTTTCCTTCTCTGGGCCTGAGCCCCTTCCTTGTCAGCGTGGATGGCCATCCTACCTCCCAGGACTGTTTTGAGAATCCAGTGGAAATATATGTGAGAAAGATTTGCACCCAGTAAAAATCATATACAAATATGAGGTATCATTAGAATGAGTTCCTTTTGATTATTCCATAACTAAAGCCCTTGGCTCAAGTCCGAGACAGATGCCATGCTGTCCACCGAATTCCATTTTATACCAAATCATGTTAGAGAGTCCAAAGTATTTCCATTTTAAAATCCCATCTTCGGCTGCTTGCATGTTTAAATGAAAATTCATTTGGATAGCAGCATGCTAGGAGCAAGACAGCAGTAACTAAATAAACAACTAATCAGCGATGGGTTAGGCCTCTCTATAGGGACGCGGATGGAGGACACTTGCAGTGCGCCTGCCTGGAGTGACCCCAGCAGATGGTTTTGGGCTCCAGTGTGTCCCCCTCTGGGCCAGGCCCACTCTCCCTCCCTTGGGAGGAAGCACACAGCCCAATTTAAGCACCCAATGTGTAGGCTGGGAATGGAAAGGAGATAATGGTGTGTGTTTGCTTTGTTAACTTATCCATTTTGTATCCTGCTTTTCTTCCACTGTTAGCCAAGGAAAAACCTCGGGGCTGCCGTAGCTGGGCAGGAGGAAATGAAGGGCCTACCCTGGCCGCTCCGACCTTGAGTCTCCTCATCCACTCTCACTCACAAAGGCAGTTGCTCTGACCGAGGTCACTAAAGGCTCTTAATTCTTTCAGTGAAAGACAGTGATGGAGCCATGTCAGGGTGTTTTTGCCCCAGTCATTTCCTGGGGGCACCTTGTACTCTGTGCAGAGGCTGTGTCCTCACATTTGTGATTGAAGGCACAGGCAGACAATAAGGTTCAGATTCCATTTTCTTGGCTCATAAGGGCGATTCTCTGGCAGGTCCCTTAGTGCCGTCCGGCCTGGGTATCCTGTCCCTCTGCGTCCTGCCCTTATTCAAGGACCAGCGTTTCCAGCACATCATTCAGTGGCAACACGGCATCGTGTCTCTGCATTTAGACGGTCACTGATCAGCACTGTGATCTCAGGCAGCTGATCTCAGATGATGGCAGCACAGTGGTCTCATTAGCGTCCTCATCTGTAGGATGGGCACAGCACTATTTACTGCACAGAGCAGTCCTAAATATTAAATGTGGTCCTGCAAGTACAGAGCTAAGCCAGTGTCTGTAGCCTCATAAGCCAGGGACATCACAGGAGGTCTTCCCAGTGGCTCCCACCCAGAGCTCATCCTGCTACAAGTTCTGAGCCATTGGAGAGCTCCTTCTACTATTTGCTGATTCATTAGGGCCTGCCTTTGACAGTAGGACTCATGGCCACTCATAGTGTTGTATTACTCATAGCACTTAACATTTTACTAAGCATAGGATGGACATTTAACAAATGATTGTTTTGTGCTTTGTGAAGTCAGATGCGCCCATCCATGCTAATCACAGAGGAATCCACAGCCTGTGCACAGGGCGAGTCCCTCTATCTTTGGTTCATGCTTCAGTTTGCTGGAGCCATTCATTCATTCTTTCCTGGAGTATGTCTCACATGCCTACTGCATGCCAGGAATCCAGGAGGTGGTGATGATCAGGCAGCCAGGATTTCTGTCTCCACAGAGCATACAGTTTAGTTGGCTGCATTCATATACCTAAAGCATTTTTGCTCCCTCAAAAAGAAATTATCAATGATTCCAAGTACTTAAAAATCACCATAACCTGAAAAGCTTGCTGGGTTGTAAGTAACAACCTCACCTTATTCTGTTTATCTGTCATTGAGCTGGAAACAGTTACAAAGTAGGATGTGCTACACTGCCTATTGAGTTTATTTTGTCTTTTATACAGAAATCAACCTTGTAGAGGAAACCACATCATTTAAAAAAATACTCAAGCTCTATTTTAAGGGTGTAAAGTGATCACATTTTCTGGAGATGAATGTGTCCCTTCGAAAGCACCTGACTACATCAGAGGCCGAAATGCAGATGTGGGGGGCCACCCTGATAAGGTCCCCCCATGACGGTCGTTATGGACCCCTCTGAGCAAGGGGAGACTCTCTTATTCCATTTCTGAAAAGTGGCAGAGGAAGGAACAGGTGCCTTCGGGATTCAGAGTTAATCAAATCCACAAAAGGCAATCCAGTCACTTCTTGGGATTAATAGAAATTAGTCCACTGGAGACTTCTTAGAGAAAGAAAAGCAGAGAGACAGAGACAGAGAGACAGACAGGCACAGAGAGAGACTGAAAAGATGAAGGAGGGAGGATAGAAGAAAGGCTTCATTTTTTTTTTTTCAGATAACGTTCCCCAATAACATACATATAGCCTGGTGCACAGAATGCCAGCTCAATGAATTATCACAAACTAAACACACTCAAATAACCAGCATGCCAATAAAGACACAGAATGAAGCCCGCAGGAATCACCAGGACCTGTTGTGCTCACAGCTGCCCTCTTCCACAAGTTAACCTCCAACTTGATGCCAGTCTCCCTAGATAAGTGTGCCTGCTTTTCAACTCACATGAGTGAGATCACAGAGATTCTTCTCCTCTGTGGCTGGCTTCCTCTGTTCCACGTGTGTTTGTGAGATTCAAGCATGTTGTGGCCTATATTTGTGGTTGTCACTCTCATTGCTGTGTAGTGTTCCATTGTGTGAATATGCTACACATTATTTTATCTACTGTACTTTCGAAGGGCATCTGGGTAGTTTGCAGCTTTTATCTGTGGCACGTGGCTACAGTGCACATTTTTGTACAAGGCTTTTTTTGTGAATATATGCCCTTATTTTGATAAGGGATGAGATAAATTCAATTTATTTATTAAAATAAATTTAACTTCAAGAATCCAAGTAACTTTATAGATGTTGAAATTATTACATAAAGAGTCATAGAAGAGAAGCCTTTGATGTTCAAACACACATGGAGAATATACCTATTAAACAGTACTGAGGAAGATATTTAAGTGTACTGAGACACTTCTTCAAATATCTCTTTGTTGTGATTAGTAACTGCTGTAGTGTTAATAATTACTAATACTACAAACGTATATGATATACGTAATTACTAATATACAAACGTATATTCATTATTATAAATGCTAATGCTTGGTTGTTTGGGTAAAGAGTTCTATTTTGTCCCTAAGATGAGTGAGGACATGTGTGAAATACATAGTAGTTGCTGATTCACACTTATAGGGAAGTTGTCTCTTCTTCCAAAGGGTGGCAGCTTACCTCAGTTGCAGGCAAAGGATTCCTCAATAGGAGATGATCAGCTTTAAAATACTGGTCTTGCAACTCCTCATGTGTAAAGCAACAACAAACATTGCAAACCAGGACGTGATGGGCAAAAGGGGAAAACAGGCATTAATTAGAAGACATTTACACTCACTCAAATGATTGAACAAGAACCCAAGAATCTGCAAGGAGGAGAAGGCTCCTAGACAATCTCTACTTATTCTCCATCTGCAACCTGCAGCTAGACTTCTTCCATGGCCCAGTTCTCCCCAACAAAACGATTGCCATCCTCTGCTTCTTAATGTGCCAAGAAAGCAAAAACTAACTAAATGAATGAACAAATGAATGAGTAAAGAAAAAGAGCCCAGCCCTTGTTCCCTGAATTGCTTCCTCCACCTGCTCCTAATAGGGAAGCCACCTTATGAATTACAGCTGCCTGGGCAAAGCTCTGAGGAACCTGTAGGCTATCTCACTTCCCTTTCACCCGCTGTAGGGTAATGAGATGCGAGGCTCTGGCGTGTTTGACAAGCTGGTTGCTCCAGCGGGCTCAGGGGCTGGAATGGGAGATTAATTAATGCTAAAAGACACAGTTTGATGTGGCAATGAAATTTCGATTATAATAATCTCTAATTATCTTGTACCTCGAGTGCCCTGGCTCTCCCAGGTGTTTCTTCTTGGTTGGAGATTGCTATTTGTGCATGAATAAAGCAGGCGGCTTTTATTTATTTTTTTTTGTGGGGGTTGGGGGTATGGGGAAGGACGTAAATAGGAGTGGAAAAAGAATATACACTGCCATGTTTGAGAGCAGAGGAATGTCTGAGGTAGAGTGTCTCTGAGGAAAGTATAGCATTCGAGGAAAGTAAAGTTCACATTACTTTATAGCAAATGTTACTAAGACAAGATAAAGGCAAACGTAATAAAGATACTAGACTAAACTGGAATTCTTATATCTTGACTATTGATGGCCAGTCAAAGACCTCCATGACTAGATTATACCATCTCTAAGACTATTGGAGAAAAAGGGTCAAAGACAAAATTAAACCTCATCTGGGCGGGCAAGGTGGCTCATGCCTATAATCCCAGCATTTTGGGAGGCTGAGGAAGGTGGATCGCTTGAGTCCAGGAGTTTGAGACCAGCTAGGCAACATACTTACACCCCATCTCTACAAAAAATAAAAAATTAACCCAGGCATGGTGGTGCATGCCTGTGGTCCCACCTACCCTGGATGCTGAGGTAGGAGGATTACTTGACCCCAGGAGGTCAAGGCTGCAGTGAGCTATGATTGTACCACTGCATTCCAGCTTGGACGACAGAGTAAGACTCTGTCTTAACAAATGTATATATAAAGCCTCATCTTTCCAGGTGCCATTAGGAGTCCTCTTTATAATAGGGATTCCACTCTAGAAAATGAATACAGGTTTCCATGTTTTAGTGCTTGGACAAAGGAAATAGAACTTTCATAGAGGAGAAGAAGGATTTCTCACTCCCATCTCTGACAGTGTATGCCCTAAGTCCCCTGCAACTTAAATATCTATGGTAATTGTCATGTTTGCAAAGACAATGTGGACTATTCCAGGCTGTGAAACTCGAATTCTTCAAGATTGCTTAGAAAGTTGGGAGGACCCACGAAGCCACTAAGGGAATTGACAGTCCACCTTCTGCAAGAACACAGAGGGAGGATGTGAGGAGACAATCTCCCACACTCCACACACTCTGCAAAGCATCAGACTTATTCACAGATCTTCCATGGGTGACCCCTTCCTCCCAGTAATTAATTAACTTCTCTAAATCTGTTTTTCTCATTTGCAAAATGTGGAAAAGTTATTAATAGTTTATGAAGATTATCTTCATGTGATAATAGGCCCGGTCCAGTATTTGGCATGTAATAAATGCTTAATAAACACAGTTATCACCAAGAATATTTTAAACATTCTCAAGCCCTTTGCCCAAGCACACAGACATTTTACAAGATTTTAGGTAGAATCATGAGTGTGTGTCTGTGTGCGTGTGTGTGTGCACGCCAGCATATTGGAACTAACTGCCCTTCAACTTTATTTTGGGCCTGTCTGGCAGCCAAGAGTCAGACACCAAATGGTACTCATGTCTCTCTCATCCTCACTCCCAGTACCAATTATCTTGCTCTCTAAGAAAATGTCTGCCTGCCCCTGAGCCTTCTTACCTGTCAGGAGTATTGGTGATGCCTCCAGACCAAGGGACACCTGAGTTGAAAACTGGAAAGGACCTTCCTCACTGTAAGACACTAAACGGTGGGCTGAAGTGCTAAAGTGCTGTTCATGTTTTTAAAGACCAAAAGGGGGCCCTGAGGAACTGCTGCAGCTCTGGGGCAGAGGCAGATGTCCAGTTGGGGTGATGGGCCATGAGCCCAAGAGCCAGGGCTGTGGCGTACAGGCGGAGAGTGCGGCAGGAGATGGGTGTGGTCCTGCCCAGAGGCAGGTGCTTTGCTCATTTTGGGGCATCTGTGCATGGTGTGGTGTGGGTGGGGACCAAGTTGAAGGAATCGGCAATAAGCCGTGTCTGTCCAGTCTGTTTTCTGCTCTATGTTAGTGCATGGATTAGGAATAGGGAGATTTGGGACAATGCCCTTGTGCAGCTTGTGGCTGAGGGTTTGAGGAATTTTTCTATCATCCCTTTAAATGAAGATGACAGAGGTCTTCCCAGGGACTTAATAATAGATTCAATTAAGAGTAAGGCCATGTGGCTGCAAATACATTAAAGATTTTTTTTTTCCATTCTGTAGAACAAGTACAGAATGTCTATGTCATTTCAAACCAGGCTCTCTTAATCTGATTATGTCCAGTTGTGATAGAATGGAGTCAGGCTTTGACCTGAGCCCAAAGAAGCTGTCCTGTACCCACCCACCACTGTTCCCAGCTTGCATGGCTGCCCAGGCCCTGGAAGGGTCTTATACTTAGAAAAGCTTTATATTCTTACATGAAGGACAGAACAGGCAGCTATATGGTGAGGAAATGTACAGACACAAATATCCATATACTGAATAATTGGCTGGCTGGGGAGAATGGAACACTCTGTTGCCTCTTACTCACACTTATCTGCTTAAAATTGCTTCTACTGATGGAAGCCCCAGGAAGAAGGCGGCTTGCTTACAAGAATCACCCTGGAGGATGCATGGCTACATGCACACAATTTCGAAATGAGAGTATTTACATTCGGTTGGTGCAGCTGAACAGAGGACAGAACCTCATTTGCTTTCCATTACACTCACACTTGGTGTGTAAGAGTAAAGGACTCAAACTGGTATTTTGCTAAAGGAGTGTATCTGTTAGGACTAGGTTTCCTTGCAAGTAACGGAAACCTGGAAAGTAAACACTTAAATAATACAGACATCCATTTTTCACATGCAAAATTCTGAAGATAGGGAGTCAGGGCTGGTGTGCTGCCTCTGTAATCTCCCAGGATCTGTGCTCCTCTGCACCATCCCTGGTGTGATGCTTGACCTCATGGTCTCAGCCAGAGCCACAGCCATCCCAGAATTCTCCTTCCAAGCAGTACAAAGGGAGGAGGAAAGGTCAAAGAGCGTAAGCCAACTGTTTTAGGAAAATTATTGGAAGCTCCCACACAACCCTCCTGCTAGCTGGAGCTTAATCACACGGCTCCATCTACCGGCAAAGGAGGTCGGGCCATGGTCTCTATTAAAAATCAATGATTCTATGAAGGTGAGAATGGATATTGGCATAGAAAGTTAGCAATCTCTGCCTTGGATCAGGAGAAATCCCTTACATTTAATATCTAAAAATCTGATATTCCCAGGAGTAGATGCTTCTCAAATATATATTTTTTTCTCTCTGCCAAGCCGTAACTTAATCTCTTGTGACTAATCCTAGCTTCAAAGATTTGGACAAGCTCTTTAGATTGAATCTAGGGAAAACCTTGGAAATGTTCAAGTTTACTTTGACTTTTCTGTGTTCTCAGTGTTTCTTTTTTTGCATTCTACTTGAGTTAAAGAAGAATCTTTGCATGATAAGAGTTTACTGATACTGTTGATCGGTACACAAAGTATTTCCTCTTTCCTCTGCATTCATTCACTTTGCATAGTCTGTACAGCCCAGTAATGGAAATGTGATCTACAGTCAGAGGACAAGTCAAAAGTTGAAGACTCTTTTAGAAGATCAAATCAAGATCCAATAGGCTCTTTCAGAAACTTGCATTTCCTCTTTGCTGTATCCCTCCCGGGTCAGATCATGATTATCACCGCCTGCACTGGGATCTCTTGGAGGTTAATTAGTTATCTGTATTGCAGCTTGAGTCTTTTATTGAATAGTTTTCTCTCCTTATCTTTGGCATACTACATGAAATTTTAACTAGGGTTTTTAGGGATTTAGAATTTTTTCCCTATGAAAACTTAATTTTGAATGGTGTCTTTGTGATATTATTCTTGGATAAACTAACACTAAAACTGTGCTTTCAAAAAGCAAAGCTTTTCTCAATTATTATTGTCTCATATGTCCCACAATGGCCAGCCAGCTTTTCATTACCATCCAGTGAACTCTGCTCTGTTGATCAGAGTGAAATCAAATAACTGAGGAAGTACGGCATAGCAGTTAGGCACTCAGGCATGGATTCAGAAATATGCGGAATTCAGTAGGGCTCTGGCACCTACTAACAATTTGGTTACTCTCCCTGGCTTTCAGATTTGCACCCGTTAAATGACAATAATACCTATTGTGAGGTGTTGTGAAGAGTTTATGGGACAATGTATGAAAAGCATGTAGCTTACTAAGTGTTCAGTAACTGCAGTATGTGTGTATGTATCTCAGGCAGAGAAAACCACGCAAATCACAGAAAGCACCTGAACTAAAAAAAGTTTTCAATCAACCTAACTTGTCAATTTCAGATTCTGTTTCCTGTCCATAATATTGCTAGAAATTATCAAACCAAGGTAGATTTTTAAATAATAATGTATTCTGCTCTCTAAAAGTCCTGTCTTATGTTAATAAAAAAATGAAAGCCCCTAAGAGACTGAAATATTTTTAAAACTACGTTTTCAATACAGACAGTAGCAATTGACTCACAACAAAAAAGATGTGGAATTAAGCACTGTAGTACTTCCTCCCACGTTCCCATTAATTATGTCATTATTTTTCCATTGGCATTCACTTTCATTTCTACAATTTCCGTAATTGTTTGGTCCTAATTTTAAATGTTAATGCATTAAAATTTTACAATCAAAGGAGTCTGTTGTCTCCTTTTCCTCCACTGTGATTGGCCCATGCATTCTTGTATATTTCAGAATGTCTGCCCTGTATCTTTCAGGCAACTCGGCTGCCATAATGTTTTGGGATGACATTTTATTTCTTTCAAATTCTAGTAAACACTGCTCTAATATCATCTAGCATTGAATGTTACCTTGGAGAAGTCTGAGATTATCTTTTATTTATATTATTTTATTTATTTCCGGGGACTTCTCTTTATTTTTTCCCTAGATACTAGATATTTTTTACTTTATCCTCAATGCTAGATTACTTAGTAAGCATATGTTTCAGCACCCATTATTCTGAAACAATTTTTCAAGGAATATAGAGTACTTTTTAGATCTGCAGATGTGGCGATTTCTTAATTTCAAGGCCATTCTTCTGTATTATGTACTTGAATATTTTTCACTGTATTTATTTGGTGCTGAAGCTCTTTGTGTCAGGGATAGCATTTTTTTAAGTTGGATTTGCTCTATATTAATGATTTTCTCCCTAATTGCTTGAGTCATGTTGTGTTGTTTTTCTCGGCACTGACTAACAATATCTCAAATCTCCCCTTTATGCCAGTGTTTGAATTGTCCCTTGTGCCCCCTCTTTTATTACTGGCTTCCAATTTGTTAGTCCTAAAATGGTCCCCACTTTGGTCTTGGATCCATAGTCTCACTTCTTCATCTCAGTCCGAAGGTTTATAACTTTTCTTTAAGTCTTGTTTTATATTTACACCCATGGTTTTTGTTACATAATTGTACAGGACAAAGCTCTCATGGACAATGGTCTTAGACCATTTTCACCTTAGCTTTTCTTCCAGACAGGGTTCTTCCTTTGACATTTGAAAGCAGAGTTTCTTTTTCATTTCTTATTTGTTCTTTTCCCCCCTTTTCTGGAATATGTTTGTAGAGCTGCCATAGCACTACTTTTCATCTTGGTCATGCTCGGGCAGCTTTGTTCAGACCATCTATTTGTTCAGATGGTCTCTTCCTGCTGCATCCAAAAGCTACTCAGAGATGCAGGTGTTTGCCATTCTAATCCACTTTGCCAAAGCCTGAGGCTCCAAAGTGGGGGACACATCAGCTGAGCCTGTTTGAAGCACGTCTTAATGATTGGGTTCTGATTTATCATTTTTGTTGTTGTTAAATGCTGACTCCCCAAAATCTAGCATGAACTGGGGAGTATTTCCCCCATTTCATTTTGGAACACTGAAGACCACATCAGTCAGCAGGAAACCAAAACTCTTTCGATGATTTTCCCTTCCTTTTTCACATATTTTACCCATCCCTTATGTCCCATTGACTCTAAATGGAACTTAATGTCTTGTGTATTGAATTGAAAGTGAGGCTCTACAAAATTAATTATCATGGCTTGATTCAATCTCCAATCTCTGAAACTTAGAGTTTTCTATAAAGTTTTGAAGGTTGTTCTGTCTTCTAGTCTTCAAAGGAGTTTAAGTTTGCTGCATATCCTTTTCACTGTTCGAATCAGGGTTCTCTCTCTCTCTCTCTATCTCTCCCTCTCTCTCTCTCTATCTCTCCCTCTCTCTCCCTCTCTCTCTCTCTCTCCCTATCTCTCCCTCTCTCTCCCTTTCTCACTCTCTCTCTCTATCTCTCCCTCTCTCTCTCTCCCTCTCTCTCCCTTTCTCTCTCTATCTCTCCCTCTCTCTCCCTGTCTCCCTCTCTCTCTCTCTCCCTCCCTCTCTCCCTCTCTCCTTCTCTCCCTCCCTCTCTCTCTCTCCCTCCCTCTCTCTCTCTCTCCCTCTCTCTCTCTCTCTCCCTCTCTCTCTCTCTCTCCCTCTCTCTCTCTCTCTCTCTCTCACACACACACACACACACACAGCCATACAATTTAGAAGAGCAAACAGCTGGACATAAAACCTATTTTGGTCTTCTTAATGAATCAGAACTCCTACCACAGAGAGTGATTTCTGAATCAAATTTTATAGGGAGAGGTTCTGTTTCTCATGGTATATTACGCTCAGACAATGCATATTAGGGCAGAGAGAGAAAATGAGACAGCCCAAAATCATGAATATCCAAAGCAGCCCAACTCTATCTCTTCAAGGCTATGTTGAACCAAAACCCCCTTGTGAGCTGTTCTGAGTTGCAGATCTGTTTGCACATGAGCTTGGAGCACACTGGGTAAACAGGAGTGGTTGGTAAATTCTATTTCACTTCACCAGTGAGCTGAAAAAGCATTGGGTAATATGTTATGAGTTGTAGATCTGTTTGATTGCATTGTTGCAAAGTGGGAATTGTTTTGCAACATAGATTCTTAATCACGGAGGCATCTATGATTGAATGCGTCGAAAATTGGCTGAAATTGAAAGTTAACTATACTGCAGACGGCTTATTCTGGTGTATAATTGAAAATAAATTCTAATAACTCTTCTTGAAAGAGCTGCTCAGAGGAAATTTCAAGCCCCCTGGAAAAAAAAAAAAGTGCTTTCTCAAAGAGACTGTCTCTCTGCATAATACAGTAATGAAAATAAAGCTCTCTTCTAAGCCTAAACTAGCTTCTCCATGATGCGAATGCACTGACCAAAATATGTCGATGTTGAACACTTGCAGACTTATTTTGTAATGTGCCTCCCAAGCCTTTATGCTGGAAAGGCCTTATCATTTCTCTTTGAAGTAACTTTAGGATGATTTTATACAAGGACAACCCACTAGAAAAAAAAAAAAAAAGAGTGAGCTTCTTTAATCAAACAGTCTTTAGTTTGAATTCTTGCTCCAGTCTTTGTGAACTTTGTGACTTTAGCAATATTTTTGTTGTTGTTGTTGTTTCTGAGCTTCTGTTTCTATCTTTGTAAAATGGGTTTAATAATACAATTTAATTTTCTCTGTTTTGTATACTTGTAAATATTACAAATAATATATTTACATGAATAATACTTTGTATATAATTGGTATTCAACACATTGTAGGAGTTAGATTTGGATATGATACGTGTATATATACAGAAGCCGCATCTTCATTTCAATATCATTCACATATTCATATTCTTGCTTAGATTTAGTCATGCAACAAATAATGACCTTTTGGTCAACAACAAGCCGCATATTCCATGGTGATTTCCTAGGATTATAAAAGAGCTGAAAACTTGCTATTGCCTAGTGCTGTTGTAACCATCGTAATGTCATAGTGCAAGGCATTACTTACGTATTTGTCCTGATGCTGCTGTAAACATTTCTCCCTAGAGACTGACTGCTACCTCTAGGTGAGAATGAGACTTTTTAAAAGAGTGACACCTTCTCAAGAAGAGCCTTAGGCAGGTCCTTCAGGAGGGATTCCAGAATAAGGCATTGCTATCACAGGAGATGACATCTCCTGCGTGTTACTGCCCCTGAAAACCTTCCAGTGGGATGAGACGTGGAGGAGGCAGACAGTGATACTGATGATCCTGACCCCATGTAGGTCTCAGCTAATGTGTGTGTTTGTGTCTTAGTTTTTAACAAAACAGTTTTAAAAGTAAAACACAAAGAAAATTTAAAAATAGAAAAAAACTTACAGAATAAGGATATAAAGAAAGATAATGTTTTTGTACAACTGTATGACGTGTGTACTAAGTACTAATATTACTATAAAAGAGTTTAAAAGTTTAAAAAATAAAAAAGCTTGTCAAGTAAAAAAGTTGTAATACAAGTTGAGCTAAATTATTGAATAAAGACTTTTTTATTAATTTAGTGTATTTATTAATTTAGTCTATCCTAAGTGTACAGTGTTTGTAATGTGTACAGTAATGTCCTAGGCCTTCATATTCCCTCGCCTCTTCTCACTGACTCACCCAGAGGAAATTCCAGTCCTGCAAACTCCATTCATAGCAAGTGCCCTATACAGGGGCACTAGTTTTTCTTTTATACTCTATTTTTACTGTATCTTTCCTCTGTTTTGTTATATTTAGATACATGAATATTTGCCATTATGTTGCAATTATCTATAGTATTTACTACCGTCGCATGCTGCACAGGTCTGTGGCTTAGGACCCCTATGCTCCACGGTCTACCATCGAGGTTCGTGTAAGTGCTCTATGATGTTCATACAATGCGGAGATGGCCATAGGATGCATTTCTTAGAATGTATTGTGTGGTTAAGTGACAAGCGGCTGTATTTAAGCCCCTAACCTCCTCCATTTCTGCACGCCTATGGGCGACAATTGAGTAGGAGAATCAGAAGGAGACACAGAGCCCCACCACGGAGGACTGAACACTCCAGTCTCGGATGCAGAAAAACTAGAGTTCCGAATCTGGCTCAAGGTTAACCTCTCTACGGCTACATTTTTTCCGTCTGTACAACCGAAGTAACAGCTTTATATATAGCTGTCCCTTGGTATCTGCAGCAGATTCGTTCCAGGACCCCCACAAATACCAAAATTCAAGGCTACTCAGGCCCAGCATTCCTCCCTGTGGAACCCTGGGAAACAAAATGAACTCTTCCTATCCACAGGCGTGACATCCTGAAAATACCTTGCTTTCCATCCATGGTTGGTCGAATCCTGAGTTCGGAACCTGTGGACACGGAGGGCCAACTGAATTCCAGTGCACTGCGTTGTAACATAAAACGATGCAGACTGCCTGGCATCTGTGAAGTTCTTTTGAAACGTGTGCTTGCAGTCGCCCCTGCAGACGCAGCGGCTGCACTGTTTGTGCGCTGCTCCAGAGCCCACGGAAGGAGAATGGGCTTCAGAACGAAACAGATCTGAACTCCTCCCGACTCTTCCTCTAACAGGCTATGAAACCTTGAGCAAGTGACTGCATGTCTGCGAGGCCACATTCCCACGTAAAATAGAGATTATAACACCTTTCAGTGGAAGGAAGAAGCTTTATTGAGTTGGCGAACACCATGGGCACTAACCATGTTAGCTGTCTCTTTAACTCCTCTCCGCTTGTTGTCAGCCTAGTTTTGAGCAGCAGTGGACTTTAGTGTTGCTTTTTTCATGGTGGCTTCTGCTCAGGAATGGCTAGACAGATTGTCATCTTTGAGATGAGGAAGAACCCAGATCGCCCTTAAAGCTGGTTCTTTCTGTGTCCAGAGAAGTCCCCTGTTCCCCTCTTATCTTCAAATGAAACATCTGCTTCTTAGTCCAAGTCAGCAGATGCCAACCTGGGTACACAAGCTGTCTACTCCATTTCCCGGTCAGCTCCAACAATGCTGTGCTCACTTCCCTTCCCAAAATAAGTCCAGTGAAGTCTGCGATGCATAGCCAGGACATCCATCCTCAGCTGGCTATGGTGAATGTGGCCCCTGAGCTCGTCTTCTCCTTGGAAGGCCAGAGTCACTCTCTGTAGAGAAAGCAACTAAATCACAAGAAAAGAGACACTCCAGGTGCCAGGGCAGTACTCTTTAAGGAATGTTTGTGCATATTGAGGGTGGTTTGGGGGTGCTCTGCACACAACCACATCACATCTCCCTCCCTTGTTCTCAAACTGGGTTCAAGGCCCACCCACCTGTATTCGTAGGTCTTTTCTAGATGGCCCACTGTCTAGATCATACTGCCTCGGTGTGCGCTACTTTTAACACGCCAGGTGCTCTCTACTTGTAATAATCCTGTCTCTTCTGCTTGTGAGTGAAGCCTGGCCTACCCCCAAGGCTGATAAGTGGCAACTATATATCTGACCTCCTCATACCATTATTGAGGGTAGTAATTATCTTCTCATCTCTGCTCCCATTCCTCACCACCAACCGTCTTTCCAGTTCCTGTGCCCAAGCCAAAAGAACAAAACCACACCAATCTTAAGTAGATATTTTGCATGAAATTTGATCTACTGAAAGCCAGGCTGGCTCATCAACCTGGTGGTGCACAAGAGAAGGTATCTTGCAGAGATGTTACAAGGATTAGACATTAATTAAAGTTCTTGGGATAAATGTGCTCTCAACAATGGTAGAATTTTCTATTTGCTTCGCAGACTCTGATTCTAGTCTCTTCCTATAAATCAGTTTCTCTGTGGACTGATGACTAACAAAGCAAAATATCCTCCATAGCCCCATGTCCTCAGTAGCCGTATTTAACCAGGTCACATGGCTACACCAAGTGTAACACAAGCCTTAATGGTGTGACCACAGTTATTTTAGGAGCTCCTTTAGTTTGACAAATCCCAGTTCTTCTGCAGCATAACCTTTTCTGGGATGAAGAGCATAGATACATCAATTCACAGTAGTTACCAATCACAGGAAAAAGGTACCTTATTGATTAAGGTTAGGAGCATTATTTTCATGTAAGAGAGGGCAGTCTATAGACAGTTTTTTAAATTTAAGTTTAAAAAACTTTTAAAAACCTAATTTGAAAACATGCTAACAAAGAGGCAGGGTGTGGTGGCTCACGTCTGTAATCCCAGCACTTTGGGAGGCCGAGACAGGCAGATCACCTGAGGTCAGGAGTTCAAGACCAGCCTGGCCAACATGCTGAAACCCTGTCTCTACAAAAATACAAAAATTAGCCGGGCGTGATGGCGGGTGCCTATAATCCCAGCTACTGGGGAGGTTGAGGCAGCAGAATCGCTTGAACCCGGGAGGTGGAGGTTGTGGTGAGCTGAGATCGCACCATTGCATTCCAGCCTAGGTGACACAGCAAGACTCCTTCAAAAAAAAAAAAAAAAGAGAGAGAGAAAGATGCCTAATAAGTAAATCAGATAAAGAAAATTTTTTTCTGGAATTGCTCTGATAAAATGAAATGGGCTGGCTTCAAGTCATACCATTATGACATCCCATTTCTACCCCCTTCTAAGGATAACGATAGCATTCTGAAAACCTAGATTTTAGTCCCAGACTTTGCCACTAAATAGCCAGGAAATCTTGGACAATCTGTTTGGTCTCAGGTCTTTTTTGTTTGTTTTGTTTTTTTTAATTTCTAAAATAGAAACAGTATACTTCTCCCTGTACACCATATGAAAAAAAAGTTTAAATTTAGAATAATAACAACAATAATAGCTTGACTCATTAAGTGCTTACAGGTATTCTTCTGAAAAACTTTGTATGAATAAACTAATTCAATCTTCACAGCACCTTCATCTGCCAGCTACTACTATTATACTCATTTGATAAGTGAGAATACTGAGACACAGAGAGGTCAAGTAACTTGCCTGAAGTCACACAGCTGTTGAGTGTCAAAGCTGAGAGTTCAAACCTGGCCACGTGAGCTCACACTGGTACAACTATCTCATATTGCCTTTGTAACAAATAAGACAGTGGTAGTCACACCAGTGTGTATTCTAGAATGTTAAGATGTCTTTTAGCATAGAAATAATTGTAGACATACCATTTGGAATGGAAAGTGATACTACTACTTTGGATCTGTTTTTTGTTTGTTTTTCTTTCGGTTTGGGGATTTACTAAGAAGTTGCTGACTGTGCCTTCCTCTCTTTGCTGATAGCATTTATTTTCCAGAGAAAATGGCAATTTCTCAGATAAGAATTTGATAGTTGAAATGGAAGTGCCATTTTCAATAAAGAAATCTTAGAAAACTAAAAAAATTACACGTGCTGTCTTTGATATCACACCACAGACATCCTACCTCGTAGGTCAGATATAGTTCTGCATAGTTGGGAACTGCAAGACCTAACTATTTTCTGTTTAACTAAGGTGTAGAAGAATCTCTTTCTAAGCACAACCGTTGCCTCTGCCCCACCATGCAAAGACCTCTCGGGCCCTGTCTTGGGAGAGGCTGGTAACCTTTCAAAAAGTGAGTGGCCCTGGCCAGGCACGGTGGCTCACGCCTGTAATCCCAGCACTTTGGGAGGCCAAGGCAGGCAGATCACAAGGTCAGGAGTTCGAGACCAGCCTGGCCAACATGGTGAAACCCCATCTTTACTAAAAATACAAAAATTAGCTGGGTGTGGTGGCGGGCGCCTGTAGTCCCAGCTACTTGAGAGGCTGAGGCAGGAGAATCACTTGAACCCAGGAGGCGGAGGTTGCAGTGAGCCAAGATCACACCACTGCACTCCAGCCTGGGTGACAGAGCGAGACTCCATGTCAAAAAATAAAAATAAAAAAAATAATAAAATAAAAATAAATTTAAAAAAAAGTGAATGGCCCAATTTCTCTTCTGGTTCTATTGAGCTAGGAAGACATGGGGGTGTCCATCCCGGAAGAGGATGGTGGCAGAGAAGCTCCAATTCTGAGAACGTCTTTTTGTTTTCTTTCTTCTGTGATCTTGTGCTGGTTCTGTAACCTCCTTACAGCTGGGAAGAATATAATCTTCAAAGGGTTTCCTTAAGCCTGAGCAAAGGATGAGACCAAACCGGAGGAAAGAGTACTTCCTGATGCTGGAAGGATAAATATGTGCAACCTGTTCTTGTGAGAATAAGACAAAGACTAAAAGCAAAAATGGGTTCAATAAAGGCTGAGATGCATATATCCTGAAAAAGATTATTCACAGAGGAAGACGCAGCCTTTGTTCGTTCTTACCCGTGGAAAGTAAAGCCCAGGGAAGACTCATTCCTCCCGTTAGAGGCTTCCTGCAGGCTCTCATCAGCCATATTTTGGTGTTGCCTGAACCATGAGATTGACCTAATTTGCCATCTTTTGTCTTGCTAATGAGGCTGGCTCTACCCTACTGCTTAGAGAAAGATCTTGTGTTACTTTCCTAGTGAAATGTGAGACTTCGAGTCCAGAGGCCACACTTGCAGGATGTCTCACTCCACAGGTGATTTCAATTAAGTGCTGTGCCTGCTAAGCCAGTCACCTCACCCTTCTTAATATGGAAATTACCCATGAAGCGTTTAAAAAACCTGTAGATGTCCTTGTCCCACCCACTCTAAAACTACTAAAGCAGAATCTCAAAGAGGGACCTAAACATTAGAGTTGTTTAAAATCTTCCCAGGCAATTTGGGATAAGAATGACTGTATCTGGCACACGGTGTCTGGTGTCTCCTGATCAATAACTAAAGGCAACTGATCTCTGTCTTTTCTTTGCTCACCAGGCTATAGAATTAAGCAAGTTACTCGTATTTTCCAGACATGAATATCAGCACTCTATATTTGCTGTCAGTACCAATACAAAGGGAATCATAGGGATGACATTGCTCAAGAGACCCGAAATTGCTCTACACAAGCAACCGCATATTCTTAGGAGCAGTCTCTCTGTGCTCATTTGCTACTGGAGGACAATTAATGGCTGTCGACACTGACACTGCTTCCTAATCCCTCTGGTCAGACTTTCATTCTCTACCCAGGTCAATATGATAATGACAACGATTATGTTTTCCTTATTCACTAGACAGGAGTTCTGTAAAATGGCAGCATGACTTTGAATGGGAAGCTGGAGTTTTACTTGATATTCTGCTGCTGTGATCTTAGAAAGCCACTAATGTTGCTCAGCCTTAGTTTTCATTGTTTTTTTTTTTCATTGATAAAAAGAGGGGAGTTAGACTACATTGGTGGTTTTCAAAATCTGTTTCACGTTGGAACACTTTAAAATAAACCAGACTGAAGGGAGCGTCTCTGGTTGCAGCAGATCTTAGGTGGTAGAGCTGCGACCTGCTTTTACGAAGCCTCTCTGAGACCTCCATGGATCCCTGGTCTGGTGAGGTCAAATGAAGAGAAAGTCTGAAGGTCATTCACTGATACCTGTCTGGGGTTTTGAACTGTCAGCCTGCCTGCCATTTCCAAGGGGGGAAGCTATGGGTTGCCAACCTCTTTTCTTTGAGAGGAAAAGACTAGATAATTGGCAGTGGCCACAAAAGGTGCACTACTTGCAAATTAATTCAGTGGATAACTGAGTTTCTTTAAAGCTCTAATATTCTAGATTTTTTTTTTTTTTGATGGAGTCTCCCTCTGTTCCCAGGCTGGAGTGCAGTAGCATGATCTCGGCTCACTGCAACCTCCAACTCCTGGGTTCAAGTGATTCTCCTGCTTCAGCCTCCCCAGTAGCTGGGACTACAGGCACGTGCCACCACGCTCAGTTAATTTTTGTATTTTTAGTAGAGATGGGGTTTCACCATGTTGGCGAGGATGGTCTCGATCTCCTGACCTCATGATCCACCTGCCTTGGCCTCCCTAAGTGCTGGGATTACAGGCATGAGCCACTGTGCCCGGCCCCAATATTCTAGATTTTAAGACATCCAATCTTTAAAATGACTCTTTAGTGAAGAGGAGAACAAAAGGAGATACTCACTAAAATTCTGGTATTGTTTAGGAGGGCCATTTCCTGACACACGGCAGCCACTTGAAGCAGTTGGTAAGGCTGGATAAACAGTGCTAAGCAGGCAACATGGAGCCTCACAGACATGAAGGTGTGGGAAGCAAGCTCTAGCTTGTAAAGACCACCGGGAACCTGACTCCCAGGCGTCCTCCACACATTAGAGAGCCAAAGCAGTGTGAAGTTGAGTCAGTATTTCATTCTGGAAACTGGAGAGAGATCCAGATAGTTGCTTGTCAAAAGAATAACAATTTGGGGAAGTGGGAGAAGCAACTTTGAAACAGATGAAACAATATAAAACTCCAATAAACTCAGGTATCACTCTGGAATTAATGGAGGACAAATTGGATCTGCCGTTAAGTTAAACACCCATCTGCTCACATCCCTGGAGCCCATAAATTTGTGGGGCTAATTAGTTGTTGCCATCCTTAGAGCAGCAGGGGGCTAACCACGTTCCCTGGGGTTTTGCTACAGACATGGCCCATTCCCTGATGCCTGTCCAGACACCCAAGCTACAGGGGAAGGAAAAGAAATGGAGTTGACCCAACCTGGGGTCATCCAAAAAGTTTGGAGGACATAGTGACATCACCCATGTCCTCATCTTGGCCTTTCTGAAAGATGGTGTTGAGGAATCTCCAAACCAATTTAAATTTCACCCACTATTTTTTTTCATTACTACAACAAACATTGCTTTTTCTCATCTATCCAATTATCGTCCTGTCTTCTCCTCAGTCCCCCTCTGCTACCTGACTTGACTCCTCTAAAAGCAATTCTCTCTGTACCCAAAACGTGAAGCCTTAATATAGGCTCTTCAGCATAATCGCTTCTTAATTAAGTCAGGCTGTGGCTCCGTTTCCCAGAATCATTTCCAGAGGGCTTAATTTTACTTCTGCTCAGAATTAATATTTTACATTCTACACTTAAAAGAAACAAAAAAGAATGAAAAAAAAAACTCAGAAGAGGGGAATGAGAAAATGGTTGAGGGGAAAAGAGAGATCATATTTCAATTCCTATTACAGAAGCATCCAAGCCCCTGTCGTTATTTTCAGCAAGTAACACTCAATTTGTGACATTCACTTTAGCAAAACAAAGCGTGGATCAAGGTAATTAAATGGCACAGCTCAGAGTGAATTAAGGGATGATTCTATCAACAGGAGACTCCTGCTGATATGACACTTTCCATGTGCCTGCTTTGTTCTGGCCTTGCCAGTCGTGGCCCAGGGGGCTGCAGGAAGCCTGCTGAAGTTTCCAGCACATGGTGTACCCGGGTGTGCACGGAGCGGCCCAGCATGAGCGCTGTGTACTCGTCATGTCAGTAGAAGACCCAGGGGATGAAGGCTGTTAGTGACATTAAGGCCCATTCCTCAAGAGCTGGCCAACTCTTGTCCTTTGCCCTGGATCAGTAGTCCCCAGGGCTCTACTCAACTCTCTCTCTCTCTCTCTCTCTCGTGTCGCACAGAAGCTTATGGATACATTTATCCTGAGATTGCAGTGAGCCTAATCATCTAGAGGGGAGTGCAGGACCCCTGGTCCTACTGAACCACCCTGTCTATCATCCATTCAACTGTTTAAAAAATACGCATTGACTTCCTACTGTGTGCTGTCTGGTTGCTGGAGCTACAATAACACAGTGCAGAAACGTGTGCTGCCATTACCGAGCCTGCAGATCTGTGGGTCACAGAATACAGGGCCAGGCTGAGAGTTCACTTGGACAAACTCAGTACTGCGAGAAAGTTGTAAAAGAAGACTGAGAGGTCTCCAGACCAGAGACCAGAGGTGTGTCCTGAGGGTACACACTGCCACAACATGGGTTCTGGTTTGGATTTTGGCAGTATGGGCATAATCATGTATGCACAGACATTCTGAACTTCTTTGATCATCATTCATTATAAGACGACTTCTGCAGAATCTCCCAGGAGAATACAGAGTGGTGTCAGGGGAATGGATTCAGAGGCCATGGAGCTGGAACTCTGGTGGTATGGCTTTGGCTGAATGTGCAGGAGGTTGCATGCGACCTCCCCAAGAGATTCCTTCCCTTCATCTTCAGCTTCCCCTCCTCTCTGCCTCCTAGCTGAGACTGATACTGTCATTAGGGGAGGAGCAAAGAGCCAAGGGAGGTTGAAGATGCTCAGAGGGACCCATTAGACTGAGTATCTATTTACCTACTCATGTGGAATACATGAATATATGTGATTATACCTAAATATGTGATCATACCTGAACTTCTCGTTCCAGTGGCTGTGGTGGGATGTTGACAAGCTGCATTCCAGGACCTGTGACTGGGGCTGCCCCAGGGAGTTTCCCATTCTGTTCTTTTGATTATTAGCCAGATAGTCCCATCAGTCCAGTCTCACGGCCAGCAAACCGTACCAACGAAGGGGGACTTCTACTACTTAGCCTGCTCTTGCTGAGGGACTGCTCAAATTCATTACTTGCCACAGAAGTTTATTTTCTAAACACCACATAAGATAACAATGTGGTATACCAGCAGGAATTGAGAAATCCTTTCATATTTGGATTTTCTTCATCATGGTATATAACTCTTAGAAACATACTTATGATAAGGGGCTTAGGTTATAGAATTTCTCAATTTCCTTCCCTAAATATTTTACCAACGTGATGGATTTTTCTTAAGAAGATTGAAAGATACATTTTTTTTTTCCTTTGGCCAATTTGGGTAAGAAGGGAAATTAGTTTGTTTTTTTTCCTAAAAAAAGAATTTAGGATGCTGGCAGTGAGCCCATGTATGTTCAGGTGTTTTTTAACGGGAACTAGAACCTCTTCATTTATCTCATTTTGTTACACTTGCTACCAAACTCCATCAAGTGCTCCTTCGACAACAGGCAGGCTCACAGCATTGCCAAGCCTGTACTCTGTCAAGATTTCCTGGGTCCAGGTTTGGGGATCCTTGTACCCTGTGTCCACATAAAAATGTACCACAGATCGAGCCCTGACCAGACCCTAGGCCCTATTTTAAGTGCATTATTTATAGTAAGTATACCTCACAATAATCACATGAGGTCAATAATATTATTAACCATTTCATAGCTGGAAAATTGAGGCATAGAGAAGTAAAGTAACCACCCCAAGGTGATAAGAAAGCAGCAGAGTTTAGTTTTAATGACAAGGCCCTGCACTTGAAAATCGTATGAGGCTGCTGCTTTGTGAGGCCTTCCCAGTAAGAGGGGTCTCCTTTCTCCTCGCCGTGCATTTGCTCTTCCCAGCCTTTCTGTAATGCGCCCAGTCCTCCTGAGTCAGACACCAGTGGCTGGAGAGCGAGCAGAGAGAGCAGACGTGCTGGGGAAAGGAGTGAAAGGGCATTGCCTTTCAGTCACGTCAGACACCTTCAGACCTACGTGCTAAATAGGGAAAGGAGTTCTGGGCATTAAACCAAACCACAGGAAATCTATTCTTTCCCCTCAAGTGAAATCTTACTCTTTTACAGACACTAGTTTTAAAAATTCGCCTCTTCTATGAAGCCTTCATCTAAATATGTACTTTGGCATTCTTCTAGTTCTTACGCCTTTATGTCCATTTTTTTTACTTATTAGTACATTGTATCTTTTAAAATATGTGTGTATATATGTTTTTTGTTTTCTCCATTTGATTGGAAGTTCTCCTTGGGAGTGTCAAATGTTCTGTCTTTCATACTTCTTTCAATGGGATCTTGGATAGGTCTGTGGACATGGGGTTATATGGAGCACATGGAATGGATGCACAGCTAATGTTGGGGTTGAATCAAGATCTTAACATCACTCTATACCATCAGAAACGTTCATGATGTTTGGCTTTTGCAAAGTGAGATACCAAGTCTTAGCTTCTAACCAAGAATCTAAAGTATGAAACCTAATATCAACCTTAGCTATAGACACGTCAGTACTGAGCACATGTGTGAAAGATTTAGAAGCTGCATGTATGTGCATGGTTAGCACAGAGATATTGATAAGAGGATAAGCCCACTTCCTGGGCAGGCTTCAAGGGCAAATACACAATTGATCATCTAAGACAGGGTCAGCGAAGTGTGCCCATGGGCCCGATCTAACCCATTGCTTCTTTTCATAAATAAAGTGTCATAAAAACACGGCCACACTCATTCTTTCTCATATGGTCTGTGGTTGCTATCGTGAGACAACAGCAGAGCTGAATAGTTGAATCAGAGAATAGAGGGCCTGCTAGCCTAAACATCTACTACCTGGCCCTTTTCTCTCTTTCTATTTTTGATGCGTATAAAGAAAAAAGTGGATCCTTTCTTCTAAACTCACAAAGAAAAAAAATTCTACAAGTCCAGCTTTCTTCCCCAGGCCTTAACCTATTTCTTTTCTCTTCTACTAGTATCAGTTTGAAAAGGAGATCCCCTGAACTTCTGTTTCTGCAAGTCAATTATTTCTTTAGAATATTCAGTGCCATGGTCTATTTATATGCAGATTTTAGATGAAGTTCCAGATTTTTTATTGTGCTCTACCTTTTTAGAGGACATTTTAGTATAAGTGGTACTAAAATTTTTTGTGTATTGTCTCACACTTAGAATCGTTTTTTTCAAATCTTGCAATTTAGCCAGGAACTTCTAGGGAGATGTAATATCCATCAGATACCTCCAACAGAAACGTATAGTGGGGAACTGAGAAAAACATGAACTCTAAAGGGGGTTTCAATCTCAGCCTTATCAACATTTGGAGTTTTGTTCCAATTTTAACCTACTATTCCCAGTGAGACATATTTCTTGGTTTTCAGTATTGATTTTTATATTATAGAAGACATACAAGGACGTGCTCACTATTTCTGGGCCACATTCACAGTATAAAGTGCTTGCTAAAGAGCATGTAAAGCTCTAGGTCCAGAATTAAAAGTGGACAGAACACGCAAAAGGGGAGATTAAAATAATGCACTGCCTTGCAGGGCTCCCAGGCCTTTGGCTGTGTGTGAAAAGTTTACTCTTCGTACCCTGGCTGTACCACCTGATAACTCGGGGTGAACTCATCTTAAATCCCACACGTTTTATCAGTGGGATTATATCCCCCACCAACTTTCCTTAACTAAAGGTCAAGTGGATCATGGAGAGGGGTCCAGAAATAGCAAGGCAAGTCCTGGAGACTCTGAAGCATTTGATGCAGGGAAAACATGAGCCCTGAGCAAAGAAAGAAATTCAGGGCTTACTTCAGACTTGAAAGTCGCACCATCAAGGATTTTTGTAGCTGCACGGATGGACATCAATAGGTGATTAAAGAGTGCCAGGCATGGAACAGTGAATCTCTAACCTTCGGGGATGGCTTCACAATGGGCAGCCCCACACTGCCTGTGGGCTACTCTGTAAAATATTGTGGAGGGAGGTCATCTGGGGAGTCCCTTAGCAAACAAGGGGATCCTGAAGAAGGGCAAGTGATGAGAAAAACTTGGGGGTGTGTGATCTGACATACAATCAGCTGCACAGCCTGCCAGGTAATTTTTAAATTTTATCTCATTTGATTCTTGCTAAAGTTGTGAATTCTATAAATCATGTCCATTTAATAAACGACAGAATTAAGCCTTAGCAGAGTTAAACAATTTTTCCAAAATTATATGATTTGTAAATGATGGAACTGGGGTATAAATTCATATGTGATTTTTATATTATACCATGCTGGGTCAAAATATTACTGCCCCAGGATTTTTCAGGGACCCAAAACAGAAGAAAAAGTTAATGTTTGTGTACTTTATAGATATGTTTTATTTATCCAGAAAGGATAGTCTTTTTGTTAACTTTTGTTTTGGGTTAAGGGGTACATGTGCAGGTTTGTTAATAGGTAAACTCGTGTCATGGGGGTTTGTTGGACAGATTGTTTTGTCACCTAGGTGACAAAGCCTAGTACCCAATAGTTATTTTCTTCTGCTCCCCTTTCTCCTCTCACCCTCCATCTCCTGATAGGCCCCAGTGTCTGTGGTTCCCTTCTTTGTGTCCATGTGTTCTCATCACTTAGCTCCCACTTATAAGTGAGAACATGTGGTATTTGGCTGGCTGTTCCTGCATTAGTTTGCTAAGGATGATGGCCTCCAGCTCCATCCATGTTGCCGCAAAGGATGGGATTTTGTTCTTTTTTATGGCTGCATAGTGTTCCATTGTGTGTATGTACCATGTTTTCTTTATCCAGTCTACCATTGATTCCATGTCTTTGCTCTTGTGAGTCATGCTGGAGTGAACATGCATGTGAATATGTCTTTATGATAGAATGATTTATATTCCTCTGGATATATATATATATATATATACCCAACAGTGGGTTTGCTGGGTCAAATGGTAGTTTTGTTTTCAGCTCTTTGAGGAATCACCACACTGCTTTTCACAATGTTTGAACTAATTTACACTCCCACCAATAGTGTATAAGTGTTCCATTTTCTCCCCAACCTCACAGCATTTATTTTTTGAATTTTAATAGTAGCCATTCTGACTGGCATGAGATGGTATCTCATTGTGCTGTAGAAAAGATTATTTTAATTCTTACTTTAGGTAATTTCCTTTAGGCATATATTGTGTCCTGCGACAAATACAGCTTCAGACCTAGTTTCTTTTGATAACATATATTCTTATAAACCCCACTTCTTTGTAATACCAACATGCCTTTGTTATTCATACTATGAAAAAAAAGGCAGTAACAGTGAGTAGATGGTGGGATGTAAACTATCGTCACACTCTTGTTTCCTCACTATACTTACTAAATGGTGGGAAGATATAGAATCTATCATATATTGCATATTTCTCTGGGAGGCCTTTTTAAGGAATATTCAGGAACTACTTTTGGTGGCACATCCAGAAAGAAGACATAGAAGAACAAAAACCACCCAGGGTTACATGAATTCAAAGGTAAAGTAAGGACTTGACAAAGAGCAAAGCATGAGCCCGAGAAAAAAGCAGGCCCCCTGAGGTCCGCTGATGTTGTGCCCGTGTTTTTCCTCTCATCGAGCACTATGACAGGTGCATGGGGGAAGGTTGGTCACTCGAACAACCACGTTTGTTCAGATAATCACTGCCACTCAAGCCATAACATTGTAGTGGAAGATGGCAAGCTCAGATCAAGTGATACCTTTCCCCAGATCCTAAGCAATAATGATAGTAATGGAAACACTGTGCATGGCACCCATGAATGGTAAACAGGGGATCTACTTACATCAATTAAATCTAAAAGTCATTGCTGTGATAATCATATCCAAGTAAAGGGTAGAAAGGGCACCATGGTGTGTCCAGAAACAGAATGCAGTGTCTGTTTATGCATATCGGGGAGGGAGTATGGGAATAAGTATTGAACGGGATAAAAAGTGGTCTGAACGTTCCCAAGGCCTTTCCATCACCTGGAGAGAGCTCCATTATTCATAATCCTAAAATGCATGGGCTGATAATTACCTTAATCACCAGAGAAACATGGCTGAGATGTACTGAAATAAGCCATAAAACTCATTACAAGATAACAAGATTCTATCTGTTCTCCGAGGTCACACTAGAGTTCCATAAGGTCAAGGAGTTAATCGCCTCATTCAGCAGAAACACCGCAGATAGTAAACTCTGTATGTGTGTGTTTGGGTGGGAGGAGGCGGTGCATGTAGTTTAAGCCTTTCTAGGTTCTCAGCCAATACACATGGTGACCAGATAGGTAAAAGGGAAGTGGATGATAGTCCATGAATAGCCAATAATTTTGTGCTTTTTTTCCTCTTAACTTTTGGGGTGAACACTTCTTGTATGCTAGTAATTGTTAAATAGGCTTGTTTTGCAAAGTTAGCATTTCCCAGACTGACCCCCTTCCCACCTTACGATCTAGTCAATTCTAATGACCTGCCCGTAGGTCAGCAGCGGTGCCAGGGCTGTGGCTCTAGACTTTGAGCAGACACGCTTCTTTCCCATTTGTCTGATGAAGCACACCACAGACAGTTACAAAGGAAGGAAGCAGGAAGCTTAGGCATCACCCTTCTCACTGCCTCGGGTTTCTGGAGGAGGGAACAAGGCCCAGGGAGGTGTAATGCTGTCTAACACCACACAGACTATTCATGGTATAGCAGGACCGTGAGGCAGTTCCAGGTACCATTTCACTAAGACACCATGTTCTCTGATAGGCAACGCTGGAAGCAAATGTTCTTTCTGAAGATGAAATCTCTGGATTCCCCAGTGATTCTAAAAACAATGCCCTCCTAAATTTGGGGGGGTACATCCTCACAGGTGTGCTAGTCAAGAGGTGTGGACTTAGAGTCACATTGGTTCACTGTGGCGAGGGGCCATTGCTTCTCCTACATTGCTGACCTCATTGGATGATGTTGGTCTGCATTTGTCTTCTCTTCTCTGCCAGACCTCTGCTCCAACATGGCTCCTCATTCTTTACCAGAACTTTTGAAAGTCTGGTCCAGCCTTCAGATTTCGACTTCCCTGGTTTCTCAGTAAAGACTATTTTACTATGAAAAACAGTAAAAATAACAAGACTGCTGAGAAGATGTTTGTGAAGATAAAATGAGATTATGTGCCTGGCTCACAGAAAGTTCTCAATAAACAGCCATCATCATCATCACCATCATCATCTATGTAAGAAGGGCTCTGTTGAGGGATATAAGAACAGTAATTTACTATTTCCACTATTTCCCATTATTACTATGCCCTCACCAGAGGAAATGAGCTTAAACTACATCAGAAAAAAAATACCAAATTTAAAAAAATTACTAGGAAATTCTGTTATATAATTTCAAGAAAATATCGAGAAACCCCTTGGCCTCCTTCTTCTTCAGGGGTTGGTAAATGAGTCATTGTTTGGAGACCGGGTGACTCCAGTGCCAGCTCCACATGTTTTCTAGGCATTTAGATACTATTAATCTTCAATAAGTTACATATAAATTTAATCTATTGACCAAGATTTCTAGTTTTTTGCTCAGTTCTTTGTTTTTGGTGCATGTGGTTTACAAATATGTAGACACAAAAGACCAAGAACGCTGTCATTTTTAGTTGAGTGAACAACAAACCTTAGATCCTGACTTTTGCAACTACCGACTGTTCTCAAAAGTATTTTTTTAAGTTTGCTTCGTAAAAACAATTTAAATTAAGCTCCTCAAATATGCATTTGTTGAGGATTTACTTTGACAGATACTGTGTAGGTGGTTATTGCAGAATTAATCCTCAGTAAATGTTTTTAATAATCATTTGATTTTCATTTAACACACAGTAAGCACCACATAAATTCTAGTTGTGTATAGCTAGTCGAAAAACAAGTTGAATAAATACCAACCAGTTATTAAAAACATTTATGGAGAATTAGCTACTCATTGTTATCTGCATTCAAATCAATTGCACATCTTCCATAGTAAACTTTAAGCAAGATTCCCTGGCAGATGCTGTGGAATAAAGCTCGTTCACCAGCATTGGTAGGATTCTTGGACATACATTCAGCTCAGGACTAGTGCATTTAAATCTTTGTCTCCTAGGCTGGGGATAAAAAGATCATAAAGGCCAGGCACGGTGGCTCACGCCTGTAATCCCAGCATTTTGAGAGACTGAGGCAGGCGGATCATGAGGTCAAGAGATCGAGACCATCCTGGCCAACATGGTGAAACCCCGTCTTTTACTAAAAATACAAAAATTAGCTAGGCATGGTGGCCCACGCCTGTACTCCCAGCTACTTGGGAGGCTGAGGCAGGAGAATCGCTTAAACCCGGGAGGCGGAGGCTGCAGTGAGCTGAGACAGCACCACTACACTACAGTCTGGAAACAACATGAGACTCCCTCCCCTCCCCTGCTACCCAAAAAAAGAAAAAAAAAAGATCATAAAAAGCAAAATGGATTCTACTCCAGGGGAAGCTTAGGTCAGCTCATCCGCTGTGCTGTTACGAGGTCAGGGAACAGATAGATACAGGCCCAAACAGCCTGAGGTGGCCCCCAGCAGAGCTGCTCTTTGTCCTGGAAGCAGACACTCTCCCATCAGAGAATGCTTAGAATGCAGACACAGGATTGGGAGCATGTCACTCGAGTTCTAGACTTATGAGTTAACAACTTGTGACCTTAAGAAAATGACAACCTTCCCAATATCCATGTCCTCTTGTGTAAAATGGGAATGTAAAAGAAGATTGGCCCCATAAGGCTTCTGTGAGGATCAAAGAGCCTAAGAATGGACATAAATGGCTTTGCACATGGAGCAGCACCTGAATAGAGACATGATCATTGTGTTTTTTTTCTATGAGAAAAGGCTTGAGATAACACTCACAGTTCCTGATGAGGCTTCCTTGGCCACCAGATATATTTACTGGGAAAATCGATGTACTCAGATTTCCAGTGGCCACAAACCAGAACAAAGCAAGGTGGTGCCCCAGGCCTTGTTCCCTTGGCCTGGGGCCCAGACCCAAGGTCATGCACAGCTGACAGAAGAACGAGAGGCTGCAGGGACCCAGGCTCATCTCCTGACATGCTCAACTCACTCTCACAGTTGATGTTTTTGGAAGTTTGCTGCTCATCACTGTTGTCAAATACTTAGCAGCCCAACTTGGGGCAAGACAGCAGCTGGCTCACCCTATCTGTGGACAGAGGCAGAGCGGGTTCTGGAGTGGGCAGGGGGATTTGTCAGCATCTGGATTGTGACTGGTCCAGCATGCCCTCCCCTGCCTGTTGGGCAGCGGGACTTAGACCTGCTTTCTCAATGAAAACAAGCAAACCAATGAGAATAGACACGATAGGATTGCTCCACGCTGCAGCAGGGCAGGAATCTGAGCAAGTTGGGGCACTCCAGACCCTCCGTTCAGGAAGTGCGCCCTGGCACAGGTGGCCATGAGTGGCGGTCACTCCGCCTTCAGAAAGCCACTTGGAATGCAACCTGCACAACTGCCTTCATCCTTTACCGCCCTGCCAGACTGCTGACTGGAGCAACCTTATTACCAATCTCCAAAACATCTCCATAAAACCCACAGATCACAGACTGTAGCGTGATTACAGCCACCCCGCTATTCGACGAGCTGCTGCAATTTCTCCCAGGGACTGGGTGATGCAGGCTGCCTTCACCAGGTTCCCATGGGTGTGCCCTTTGTGGACCACAGAGCCAGCTCCAGAAAGGAGAAGGCAGGAAAGAAGAGACTTCGGTCCCTGCTTTGTAGTCTTCCTTTCTTAGGGATCTTTTTTTGAAGTTATCTTTTTTTTTTCTTCCTTTGTTCTTTCAGTCTCACATGTCTCCCTCCACCTGCTGTCTCTCTTAGCCTTCAGAAACAGATGTGGCCCACTGGAAAGACAACCTCACGGTCTTCCTTGCTTCCAGGGGAGGACAGACATCAGCCGGAGGGCCCTGGGGGAGGGGAAGGCTCAGGCCTCGCTGCCTGCAGCTGCGGAAGAAATCTCTGATGAATTTCAAAACCTGCCTTTGCTTTGGATGTGATCAACAGTCACCGTGGGGCCTCTGTGTTTTACTATATGAACAAGCTCAGAGGGAGGGGGAAAATGCAGCCCCCTGGCTCTGCCTCTCCCCTGCCACAGTGGCTGAGTGGAGGGCAATCCTCATCTGTGCAAACTGTGAGATGTTTAGCAGGATGCAAAGCTGGAGCCAGCTTGCTGCTCCTACCCGAGTGCCTGGAGCTGGGAGTGTGGGGCACCCCTGCGTGTGGGGTCCTGGTGAAGCTTCCAGTATGAGAACACAGGTGGGGATCACACCAAAGCATCCCCTCAGAGGGCTCCCGCCACGGCCTCTTTTCTAGGCTGTCCTTTGGAGGAGTGGCTTTCGGAATGACCAGGATACATTGGTGATAATAGGGCTGGAAATTATATAATTTCATGCAAGTAAAATTCCTGTCTCAGGTTGTTACAGCCTCCAGCCTTATCAGGAAGGTGGGCAGGTGCTCATTGAAGGTGTTTGTTCAATATTTGTCGATTAAGCTCAACAATACCTTCTTCTCCATCAGCAACAATGTGACTGTCTCTTGGCTTCCCTGCCCGTCAGATGGAGAGTTCATTCATTGATTAATTCAACAGACAGCTCTCATGTGCACAGGACTGTAACCGGTGATGGTGGGAGAAGACAACCTTGTTCCTGTCCTCAGGAGGAGGTTTGGTGGGATCGCGGGGTTCATTTTTAAAGGCATAAAGTCAGAATCCTCTGGCAGCAGGAGAGGCAGGAAGAAAGGAGGTCGTCTGCCTTTTCTTTCAGTTGGTTGAAGCCCCTTTCGCCTAAGGCTTCCTTTCCAGGCGCAGCCCTAGAATGTCAAGGAAAAGCCAGGTGACCCATCCACCCCCACTGCCAAAGGCAGGGCCGGTGTCCTTCTGTGTGTCCCAGGTAAGCCTGGGAGGAGGTGAGGGGACCTCACGGCCACAAGAACCGCAGTTGTATTAAAAAGCAACTCCTCCAGTCCCGACAGGTTTTTTTTTCCGGGAGTCTCAGGGTTCCGTCTAATGCAGAGCTTCTCAGAGTCTGGTCTCTGCCAATAGCAGTGACATCACCCAGTCATATAGTTGGGTGTTTGTCCCTTCCAAATCTCATGCTGAAATGTGACCCCCAAGGTTGGAGGTGAGGCCTGGTGGGAGGTGTTGGGTAATGGGAGCGGATTCTTCATGAGTGGCTTGATGGGGTCCTGGCAGTAATGAGTGAGTTCTGGCTCTGTTAGTTCGCATGAGATCTGGTTGTTAAAAAGGGCCTGGCACCTCCCACGCTTGCTCTTGTTCCCTCTCTCACCATGTGACACACCCATTCCCCTTGCCTTTTGCCATGAGTGGAAGCTCCCTGAGGCCTCACCAGAAGCTGGCATTGGAGCCATGCTACTTATACAGCCTGCAGAACTGTGAGCCAAATACACCTCTTTTCTTTATAAATTACCCAGTCTCAAGTATTCTTTTATAGCAGTGCAAAATGGATTAATCCACCCAGCTACTCAGAAATGAAAAATCTCAGTCCACATGCAAATGTACTCGATCAGAAATGCTGGGCCTGGAGCTCGCACCTGTGTTTTACCAACCCCGCCCCCGCCACCCCGCCGGTCCTCAGGCACGCTGTAGCACACTGCTTCCCACATTTGGCTGCATGTTGGAATCACTCAGAGAGTTTTTAGAAACAGGAGTGCAGGGTCCCATTCTCAAGGATTCTGAGGTGATGGGGTTGGGATACGACTTGAGTATGCGGGTTTTTCAAGTCTTCTGAAGTCATTCTTGTGTGCAGACAAAGTTGAGAACTACTGGCTTAGTATCTGATAGCTTAGCTGTTAAGAAAAGGGGGGCTCCCATCCTTACCCTACACCAGAGCTATCCTTTGTGTTTTCTGGAATTCTTAGCAATTTCCAGACACTTGCTCCATCAACCAGGAGAAGATGCTAATTAGTAGCATTTAATCTGGTACCTTCCTCCTTCCTTTTTGGCGACACCTCAGAGAAAAACAGGAAACCTGAAAAAAGGCAAGGTCAGCAACAACCTCCAGGGCTTCCAGAAACACAGAGAAGTCTCTGGCTCGGTTGTTTCTGTGCAGGGGGCTGCTCTCAGCTGCTTTGCTGTAAAAGACACAGATGGGAGGCTGTGGGCTTGGCCTGCTGGTGAGCTGGGACCACAGCCCCTGCCGGGTCCATTCCCCACTCAGAAGTAGTGGAGAAAGGAGGGTGGACTGGCAGGGAGGACAATTGAGATCCCCTAGATGTTTAGCACATTGTTCTATCTGACTGTGGAAATTAATAAATATGCTCACTGGAATGAAAAGAAAAATCTCCTACCCAGCCAAGCTCTGTGTGAGGCAATGAAGGGAAAGCAAAAGTGCTGCTCAGAGAAATTCTGGTCTCCACTGGAAGACCCAGAGCAGCATAGAAGCAGTGCCTTTCTGAAGTGCTGGGACCAAATCGATTGGCCATCTGGGCACCTGCCCTATCCCACCATTGAACCTGTGCCCTAGGTCCTGGGAGGACCTCCTCCCTCAGCCTGGGAAGGAATGGGAGGGCAGATGAGGGACAGCCTAGACCAGTGGTCAGTTGTCCCTGCTTTTCCTTCATTTCCCTCAAATCCACCAGATCCTCATCTGCCATTTTCCTGGGCCTCAGTACTCTCACCAGCAAGTGTTAGTGCCAGACCTCACGCTCTAGGGCATAGAGGAGACATGGGTAGGTAAAGGGAGAAGGCTTTGCATTCCAGTAGTGTTTTATGCAAGGAAAGAAAAGACCTCAGGAAAAAAAGTGTAAGAGATTCGTCTCCATACCACCACCATCCCAGTTACGGGGGTGGCTGGAGAAAAGATTTTAAATCCACCCACACAGTCCTTTAAAAAGACTTGCCTAAAAATACTGCACCTCTAGATGACCCCACTTCATTTCCCCACCTAAAAAGACACAGAAGCAACTCTCGCTTTCTTTTCCTTCCTGCAACGCAGCATGGGCTGTGAGGAGGCACTTCTGAATCCAGTGAATAACTGCAGGCATTGGGAACCATCCTCCCAACCACATGGATAGACTTGGGACTTGACATAGGTCCTTGATAGATGCTAAGGAGGAGTTGGAGGCTTGGCTACCTGTAGCCTGTGTCACAGATATACTGCTGCAGGTCACAGGAGGCAGAGCTCCTGCTGATGGGTTTTCCGGTTCCGGTTTGGACAAAGGAGGAGGGCGGGGCATAAGAGCTGGGGAGGAGGAGGAAGGGGCACTACCTCGTTCTGCCCCTGCGCACTGAGCTCTGGCTTTTTCACCCTGTTTTTCTTTTCTTGGAGGCCCAGAAGTCTTCAGAGAAGGTGTTTGAGACAGAGCTAGTCTAGGTCCAAGTTTGGAGTAGGTATGCAACTGTCACTATAAACACTTCCCAAGAAGATGACCCACTTCTGCAGAAAGCACTTGAATTACACGTGGAATCTGCTCTTTTTAAGTTTGACTGAGTTATCGGTGTTCCGTGAGCCACCGTGGTGGTCTGGCACTGTTGCTCAGCTCTCCGAGGCTGAGGACTGTCCCTGGCTCTGGAACTGAGGGGGTTAACCAAGTGCTTCTCTGCATTGTTAGCGGGAGGAAGGCGGGCCTGGAGAAGGACAAGCCCTTCAGATGAAACCCTCTTTGAGCAGTTGAGCTGTTTCCACTTGTGGTTTTACAATGGCCCTATAAAGACCAGCCCAAAAAAAAAAAAAAATCATCGAAATGGGTCAGGCGAGGGGACCCTTGAGTGGAGGCCCAGCATCAAGCACTGGCCCAGTCTGAGAGTTAGCTGCTGTCTAGGGTTCTGAGCCCTTTGGAGAGGAAAGCATCTGAGGCCAGCCTTCGATTTGGGAAAGGTCAGTGGGGAATTCCATGGCAGAAGAACTATGCCGTGCAAGAAGGGAGAAAAACAAGGCAAGCTTTCCCTGGCATGGAAGAATAAAGGGCAGAGGGTGGACCAGTGTTTTTAATGCCACATGTCAGCAGGTAGCTGCTCGCAAAGGGCCAGCCTCTTCTTCGAAGTTTTTGTTGATGTTCTCCACCAATTCCAGTTTGTTTTTCCTTTGTATTGTTATTAGCACCAAAATAGAAGACACTTCTCCTCTGTCTCCTCAGAACACCCCATGCCTACCTCTGTCTTGTCAATAGGATGCTATATTACAGCTCAGCACCTACTTATCTGTGTGCCTTGCCAGGATATAAGGAGGCAGGCATCATATCTCTTATCGCTGGAATCCCAGCACTATCTCAGCATATCACAGTAGTGTGTATAGACCCACAACCTCTTATCTGCAAATTCCACATTCACAAAGGTCTGGAAACCTCGAGCTTTCTTACAACTCATTTTGCAGAAAACCCTGGGCTAGATGTTGTCAGGGTTGCAAAGTCAAAATGCAGGAGCAGACTCAAATACGTGGCAAAACAGAACAGAACCACAGGGCAAGGCAGGCAGCAAGCTGTTGAGTATGAGGGGAAGAGTGAGATGTGAGTGACACATTCTGAGGTGAGCTCTGAAGAGACCTGAGGGGCCAGGTGGCACTTAAGCTGGGTTTCAATTGTAGATAAGGTTTGCAAAGATAAAGGGGTGGGGTGGGGAGATAATCGTGGGACAACATGGTTTTCTATTTCCCTAACTTTTTATAGGCATATTGCTCTCTTTCCGTTAAGTTTTCAGTCTCTCCCAGGGCTGGGATCTTAGTCCTATTTCTTCCATTCTGTCCACCGTACTCAGAAGATGCAGTCATCTCTCAGAATTCTCCTATTCAATAAGAAATTATTCTGGGACTTACACATAGAATGTGCTTGAGAAGATTTTCTTGAATGAATAAGAACTTAAGGGCCTGTAATTTGTTTTCATTCATAAACTTTATTTTTGGAGCAGTTTTAGGTTCCAGTAAAATAAGGGGAAAATACAGAGCATTCCCATAGACCCCTTTTCCCACTGCCCCAGGCTCCCCAACTGTTAACATTCCACACCCACGTGGTGCAGCTCTTACATTCGTGAACCTACATGGACACGTCACTATGCTGATGCCCGTTTGTCCTCGCATTCTCTCTTATTCAAGAGTAATAGAGGACGCAGACGAGGACGGCATGCCTTGCTCTGATTCAGCGACCTCTCTTTCCTCCCCCGACTTAGAGTTTCCTGGTCTGCGGAGAAACTTGCCCAGATGCAAAGCCACAGAGCAGAGACAGCAGAATCAGAAGCTTTAAAAGGCGTAAGCAGCCGGACATGGTGGCTCACGCCTGTAATTCCAGCACTTTGGGAGGCCGAGGTGGGCGGATCACCAGAGGTCAGGAGTTAGAGAACAGCCTGGACAGCATGGCAAAACCCTGTCTCTAATAAAAATACAAAAAATTAGCTGGGCATGGTGGCAGGCACCTGTAATCCCAGCTCCTCGGGAGGCTGAGGCACGAGAATCGCTTGAACCAGGGCATCAGAGGTTGGCAGTGAGCTGATATCGCGCCACTGCTCTCCAGCCTGGGTGACAGAGCGAGACTCCAAAACGAAAAAAAAAAAAAAAATAGATGTAAGCACTGAAAAGGCAGAGAGAGCATCCCTGTGCAATAGAGGAAGACATGTAGGTGTAGATATTAAAGATAGAAAAGACCTTTGGTATCAGTTCCCTCCCTCAGGGTCCAGAGCAGGGGAAGTATTCAAGGAACTGCTGCCTCTGATGTCTCACTGGTGGACCACAGTCAAAACCACACATTTTTCACCAGCTCCCAGGGCAGCTGAGGCCAAGTGATCTCTTCTCCCATGAGTGTGGCCTCAAGAACAGAGGCACTGACACCACAGACCCTTAAAGTGTTTTGCTCTTTACAGTTTGCAAAGCACATTTGAAGTATCATTGCAGCCTGACCACATCCTAGTGTGCAGGGTGCTTCAGGGTCCTCCTATCTCACAGGTGAGAGAGCTGCAGGGAGCAAGGGGATGGCCCTTCATCACACTGGGTGAGGGAGTTGAGCTAGACCCTGTATGCTGAGCCCTCAGCCCAGGCTTTCTATAGGGAATGGTGGCCGGGCCATCGACTTCAAGGTCCTCTGGCCACTGCTTGTGATAATACCAACTCAATTGTATTTAGTTTTACATTCATAATGAGAGAAAAAGTAGTCATCCTCCTGAAGTACGGTGTTTTAATTTATATATAGCAAGAAACACTTCTGAGTCAAATACCGTTAGGAAAAGTTTCAGCATAGATCTTTACCTCGAACCCTCTCCAAGCCTTTAACATACTAATGTGATCGGGATGCAATATTTGACCGTAATTCCGTTTCTGGCAGAGCATCTTGGTTGGAAATCTCTTTGGGGGATGCAGCAACAGAGTTGGGAGACACGTGGCTGCTTTTCTCTCCAGGGCTCAGCTCTGAGCTGTCCTCCACGGAGGGTCTCAGAGGAGCTTGGAGGAGGAAAGATGGAAAACTGAAACCTTTAAGAAGAGGCTAAAAGGAACTGAGTTATTCAGGCATAAGAAGAAGAAGACACTGGCAGGACCCTGAAGCCAATTTTCCAATATGTGAGCACGTGAAGGATCTGCTACATAGCGTGGTGGGTGAGGGGCTGTTCTTGCAAGTAGAATGCTCAGAGCCTGGCTTCCCTGCAGCTGACAGAACCGAATCAGTCGGCCTCAAGGAGCCTGCTGCATGAAGACAGGGAGCCTCTGCGGCCAGGAGCCGGGCAAGGCGGGGACTCAGTATCTCGGGGTTCTCAAAGGGTTCTCAAAGTGTCCCGTAGGACTCGGGTGGGCCAGTTTGCATCCTGTATTGAGGCAGGGGACTGAACACAATGACCCATTCAGGTGGTTGTTGGCCTCAGGGTGCTGCAATAATGAGGTTTTCTGTAGAAGGAGGTCTGAAAGACAGATGCTGCAGGATGAAGAGGGGGATGGAGACCTTGGGTGAATTCATTCACACCCAAACCAGGAGGGCTGAGGGGGTGAGGGTGAGGGAGGGAGAGAGGAGGAAGACTCAGAGCAGAGTCATTTGAAAGAGCCCGGAAGCCACCAGGTGGAAAATCACCCTGCGGGGAGCTGACCTTCCTCCCTCCTCCGGAGAGGCACCAGCCGGTGCTGACCCTGGGTCCCATCTCTGTGGCCTGTGAGAAAAGAGGTGAAAAGCGGCTCCTCATGCCTGGAAACCTTGCTGCCCACATCTGAGGGCTGGCCTTGATCTCTGGGTCTGTGCACCCCTCCCCCCTTATTCCTTCCTGACCTTTCATCCATGAAGCAGGGACAGAGGGTGTGGGGCTAGGGTGGTGAAGAGGGACGGAAGAGGCAAAGAAACAAAAGGAAAATCACGAAGGCCCTGGGGATAGGCTACTTGCAAAATCCTGAGTTCCATTAAATATAGAAAGGTAGGATGAAAAAATAATATTCACTCATTGTTACAGTTTCAAAGTCGGAAGCTGGCCTTGATTTCAAAGAACTTGTGTGTAATGTGATGCATGGCTTTCTCTTCTGTCTCTTTTTATAGGTAAGTGACATTTCATTCTGCTCATCCCCAAGGCAAAGTTGGATGTTTTTAAAGTGGAAAAAAAAATGAACGGAAAAAGAAACGGGGAAGGTGGGAAGAGGTGGAAATGGAAGGGCACAGGTAGGTACATACTCAATTCTTCATCTTTTGCACAGACTGGTGGGGGGGGTCTTCCCCCCAGATTCCGTGGAGATTCCTTTCCTCAGGACGGAAGGTCCAGGTGGTGACTGTGGCTTTTGAGATGATGGTGGCTTTGCTCTTTGAAAGGGGTTTGTCCTGTGACACAATGGCCAGCACTTTTGCTGGAGGTCTTTCCTGGGTGAAGTTCCAAGTCAGAAAGGATTTGAGGTTTTGCACGCTAATGCTATGTGTCAGCTACATTGCTGTGAGTAGGGCCTAGAGGAAGTAGGGACAAGTGTTCTGGAGAGGCAGGATTAAGACATTTCAGGAAGGAAAATCAAGAACAAGGAAGAAAGTCATTCCTGACATGATCAGGCAGTAAATGGCATGGAAATTTCTGGACAGAAAGGAGGTTTGTGGGAAAACTGAGATCTTGTATATTAAGAAATTTTTACTTAATTTTAAGGTCTATCCAACTACTGTCAATGTATTTTTCTATTCCTGCCTGGTCGCCGAGGCTGAAACATCACTTACTTTCTCTTTAGCATGAGGCAGAGTAGCTTTCTGAAAGAGCTGGGGGCTGGTTTGTCACTGTAGTCACTGTACCTTTTCTTGGTCAGTCAAGAAAGGCGTTTTGAAGTTCCAGGCTAGTTTTGGCTTTCTACTGCTCTTAAATGTAATTGCTTTCCCCTAAGAGTAGAGTGAAAATGCTCTTTTTTTTCCCCTGCGAGTTGCCAACAGTCCACTGATATAATTGACTGATGGCTCTGTCCCACATGTATTTGTTATTTTCTTTGCGAGAGAGAGAAACGTAAAACATTCTATTTAACAGTCTATAAATCCAGAGTGGAAACATAAAACTCAATTCAATAAAAATATTGAACGTACTCAGTCTTATCTTATGTCCAATTAAAGGAGATTAACAGAATGAAGTGGGGACTGGGTTAACAGAAAGGGGAAAAAGACAAAAACAATTTCAACTTCAACACTATGTCTGAGGTCTCAGAGGAAATGCTCTCACAAACACAAGAGAAATCTATAGGCTTCGGAAATCTTCGAAAGAGACACAAATACTAGAACTTGTTTTTGAAAGTGTATAATTCTATTTCTATCATTTGGATACACAGATGTTCTTTAAATCTTCTCTCTCTTGCTTTTAACAAAGAGGGGGGATAAAAGAAAACTCAAAACCCAGCTTCCCCCTCTAAATTAGGAAAAGTGTCACCGTATGTTGAAAATCACAAAGCATCTTTTTTCATGATGCCATGTCCCCGTCCTGTGGTCTTTCATTTCTTCCGAAGACACTGACTCATGTCACATTTTCACGGCTGCAGACACACCTGGGAATTCTTCTTGGTATTTGCCCTGCGTAATGGGGAAAATTAAGCTGCCACGTATCTGGCTCCTAGCCCGAGCAAGGGCTTTACACCATCCCCACCCTGCTTTGAAAGGGAAGAAAATTTAAACCAGGAAGCACTCCTAGAAACTGCCCAACATGGCAATAAGAAGGTGGGTTCTCAGCCACGTGGCTTCCTGCAGTCCCTCTGCCACAGCCAAGGCCTGTGGATCAAAGTTGATGGAGTCACTGATTTAGCGGGAACATTCGTGTGTTTTTGAGTGTGTTCACAGAAGAAGGGCTGCAACATAATCGCTTCTTGGTCTTGAGGTCCTCCCTTTTCTGCATAGTGTAGGCATCGCATGGATGAAAAGAGACGGCCTTCCCTCCTGGCTCCCTGTGGACCTCAGAACTTGCCTTGTCAGCTTGGGGCGGGGAACGCTGAGGGGCCCAGCTTATTGTGGTGGATGAAGGCAGTCCCTCAGAATTTCCCATTAATAAGGAGGTAGTAGAGTATATGTTAATTTTACAAGAACATTTTCCACAGAGCATATAAGTACATGGGATATATTTGAATAGTTTTAATATGCTATGATTCTCAGAACCATGGGAATGAAATTCTATTTGCACCTACCTAATAAACAACACATTCCCCAGCACTACTGGGCCCTGGTGGAATAAGAGGACAAAGGTGTAGTGTTTACAGGCACACCCCCCCAACACACAAACACTGGCACGTGCTCACACATACATTCATATTCCTACATGCATACTCACAGAGCTGTGATTTTGCCTTTGAAAGGTGACAAGGAGCAAAGACATTTTTCAGAACCAGATCTGGCCTCTCAGTGTTGTTTCCCAAGATATATGTGTCCTGTTTCATCACCCTCATTGCTCACCAAATGCCTGGCCCCGTCGCTGTGTTTAACTTCACAGCTTGGCTGCCGAATGCGCCAGGCTCTTCATTTGCTTGGAATCCATCGATCTGACCACCTCCCTAGCGCCAGTGCCCCAGGTTGGCACAGTTAATCATCTTGGGTCCAGCATTGATCTCTCTCACTCCATTCCTCTCTCTGCCTCTGGTCCTGAGGCCTTCCTCGACCGCTCTGTCTGTCTGCAGCACGGGCCAGGCCACTGAGAGTGTTTCTGCTTCTCAGCTCTGGTTCTCTAGCTTTGAGGGAGTGGCAGTGAGTGCAAGGGGGACTGTGTGCACCGCTTCTAGCAGAGATGGAAACAAAGAACTCTGTGGTCTTCAACAGCAAGTCACGCCCTTGGCAGCCCTGGCAAAGCCGGCTTTGAGGATTGCTGGGGTTCCCACTCTCTCTTTGGACAAGGATGTTTTTGTTACCTTTTTTTTCTTTTTTAGCTAAGGCTTACCAAGTGTCAGACGTCTTACTAAACAATACACACACACACACACACAGAGATTTCTTATTTTCAAAGTAATTCTATGATACAGGTTTTATCATCCTCTTCTTACAAACAAGACAATCCAGGCTTAAAGCGATGAGATAATTTGCCCAAGATCACATGACCTTGAAGCTTGAATTAGAGCTTGTGTCTATCTGACTACAGTATTTGTGCACTTAACTGCTTTGGGATGAAAATTCTATCCCAAAAGAGCAGAAGGTGACAGGAAAGGAAAGTCTTTGGACCACCCTGGGCTCGCTCCCCTCTAGCTGTGCAGAGCAACCAAATTCTTGACTGCTAGGCCTCTCTGGACAGGGCTCCAGTGCAGCCAGCACAGGGAGGTGACAAAGAGCTGGGCCCAGATTTAGAAGAACCCAGTTTGAGGCCTGCATCTGTTACCAATTTGCTGTGTGCCCTTGGGCAATTTATTAAGTTCTCTGAACCTCTCAACATGGGACAGAAGCATGGTAGTGTATTACTGCATAAGCTTAACCAGAGACCAAGTACCTATAAAAGGATGCTCTGACAATATTTAATAATTATCATTACTTGAAAAATCCCCTCTCACCGTAGCCTTCCAAATTTCTGAATCTAGTTCTTGATTTTTCTAATGAGGTCTAGAATTTTTGCCAATACAAGGAATAGTTCTTGGCAGCTTTCTGCATCTTCACTTCCTTTCAATACCAGGCCTAGTGGAGAGCAAAATTAGCCTGCCAATCACTCAGAGGCGTACGGGCCCCAGGAAATTAAATTCCCCCTCTCTCCAGCTGTCTATCCCCAGTGCCAGGTACCAAATGAACACGCGCCATACGTTGCGGTTCCCATGTCTTCTTCTTCCTATATGTTAATTTGATAATTTTAGTAAAATAAACCAAGTAGATTTGAGATCTATAATCCCCGAAGTCAAGAGATTATAGAATGCCGTGAGTCAGAAGGGGGCCACTGCTCTCTTCCATTTTGTTTTTTTTTTTTTTTAGATTTTAATATTTCCTTTTTCCGGCAACATTTAAAAGCCACTCTTTTACATCTGTTGCCATCCTTTAATGACAGACAGAATAAAGGGACGATTGTTTCTCAGAGAAGCTAAACAAAGGGACTAGGATCACTTGGCACATCCTCGTGTGTGGCTGACTTTGAACTCCTGGAGCCCATATCCTCCACGCTTCTGCTGGGCACCGGAGACAGAACCCACGGAACTGCTTCCTGCAGCCACGGATGGGTACCCACCAAGCCTTAGGGAGAACCGTGCTCTAAATGCCATCTGTGTTTGCCAGTGGCATTCACGCGTCCCCTCCTGTCCCGCAGGGAAATTAAGAAGGGATCTCCTCTCAAGGCTGACACCTGGAGACAGCGGCTTCCTCTTACCCATCCTTCCCACGCCTCATCTCTGGAGTGAGTTATCTTAATCCTGACATTTGCCCAGCCATTCAGAATGTAAACCTTTTTGTACTACAGGGTAACAAATATTTTGGGTAAACAGCGATTGCATTGATGTGGAAAGCCAAGTAGAGATCCCTGGCAAGTGAAGGATAAAGAGCTTTGTCCATACTGTTTGGTCACTGTTATGAGCTGAACAGGGTCTTTCCAAAATTTACATGTTGAAGTCCTGACCTCCAGTAATTCAGAAGGTGACTGTATTGGGAGATACTTAAAGAGGTGATTAGGGCAAAAAGTGGTCATATGGCTAGGACCAAATCCAATATGACGAATGTCTTTATAGAAAGCGATTGGGACACAGCACACAGGGAGGAGAGTTCATGTGAAGACACAGAGATGCCTAAGAGGAAACTGACACTGCTGACACATTGATCTTGAACTTCTAACCTGCAGAGTGTGAGGAAATAAATTTCTGTTGTCTAAGCTACCCAGTCTATGGTATTTTATTATGGCAGCTCTAGCAAACTAACAAAGTCACAAAATGCATTCATCTAGACTCAGTCCCAATGTCTGGGAACAAGCAGAACTGGCCGTGGGCCACGGAAAAGAGGCAGGCTTGTGAGACAAATTCCCACCCCACCGTATTTTGCCTGACTTTTGTCAAGTTCCCATGTTGATCCCCAGTTTCTTTATCTGTACAATGGGTATGATATATATCTCACTGCTGTTTTGAAAATTAATTGAGATAAGGAATAATAAATATTTTAAGACACACATTGCTCAATATCCAGTTTTGCTGACTCAATTTCTCTTAATGGTCATAGGCATAAAAATACACAGTAAATGTGATGTTGTAATGTGTGGTATATATTAGGCTACATATTCACTAAGGTCACTGCATCAGTCTGTTGTATTTTTTTCTTCTGGTAATTGGAGACAACACATCTATTCTGAGGATTCAATGCCCAGGGCTATTGAATTCCTCAACCCATGGTCAAGTGACTGAGTGAGGCCAGCCCTTCACCCTTCACCCTGCCTATCACTCCTTAGCTCTCACCCTCAGCCTTACTGCTGTGGGAGAAGCAGTGCCATAGAATATGGCTCATGAGACGTCCACACCCTGCCCCTGGCCCTGCCTCCTGTCTTATAATTGCCAGAGGGTTCCTTTATTTCAATGAAACTTACAGTTACAAACAGCTACGGCCAGACTCATGGATTCACTTCTAATGACTAGCTTCACTGAGGAGGAGATCATTGACCATAATATACCACAAATGCACAAGGCGTTGCGAGGGCAGGAGACCACCTGACTGCCCCCAGCCTGGCCTACCCCATTGGAGCCATGCCTACAACCACCCCTCACAGAACAGAGGATCCCAGAATGAAGAGACGTACTCGACAAACACATCCATTTCTGACATCCTGAGATGGGAGGTGCCTATGATCTCTGGGCAGAGGTTGACTGAAAGCCAAGTAGCCCTGGATGACATTCCCAGAGTCCCCGACCCACAACAGAGTCCTCAGCCTCTCTGGTCCACAAATGGATAAGATCAGTGCAACAGAGATGGCCAGGGTCCTGGTGAAGGACTCACAAAGCTGCACTCACTAAAGGCTGGTGACACACTACCATTCCAGTGGGATGACTTACCAGGGAGGAGGGCATTCTTTTCCAGCTGTGGCTGGGATCAACATTTCTGGAAGCTGAGCTATTGATCTGTGGCTGGGTGAGTAAAGATCCAGGTCTCACATCTGAGCGATTCAGCCCCATGCATTGGGGTCTGGGGCCATGCAGTGTTCTCTAAGGAACTGACTTGGAGGCCTAGGGGACCCTAGCAGAGGGGGAGTGCTTTGGCTGGCCCTTTGCTCCATGCCATGGCCTTGGTCCTCACAATTATGCTGCAAGGAAGTAAGTGGGTTTCAGGGCTGGCTTATTGGTTCTTGCCACCCCACCTCTGTGCCCTACCTGGGATTCCTTCATTTAAAAGCTTCCTTTTCCCTTAAAGAGGAGGACCCCAATTCTGGGCAGAATCTACAAAGCCTGTGGATCCTGGCCTCTGCTTGCTGTCCGCCTCTGCTTGCTGTCCAACTCTGCTCTTCCGTGGGTTGTTCTTGTTCCAGCCACCTGGGCTTTGCCGTAGTCCTTATTCCTTCTGCCTAGAAAGCACTTCTGATCCCTCTGTTACTGGGCGACCCTCAGTACCCTTAATGATTCAACCGAAGACCCTTCCTTGGGAAAGCCTTCCTGATCCCCAGGCTGGGTGCTCACCCTTGAATCCACCCTTTTTCTTCCATGCATTTGTATTGCTTTGTATGTAAAGCATTCATTGGTGCTCTGATTCCAGCTCCCCAGTAGGGGAGCAGCCCCATGACAGCAGGTGATACACCTTCTTTTGCCCCCAGTGAGCTTCCCAGAACCTGGAACCATGTGAGTACTAATCCTGGTCATGGAGGGACCCAGAGAAAGTTTCCTGCCTTACAGCAGTGAGCAAGTGTTCAGCCTCATGCTTCTCTCAACAGGAATAGCCCAGGAGTGAAACGTCCCTGAGCAGTCCTTGAGACTTTGAGGGCGTCTCACCCTGATCTCACCTTAGAACCGCCCGGGAACTTTTAAACCCATGGACGCCCTCCCCACATGCCTGAGATTCCAACTCAAACAGCCTGGGTGGGCCTGGGCATCCGCAGGTGTCTCCTCTGTGCTGCCAGGATTGGGACCCACTGCCTGGAGACACCCTCTCTTCCCACTGCTGGGTTTTGATTAGTTGAACTCCAAGGGCACCTCTCTTCCAAGTTCTTAATAGTCATAGTTGCCGCACACTGTGCAATCCACTTCTGGTGCCTTGTGCGGCTTGAGCCTCATAATGATGAGAGATAGCTTTTGTCATTCCTATTTTGTGGTTGAGAAGCTGCAGCCAGGGGAGGTTAAGTATCTTGAACAAGGCCTTGCAACTCACATGAGAAGAAGCAGGATTTGAACTCATGCCAATGGAACACGAGCCTGGGCTGTTAGTGTCTATATTATATCACCTTATGTTCTTGTGGCAGAGGACTTTGGAAGCACTTTGTGTCATGCATATATGTGTGCATGTATATCTACCTCTATCTATCTATCTATCTATCTATCTATCTATCTATCTATCTATCTGTAAATAAATATCTTCTACAGCATTTACTATCAGCAATGCCTGGATATTCCTAAGTATTCCCAGGTAGTACTACTAATTGTGAGTGGAGATTTAAAAAAAAAAAAAAAAAAACCTTGATTATATGTTACAAGTCCCTAAGTGGTTAGGCTGTGGCCCCTCACCTGCTTGTAGCTTTGAGTGGAGAAAGGACAGCACCTGTGTGGCCACCACAACAAGCTCTCCTGGCCCTTTCCCTGTTGGATAGGAACAAGGGGGAGGATATAATGAGTCTAAAGCAGAGACTTAAGATGACTCCTTTCTTCCCCCTTCTAATCCCCAATTTCAGACAAACATGGGGCCCAGAAGTGAGTGAGGGAATTAAATTAAGGAACACAATTTCTCCCTGTCATTGAACTCTGACTAATGAGTCTATTTCTGGGTAATAAGAAGGAGCAGGAAGTGACAAGGCAGTGTAATGAATTAGTGGCCCAGAACCTCGTTAGTCAGAATAATCTTTCCACGAAAGATAAATGATGCAAACGTTAATTATAAAGCCAGGGTGGAAATGCATCCCATTATTTGGCTTCCTAAGAAATCTATCCCAGTTATTATGAGGCATTTCAAACAACAATAACAATAATAATAAAGTAAGGCTCAGTGAGAACTTTAGTCCTTGGGGAGACTTGTTCCACTGGTGGTGGCCGGTAGGGGGAGCACAGCTTTCCGCTTTCAAAAGGGGCTGGAGCTTGGGGAAGCCACCACGCCCCTCTGGGTTTTGTACCAGGAAAGATGCGGTAGAGTCCCTGTCCCGGTTTCTCTGCGCCCCGTAGGGTTGGTCATTCAGGGCTGTCCACTCTAGTCATCCAGATCCAGATGAGGTGAGGAGTTTAACTAGAAGTTTCCCCCATCCAAAGAGAGAGAGAGAGAGAACAAGGCTGAGGATTTTCCAGGAACTCTGGCATGTTAAAGGGGGTCAGAGATCAAAACCATGGAGGAAATAGAGGTTAAGAGGTCAGGCTCTGGAATCAGCCAAGCTGAAACCCTGGCTCGCCATGATTGGAAAAGTCCCGTAGCCTGGTTTCCTCCTCTGAGAACTGGTGGATACCAGAGGCATCTGTTTAAGGAGGTTTTTTATGAGCATTAAGTGAGGTGTGCATGTAAGATACTTAGCATCCATTAAGTGTTTCATAGATGCCATTGATAATGTGTTTTTAATGCAGGGTGAAGGTTGTAGAGCTGGAAGGCATGTTAGGGGAATGTTTGGGGCATGTTTGGGGCATTGAAGGAGGCTCCCTTGTTGCACAGGTGAGGGGGGAGGGCGACGTCACTTAGCAATTCAGCGGTGGGGGCACCAAGGCTTCCGGCTCCAGGCTCAGGTGAGGCTCTGTCATCTCAGGCTGTTTGTCATAGCCTGGGTTTTTGGTCACAGCATAGAAGGGAGGCAGCGGGGGAAAGACAGGAAGCTAAATCAGTCTCAAGAAATGCAGTTGCTGAGACCATTCCTCAGGAGAGCAAATAAACCAGTATTAAAAACTATAAAAAAATATCCTGCAGCGCTGTGGTAATAAACTTGTCTGTGACTTCATGGCTTAGAAGGTCCCAGCTTCTGAAGATCTGAGCGATCTCTTGCCCGCAAAGGGGCCAGATAAGTCATTTGCTGAAGGGAGAGAAGTTTGAAGCAAAGATGCTGGCACTCTCTGGAGCCTCCTTCCAGGTGGCGTCCGATTGAAGCGGAGGCTGGGAGCTGCTTTTGTTTTGAAGGCTTTGTCGGTGTCTGACTGGCAACTCTTGGTAATGAGAGAAGAAAAAACAATTAATTGGAAATGAATTTTAATTGTCTCTGACTCCTCATTTGTAGGCTATTAAAATGAGTTCCCTATTAAAATATCACATCAGCTGCCTCACTCCAAGATAACAGAAGGCGCCCCAAAAGCTCTTCTCCTGCCACGTCCAGTACCCACTCCACCCTCATCCCCTTTGGCAAAAAGTGGGCTTGGAGGTTTTAAGCAAAATGAACCAAAGTAGGAAAAATAGAAAAAAATTGCTCTCAAATCTTTCCTTTCTTTCTTTCTTTCTCTCCCTCTCTCTTTCTTCCTTCTGTCCTGCCTTTCTTTCTTTCTTTCTTCTTTCTTTCTTATACATTTATTTATTTTTGCTAAGGAATACATGTCTGCATTCATGTATTATTCTGTGGCTGTCTGTTTCGTTCCCATTTCTGAGTGCTGTGGCAACGTGGCTTGGAAAGCAGGGCTCCGCTGGGGCTGGGCCTTCTCTGCCAGCTGCTCAGTCTCTACCTGGAATGGAGGCTGTAGTGGGGCTGGGGTGAGGCCAAGGGAAATGGACAGGCGGTACTGGGGCAGGAGACAAGGCGAGGAGGCCTGAGAGTCGAGGGCTAGGACTACTGTGTCCCCTTCTCCTCCCTGCCTCACTTGCTCCTCTACCCCACTGGGTCAGGGAGGTTCATTTCTCAGACATGGATGCTGTCCGAGAGGCATAGCCCTTCTTGGAGGCCTCAGATCTAGGCTAAAACCACCTCTGACGCTGCCCGGCGAGGTGGCTGTGTGATCAGAGCTGGCCCCTTCCCCTCTGCTCCCTCTGTGAGCAATCCTAGGTATTCACTCAGTAGGTGCTAAAGGCCTGGGGCCCAGGAAGCTCCCAGGGAATGTGGCCCCCAGCCCCTTCTGAAAACAGATGTCCTTCCCTCTGCTTCACCGTCGGCAGATGCTCCCCTCTTCCTCCTGCTCTGTCCTTTCTCACTCCATCCTCCCTTCTCTGTTTCCTGCCCCAATCATCTCCCAGCCCTGTTTCTCTCCAAGCAAAAGCGCCAGGAATTCCTGCCCAATAGGCTCTGCTCAAGAACTTGCTAGGAGGCTTTTGGCCCTTGCCTTTCTAGGTAAGGTCTGCACTCAGCAACTTTGTGGATGCCAGGAAGGAGCCATTTCTATCTCCCCTAGGCAGAGGCATAATCAGCTAGAAGGCCAGTTCCACCCCTAGCCTCCCTGGGGCGCTATCTGGCGTCTATACTCATCCTCCATGCCCAACCCCATCACTGCACAATTTATTTATGGAAGGCCAGGGACACCTGTCTCCATCCTTCTACGTTACCTGCATATTCACAGGATCAACCACAGCTCCTGCTTGCCTGGGCCTTATCAGCTCTGGGCTTGCAGAGAATGCGGTTGAATCAATGTTAGCCCTGGGCTGGCAGGGCCTACCGGTGGCTGCCCTCACCCTCCTCTGGGCTGGCAGGGCCTACCGGTGGCTGCCCTCAACCTCCTCTCGAGCCCACGCTGGGCTGGGCATATCTGCGACTTGGCAGAGGTGGCAAATGGCTCAGAGCCCTGTGAGAACCGCCAAGACTCAGCGGTATAGGAAGCAGAGGCCTTGGGCTAATTCACAGGCCACTGGAGAGTGACAAAGCGCCCATCGACAGTGGTCGATCAAAGAAGTGGCATCGAAAGTGGCAAAGAGAAGTGTGTCCCCTGAGCTCGCCTCAGAGTAATGACCTGGACGCTGGTGGAGGCAATGATATTTGTTGGTTTGAGAGCTATTTGGGGGTTTGGAGCCCCCAAACTTTGGACAGCAGCAGGTGCTTGGCTCAGGGACAAAGAGGCCTCTGTCCCGGCTCCACCTGAGAGCACTGGGCTGGCTGTTGGCTGCCCCCTGGCTGCACCGCCACTCAGCAGCAGATGGCCAGGGGCCCGCAGCGTGCCCTCGCTGTGTTCCTGTCCGCGTGCACATCCCTTTCTCTTTGTCTTTCTATACAAATTGCCTGTTTCTGGAGTGGACTCGGCTTTCCACACCATGGGTCCGGGAGGACCAGCCTTCTTGGCAGGCGTGGGAGGAACAAGCCTGCGTGGTGCTGTCCCTCCCTCCCCACCAGGAGCAGAGCAGCAAGGGGACCCTTGAACACTCCCCCTCTGGGGAGGCCTCAAAGCGTAGCACAGGCCCAAATGCATTGAGGGTTCAGGCAGGGATGCCAGCGAGCCAGGCTTCTGGGGCCAGGTGAAGGCAGAGGCGGCGACTTGAGCAAATGAGCCTCCTTTGAAGGCACAGCATGCCCACCGAGGACGCTGGGCCTGCTTCACGAAGCACGCGTGGGCGTGTTTGGATGAGCGCTGTGTGGCTCTGCAGCTCCAGGGAAACCGCATCAGACACCCTGACAGCTGGAGTGCCTCACCCTTTCAGTCTCCCTGGGATTCCAGGCCGTTCTCTTCGGCCTGGCCTCTTCCTATTCACCCATCAGACCAGGCTCAAGCCCACCTTGTCTTGTTCATGGTGCTGTAGGCTGGCATTAATTGTATGACAGAATGTTTACTCATATATATATTTTCCCACTAGACTCTGGTGCCAATAGGAAAGGGACACAATTCTACTTAGGTATTTAGTACTCCTGGTACATAGTAGGGCCTCTGTGGAGGCTTATGGAATTCAAATACCCATGGACCAGCCTTGGCCTCTTCTTTCTGGCCTTCACAAGAAAGGCTTTGTGATAAGTTCTCCCTTAAAACAGAGAAGACCACGGTGCCGGGGTGGGGGTGGGGTGTGACTGTGTTCCTTGCCTATTTCCCTTACAACAGAGAAGACCATGGTGCCGGAGTGGGGGTGGGGAGTGACCGTGTTCCTTGTCTATTTCCCTTAAAACAGAGAAGACCACAGTGCCAGGGAAGGGATGGGGAGTGACCGTGTTCCTTGTCTATTTCCCTTAAAACAGAGAAGACCACAGTGCCGGGGTGGGGGTGGGGAGTGACCTCGTTCCTTGTCTATTTTAGGCTTTAGCCTAAAAATAGATGGGGATGGAGAGGGCTAGGGAGGGCAGGAGGGTCAGAAAACTCCTGAGGTTTCTGGTGGTAAATTGTGAGTACAACAATGGATCAAGAAGGTGACCCCAGAACCCTTGCTGGGTGCCCACTGGGGTACAGCTGGTGACCATGGGGATGCTCAGGGCTGCCTGTGGGCTCCTGAGTGGAGAGACTTGCGGTTGACCAGTCCCTCTCCACTAACTTTGCAGGATGCCTACCTTAGAGGACAAGGGAGGCTAGTGGCCTTCTCTGAGCAGGGCATTATGGTGGCCCCAAAAGGATCACAGGGCCCTTTCTGCTAGGCCCCAGGCCTGTACTTTGTAAGAACTGCAAATTGTGTCCTCATTGTCTGTGTGTATGAGTTTCAATGTGTGTGTCTTTCTTCTTATCTCTTTGTCATCTGGGTCACCTGCCCACCTCTGGACAAAGCTTGCATTTAAATATGGTGCCAGACAGTGACGTGATACAGTTAGCGGGTGATGCTTGCTGCTCTAATTTTGTCTGCTTTTGGGAGCCCTGCAAAAATGCTCTTCCATCCCTCACTAGGAGCAGTGCTGGACAAATGGTACTAAAGGGACCTGTGGGGGGCCCAGGTGACACCTGAGACCCTCTGTAGACAGCATGGCAGCCCTCTACTCTCTCGGCTCTCCTTCCTGAGGCTGGAGAACAGAGATCTCACGTTTGCAGAAGGCCTTTTAAAACAAAGTGCCAGAACAAGGATTTGACATCACCAGTGAGAAAAAATAAATTCATTTTTGCCCACACCCCCGCTCCCCCGTCTGTTAGTGTCAGACTCTGATGGGTTGAAAGGCGGCACAAAGAGAAAGAGGGTGGGGAGATGATGGCAACTCGGGGAGATAATTGACTTCAGAAATGCTGTGTCTTGGATGTAGGAAGAAAACAAGTGAAAATATGTTATTTTACAACCTTGATACTCCTGACCTCATGGAAAAAACATACACACAGCGTAGGGGTGGGCAGGTAGGCAGGAGGAGGGGTCCTAGCACGGGGTGCGCGCGCCCTCGCGTGGCCATGAGAAGTAGTGCCACACGCACACGTTCTCTTTCCCAGAGAAGCAGACGTGCTGCACAAGTGCTTGGCCACCGCCTACACTGAAACTGGAAAGAGCTCACTGAAAAGGAATGCAGTTCATAAAAAGTCTTCCTTCTCTACCCAAGACATTCTTGTCACTCCTAGGGCTGTCATTCTTGAAAAGGAGAGGCTGGTATAGTAGGAAGAAAGCTCAATCCTAAAGCTCAGTTTGGTGTTTGTGGCTTAGCGGCTGCACGTCCTTAGTGGGTCTTGGCTTGTCGCCTGTAAAGTGATCAGCATGACCTGGATGGTGCTTCTGCTTCCCTGCAGCTGGGATGCTCTGGCCTTGAGGATGCTGAAACACCAGAGAGCTGGCCACTCGCTGGTAACAGTCGGGCAAGCGAACTCTTTGTGTGGGATTGCTTCATTTCATTTGAAGTCATTCAGTGCTATGATTGTAGTCTTTTTCTGGTTCCCATGAATCTGGTGTTGGCTCAGTGTAACAGAACCAGCCTTATTGTTCCCATTTGCAGTTACAAGAATTTTGCTATTGTTATTTGCAAGCTTGATTTCCCTGTCTGGTTACCTGTAATGCTGCTTCTCTGAAACTCTCTGAAAGAGAGATAAACCTTCCCCGCGGGATATAGGTTATCAGGCACCTAAACTCATTGCAGCTCCAAGACATGCATGGATTAGGGACCAAGATGTGGGGCTCATAGTTTACAGAATTTGGTCTTATATTCTCTCTTTCATCTGGATCTTCATACAGCTACTCACTTGCTGCTAGAAAAGAAAGCTCCCAGTGTGCCAGATGGATTCCAAAGTCCCATTTCCTGCATTCATCCCACCATATTTGAAGACTCTTCTCTTTTCAAATGCTTAGCCCAGGTGAGCAGACCTCAACCTTCGCCTAGCACCCATCTTCCTGATCCTGCCTGAGCTTCCAGATCCCCAGTTCCATCTTTACTTTGGTTCTTGTATAAGACGAAGAGAGCATTTATCTTTTCTGTTTAAACCCTTGGGATATTTCTGTTTAGCAAGACAGCAATTTTGGGCAGCTACACTGTTTTATTAAGTGTATTAAACAGCAGAGTAGCTCATCTGTTGTCGACTGGCTTTCTTGGCTCAAACCCAATATATCACGGGTGGTTTTCCCAACACATTTTTAAATTCTTATTACTGGCTAGGATATGATTTCACAAATGTTATTATAATAATTCATTAGTATCTTACATAACCAGTAATACAGACTGAACCTTTGCCAAATGCATTGTTATAACCTTTTTGGAATGGTGGCCGCATTAATTAATCATTGCTTGTTGAGTGCCTACTATGAGCAAGAGAATTTGCATTTTTGTTCTTTCATTTCTCATGACAGCCCAATAAGGGAGGTGGGATTATCTCATTTTAACCAAAGGAGACTCTGAGGCCGAGGGAGGCTGAGCGGCTTACTCGAGTTCTCGCAGCTGCTATATCCTAGAGGAGACCAAATTCACACCCAGCTTGGACTCCAAAGCTTGTACATTTCTCATCATGTGACCCTCCACCCACAGACTGCCTGAGTACAAAATTCCACAGAGGGCCTTGACTCAGAAGACCCTCTGCCAGCATTTTGTCTGTGGTTTTGTGTGTCGTCTCAGATGAAGGTGACTCAAGACTTCAGGCAGAGGATGTTTTCCATTTAAATCCCCCAAAAGAAAATGGCCCTGTTTCTAGAAGAGAGAAAAGCCTAGACCTCTGCTTGACTTTGCTTCCAGGGGCAAGAACTGGGGTCCAGATCCATAATCTGGGAGAGTCCTTTATGGCTTTCACCTTTGGTGTTGAGAGGACTGGCAAGCAAACCCCTTGGACCAATGGTTTCACCCTTGGAAACTTAGCTGGGTAGGTCCATGTCACCATGGGACTGGACTGACATTTAGCCAGATTTTGAAATGAGAGACTTGAACCTGATCCCTTGCTTTTCTCTTCTGGAGAATTTGATTTTTAGCAAGAGGCTGTTGGAAGACACAAAGGTCCATTTTGTCTCAAAACAGGTGAACATAGGGAAGAGAAACTGAAAAAGGAGGCTTTGGGAGCACATAACTGTTTTCAGATATTTAAGTGCTGTTTGGTAGAAAAGGAATGAGATGTTTTCTGTATAATTACATAAAACAAAGCCAAGACTGATGGACAGAAGTTATTTGGGAGCAATCTCTTCAATATAAGGGAAATTTTAAGGGTCTCAGCTACCCAAAGAAGTGAAGGGCTGCGTTGGAGTTTTTCTAGCACTGAGGATGTGTGTATGTGTGTGTGTGTGTGTGTGTGTGTGTGTGTCTGTGCCTGTGTACATGCATGTGCGGGGGCATGCCTGTGTGTGAGCATGCATGCGTGACTGTGAACCTGCATATGCACATAGTGGAGGGAGCACGTAAGAGACAGAAGGTTTTATCAGACGACCTTCACAATTCCATATTTTCAGGAAGTCTATAATTAAATTTTTTAACATGGGCCTTCAGGCACCACAATTAGCCATTGGAGAGACAGATTTGCTCAAGAAGTCTGCCTGGTGCACCTTTTCTTCATTGAAAATTTTAAACCTTCAAAAACGTAATAAAAGTAATATATTGAACAGCTTTCCTCCATATTTACTATGCACCTTCTAAGAACAAGCGTCTTCTTCCACAGCCACAACACAAGGCATGAATTCCAGAGACTTAGCCCAGATCCACTTCAGCCTCTGGAGTAGTCTGAATAATGTCCGTTATTACAGTCGCCCCACGACGGACCCGTCCACTTAGCTGCGTTCTGTTGGCACATCTCTTTAGATTCTTCGTATCTGGAGCAGTGCTGTTGCCTTTGTCTTTCCTGACACTGACATTTTTGATGATGACAGACTGATTGGTAGTGTTGGGCGCTTTTCAGATGTTGCCCAAATCACCAGCAGCTAGATCTGCCTCTGGCATCTAATACATATGGAACCGTACAGTGGGATACGAGGAACTCTGTGCCCTGGTGGCCTCAGGTCCCCGAGCCCTGCCCTGCTTGCAAGCACAACTTATGTGGGAGGCAGTGAGTGCCAGGAATGGATGCTCAAGGCCTGAAGTCTGTCCTGCCACTTCAGGCCATTTGAGTTTGCGCAGATCACCCGCCTCCCGTGGAGGTCCACTTCCTCCTCTCTGCAGTGAGGACCTTTCGTGGCAGTGTTGGGAATGACATGGCATATTATAGGTAGAAGTCCTTAATAAACTCTAGCAAAGTGCTAGACCAATGCAATCGTTTATTATTTATTTTTAACATATCAGCGAGGTGCCTGAAGCTAGAACTGCATAGTGAGATTGAAAAACTTATGAGGAAAATTATGGGGAAAGAAGAAAGCCAGGCTGGCCAGGCAGGACGGCTGCATACGCAGCCACACATGACCCTGAGCTCTCCAGCTGTCAAGTGGTGATCCCTCTGTGCCCACTTCCAAAGCCTCTGGTACCAGCAATGTCCATGGCTTATTGAGCACTTACTGAGGGTCAAGCGCTTTGCCAAGAGAAGCCCAAATTCTCATAAGAACCCAGAAAGTTCCTATGAGCAATATGTTACGATGCAGAGATAGAGTTTCAGAGAGGTTATGCCATTTCCTCAACCTCATGCAGTCAGGAAATGTCAGGACTGAACAGCACATTACCAGTGCCCTGCAGAGGCCTGGCATCCTTGTCCCCTCCACTCCTCCTATGCCATCCTTGGTGGCCCTATAACACAGAGCCTTGTGACACACAGCTGGTCAGCAAGCCCTACTATAAAGTCACAGGGTTGATTTGAATCTGCAAGTGATCAGCTCTCCTGAAGCAGGACCTTGTCTCTTCACTGATATGCAGATGTATGCTAATAGGCTCCAGAGTCACCCTTCCCTCCACGACCTTCTCAGCTTTATTTATTTACTGACTTGATGAAGTGAAGAGGCTGGAGAACTAAGGAATTCATGAGCATTGCAGCTTCCGGGGCCCCTGGTAACAAACTCCCTGTCTCCCTTTTCCTGCCTGGGGCCCAGACTGGACCGGGGTTTGAGGGAGGAGAGAACACAGGTGCCTGACCATGTACGGATGAGGCCCTGGACAGCCTTCTAAGGGCACACCCTGGGCGCTCCTGAGTTGTCTCCATGTGGGTTTCAGTGGGGTCTGGTGGCTGGACGGCCTGACCATCACAGGGGTAGGTGGCTCAGCCCTCTGGCTCTGGGCAGTGCCCAGGTCTGGCCCAGCGCTGACCACTCAGCTTTCTGCTCTCTGGTATTTCTGCTCTATTCAACACAGAAGCCATGAGGGCAGCTGAGGCCCCAAGGGCAAGGTCTTCTGAGTCCTGCTTGATCATGGCGGAGAAAGAGGAGCATTTGAAACAGATGCCCTTCCTCCCGTACTCCCTCTCCCAGTGTGGAGCTGTGAGATGCAGGAAAGGCCTGACTACTGGGGCTGGGAGTTTTAGACATTCTACTGCCCAATGCTGCTACATGTCACAGTTCCTCAAAGGCATTGCTCTTCTCTTCCTTCTCTCTCTCTTCCTCTTCTCCCATCTCTTTCTTTGGCAAGAGCCCTTGGAGCTCCTGTTTCTTTTCCACCTTGGGGAAGAGGTTGTCACTGGATCTGTCCACTTTCTATGACTGAGCCTCTCGTGTCTGGACTTCTGACGCTCCGTGTGAAGCAGAGGCATGGCCAGAAGTGAGGCTAGAACAAGGCTGTCCGGGGCGGGGCCTGCACGTCGGTGCATGGAGAGAGAGTGGTTCAGGAGCCCCACAGGCAGCTACCTTCGGCTAACACGCCCGTCTTCTTGCACACAGCTTCCTCTGACATCATTTTATCATAGTTATTGCAGCTATCATGTTACATGGTTGCTTTTAAAATAAAAAATATCTCATTTCTGGAGAAAGTGCTCACAGAGAGCAGCTGCTGCCCCTGTCCACTCTCTTCTCCATTCATGCTCTGTGCCCACTCAGGGCTGGAATCCCCTCTAGGCCACCATCGTTTGCTCCATGATCTGCTCACAGATGGAAGTCAGCCCCCCTGACATTTGGGAATCTGCTGCCTCCCACATCAGAACCTGCTCCCTCCAGCTCTTCACCCATCTCCTCCCCTGTGCTTGAGTCCAGATAGCCTCCATGTGCAAAGACACAGAAGGGCGTTCCATGCATGAAAAGAAGAAAGTGCAATGGAAAGAAGTAAGGAGGGGGTGCCTGTGGAGTCAAGCCCAAACTCTAGATCAAATGGAGGAAAGGGTTGTCATCGTGCCTGCCAATCCCAATCATTTTCACGGCCTTTAGAAGGTACTGGGTTGAGAAGGATTCCAAAGCCAAGTCTGGGCTCCACAAGATAGGCAGCCGTGATTGATTGATAATGTCCACTTCTGGGCGTGGACACAGAAGTGCGGGCATGCTGCCTGCCCAGCTTTCAGCGGTGCTTCTCCCAGGAGCTGATCGCTGTGCCTCTGATTATGCTTCTCCCTCTGCCATTTGTGTCCAGTTTCTCCCATTTCCCTCTGATGGCTTCTAGATAACTAGTGCCCCCTAGTAAGGTAGTAAGAAATATTGTAAAAATGTTACAGCATCTGTATCGCTTGAAACTTCTTTGAAATGTAAAATCTTGGGTCTCACCACAGATAATACTGACTTGGAAACTCTGGGGTGAGCTCCAGAGAGCTGGGTTCTGACGGCCCTCCCAGTCACCCTGATGCAGGCTGACACTGAGAACCACTGTTTGTTAGGAGAATTTCGAGGATGAAATTCTCGAAAACTGTTTGCGATGGAGAAGGCTAGTGCTGATGTTTGACTAACTCCTTTTTTGTTTTTAACAAAGTCATGCAAAGGTGAATCTACTAGTTTAGGATTCTCTGAGTGAAGCGCCTTGAGAAAGAACGATATTTTATAGCAATATTCAGCGGCAGATTTTTATCGAGCTTCAGTAAATCCCTCCTGGACAAGGGGAGATGAGGCTCTCTGGGTGACTGCAAGATGTGAACCCAGACAAAGACAGTCCAGGAGCCCTGACCCCCCATCCTTCTCTGGTATTTACGTCTCTGTGTTGGCCGTCACAGCACCTTGCCCTCCCTCACCAAGGGCTGGCCTGCTCATGAAATTGACATTTTGGATTTTACCAAAATGGATCGGAAAAGATACCAGATATGGGCTGTTAGAGAAACACGGGAATACCTAATAACATGAACTTTTCTGTGGATTTGAGCACGTCTATGTGTGTGTCTATGTACTTGTCTGTGTATGTGTGTTTCTGTGTCTGTGAGTGCCTGTGGGTGTGTGCGTCTGTGTAGGCATGCGTGCCTCTGTGTCTGTGTGTGAGATCATGCCTGTGTCTGTGTCTGTGAGTGCCTGTGTGTGTGTGTGTGTGTGTCTGTGTAGGCATGTGTGCCTCTGTGTCTGTGTGTGAGATCATGCCTGTGTCTGTGTGAGTGCCTGTGTGTGTGTGTGGGTCTGTGTAGGCATGTGTGCCTCTGTGTGTGTGAGATCATGCCTGTGTCTGTGTCTGTGAGTGCCTGTGTGTGTGTGTGTGTGTCTGTGTAGGCATGTGTGCCTCTGTGTCTGTGTGTGAGATCATGCCTGTGTCTGTGTCTGTGAGTGCCTGTGTGTGTGTGTGCGTCTGTGTAGGCATGTGTGCCTCTGTGACTGTGTGTGAGATCATGTCTGTGTCTGTGTCTGTGAGTGCCTGTGTGTGTGTGTGCATCTGTGTAGGCATGTGTGCCTCTGTGTGTGTGAGATCATGCCTGTGTCTGTGTCTGTGAGTGCCTGTGTGTGTGTGTCTGTGTAGGCATGTGTGCCTCTGTGTCTGTGTGTGAGATCATGCCTGTGTCTGTGTCTGTGAGTGCCTCTGTGTGTGTGTGTGGGTCTGTGTAGGCATGTGTGCCTCTGTGTCTGTGTGTGAGATCATGTCTGTGTCTGTGAGTGCCTGTGTGTGTGTGTGTGTCTGTGTAGGCATGTGTGCCTCTGTATCTGTGTGTGAGATCATGCCTGTGTCTGTGTCTGTGAGTGCCTGTGTGTGTGTCTGTGTAGGCATGTATGCCTCTGTGTCTGTGTGTGAGATCATGCCTGTGTCTGTGTCTGTGTGTGTGTGTGTCTGTGTAGGCATGTGTGCCTCTGTGTCTGTGTGTGAGATCATGCCTGTGTCTGTCTGTGAGTGCCTGTGTGTGTGTGTGGGGGGGGGTCTGTGTAGGCATGTGTGTCTCTGTGTCTGTGTGTGAGATCATGCCTGTGTCTGTGTCTGTGAGTGCCTGTGTGTGTGTCTGTGTAGGCGTGTGTGCCTCTGTGTCTGTGTGTGAGATCATGCCTGTGTCTGTGTCTGTGAGTGCCTGTGTGTGTGTGTGTCTGTGTAGGCATGTGTGCCTCTGTATCTGTGTGTGAGATCATGCCTGTGTCTGTGTCTGTGAGTGCCTGTGTGTGTGTGTGTGGGGGGGTCTGTGTAGGCATGTGTGCCTCTGTGTCTGTGTGTGAGATCATGCCTGTGTCTGTCTGTGAGTGCCTGTGTGTGTGTGTGGGGGGGGGTCTGTGTAGGCATGTGTGTCTCTGTGTCTGTGTGTGAGATCATGCCTGTGTCTGTGTCTGTGAGTGCCTGTGTGTGTGTCTGTGTAGGCGTGTGTGCCTCTGTGTCTGTGTGTGAGATCATGCCTGTGTCTGTCTGTGAGTGCCTGTGTGTGTGTGTGTGGGGGGGTCTGTGTAGGCATGTGTGTCTCTGTGTCTGTGTGTGAGATCATGCCTGTGTCTGTGTCTGTGAGTGCCTGTGTGTGTGTCTGTGTAGGCATGTGTGCCTCTGTGTCTGTGTGTGAGATCATGCCTGTGTCTGTGTCTGTGAGTGCCTGTGTGTGTGTCTGTGTAGGCGTGTGTGCCTCTGTGTCTGTGTGTGAGATCATGCCTGTGTCTGTGTCTGTGAGTGCCTGTGTGTGTGTCTGTGTAGGCATGTGTGCCTCTGTGTCTGTGTGTGAGATCATGTCTGTGTCTGTGTCTGTGAGTGCCTGTGTGTGTGTGTGTGTGTGTGTGTGTCTGTGTAGGCATGTGTGCCTCTGTGTCTGTGTGTGAGATCATGCCTGTGTCTGTGTCTGTGAGTGCCTGTGTGTGTGTGTGGGTCTGTGTAGGCATGTGTGCCTCTGTGTCTGTGTGTGAGATCATGCCTGTGTCTGTGTCTGTGTCTGTGAGTGCCTGTGTGTGTGTGTGTCTGTGTAGGCATGTGTGCCTCTGTGTGTGTGAGATCATGCCTGTGTCTGTGTCTGTGAGTGCCTGTGTGTGTGTGTGCGGGGGGGGGTCTGTGTAGGCATGTGTGCCTCTGTGTCTGTGTGTGAGATCATGCCTGTGTCTGTGTCTGTGAGTGCCTGTGTGTGTGTCTGTGTAGGCATGTGTGCCTCTGTGTCTGTGTGTGAGATCATGCCTGTGTCTGTGTCTGTGAGTTCCTGTGTGTGTGTCTGTGTAGGCATGTATGCCTCTGTGTCTGTGTGTGAGATCATGCCTGTGTCTGTGTCTGTGTGTGTGTGTCTGTGTAGGCATGTGTGCCTCTGTGTCTGTGTGTGAGATCATGCCTGTCTATGTCTGTGAGTGCCTGTGTGTGTGTCTGTGTAGGCATGTGTGCCTCTGTGTCTGTGTGTGAGATCATGCCTGTGTCTATGTGAGTGCCTGTGTGTGTGTGTGTGTGTGTGTGCGTCTGTGTAGGCCTGTGTGCCTCTGTGTCTGTGTGTGAGATCATGCCTGTGTCTGTGTCTGTGAGTGCCTGTGTGTGCCTGTGTAGGCATGTGTGCTTCTGTGTCTGTGTGTGAGATCATGTCTGTGTCTGTGTCTGTGAGTGCCTGTGTGTGTGTGTGTGTGTCTGTGTAGGCATGTGTGCCTCTGTATCTGTGTGTGAGATCATGCCTGTGTCTGTGTCTGTGAGTGCCTGTGTGTGTGTGTGTGTGCGTGTGTGTGTCTGTGTAGACATGTGTGCCTCTGTGTCTGTGTGTGAGATCATGTCTGTGTCTGTGAGTGCCTGTGTGTGTGTGTCTGTGTAGACATATGTGCCTCTGTGTCTGTGTGTGAGATCATGCCTGTGTCTGTGTGAATGCCTGTGTGTGTGTGCATATGTTTGTGTAGGCATGTGTGCCTCTGTGTCTGTGTGTGAGATCATGCCTATGTCTATGTCTGTGAGTGCCTGTGTGTGTGTGTGTGTCTGTGTAGGCATGTGTGCCTCTGTGTCTGTGTGTTTGTCTTCTTCTGTGTCTGTGAGTGCCTGTGTGTGTGTGAGCATGCGTGCTCCTGTCTGTGTGTGTGTGTTTCTGTGTCTGTCTGTATGTATCTGTGTGTGCCTGTGTGTGTGAACATGTGTGCTTCTGTGTGTTTGTGTCTCCTTGTGTGTGTGAGCATGTGTGTGTCTGTGTATCTCTGTGTGTGTGTGTATTTCTGTGTCTCTGTGTGTGTGTGCACCTGTGTCTGTGTGTGCCTGCGTGCATGTAAGCATGTGTGTGTCTCTGTGTATGTCTCTTTGTGTGTGGGTATGAGCATGCATGCATCTGTGTCTGTGTGTTTGTGAGTGCTTGTGTGTGTGGTGGGAGCATGTGTGTGTGTGTATGTCTCCTGGTGTGTGTGTGGTGGGAGCATGTGTGCATTTGTGTCTGTGTGTTAGTGTGTGTGTGGTGGGAGCATGTGTGTTTCTATGTCTGTGTGTATGTCTCCGTGTGTGTGTGAGCGTGTGTGTTTCTGTGTGTGTATATCTCCCTGTGTGTGTGAGCATGTGTGTTTCTGTGTCTGTGTGTATATCTCCCTGTGTGTGTGAGCATGTGTGTTTCTGTGTCTGTGTGTATGTCTCCCTGTGTGTGTGTGTTTCTGTGTCTGTGTGTATGTCTCCCTGTGTGTGTGAGCGTGTTTCTGTGTCTGTGTGTATATCTCCCTGTGTATATGAGCGTGTTTCTGTGTCTGTGTGTATGTCTCCCTGTGTATGTGAGCGTGTGTGTTTCTGTGTCTGTGTGTATATCTCCGTGTGTGTGTGAGCGTGTGTGTTTCTGTGCCTGTGTGTATATCTCCCTGTGTATGTGAGCGTGTGTGTTTCTGTGTCTGTGTGTATATCTCCCTGTGTGTGTGAGCGTGTGTGTTTCTGTGTCTGTGTGTATATCTCCCTGTGTGTGTGAGCATGTGTGTTTCTGTGTCTGTGTGTATGTCTCCCTGTGTGTGTGAGTGTGTTTCTGTGTCTGTGTGTATGTCTCCCTGTGTGTGTGAGTGTGTTTCTGTGTCTGTGTGTATGTCTCCCTGTGTGTGTGAGCGTGTGTGTTTCTGTGTCTGTGTGTATGTCTCCCTGTGTGTGTGAGCATGTGTGTTTCTGTGTCTGTGTGTATGTCTCCCTGTGTGTGTGAGTGTGTTTCTGTGTCTGTGTGTATGTCTCCCTGTGTGTGTGAGCGTGTGTGTTTCTGTGTCTGTATGTCTCCCTGTGTGTGTGAGCGTGTGTGTTTCTGTGTCTGTGTGTATATCTCCCTGTGTGTGTGAGCGTGTGTGTTTCTGTGTCTGTGTGTATATCTCCCTGTGTGTGTGAGCATGTGTGTTTCTGTGTCTGTGTGTATGTCTCCCTGTGTGTGTGAGTGTGTTTCTGTGTCTGTGTGTATGTCTCCCTGTGTGTGTGTGTGTGTTTCTGTGTCTGTGTGTATGTCTCCCTGTGTGTGTGAGCGTGTGTGTTTCTGTGTCTGTGTGTGTGTCTCCTTGTGTGTGTCTGTGTGTGTGTCTGTGTGTGTGTGTGTGTTCTCACCCTCACCCTGTGGCTAGAGAACCCGGCTAAGTGAAAAGCAGTTGGTAGGCTGAGCTGACCAGTCCTTCCAATCTCAAGTGCTGTCTCTGGAAAAAGTACACCGAGGACCTAGCCCCTAGGGCTGCAGGCGGAACCGACGCCCTTAGTGACACCTTTCACCCGCCCTCCTCGGGCAGTGGCTGGGTCATCACTGGGTCATCTCCCTGGCACGAGGGATGCCTGGCTGACTCCTGCAAGGTCTCACCCGTTCCTGATCTGAACGCCTTCCTCTGTGAGCTACTGATGGAGGCAGCGCTGTTGGCATGCTGTATAGCTGAGGAGCCTCTGTGTTCCTTCCTGGAAAATGGGGCAATACCTGTCTGGAAGGTTGTTGTGGGGACTAATCTAAGAATCTCTGTACAAAAACAGCAACTGTGGTTGCAGGCCACAGGGGGTGTTCTGCAAGGACCCCGAAGGACCCATTCAGAAGAGCCTTCACCTGCTCCTGCTATCCTAACCCCATCAGCTGCAGGGAGTCCTGGGAGGCTGAGGGCCCTCCGTCCTCGTGGCACGCATGCAGCTGCAGAGCTGGAGAGCGGAGCCCTCTCCTCTGCCAGCCTGCTCAGGACTGTGACCCTGGGTGGGGACCAGGGAGCCTGCCGGCCTTAAACCCTGCAAAGTAGAGGAGCCCAGCATGAGCCCGGTTCTCACTTCCCCTGCAGGCCACTGACAAGGAGAGCGGGTCCTTCCTTGTTACTGCACCCTGAGTGCATCTCTACTGCAATTTGCTCTCAGCATCTCCACTGAAAGTTGCCTGCATCCATTCAGTTCTGACAGCCATATCCGAAATCAGCTCCCTCTCGGTGCTGGATCCCCTTTGGCTCCTGGAGGCCCAAGAGAGGGGCCGACCCAGTACCTACTGGATCACGGTGGCAGCCGCTGTTTCCTGGGAAGCATGTTGTGCCCACACTCCCTCTGCACATTTTACCTACCAGCCAGGACTGAGATGTGAAATGGGATGAGCTGGAAAAGGCAGGTAGATGTCGTACACACCCCAACACCAGCTCCCCACCGTTCTCTCTCTATCACACAAGCACGTGCAAGGACGCAGCCCCATACCACTTTCTAGGAATTCTGTGGCGAAAATAACAACCCACAGTCATCTGCACAGCAATTATTATTCATTATAACTGAACTTTCCCTCTAAAACCAAAGCTTCCCTTTCTTACTGCAAAACTGAACCAGAAGGTCTGCATGCTTTATTCCTAATCAAAAGAAGAATGCTAACACCTCCCTGGCATGCGCTTCAGCAGCCCCCGGCTTTGTTTCTCTGTTTTTGCTCCTCTGAAGTGAGGTGAGAAAGGGACTGGGGATGTGCACATCACAGGAGCCCCTTCGGCAGGGCTGTCTGCAGCGGGGCACTGTGCAGGGTGCACGGGAGGAGGGGAAACAACCCCTGCCCTCCAGCTCTGGTACTTAAGTCCCCTCTTGGGAAATGAAGGGATAACGCAATAGGCTCCAGAAGGAATCTGACCAGGTTGATGCCTTAGGAGCCGAGAGTGGAGGTGAAGGGGAGGAGGCACATCAAGGGGGCTGATGGACCCTCATTTTGCATGATAGGGTGGGTTTGTAGTTGCAGAAATAGACCCCGGATGTGTCCGAGGTTCACTCTGTCAATGTATTCACACTAAACCTGCCCTGCAGAGGGCTGGAACATGAATAAAAAATCCTATCATGATTGCTCTGGAGGGGGCTGGCACGAGTGAGGCGACCTGATCCCCACGTCAGCATTCATGCTCATATTTTGGGGGGATGCAGGGCGATGCCAAAGAGCAGGTGGCTGGACGTTTTAGAGGAAGGTCCCCTGGGGGGCACTCTGGGTTGTCCTTTGTCATCCGAGCTGATGGCCTCCTAGGCTGACTTCTCCCCGGGGTCTTCCCAGCCCTGGTGCGTGTTGCTTTGTGAGGCGCTGATCTGCTGGAGGGTGGGATGTACTTGCACTTAGAAAGGGCGTTCTGAAGGGCAGGCGGTGGCAAGAGGTTATTGGGACTGAATCAAACCCCACTTGCTTTGGAGTTCAGCAGAGTTGGGTTCTAATTCTAACTCTACTACTTACTGGCTGGCCGTGTGCGGAGAATTCGAGATCACTTAACCTCGCCTAACTTCATTGCTTCATTCTGTCTGTGAAATTGGAAGAACCCCCTCTGGATTTTGCTGTGGGAGTGAAATGAGCTCCTGTATGTGCGGCTCTGAGGCACGGGCCCCGGGGAGAGCAACGTAGGGTGGGCGGCCTTCACCACGAGGACGTCGTGATGACAGCGACTCTCTCTGGCTCTGACAACCTGACCACAGCGATCCAGAGAGGATCCTCCTGGCTGGGTGGCAAGTGACGTCTCTGAGATTATAAGGCTATAGTCACACACCCTCTCCCCACCTGGAAACTATAGAAAGGCAGTTCCCCCACACTCCCTAGTGGGTAGCCTGCTCCACTCTGCCTGGAAACCTTTTCTCAACAGCCTCTGAGCTGCTGGCAGCATCCCCTGGTGCCCTCCCCAGCCTGCAGCTTCCAGGGAGCTGGGAGGAGCATGCCCTTGGGCTGTCTCTGTCCTGTGGCTGACACAGCTGCTTCCTTTATGTAGGACACTGGCCCCTCATTTGCTCAGCTTTGGGACCTGCAGGTGGACATGTGGCCCAGTCCTAGGCTGGAGGCCCTGCGGCTTTCTCAGGCCTGCTCATCATGCCACCTCCCTGCCTCTGTGTGAGAAGCCTCCTTTCCCTAACATTCCTGCATTCCTAGAGAGCAGGGGGCCTCTGGAGGCAGCAGTGCATACCCTGGCCCTGGCGATGACCTGTGCAAGATACAGGCTGGGCCAACTCCCTGGGACTCCATGTCTCCAGCTGTGTAGGACAACGACACTCCCAGCCCCACCATGGTGAAGAGCCTGAGTTGGAGGTGGGCAAGGAGACCAAGGGCATGAGTGAGCCTCAGGGGTGAGTGAGCCCCCACTAGGGTGAACGTGAATCTGTTCTGTGGACGCTGGCCCAGAGCCCAGAAGGAAGACCCACTCCAAGCTGCTCAGGGCTGGGATAGGACCATCTAGGTGGAAGGCTCAACCCAAGAATGAGCTTTCTAGAAATTCTAAGTTGGAGTGAGTTTTTAAAATAATAGCTTCCATAGGTGTCATGTGTAATTGTTACAAAGCCCCTGGGAAGAGGGATTAATGATGGCCCTTTGAGATCCTCGCAGAAGCCCAGCAGTTGGGCCCTTGACAAGAACAATCAGCGTGGGGGGCAGCTAGCACTGCCCAACCCCAGTCAGTCCTTCCTGATGCACTGCTCAAGCCAGATGAGGCTCCCCAGCCAGCATCCATGGGAAGCAGCTGGGGGCTCATGGAGAGTCGGGCATCCATGGGAAGCAGCTGGGGGCTCATGGAGAGTCGGGCAGGCAGGCTGACAGCACTCAGACTTCCCCAGAACTGAATGGCAATGTGGGGTCATGGCAGTTTGTCTCTGATCGCGTCTGTCTCTGACCCTCTATTTACTCTGCTGCAAACACATTGGCCTCCATCTTCAGCTGGTCCCCTGTACGCCAAGCACATTCCTGCCTCAGGGCCTTTGCGCTTTCTACTTTTCTGCTTGCAGTGCTCCGCCCCCTCGTAGCAAGTGAATTGCTCCTTCGCTTCTTATCAGAAATGCCCACCAATCGCCCTATTTCAGTAAACACAGAGCCTCAGCACACTCTCTCCTTACCTTTTTAAAAAAAATCATTTTGCTTAAGGATTTCAATGTGACATAGTAGCATTCACTTGTTTATTTGTTTAGTGTCAATCTACCTCCACAAAAATAGAAGTTCCACGTGAGCAGGGACATTGTTTTGTTCACTTTTTCACCCATAGTGTCTAGAATATCGGCATAAAGAAGACACTCGATATATACGTTTTTAGAATCTAGTCGTGGTAACTAGAGGGTATTTCCAGCTCTGACATCCCACAGCCTTATCCTACATAAGAAGTGCTATCCTGGGCTCAGGATGCTTACAAAGAAGTCTGGAGTTGGCTCTGCCTCCCAGGATCTTCCCATGTCAAAGGAGTGGGAGGAGGAACACATAAGGGGCTAAACAGCCAGGAGCTGATGAGGGTCCCCTCCCCAGTCCCCACCAGAGAGCTACAGGCCACAGGCCACAGACCACGGTCTCCCAGGAGGCTTCTCTCAGAGCAGGCTGGGCCTGGGAACTTGCTCGCCATTCTGTCAGGAACTACAGTTGACCCTCAAATAATGTGGTGGTTGGGGGTGCCGACCCCTTGCTTAGTTGAAAATTCATGTATAACTTTTGACTTCTCAAAAGTTTAAGTCCTAGTAATTTACTGTTGCCCAGAAGCCTTGCTGAGAACATGAACTGTCAATTAACATGGATTTTGCATGTTATATGTGTTATATACCATCATCTCACAATAAAGTAAGCTAGAGGAAAGAAAATGGTATTAAGAAAATCGTAAGGAAGAGAAAATGTATTTACTATTAATCAAACGGAAGTGGACCATCATAAAGGTCTTCATCCTCGCCACGTTCACCATGAGTGGGCTGAGGAGGAAGAGGAGGAGGAGGAAGGAGAATCAGTCCTGCTGTCTCAAGGGTGGCGGAGGCAGAAGGGGAGGAGGCAGGAAGGGCAGGCACTCTCCGTGTAACTTTTACTTCATGTGGATCCACGTATAAGTGGATCCGTGCAGTTCAAATCATGTTGTTCAAGGGTCAACCGCATCTGGTTTAGAAACTCCTCTATGCGCCCCTCATGGCTCAGTCCCACCTGAATACGGCCATAACGAGGCTGGCCAAGAGGCACAGATCGGAATGGGGTCATTTCCTTTGATTTCCTTTGATGTTTTCAAAGGTAGAAAATAATTTCGGGCCTTTTCTAAGAAGCACTTAGCTGTGGGCTGGAGGTTGGAGAATGTTCTATCTGCTGGAAATGCTAATTAGAGGCAATCATAACCCAGACTTGACCTGCCAGGGCACACTGGAGTGAAGCGGCGCCCTGGTGGGAGGGTGTGGGGGCAGCGGAGCCCAGGCCGCAGGGCCACGTTCTGCCCCAGTTCGGGACAACCTGAACTGCTGGACTCAGAGACAGCAGGGACTGAGCTGGGAAACACTCACCTCACTTGCGGGTCAGGACTCAGGGGAAGGTCAGGGCTCAGTCCCAGGGCCCCTCCACCTCATGCAATGCTTCCCACTGCTGTTAGAAAGTAGCAGATGATTTCACTAACCCCATGTTCCAGGGGAGAAGGAAAAGTGTACCTGCATGAAACGTGACAACACTGTCACGCGTGGTTTCAGCTGGTTGATAGCCATTTGCACCCTACCAGCGCCCCTCCCACCCCACTTGCTTGAATGTGATCTCACTACCCAGAGGGATGCCCGCCCCTTCCAATTGCGGCTTCGGTCAGGGACACAGGACATCAGTGCACTTGGTGACTCTAATGAGGGCTATAAGGAGGGCAAGGTTTGCGACCCGCTGTGGCCTGGGCCTTCCAGGGTCCCAGCAGAGCCCTCTGCTCCTCAGACCACCACCAGCCTGGCCCCAGGCTAGGGGCCTTCATGGGCGTCAGCGTGGGGCCGGCATCCCCCCTTGCCTGTCTTCCCTGTCCACCTCACCTTCGCCCCCCGGGTGTGGCTGCAGAGTGGGGCAGCCACAAGTTACTTGAATTAGTGCCGCCCAAGTGCCTCGGGTGGGAGTGGGGGATGCTGCAAGGGACGCACCGAAATATGAATGTCCAAGGCTTGTGCTCCTCAAAGAACAAAACCATTCCACAGGAGTGCCACCGGGAGAGGGACAGGCGGCCACAGGCGAGGGGGCCCCTGGGTCTGGTGGCGGAAGGGCTGTGAAGTCCCGCTGCTCCTCCCTGGCCTCTGCTGTAGATCTTTGGATGGTTTCCACCCCGCTCCCACCCCACGTATCCTCCAGCCCCACACTCACATCCCCTTGGTGCCGAATGTGTCCTAGCAAAGCAATCAGTGAACGTATTTTTAAAAGAAAACTCATTTACCACGCAGGCCTCTGGAGTCGTTGATGGAATAGCCCTCCTCTGAATGGAAATAGTGGTGTAATAGCCTCCCAGGAGTTATTATTGCACTGACATTACAGCAGGCTAATAAACCCCGGAGGGGTGCGGCGCGCGCTGCCAGGCCGTTCTCACATCTGGATGAGGAGCGCAGATGCCGCGGGGGCGCGCCTGCAGCACCCCAGGACGGCCACCGGAGGGTACCCGCGCCCCCCGAGCCGCGAGGCTGCCTCCACCGAGCTGGAGAACAGGCTCCCAGGGCAGGGGAGGGCCCCTCCCAGCGGAATCCAGACAGCGGGGAAAGCAGCCTGCCCGTCCTCCTTCCGTGCCCCTCCTGGGTTTCTGAAAGCGGGTTTCAAAGCAGGGTTGGAAGGAGCTTGGATAGCACACGCCACTAACTCAGAAAAACCTTGTTAATGGTTACTTTGAAAGTCCATGAAAAATGCCTTCCAAACACATCAGAATGGGATGGCACATGTCATTTCTCTTTTGGAGAAGTCAGTGAGTTTAGCTCCAAAACCCCAAAGGCGTTAAGAGTCGCGGCTCCTCCCTCCGCCTGCTGCTCCCAGGCACACGCTGGGCAGGCTCTTCTCTGGCTGCCTCCTCTGTGCCCCGGGTTGCTCTTGCCCTGCGGCAGCGCCTGGCCTGTCGGCTTCACACCCCCAGTGACTGTCCAGCATCTACCAGGCAGCAGGGCCCAGTTCATGCTGTGAGTTGAGCTTGATGCTGCTTCTTCAGGGGTGGGGGTGATGGGTGTGTGGAAGACACCAGCTGCTCCCAGAGATCAGACACCCAAACCGTCAGTCCTGCTGTCTGGAGCACCATTTTGAAACAGAAACTAGGACCCTCAGAAAATATTACCATCTTGCAGACCAATGGGCAGGTGTCCCATCCCCGTCTGAGATGGTGTCACCCCTGCTCAGAGGCCTGTGAAGCCCCACACATTGTAGAGGTGTTTCCTTAGGATTGTTAGAGCCCTGGTGCGTTCTGCAGGACACACTTTTAGTTAGCTAGTTGGTTTTTAAAAATGCATTTAGTTGGTTTTAATTTACACGTGCATACCCTTCAGTGAAAACGAGAGCTACCAATAAATTGGATGTTTGTTAAGGAAAATCCCCTCAGCCCCCGAGGAAGGAAGGAACACTCTCCAGGGATGTCTCCATACCCGGAGCTCTGCTTTTTACTTGCAAGGACCGAGACCCTTCTCCTGGGAGCCAGTGCACACTGCCTGTGGCTCAGCATGAGGCAGCAGGGAGGGCCCAGGACCAGAGCCAGGCAGGAACACAGGTGGCCCGGCAGGGAAGGCTGCTCTGGCCCTGCCTTGCCTCCCCACCCAGTATTGCCCGGCCCCTCAGAAGCTAGCCATGGTAAAAAGGCTTGGCTCAGGAGGGGCTGGAAGGACTGAGAAAGGAGAAGGGTCAGAGCCAGGGCAGAGTGAATCTGTGTCTCTTCTGATCCCAGCACAGGACAAAAGCCCTTTAGAAAAACAACTTTCAGGGGTTTAATTCAACACTATCTCAGTCCCTAGGCCAGACTAATGAGATTCATCCCCTGGAATTCGGTTTCCCCACAAATGTTGCTTTTGGCCCCATTGCCCTGGAAGCACTCATTCCTTCACAGATGTTCTGAGGACAGATGGAGGTGAAGTCCTTTAGGAGGGGCTGGCTGGGCCTGAGCAGCCTTCTGGGAGGATGGAAAACGGAAGGCCAGCAAGGGTGCCATGGATCTTGGGTCCTCTCTGTCCCATCTCCCCTCCCATACCGCAGGCTTGGACTGCACTCCTCAGAAGGTGGGGTCAAGGCTGTTCTCACCCTTCCTGCTGGCAGCTGGCACCCCAGGCCACCTCCTCCCACTCTTGCCACCTGCCAGCCTTCCAGAGAGACTCAGCAATACCAGTTATTACTGGTCATATACCTATTACCTGGGTAGAGGGATTCTCATTTACACAGTTGGCTCCCTAGTCCACATATGATGAAATTCTATGGGATAACCCTATGCTGTTGTGTTGATAATGACAGCAGAGAGGACATGAACCTGGTGGTCTCGCAGGCAGAGACCCACGTTGCTGAATTCATGAGGAGATCTCATGACCACTCATGATGAGACAGCGCGTCTCTCCCCTCACACGTCTGTCCCTGAGCTCATCTATTTGTGGAACTGGGTAGAGGAGCACAGCAAGCTGGCAGAGAAGGCCTGGAATCCAGATGAGAGGAGAGAAAAGTATGACACGCAGCGAGGCTTCCCTGAACACCTTGGTGCAACTCACGCATTCACAGATATTTCATTAGGAATATGAACAAAACTGTCAGAATTCCAGAAATCGAGGGGCAGGTATTCTCCCAGGGGGATGCATGTAGCAGATAGAGATGTGAACCCCAGTACCAGAAGAGGTGGGCATGACACACAAACACCCAGAGATCAGATGGACAGAAACCGGGCCCAAGCCAGCCCAGCGCACCTAGTCAGTTCCCGGGGATTGTGGAGATGCTGCACGGGCTCAGCATGGGCTCACGGCAGAACCCAAGCACCGAGGGGACTCCACCCTTACCCAGAAGGGAAAGCGTTCTCTGCCCTCAGAAACATACACCGTGGACGCTGCCTTGTGCGGAAATACAGAACAAACTTCTCATCTGCAAGATGTCAGAGCGCGGGGCGCGGGGCCTGAGTGCGGGAGAATGGCTGGAAGCAGTGAGAAGCAGCCTGGGGTCCAAGGAAGGCAGGACGTGGGTGCTAAGCGCAGGCCGTGGCCCACATCCTTGGGGAACAAAATGGGAGGATTCCTCCTTACAGTTTGGGATCATGGAGCAGAGCCAGCCTGAGGCACAGGGCGGGTGAAGACGGGGCTCAGAAGGAAGCTGTTTGTCCTGTCCACCCCGTCACTTCCCCATCAGCGCGGAGAGAAATGTCAAGGGGCGGGGGGAAGTGGAAGCTGCCTTGATCGAACCCAGGGAGGAGAAGGGGAAATCCTCAGCGAGGGCCCTTGGAGCAGGTGGGGAGCAAGGGGCTTTGATCACCCAGCGGGGCCTTGCCCTTTCTGGAAGGATGTGCGGTCTGGGTGGGCGAGTCTCAGACCGCTGAGGATCCGGCGCCTGCCCCACTCGAGCCGCGGAGCCCTGGGCTGTGCTCTAAGCAAAGCCTGCAGCCCCCGGAGGGCGCACCAGGGGCCCAGGCCACCCCCGGCCCTGCACCCACAGCCTACGGCCCCTCCCCCGCAGTGCCAGGGCGGTTCCTTCAGTCCTTAACCTTCGCAGAACGTAGTTCAGATCCTCAGGCCCAGCAAGCGCCCCTCTGTTGGCGGCCAGGGGCCGCGGGGAGTTCGCCCCTGTGGGCCTGGGCCCAAGGCGCTGCCCGGATGATAAGGCAGCTTCTTCGGCGGCCGCTCCTCTTCCGCCCCGTGCACCCAGGGAGTGCACGTCACGAGGAGCTCCGGGTCCAGGCTGGCCGAGCCGAGACCCGCGGGGCGTGGGAAGGCGTGGACCCCACCCCACCTTGCTCCCTCCTGGCCCCCCTCCAAGGCGAGGTCGTCGCCTGGACTCCATCCCCTTGTCTTCCCTGAAAGCGCCCCCCCGGCTTCCCTTCCATGTCCTTCACTGTTTTCTCTCCTCCTCCTCTTCCATGTTGTCTTCTCCTGAATATAAACCCCACAGGGGGTAAAGATCGCAACCCCAGGGCGCAGCCCGCACGCGGCCCGGTGCCCGCCACCCCGCGCTCCCGCTCGGCCCCGCCAGGTGGCGCTGGCGCGTTCTTTCCGCGGCGCGGGGCTGAGCCGAGTGGGGCTGGGCTGGGCGCAGCGGTCCCGGGGCTAGGAGGAAGGCGGCGCATCCGCAGAGCTCCGCCAGGTGCCAGGAGTCTTTCATGTGTCATGTTACTCATTACTCACAACACAAACAAAACAAGACTGCTGGGCGAGGTAAATAGCGTTAGCTTTTCTAAATGAAGAAGTTGAACACTGTGGCATCTGATCGAGAAAAAACAGGTAGCTGCACCCCCTCCTGGATGGGACTGCGGGCAGGCGTGGGAACTGTCATCAAGGCATCCCACATGGCCCCTAGGTAAGCACGAGTGAAAAGTCTCAAAGGGAAGGGAGGAAAAACAGAGGAAACGGGCAGGGAGTCACAGGCTGACACTTCGCGGTTCTTTACAACCTCCGTCTTTCTCTTGTCCTTCCACTCTAGGGCTTGAAACCTTCCCTCCAGGATTGACTCTGATGCCCCTAGACCCTGCCTACAAGAGGTGCCGCCTCCCATGCAGACCTCTGGGTGACGCTGGCACAGGGCTAGTCCATCTCCCATGCAGATCTCTGGGTGATGCTGACACAGGGCTAGCCTGTCTCCCATGCATATCTCTGAGTGATGCTGACACAGGGCTAGCCTACCTCCCATGCAGATCTCTGGGTGATGCTGACCCAAGCCTAGACCATCTCCCAGGCAGATCTCTGAATAATGCTAGGTCCTTTTTGAAGAAACTGAGAAAGAGAGGGATAGAGAGGAGACAGAATGAGAGTAGACAGAGGAAAGAGAGAGCATTTCCATTTTGGCATCTGGGCCAAGAAATGCAGCCATATAAAATTTTTCTTACCTAAGCTTTGATGTGGCATCAGGGATGAAAGTGCCTTCCCTAGCTTCATAAAGGATGTCACACAAATGCAGAGAATCAGGCAAGAACCCAAGAAACCAAATCACCCAAACCTCTGTGTGACTCCTTCAGGGTTATAGACCCTGAAAGTAAAGTCAGAGGCAAAAAAGGGGTTAAAAAGGAGACTCGATTGACTAGTGATTCCAGGAAGGAATCAAAGTGGCGAATGTCACTGAGCATTCAGGGTTAGTTTCAGATGCTTCAGCCAAGAAATCGCATGGCAGGTCATTAAATGAATTTAGCTGGGATTCTGGGTTTTACATTGTGGTTAATTAATCTATGTAAGTATTTATAGTGGTAATGGCAGAGCAGGGACCATCAGGCAAGACAAATCATTAGAAGGCCAAGTTGGGCAGGCCTGCAGATGGGTGGGGAGGGGTGGGACTGGGAGTTTGGCCTTGCAGGGAATCACTGTGTTCTGGGCATGGGGGTCAGGGCAGAGGCGGGCTGGGGGAGCTCACAAACAATCCCAGAGCTCAGGAGTCAACACCCTGGGCAGGCTGACTGCGAGTGGGGCAGAGGCTGATTCAGGGGATTGCTTTCCTCTTTCTTAGTTGTTCTGTCTCTGTGAGGGATGAGGAAAAAAATTTCCAGCTGAAAAATGTCACCTTCAACCTGACACTGGAGCCAAAGCATTTACAAATCTGCCTGTCACCATGACAGCCTGACAGATAGCAACCTTAGCCGGGACGGAGTTAAATCGCCACGATAAGTCTTACAAAAAGTTTTGGCTCTTAAGATTTTTATCATCAAGACAGGTTAAGGAATGGGGGGCCATGGCTTCCAAACATGAAGGAGACTCAGGCCCCGTGCCTGACTTCCCAGGAAATCCAGCAGCTGCAGGATGATCTATTACCTGAGGGGTGGTGACAGGAGAAAATTACCTAGCACCAGCCCCATCTGTTGCTGAGCACCGTTTATTTCACCTTCACTTAATTCACTTGGTTTGTCATTTTTCCTTTGTCTCAGCGTCATCCACCCAAATCCTACGTATATATGCCCTGGTTTTCCCAGCTGGGCATTGTGGCTGCAGAGACAAAGCCTCGGGTATCTTTTCAATGAGCTGCAGTCACTATGGAGTGTCTCTCTCCTCCCCTCTCCACTGTCATTTCCTCCATAATTGATTAGAAACTGGAAGCGAGAGAGGAGAAGCTGCTTTTACAGCCTGGGTCTGCAGGTGGAAGCACATTCCTGTGTTTGACTTCATCTCTGGAGACCTGTCTCTTTCAGGAAGAGGTGGAAGAGTATACATGAGGTGTAGCAGACTTGTGTCACTAGGAGAGAGATTGCAAAATCTGGGCTCTCACACTATTCTTTGATACTTGGTCACCTACCTGTCCCCGACTTTCGTTTTCTCCTCTGTCACATGGATCTAACACTTGTTCTCCTCCCTGCCAAGGTTGCTGTGAAGGCTAAATGAGACAGTATTTGCAGATGCTCACTACATCATATAGAGGCCTATTCAATGAGAACATGCATTTAAGAACTTAATGGTGCCTTGCATAGGAGAATTGTTCAATAAGGACCACTATTATTAGTGAGAATGTAAGTAATAGTGATGACTTGTTACCCTTGCAGCATCTACTCTTCGTCTAGTTCTCAAGCTACAGACGATTTTCATTCAACATTTATTCAGTCTCCACGGGCAGCACTGTATTCTGTCTTAGGGCTATGGTGATTTTTAAAAATGCAAACAAAATGCCATTGCTGGGTCTAGAAGCTGAGTCTGGTGGGAAAGGCCTGTGACAGAGTGGGAAGCAGGGCTTAGGTCTGCACCCAGCTCGGAGTAGGGGGAGTTGCCGGAGAAGTCCTGATGGAGAAAGTGACATCCCTCTGGGTTCTGAAGAGCTTAAGCCACTTGCTCGGTGGCGGGAAAGGGCGTGCAAGGCTGCAGCGGGAAATGCAGTGAATGAGCTCAGGCAGGACAGGGAGCTGGGCCTGGGAACCACGGGCTGGCAGTACCTCCGAAGGACGGCTCCAGAGCCGGGACTGGACGTGTGTACAGAGTAGCTCTCGCTGAAGGAGCAGATTTGGTTTTATGCCAAGACCATGAGCTTTGCTGAAGGGCATAAAGGCTTTTAAACAGGATCAGGTGAGCCTGATGATCACTCAGGATTGGGTGGGGCGTGAATGCAGAGGAAAGATCAGCTGACAATGTGGGAATCTAGAACTCGCAGAGAAACTGCCTGCCTTTGGGACTCGCTCAGCGCCCTCGCAGCCTGAATGGGGCCTGGGAAGGGAGGAGCCCCAGCAGAAGGGCAGTCGGAGAGCCATGAAATTGCGACCTGCTGCCACCAGAGGGCAGTGTTGGACGGGCTGGGAGGAGCGCCGCCGCCGCCGGGAGGGTGCAGGAGAGAGCTGTCTGCCAGGGGAAATACACGATGCGTTGTCCGGGACATTCTCACCTTAAAATGCTCTGGGCCACGGACAGGCTGAGGATTTTAGTACCCACCCCCCGCCCTGGAAAGAAAAATCTCTGTGACGAGATATGCACTGGGTTTGTATAAGAATTCAGAGCGTGGCCTTAGTGTCTTGGCCAGGCACCCAGATGCAACCTGCACACCTCTGGCTTGGTGTTGGTTTTATTGTGCTTGTCCTAAACCTAGCAGCTCCCCCTGAGATGATGTCAAAGACTGGACTGGGCTAGCTCAGAAAGGTTTCCTGAACGAATGACTTTACAGAAACCTTCATGCCGGCACATGTTTTCATACACATTGTCTCATTGAATTTTTAGAGTGATCCGATGAGGCACATATTCAGGTTTTATAAATGCAATTCAGAGAAGTTACATGATTTTCCATGAGGTAACTTCATGAATGAGGTAGTCGGGTTTTGATCCAATAGCTCAGACTCTTTCGTCTGTACCCAACAAATCTTCTCAATCTCCTTTGTCCTTTGAAGTGGGGTGTTTTTCTCTTCCACAAGTGTCAAATCTGTGAATAGAGCATGTTTAGGAGCAACTTCACCGGCACGCCCACCTTGAGAACTAGGGGATGGAGCAGCGGGTCGGATGGAGAACCAGAAAGATTGAGCATTTATTGTAACAGAGGTCTTACATGGACGTTTCTCACGTAATCCTTAAGGCAACCCCATGTGTAGGATTATCATCCCAATATTCCATTGAGGAAAGAGGCTCAGAGAGGCAAACTTTCCCAAGGAAACACAGCTAGTATCTATCAGAGGTCTATGTCCCTTCACACCTGTGCTCTGGACTCTGATCCTGCCCCAAGAGTGACAGCAGCTGCAGTGTGTGTGCCGCTCAAAGGACAGGGCTGGAGTGCATGAGAAAAACTGGACGTGTGGTGCAGAAAGGTGCATGTCTAATTATCATTGCAATCAACTAGCTTCTCAACAGAAAGTGTTGTTGATGTGATAGACATGAAAGAACCCACAGCCAAAGGGAGCCGTCCCCTAGGGGAAGGAGGGCGAATTGTACTTGGGACAAAAAGAGCTAACAGCCTCGGAGAGAACAAATGTCCTTGGTAGTATGGGGTGTGGGGTGATGTTGGGTGTTCATTGTCACGTGATGACTGTAGAAGGATGACACAGCACAGGACGCACCCGGGGAGGCCAGCAGGAAGGAGAGTTGAATGCAAGCCCGGGAAAACAGGGCTTGATGATATGGTTTTGTATGGGAGTCTCAAGTTGCTTGAGTTAAGGTTGTCTGGGAGACATGAGTTACAACAGCACCCAGCACCATTACTTACTAGGCTCCAAAGAGGAAGACATATCAAGTTGTAGGGACCTTCCCTTCTGCCCACAAGCCTGGATCAGACCACACAACATTGTGTTTCCATTTTCCATATGGATTCTGGACTCTTTCCAGAGAGTCATTCTTTCTCTATTAGTCCTTTTCTTTCGTACACCCTGTAGCTAAGTGACCCTCCACTGTACCTAACCTCTCTGAGCCTGATTCTCATGTGATAAATGTGGATGATGCTGCTCTCCTAATCTGACTGCTATGAGAAGGGAAAGAACTGGCATAAATAATAGCAATTAGCTGAGGCGATGGCCCATGTTAAAGCCAAATAAATGTTGGTTTTATCTCTTGTTTCACCTTTGTGTCTCAAACAGGCACACTCACACATGCACACACACACACACACAAGGCAAACCACAACCCTTGCCAATAAATCTATGCTAAGTCAGAGTTAACTTAGAAAATCAACATGGTGCAGAGGCTTTTAAAGGACTGACATTCCTCGGGTTATGGAAAACAATAATAATAAATCTTAAGGAATGTCACCTTGCCCCTGGCACTGAAGACAAGAACCCGTTTCGTTAGTGGAATAGCCCTGAGTATATGGAGAAAAGCGACAGAGATGATCTGTTCACAGCAAGGAGAGAGTGGCAGTTTTTAGACGAAGCCGGCTGGGGGCACGGTGGAATTGCCATGTAATTGTCAGGCTCTTTGCTTATTAATTTCTCAGATTTCCTTTCAAGATAAGGACACAAGGTAAGATGGATGTGAATATAATAAGCACAGAGATTACAGTCATTAAAATTTTAGAATGAACTGGAAAATGTGGACACATCAGTCTGCAGCCAGTTGGATGGGCTTCTCAGAGCCTCTTGGAGACCACAGAGGGCTGCGGCCTGTGCCATAAGTGTGGGGCAATTTTGAAAGCCTTACTTGATCTACCATTGCAGTTTCATCCAGAGTACTGTCTGATTGTTTTACATATTGGCTGATTATTTTCCATGCCCAGGACCTTTGGTAACCTTGGAAAATTGTTGGCCCTCCATTATCTCCTCAAGTATCACTTCTCAGCCCTCTTTCTGAAGCTCCTGTTAGGCATGTATTGGGTCTTCTCACTCTTAACTGCTATTCCATAGTCCCCATTTCTGTATTTCTGGGTGACTTTCTGGGATTTATCTTCCAATTCAGTAATTTTATTTTTTCTGACAATGTAACCGTTCCTTGAGATTTTGAAATTTTCCTGACTTGATTTTTTATTTTCAAAACTCTATATACTAGGAATGTACTTTTCAATGCCCTTTAATTTATGTATTTGATTCTTACGTATTTCCACATGAATTCTTGCATAGTCCCTCTTGCGTTATTTAATTAATTGCCATCCACAGGAGCCTAAGAAGGTGTGGTTTGTGATTTTTGCTCATGATCAGTTGTTTTCTCCTGTGCTTGGTAATTTGGACTATGAGAACAACTTCAGGAGGAAAACGTGGGAAATAGAACTCATGTGTGGCCTGGGAAAAAGCATGTTCCTCCAAAAATAGTTCTATATTTGCCTCTGTCAGGGGCTCCAGGAGTGAATCCACATAGGAAGTATATATCTGAATCCCAAATTCACCTGCAGCACAGACCTGCAATTACACATTCCCTGGAGAGACACAGCTGCTTCATCCAGAGCTCAGGTCAAGACAGACAAATTTCTTATTGTCCCCATGTTAATATTGGAATCTTTTTTCTAATTCAACTTTTAGAGGCTCTCTAAGGTTCCAACCTTATGGAACATTCCACAACCTTCCAGAGTGAAAGTGTCATTCATTCAGTTCCTTGCCTTAGGTTCCTGCTACACCCTGGCCACCTGGGGCACAGGAACAGAAGGTGTACCCCCCACCCTACCCCAGTGCTCACACACTCACTACTCTATTTCATGACTCCTTTGTGTCCTGGGTCCTTGGAGAATTCCCTTGTTCTCTTGCAATCATAGTCATCACTAGCGACATCGTCATCATCATGGTTGACATTGACTGAGCCCTTGTGCTACATGCGTGCTCTGCTCTAACCACTTTCCATGAATGCCTCATTTCACCCGCATAACAACACGATGAGGCAGATGCTGTAATTATTCCCATTTTACAGATGAGGGAATTGTGATTTCCTTTAAAAACCAGACATTTCCCATTGGAAAAAAAAAGTCCTAAAGATTTAGCTAATAAGTTTATAAGAGGACTAGGAGAAAGCCAAGGAGGAGAAGGATAAGGAGTTCACAAAGGAAAAGGATTTTCCAAGGTGTACATGGCGAGTTCACATCAAAGTCAGAACCAGCGCCCTCTGTCCTTGCTCTCAGCCCAGTGCCAGGCTTCCTTGTTAGGAGTATTCTTCTCACGAAATTCTACTGATTTCTTACATTGTAGCCCAGATATGATTTGCCGAGGGATATGTGAGAGAAAGCCTATGTGTCCTTTCCATAAAGCGTACCTTGACTGCTTTTTTCAAATCTCTCTCTTGCTACTGATCTTTCTAACTTACCTTGATATTGGGAAGTGTGGTCTTTGGAGCCATGGATGGAGTATTAGGGAACTAGGGAAACGTAAGGGGTGATGGAATTAATTCATTGTATCTTGATTATGGTGGCGACTATGCAGGAATATGTGATTGTCAAAATTCATTGACTTGTTCACTTAATGTGTGTTCATCTTAATGCTTGTAAATTATACCTTAACAATGTTAACTAAAGAAGTAATTAAACTCCCACATTGGACAAGGAGGGATCTAGAGCACTGAATCTGCACAGATTCTCTGAGCTCAGTCTAGGAAGAGAAGTGGGGCTGAACTATACAGAAGATGTTGAAATTAGAAACGTACTTTCCAGGAATAAATTAAAAATTGAGTTTTTGTCCACCTACAATAATCAGGCACTGTGCCAGGTCCTAGGACTATAAAGAAAACTATCTCTGATATAAGCTTATAATCTAACAGAGAAGACAAAAAGTAGAAAGCTTAAATTCAGTGAGTAAGTGCTATGATAGAGGCAGGAGTGGGTTGCAAAGGAGAAGCATCAAATACAGATGAATGGCACAAAAGGCTTTCTGTAGGACATTCATATAGAGCCTGAGAAATCAGGAGAACTCCTCCAGGATCACTAGCTGTATTAGTTCATTCTCATGCTGCTAATAAAGACAAACCCGAGACTGGGGTAACTTATAAAGGAAAGAGGTTTAGTTGACTCACAGTTCAGCAGGGCTGGGGAGGCCTCAGGCAGCTTACAATCATGGAGGAAGGGGGAAGCAAACATGTCCTTCTTCACATGAAGGCAGGAAAGAGAAGTGCCAAGCAAAAGGGGGGAAAGTCCCTTATAAAACCATCAGATCTCATGAGAACAGCATGAAGGTAACCACCCCCATGATTAAATTACCTCCCACCAGGTCCCTCCCACTACACCTGGAGATTATGGGAAGTACAATTCAAGATAGATTTGGGTGGGGACACAGTCAAACCATATCACTAGCCAAAGCAGCAGGTGTGTGTGCGTGTCTGTGTGTGTGTGTGTATTCGGTATCTTGAACTAGACCACTGCTCTTGAAGATCTCTTGACCATGCAGAATCCAGGATAACACATTTAGCTGGAAGCTAATTGTGAAGCTGGGAAATTATGCATGTATAGTGATGTTGGGCACAAACTCATGTTATGTTCAGGTAACAAGCAGAGCATTTTGGGTTCTTTTCTTTAGGAGTTGTCTAATTTTACTTCATTTGTTATTTCTGATTATATTGGTTACCAGCCAAAAAATTGTCTTTCTTGGCCAGAGATTCAATGCCTTATTCTGAATGTAAGGAAAATCCTTCCTTTTGTTGAAACTTCAGAAACTTTCTAATTACCTGCCTTTATTCAATACCTCAAAATCAATTGTATGCCTGTCATAATGTTTGCATCCTAACACTCTCTTCTCCGCATTCCACACTTTCTCTCTAAGAGATCCCCCTTTCTCCCATAGTTTTAGCTACCTATAAGTTCACAACTGTTCATTCTATATCTCTCGCCAAGATCTGTCTTCTTAGCTCCACTTGACCCAGTTGCTTACTTGGTCGTTATGATCTTCTAGCTTCATGATGGCCTACTTGTTTATTGGGTTACAATAATGGCAAAGACTTACACCATGCTTACTGTGTGCCAGGCACATATTAATTCATTTAATCCTTACAGCAACCCTTTCAGGAAGGTGCTAGTATTGTATAGCATCCTGTTGGATGCCTTCCAGGTACCTCATCCTCAGTGTGTGCAGAACTGATGTAACCCTTATTCCCCTGAAACCTGCAACTCAACCTTCTGTACTTCACGTTTTATTGACACCATCTTTTAACCAGGTGCTCAAACATGAAACCTAGAAATTGTTCTTGACCTTTTCTATACGCAACCAATAATTTACCAACAAAAGTTTTCCCTTCAACTTTTCTTAGGAGAAGTAGCATCATGTAGTGGCTGCAGGTTTTGTCTCTGGAGTCAGATGGCTTAGATGTGAATCCTGGTTCTGCCATTTAATAGCTGTGAGTCCTTACAGAAGTTTCTTAAAGTTTCTGAACCCTAGTTTTCTTGTGATAATTAAATGAGTTAAAGCATGTAATGTGTTTAGGACAGTGCTCGGGACAAAGTAATAAAATATTTCTTTGTCTTTCTCAGTTTCCAGTTGGTGGACAGTATAATGTACTAAAAGAACAAAAAGCAACAAGGGTTTTGCTAAAGAACAAAGCAATTGGTGACATACAGACCTGGGATTATGTCAACTTTTTACCACCACCTATATGCATGACTTGGGCAAGTTGGTGAATCCACTGAGCCTGGTTTCTTTATCTATAAAATAAAGATAATGCCACCTACCCACAGGGCCATTGCCAGGAATAAATGAGAAACTGTATGTAAATCGCCTAGAACCATGCCTGGCCTATGAGGACAGTATATGTTATTCCTTTTCTCCTCCAATCACTACTCTTGAATTCCCTCATCTACTACTAAGAAGGAAATAATTAGCTGCCCTAGAAGCAACTGGGCATGGTAAATGGGCAAAAAGAAGGGAGCCACTCAATGCATTTGTCAGTTTTGCCAGGAACTACAGGATCCAGAGTCACGGGCAAGGATTCTGCCTCTGCTGTCCCTAGCTCTCTAGCTTTATAAATCATGGCTTATGTGTTTATTCTTCACCAATGTCCAATACTCATATTTCTGGAAAAGTATATTCCTCAACCTTACCATCCTCATTACAGCAAGTAGTGGGCTCCTTAATGCTGAGGGCCTTGTTATTTCTTCATTTAATGGTGTGTCCATGGGGTCCTAGGGCATGAGGGCCTAGACAAATGCAAGGCTGTCTCTACTCCATCAGATGGAAGGCCAGGAAAGCCAAGGGAGGGGTGGAAATAGGGGTGGAGGGGTAGATGTGTCATGGATGGACCCCCGTGCAAAATGAAAATGTACCACCCTGGTTTTAAAAGTATCAAGTATTTCATGATGGCAATAGCAGAGCATTAAACCAAACATGGGCCCTTCTGAGCTTGAGGCCCTATGCAACTCTTGTGTCACACAACCATGGCTCCTGTCCTTGGTGGGAAAGACGTGGCTCCCTTTCCCACAGTGTCCTGCTGCCTTCTCTCAGATGCTCACAAATAGCCCAAACCGCCCTCAGACATGGCTTTGTCTTCTTTCCTCTCTACTCAACTTGGACATTGGGAGATTACCTTACAAAGCAGAGTTCCTGACCCACATCTTCCATCTCACCTTCACCAGGGATCAGCCCACACTTGGAACTCCTGATCTATCAGGGTCTGCTTTTCCAATGAGCTTTACTCCTTCTCTCTAAAAAGAAAAAAAATACCGTAGTGATGAAGTGCCGATTCTTAAAATTCGACATATAGTGAGTGTCAGTTTAATTCCACATAAACTGCTTTTAGCATAAATTCCTATTTCATCTTTAAAATGATCTCATCATCACAACAGTAGCTACTGTAATAACTCCATCTTACAGATAACATACAGATTTGGAGAGATCCAGCATCTTGTCCAAGGTCACACAACGAGCAGGTGGTGGCATTGGGTTTAGAACTCACTCTCCACTCTCGACTCCTGAGTGAGGGAAGAGTGCCCAGAGCATGGAGAGGTGCATCATGGGATGAAACAGAGAGCAGCAGCAACAGACAAACAGGAAGAAATGAACCATCTCTCTAATAGGAAGATTAAATACTATCGAGATACCATGCTTTCCCAAGTGACTATTGTTTTAAGGCAATTTTAAACAAAATAGTGATAATTTTGTTTGGTTTTGTTGGAATGGCTTTCTGAGAGAATAATGTTGATTTTTAGCTACAGGCAAGACAACTGTAAAATCGAAAAATAATACAGGATAGGACGAATACCCCCAACTATTTTGAAACATTTCACAAAACTGCAATAATATAAACAGTGAGTTTTAGGCATAAGAGTTGATAGATTGATGTGTATAACAGAATAGATTGCCCTGAAACACTCTTATACAATATAGGATTTTTTTGTATGAATATGACAATCTGAGAAATCAGTTAGGGGAGAAGGGGATAGTCATAATTGTTGTAGCAATCACTGAATAACTATTAGTGAAAAATCTACATAGATCCCAACTCTTGGATTATAGAGAAGAAAGTAAAAAAGCAAAGCCATTAACATTAGAAGTATTGAGTTAGATAGGAGGAATAAGTTCTGGTGTTCTATTTCACAACACAGCTGAGTATACTTCATAATTATGTGTTGTATATTTCAAAATAGCCAAAAGACAGTATGTAAAATACTCTCTTCACAAAGAGATGATAAACATTTTAGGTGATTGATATGTTAATTACTTTGATTTGATCACTCCAGAATATATACATGTGTCATAATACCACCACTTTGTATCCCATAAATATATACAATGATTGTTTTTCAATTAAATGTTTTTAAAAATGTAGAAGTAAATACAAATAAATATACATCAGGATTTTGGAAGGAGAAAGTCTGTGTATGCCCAAAGCAATGACATAAATAATGGATGAAAGACTGATGAATTTGGCTGCATTAAGATCAAATCTCTCTGAATGTCAAACATCATAAAATTTAAAAACCGTTATGTCAACCAGATGGCAGAACAGGAAATCCCAGCTCTTGTCTCCTGACAGAAACACTGCTTGGAACAATGCACACACAAAAATACTTTCACAAGAGCCAAAGAATTCAGATAAGAGGCCACAGCACCTTGGTGGAGCACAGAAATAAGAAAAGCTGCATTGAAGAGAGTAAGATGGAGTTTCACATTACTGATGTCACCACCACCCAAAGGTTACTCAGCCTAGTGTGAAGAAAGATAGCCTTGCATGAGGGGAAGAGAGCGAAGTGAGTAGCATACGTTGCTGCAGACCCAACACAAGGACAGCTCCAGTGAACCCCAATTCCAGGCCTATAGCCCCAGTTTCCAGGCCTGCCTCGATGGCCCCGGGCCCCAGACCCACTTCCATACCAAGCCAGCCCCCACAGCTCCAGCCTCTAGGGTTGCATCCACAGAACCAGGCTATAGACCCACTTCAGCACCCAACCAGCACTAGTGACTCCAGACTCCAGGTTGGCTCATGTGGTTCCAGGCTTTAGGCCAGCCCTTACAACCCCTGGTTCCAAGCTGGTCTGTATTGACTTAGGACCCCTGAGGACTCAAAGCCTAGGATAACTCAAGCACCAGGCTGGATCCCACAGAACCTGGCTCTAGGTTCATCTCCATAGACCCAGTCTCCAGGCCCATACCAGGGGACCCCAGTGCCAGGCCAGCTCTTGTGGATTCAGAATGGAGTCCCACACCTGTGGACGCAAGCCCCAGGCTCATCCATGGGGACCAAGGCTCTAGTCTTGCCCTCACAGATCCAGGCACTGGGCTGGCTCCTGTAGACCCAAGTTCCAGGCTCATTCATCCACTGACCCAGACACAGCCCCCTCCAGCATGAGGACTTCAATAGCAAGCCTCACTATGGACCTCATTAGATGGCCCCACCCAAAATCTCTGTAGAAGCTGACTGGTGAAGGACTTTACATAACAAGGCAATAAGTAAAAACTGGAAAAGATGCCTAATTTTTAAAATGCAGACACCAGTGCAAAGCCACAAGGATCACGAATAATCAGGAGAATATGACATGACCAAAGGAACAAAATGAAACACTAGTAACTGACCCCAGAGAAATGCAGATCTACAAACTTCCTGACAAAGCATTTAAAATAATAATCTTAAAGAAGTGCAGTGAGCTACAAAGAGCACAAAAAGATAGCTAAAAATCAGGAAAATAATGCATGAACAAAATAATAAGTTCAACAAAAAGAAACCATTTTAAAAAACAGAAATCTGGAGATGAAGAACATAATGACTGAACTGAAAAGTTCCATAGAGAACTTCAACAACAGATTTGATAAAGCAGAAAGGAGAATCAGTGAGCTCAAAGACAGGTCATTTGAAATTACCCAGGCAGAAGAATAAAGAGAAAAAAAGATTGAGAAACAGTGACAAATGCCTCTAGGACTTACAGGACACAATCAAGGAACCAATATACACATTATAGGAGTTTAAGAAGGATCAGAGAAAGAGAATGGGGCAGCAAGGTCATTTAAAGACATAATGACAAAAAACTTCCAACATCTGGAGAGGGAAATGAACATCCAAATCCATGATTCCAAAACAACCCCAAATAGGTTAAACAGAAAGAGATTGTCCTGAGGCACATTATAGTTAAATTTGAAAAAGTCAAAAACCTAGAAAATTTCAGAAGCAGTAAGAGAAAAGTGACTTGTATTCAAGGGAAACTTCCCCGTAAGACTATCAGCAGATTTCTCAGCAGAAATCTTGCAGGTAAGGAGAGAGGGGATGATATATTCAAAGTGCTAAAAGGAAAAACACTGTCAAGCAAGAATACTTCACTCAACAAAGCTATCCTATACAAATGTAAAAGACTAAAGACTTACCCAGACAAATGAAAGCTGAGGGCACTCAACACCACTAGATTTGCCTTTCAAGAAATGCTCAAATAAGTTCTTCAAGTTGAAATGAAAGGACACTAACAATATGAATGAGTAAAACTCGTTATAAAAGTAAGATTGAGAATACTACAATGCTGTAATGATGGTGTATAAATTACCTCTAATTCTGCTATAGAAGTTAAAAGATAAAATCATTAAAAATAACCATAGCTACAATAATTTGTCAATAAATACACAACATAAAAAAGACATAAATTGTCACATCAATAACATATAATGTGGGAAGAAGAGAAGTTAAAGTGTAGAATTTATGTATGCAGTTTAAGTTAGGTTGTTTTCAGATTAAAATAGGTTTATAACTATAAGATATTTTATAGAAGCCTCATGATAACCACAAAGAAAAAACCTGTGTGAGATACACGAAAGAGAAAGTAATTAAAGCATACTATTACTACAAAAAAAATCAAATCACAGAGGAAGACAGAAAGAGAGGAAGAAAGGAGAACAATGCAGTCAGAAAACAATTAACAAAATAGCCAGAACAAGTCCTTATCTATCAATAATTACTTTAAATGTAAATGGATTAAAATCTCGAATCAAAAGACATATAATGACTGAACAAATTATAAAAGAAGATTCAACTGCATGCTACCTTTAAGAGACTCATATTAGCTGTAAGGACAGATGTAGGCAGAGAGTGAAGGAATAGAAGATAATCCATGCAGATGGTAGCCAAATGAGAATAAGAGTGGCTATACTTATACTGGAAAAAATAGACTTTAAGTCAAAAATTGTCAGAAGAGACAAAAAAAGGCCATTATAAAATGAAAAAGGGATCAATTCATGAAGAGGATATAACAATTTTAAATATGGATGTACCCAGTATTGGAGCACCTAGATACATAAACATCAACAAAACAAAAAGGAGAAATAGACAGCAATGCCCTAATAGTAAGGGACTCAAATACCTCATTTACAATAATGTATAGATCACTCAGACAGAAGAATCAATAAGAAAACAATGGATTTGAGCAGCATAATAGATTAAAGGGATCCTAACCTAAAAAACATAAAGAACATTCCATCCAACAGCAGCAAAATACATACTATTTTCAATTGCACATATAACATTCTCCAGGATCGATCATATACTAGGCCTTCAATCAAGTCTTAAACAACTTAAGATTTAAATTTTATCAAGTTCTTTTATAACCATAATGGTATGAAACTAGAAATCAATAACAGGAGGAAAATGGGAAAATTTACAAATATGTAGAAATTAAACAACCCATTTCTGAACAATTAATGTGTCAAGGAAGAAATAAAAGGGGAAATTTTTTAAAATCTTAAAACAAACAACATGAAAACATAACCTACCAAAACACATAGCATGCAGCAAGAGTAATCTTTTTTATATTACTTTATTTTTAACTGACAAAATAATTATATACATTTATGAGGTACAATGTGATGTTGTGATATATATACACATTGTGAGATGATTGAATCAAGCTAATTAACATATTTTAACCTCACTACTTATCATTTCTTTGTGATGATAACTTTTAAATTTTACTTTTTAATAACTTCGAAATATACATTATTATTAACTCTAGTCACCATGCTATGTAATAGATCACTAAAACATAATTCTTCTGTGTAAATGAAATATTCTTCCTGTTGAACTAAAACTTTGAATACTTTGGCCAACATCTCCCCTTTCCCCATCACCCCACCCCTGAGTCCCTCAAAACTACTATTCTACTCTTTACAAGTTCAACTTTTTAAGATTCCACACGCAGTAAGATCATGCAGTATTTATCTTTCTGTGCCTGGCTTATTTAACTTAGCATAATGTCCTTCAGGTTCATTCATATTGTTACGAATGAAGAATTTCCCCTTTTTAAAGGCTGAATAGTATTTCATTGTGTGCATATGTCACATTTTCTTTATTCATTCATCAATTGATGGACACTTAGTTGCTTCCGTATCTTGATTACTATGAATAATTCTGCAAAGAACATGAGATTGCAGGTATCTCTTCAATATACCAATGTCAATTCCTGTGGATATATTCCCAGAAGTGGAATTGGTGGATCATATTGTAATTTTATTTTAGTTTTGAAAGGGACCTCAATATTGTTTTTTATAATGGTTATACTAATTAACATTCCCACTGACAGTGTTCAAGTGTTCTCTTTTCTACACATTCTTTCCAGCACTGTTTATCTTTTATTTTTTAATAAGTCATTCTAACAGGTCTGAGCATTTGCTTTTGACAAAATTCAATATCTCTTCATTAGAAAAACCTCTCAATAAATTAGGTACAGAAAGAATGTACTTTAACATAATAAAGGTTATAGGTGACAAGTCCATAGCTAACATCATACTCAATGGTGAAAAGCTGAAAACTTTTCCTCTAAGGTCGTGAATAAGACAGGATGCCCACTGTTACCACTTCTACTCAATGTAGGATTGAAAGTTTTAGACAGAGCAGTTAGGCAAGAAAAATAAATAAAAAGCATCCAAATTGAAAAAGAAGTAAAATTGCCGCTCTTTGTATTGAAGGGATCTTGCACAGAGGAAACTCTAAAGACTGACTCTACCAAAAAAGCTGGTAAGACTAATATTTGAATTCACTGAAGTTACAGGCCACAAAATCAACATACAAAAATTAGTGAGAACTAACAGTAAGCTATCTGAAAAATAAATGAATTAAGAAAACAATCAATGTGGGTAAATATTTTAAGCAATATAACAAACCATTAATACCCTTATATATAAAGAACTTCCTAAATAAATAAGAAAAAACATGAATTCTTCAATAGTAAAATAAACTGAAAATATGAAGAGCTAGTTAAAATACATGAATGTTCAAGAAACATAACAAACTTCTAATCACTTTTTATCAAATAATTTAAATTAATATAAAATTTAGATGGGCCTCTGTTTGTCTCATGAATTGGTCAAGGTTAGAAAAATATTGACTTCATTTTGGCAGTAAGTATTCCTAAACATTAACGTTAGAGATGTAAGACAAAAAGCAATTTGGCTGCATGAAACAAATATATGAAAATACACCTGTGTTCCCATTAATACGATTATTTCCTAGGGTGATTAAAAAATAACTGAAAAAAATATTTTTGTAAAAGACTTTATTGTAGTGTTTTAGGAAATAGAAAAATAGTGGAAGCAACCTAAATACCCAAGAGAATGATAACACACAGTCAATATAATACAAATCATGAAATAACAGAAATTTATATATTTCATTTATTCATGAAAAATATATTGAGGGCCTTCTATATGTTTTTATGGGCATAAATCCTGAAATACCAATGAACCAAACAACAAAAGCCTTTGCTCTTCAGAAACTTACATTTTTGCTGGGAGAAAATGGGTAAGAAGCATAACGTAAACCCCTAATTTTAGCAAATGTTGAAAGATGATAAATGCTAAGAAGAAAACTATGTCTGGGTAGGTGATGGGGCAGATCAGGGAATGAGGAGGTGGGGTTGCAATTTTAAAGTGAATTGTAATGGTCCTCACTTGGAAGGTGTCCTTTGAACAAATGCGTGAAAGCCACAATGGAGCAAGTTCTATGGGGAGAGAAGAAAACATTCTATACAGGCAAAAAAAGGTGCAAAGTTCTCTTTGCAGATATGAGCATTGCTGGTGTGTTCAAGAACAGGAAGGAGGTCAATGTGGCTGGTACAGAGTGAGCAGCAGGGAAGGACAGGATAATAAGAGTAAGGTGGGGAGGAGGGGAAGAGAGGTAACTACCTAAGTGTGGGGTTGTGGGGGCCATTCTAGAAACTTCTGCTTTTACTCTAGGTAAATGGAAATCTATTGGCAGCTTCTGAGCAGAAGAATGACACGAAATAACTCATGTTTTAAACAGATCCCTGTGGTTGCACTGGTGTTTTTAGGCTCCAGGGGGCAAGAGTGGAAGCAGGCAGACTTGTTGGGAGGCTATTTTGCAATAATGCAAGAAATACATGACAGTGGAAGCAGTAGAGGTGACAAGACAGGATTAGTCTGAATGCAAAGGCAACAAGATTTCCTGATGGATTGGTTGTCAGATGTAAAAATAAGGCAGGAGTCAAGATTAACCTAAAAGTTTTTGGCCTTGGCACTTGAAAGGATGGAGTTGGATAACAGAGATGAGGATAACCTTGGTTAGGGAAGACCAGCAGTCATTTCTGGACATGTTAACTTCAAGATGTCTGCTAGCCTTGTTGACTAGACAGTTGCAGCTTAGGGCAGGTGTCTTGCACAGGATTGACCCACTTGAGAGTTATCAGTATATAAATAGTGTTTAAAGCCATAAACCTTGAATAAGATCCTAAAATGGAGCGAATATAGATACAAAAGAGAGTTCGCCCAAGGTGTGAGCCTTAGGCACTCCAGCACTGACAGGAAGGAGGGAAGAAGAGAAATCTGCAAAGAGGTCAAGAGGAAAGAGTCCTCATGATGGAAGGAAAAAATAAGACAAAACAGGAGAGTGTGCTATCCTGGAGGCTAAAGGAAGAGAGTGTACTGTAAAGAGGAAATGCTTAGCAGTGCAGAATGCTGCTACTAAGTCGGTGTGATGACTGAGAACGCACACTGGATTAGCAATGCAGAGGTCATTTTGACCTTGACAAGAACAATGTGAGTGCACGGTGGGGTCAAAGAAGGGGTGGAGCAGAAAGCCATGAGAGACAGAAAGGCTGAACAAACCCATTCACTGGTGTCAGATACCAGATTCTTTCACCAACTCAGGACAACTCTCAACTCTTTCTATGGCCTCTATCTTCTGCTTTCCCTAGATCACTCTTGTCAGCGTACAAATATTCTACAATTTCTCTTACCTATTTTTCAAAACTACTTAATGACATGGAAAAATACTCATGATATCTTGTTGTATGCAGTGCATAACACCAAGAATATTTAAGGCGATGCCTCCGTCCCCACCAACAAAAGCCTCACCAAGCAGTCCATGCTCCCCATGGCTGAAGAGAGTAGGGGCAGGTAGGAAAGAGTTGCTCTCCCAGAGTCTTCTCTGGCTCTAGTGTTTCTCCAGCTCTGTACTGAAATCTTATTATTGGTTTCAATTCTGGTAGTTATTTTATTTCTGTCATGATATCTACTCAAACATGAGAGTCAGTCCCTTGCCTTTAATTCACTAATGGAGTGGTTTTCAAAGTGTAATACCCAAACCAGCACCATTAACAGCAACTGAGAAGTTGTAAAAAAAATGCAAACTGTCTGGTTCCACCCAAGACTCAGTGAATCAGAAACTCTTGGGTTGGGACACAGAGTCTGTGGTTTGCAAGCCTTTGGAGTCATTCTGATTGACTACTCCAAACCCTCCACAAATCCAAAGCTGTGCTAGGTAGGAAATGTTTTCATAGAGGCATTTGTGGGTTACCTAGAAGGATCACACCTCATGCCACCCTGCGAACAAATAAAACATAATGGATGGACATTCCTCCTTGTAGAAATGCCTTTTCCCTGCCCCTGTCCCCACCAAGGAGTATTTCTGGCTACTGCACTTGTTCGCTTCTCTCCAAGGCCTCCTTTTTTCCCCCTTCTTCTCTCTCCTTATTCTCTCAAAAAACCCTAGAAGAAAACCTAGGCATTACCATTCAGGACATAGGCACGGGCAAGGACTTCATGTCTAAAACATCAAAAGCAATGGCAACAAAAGCCAAAATTGACAAATGGGATCTAATTAAACTAAAGCGCTTCTGCACAGCAAAAGAAACTACCATCAGAGTGAACAGGCAACCTACAAAATGGGAGAAAATTTTTGCAACCTACTCATCTGACAAAGGGCTAATATCCAGAATCTACAATGAACCCAAACAAATTTACAAGAAAAAAACAAACAACCCCATCAAAGTGGGCGAAGTACATGAACAGACACTTCTCAAAAGAAGACATTTATGCAGCCAAAAAACACATGAAAAAATGCTCACCATCACTGGTTATCAGAGAAATGCAAATCAAAACCACAATGAGATACCATCTCACACCAGTTAGAATGGCAATCATTAAAAAGTCAGGAAACAACAGGTGCTGGAGAGGATGTGGAGAAATAGGAACACTTTTACACTGTTGGTGGGATCGTAAACTAGTTCAACCATTGTGGAAGTCAGTGTGGCGATTCCTCAGGGATCTAGAACTAGAAATACCATTTGACCCAGCCATCCCATTACTGGGTATATACCCAAAGGACTATAAATCATGCTGCTATAAAGACACATGCACACATATGTTTATTGCGGCACTATTCACAATAGCAAAGACTTGGAACCAACCCAAATGTCCAACAATGATAGACTGGATTAAGAAAATGTGGCACATATACACCATGGAATACTATGCAGCCATAAAAAATGATGAGTTCATGTCCTTTGTAGGGACATGGATGAAATTGGAAATCATCATTCTCAGTAAACTATCGCAAGGACAAAAAACCAAACACCACATGTTCTCACTCATAGGTGGGAATTGAACAATGAGAACACATGGACACAGGAAGGGAACATCACACTCTGGGTACTGTTGTGGGGTGGGGGGAGGTGGAAGGGATAGCATAGGAGATATACCTAATGCTAAATGACGAGTTCACGGGTGCAGCACACCAGCATGGCACATGTATACATATGTAACTAACCTGCACATTGTGCACATGTACCCTAAAACTTAAAGTATAATAATAATAAAATAAAAAATAAAAAAATAAAAATAATAAAAAAAATTAAAAAAAAAAAACAAAAAAAAACCCCAAAACAAACAAAGAAAAGAAGGAATGTTTCCAATTGTCTTTGGAAGCAATTTAGTTGCACATAACCTTTGTTGTCTTTTCTCTTTACAATGCTTGTACCCTCAAGAACATCCTCGAAATAAGGAAAAACAGTTGTTAAGAGGAGGAGTGCTGCTGTTAGCTGTCAGAACTACCTTCTCGGATACTTCTGTGTATATATTTATAGATCTAAATATGTGTGTGTGTATACTTACACTAGAGACAAATAGTAATCATCATATGTATACACATATGTATTAATAAAATGAAATGTGAGCAGTTACCCATAACTAGTGGGATAATAGATGGCTTAGGTTTTCTTCCCCTTCTCTTCCTACTTCTTTGCATTTTCCAAATTTCCTGCAGTAGATACATTTTACTCATAGAGACAAGTGATTTTTTTTTTTTTTTTTAAGACAGGATCTCACTCTGTCACTCAGGCTGGAGTGCCTTGGCACGATCTCAGCTCAAGTGATCCTCCCACCTCAGCCTCCCAAGTAGCTGGGTCTACAGAAGCATGCCACCACACCAGCCTAATTTTTGTATTTTTTGTAGAGACGGGGTTTTTCCATGTTGCCCAGTAAGTCTTAAACTCCTGAGTTCAAACAATCCACCCACCTCAGGCTCCCAAATTCCTGGGAGCCATGGTGCCCGGCCAAGACAAGTGAAAACCAAGGAAGAAAGAAAGGAAGAAAGTAGGAAGGGAAGAAAAGAATGAAAAAGAAGGAAGGAAGAAGTAGAGAAAAGAAAAGAGCAGCAAGCTAGCAGCAGAGAGGGAGCCCCGGTTGGTCAGGGGTGGAGGTTGCAGGCCTGCTCATGGTGGTGTGTATGTCTCCAGTATTGTGTCTCACCCTCTGCTGCTGCCAGGTGTCTCCATAGAACAACATAAGGCTAGGAATTTATTCTCTCATTGTAGGAAAAACAAGGATGTCATGCTATACACTGGGTGTGTAATGATAAAGAAATGCAAATTTTTAGAGCAACAAAACGGAAAAATGGTTAAGTACATGTTCTAAATATAAACTACACAATGCCATAATACAAGTAAAAGAAAGGGAAGGAAAACATAACAATCTGGTGAGGTACAAAAGGGTCTTGTTGTCCCTTAGCTGTGATAAAGTTCTCTCTCCAACCATTTCCTTTTTGTCCTCTTCCTAGCTACATGGTCCAGCCTAGTCTGTCTCAATTTATCCTCAGCTATTAAATGATGTTAAATGTCTCATTAACACTTCTTGCCACCAGGAGCAATTGTGTCCCAGGCCATTTTCTTAACTTCTCTGGGCCCAATTCATTCTTTTCTATTTCTTTGGAGAACTAGTATCTGAAAAACCTTTCCTCTCTTCCTTTCAGTATGTTTTCCTTTCCTGTTTATCTCCACAAAGTATATGTTTATACTACAAGTAGGCAATCATATCATTTTTCCTCTGTATTTCTAAGTCTTACTCAGGCCAGCGTCTCTTATTTCAGAGTCAAGTTCAATATGCTGTGTTGTTAGCAGTGGCAAATCTGGACAGGTCTGCAGCAACCTCAATTTTTGCCTCCTCAGAAGAAAGACTTAGACTGAGAGACATAAGGCAGGAGAGACCGATGCAAGTTTTACAGCAGGAGTGAAAGTTTATTGAAAAGTTTTAGAGCAGGAATGAAAGGAAGTAAAGTATATTTGGAAGAGGGCCAAGCGGGTGACTTGAGAGATTTTAGTGCACGGCTTGACCTTTGACTTGGACTTTGTTACGTTGGCATTCCGCACGGGCAGTGGCCTGCCAGCTCCTGGGAGGGGCTGCATGTGCAGTCTTTACTGAAGTTTTGCACATGCTCACTTGAGGCTTTCTTCCCTTACCGGTCGAGTATTTCTAGAGGAAGGTCATGTACCAGGTAAACTCTGCCATTTTGCCTCATAGGGCACATGCTTGAGCCCACTCACCCAACTCCTGATATCTTACCTGGAAGCTGCTGATCACCAGCTTCAGATTTTTTTTTTTTTTTTTAAGACAGAGTCTCACTCTGTCACTCAGGCTAGAGTACAGTGGCGTGATCTTGGCTCACTGCAACCTCCACCTCCAGGGTTCAAGCGATTCTCCCACTTTAGCCTCCCAAGTAGCTGGGACTTCAGGCATGCACTACCATGCCTGGCTAATTTTTTTGTATTTTTAGTAGAGAAGGAGTTTCACCATGTTGGCCAGGCTCATCTTGAACCCCTGACTTCAGGTGATACACCCACCTTGACCCCCCAAATTGTTGGGATTACAGATGTGAGCCACCACACCCAGCCAAGATTTTTTCTATCTATTGGGAGACTCCCACTCCCTGGTGCTGGCTGCAACCAATGATCATTTTAGAGAAACAGTGTAACAACTACTTGGCCATCTCCTGATGGTCACCTGACATTCCTGCCATAGGGAGTCTTTTTCTACCTTGCTCATGTCTGACTAACTACTTACTGTAACAGTGTCATAGGCTAAACACATGCCACTATTTGGAGTAGCACAGTGTAAGGCATGTGTCCCACCTCTTCATGTACAGTTGTCCTCTATTCCACTCTCGCCAGCCTTTACTGAGTGTCATCCATGCAGCATTTGACACCACCTTCCTCCCGTTCTACAGAGGCATGCCCAGTGTCCACAGCCTTTGCAGTTTCCCATGGCTAAGAAACAAGGCATTGTGGTTTGAGTGGTGCTATTTTACCTGGCAAATGCTCACTGACATTTATTGAAACTGATGCCTTAATTTTACAAGCCGAAGTGGTCATACAGTCACACTTGCTTAATTAATGCTTCCTAATAAAGAAGCAAGATCTGTTTGTGCCTGAAATTGTGCTTGGTGCTCCAGGAACAGTCACCATAACAAACACTAGGACCTTGTGATACAAAAACAGAAAAGGGTGAGTATTAGATGTGGTTATTAGATGGGGGCCAGGCCACCTCAGATACAGTGGCTTAAACAAGATGGAATTCTGTTCCCCTCTCACCTGACAGTTCAGATTATACAAGAGAAAGAGGCAGTGCAAAAATAGAAGGAGCTACAGAATTACTATTCCTATTTACAGCAAGATTGAACCAGATAAATCATAAGTTTCTTGTGTAATGAGCCCAGCAATACTTCCCAAAGGCAAGTCAATTTGCAGAGGTTGGTGAAACCTGGATCAGAGGTGAGTAAGGGACAAATAAGAGGAAAAATTTTGTTTAGCATTTTAGACTATTTCATTTGCCAATCACTGTCTGCCATTTTTACGTATATGTTTAACAGCTTTATTGAGGTATAACTGATACATAAAAAAGAACAAATATTTAAAGTGTGCAATTTGATAAGTTTTGACATTTCGTGCACATTTGTGCAATCATCACAATGATCATAGTGAACGTATCCATCAATCCAAAAGTTTCCTCATTTCTTTTTGTAATCCGTTCCTCCTGTCAGCCTCCTTTCCTCCTCCTTCTATCCCCTCCCCCAGCTTCAGGAAATCACTGATCTCCTTTCTGTCACCATAGATTCGTTTGCATTTTCTAGAGTTTCATATATTTGGAATCACACAATATGTACTCACTTTTGTCTGGCTTCCTTCACTCAGTATAATTATTTAGAGATTGATCCATGTTGTTGCATGTATTAGTAGTTCATTTTTATTGCTGAAAAGTATTCCACAGTATGCGTATATCGTGTATTTATGCATTCAATGATTGGTGTACATTTAGGTTGTTTCCAGTTTTTGATTAGTAAAAATAAAGCTCCTATGAGCATTCATAAACCAGTCTTTGCATGGTGTCTTAGTCCTTTCAAGCTGCTGTAACAAAACATTATTAACAGAGCAGCTTGTAAACAACAGAAGTTGTTCTCACAGTTCCAAAGTTCAAGAAGTCCAAGATCAAGACACCAGCCAATTCACTTATGGTGAGGACCCACTTTCTGGTTTATGGATGGCACTTTCTAGCTATGTCTTTACATGGTGGAAGGGGACAAACAAGTTCCCCTGGGCCTTTTTTATAAGAGCACTAATCCCATTCATGAGAGCTCTGCCCTCATGACCTACCTAATTACCTCCCAAAAGACCCTACCTTCTAATACCATCACCTTGAGAGCTAGAATTCCTTTCAACATGAATTTTGGAGGGACACAAATATTCAGACCATAGCCTAAGGTCATATGGTTTTACTTCTTTTGAGTTACTACCTAGGAGTGGAATAGCTGAATCATATCGTAGGTGTATATTTAGCTTTTAAGAAATTCCCTGTTTTCCAATATGGTTGTACCATTTTTCATTCCCACCAGCAGTATATGAGAGTTTAATTTCTTCTGTATCATTTCCAACTTTGGAATTTTCATCACAGCAATTCTAATTCTGACAGTGTTATCTCACTGTGGTTTTAATTTGCATTTCCCTGATGAATAATAATGTTCAGCACCTCTTTGTGTGCTTACTTTCCAACCATGTATCTTTTTTGGTGAAGTGCCTGTTCAAATATTTTCATTGCTTTTCTTTTCTCCATTGACTTGCTGTATCATCTTTATCAAAAATCAGTTGTCTTTGTCAGCATGGATCCATTTCTGAACTCTGTTTTATTTCACTGACCTATTTTTCAGTATTTATGCTAATACGATACTGTTGATTACTAAAGCTTTTTGTTGTTGTTGTTGTTGTTGTTTGAAATGGAGTCTCATTATGTCGCCTAGTCTGCAGTGCAGTGGCACAATCATAGCTGTCTGCAGCCTTTACCTCTTGGGCTTAAGTAATCCTCCTGCCTCAGCCTCCTAAGTAGTTGGGACTACAGGCACATACCACTACACCCAGCTAATTTAAAATTGTTTTCTAGAGATGAGGTTTTCTTATGTTTCCCAGGAGTTTCTTGAACTCCTGGGTTCAAGCAATCCTCCTGTCTCACCCTTCCAAAGTGCTGGGACTACAAGCGTGAGCCACCTCAATCAGCCTTTAAACCAAGTCTTCAAATCGATAGTGGTAGGCCTCCAACGTTTTCTTTTTCAAAATTGTTTTGACCATTCTGTATCTTTTGCACTTCCATATCGATTTTTAAATTAGCTTGCCAATTTCTACTAAAAAATTTCCTGGTTTTGGATTGAAATTGTATTGAATTTATACATTAATATGGAGAAAATGACATTTTAACAATATTGAGTCTCATGACTGATTAGTTCAGTATATGTCTCTATTTATGTAGGTCTTTAATTTCTTTCACTGCAATTTTGTAGTCTTCAACGTACAGATCTTGGATATCCCTTGTCAAATTTACCTCTAAGTATTTAAATTTTTAATGACCTTTTTGAATGACATTTTAAACATTTCAATTTCACATTGTTCATTACTAGTGTATAGAAATACAACTGACTTTTGCATAGAATTTCTTGTCTTGTAACAATGCTACACTTGTTTGTTCTAGTAGTTTTTATAGATTTCATCAGATATTCTATATGGCAATCAAGTAATCTACAAATGACAGTTTTACTTCTTCCTTTCCAGCATGAATGCCTTTTATTTCTTCTTCTTGCGTTATTGTATTAGCTAGATTCTCCAGTACAATGTTGAATAGAACTCATGTGAATGGACATTCTTGTCTTGTTCCTGATTTCACGGGGAAAGCTTTCAGTCTTTTATCTTTAGATATGCTGATAGCTATAGGTTTTCTATACATGCTCTTTATCAGTTTGAGAAAGTTCTCTTAATTTGCTGAGAGGTTTATAAAAATTAGGAACAGATGTTACAGTTTGTCAAATGCTTTTGTCTTTATTAAGATAATCATATGTTTTTCTTATTTTAGTTTGTTAATATGATGAAGTACATTGATTGATTATTTTTAATGTTAAACTAGCCTTGTATTCCTGGGATAGATTACATGGTCCTGATGTATACTTTTTATAGATTTTTGGATTCAATTTACTAACAGTATGTTTTTTAGAATTTTCGCATCTCTATTTATGTGAAATAATGGTCTGTAGTTTTAGTTTTTCATAATGTCTTTTTCCAGTTTTGTTTTTAAAGTAATGCTGACCTTATAGAATGAATTGGGAATTATTCCTTCCTCTTCAATTTTCTTGAAAGAGTTTATGTATAGTTGCTATGATTTCTTCCTTCACTGTTTGGTAGCATTTACCAGTGAAGCCAGCTGAGCTTACAAGTGCCTTTGTGGAAGGACTTTTGTCTACAAATTCGATGTGTTTTGGATCTTGCTCTTAATATCTATTTGGTGAGATCAGAACAATGTTTACTGTCTGGCCCCATCACTGACACAAGATACTCATGCGTACCCAATTCAATGCCTCATGAATTATTGGGTTAATCAAGTTTTCCATTCTGTCTGGTGGGAACAGGCAGTATCCTTGGCCCCGTGTGAGTGCTGAGCACTGTTCCTTCCAATCCTCTGGGAAGGTTCTTTGCCCGGCCTTTGGGAAGTTTTATTGCACACATGCCCTGATCAGTCCTCTGCTGGATGCTCAAGGGAACCCTCTGCAGATCTCAGGAGTTCTCTGTGCAGATTTCTCCTCCCCTGGTATTCTATTCTGAGCACTCTAATGTTCTTGATCTTCCAGGGCTTTCAGTTGCTCAACTCTGGGAGTCCTCTAGCCTCCACCTGATTACCTCTCCCTGCACCACGCCTGGAAATGCTCTCCAGGAAGTCAGCTGGGATGAATGCTGTGCTCCTCTCGTTTTCCATCTCTCAGGAGTAATTATATTTCATTGCCTGGTATCAGTGTCTTGAAAACCACTGCTTCTAGTGTTTTTGTTTTCAGATTGGGTATCCCTTTATCCACTGCTTATAGCAGCCTCAACCTCCCAGGTTCAGGTGATCTTCCCAGCTCAGCCTCCTGAGTAGCTGGAACTACAGGCACATGCCACCCCACCCGGCTAATTTTTGTATTTTTAGTAGAGATGAGGTTTTGCCATGTCACTCAGGCTGGTTTCAAGCTCCTGGACTCCAGCTATCTGCCCATCCCACCCTCCTGAAGTGCTGGGATTACAGACGTAAGCCACCGCGCCCAGTGCTTCCAGTGTTTTGTCTCTCTTGTTGTTCCTAATCTTGTTGTTGTTTCCAGTGGGAAGGTAATCAGGTCCCTTTTACTCCCTCTTGGTCAGAAACAGAAGTCCACCCTTTGTTCTTGAATATATAAGAAATTGTGCATAAATCCTCCTTGAGAGACAACTGTTTCTCTTTGTCACCTCCATAATGTCAGAGAGAACATTCGAAGAGAGGGGTGAAGATAGCGCTTCTAAAAAATGCATAGCTGTGAGAGCTGGAATAAAATGTGCCAGGGTCATGAGGAGGCGCTTGTAACAAAAGCAGGAGACCCCATAGCCTTGCAGGCTTAATGTGGTAGAGGGAGCAATGCCTCAGGAAGGCCAAGTCAGAGAAATATTGACTTTCTGGATGGTCCTCTGGGTGTTGTAGGAACTTGACAACAAGCTGTTTCATGCCTGTGATTCCAAGCTAAACGTGCTACATATTTGCTAAGTGTGGAGGCATTTATGAAGGCCAAGGGGACCCCACTTATTTTAAGCGTCCTGTTGTGCTCCATCAGTGGTAATGGGGGTTGAGCAGCCAAATCATCATGCATTACCTCCGCTGGGAAATTCACTCTCCAGGATCTAAGTGGAAAAGTAACAACAGTTTCAACTTTAGGCGAAACTCACAAGGGTGCAAGTTGGAGATAATTGGAAATTACTTTGGTCTGACTGTGCCCAGATGGTGGACTTCCTTTGTTGCAAGGTGTCATTCTCACACTGATGTTTATGCTCACTATGTGTGTATTTTTGCTGTAAGCTGCCTTAAGATCCTTTGTGTGAGGGAATATAGGCCCACCACCCTGCAGGTGCCGGGGGTGCTTCCTCAGAGCAAAGAAACCATGATCCAAAAAACGAGATGGTCAAAACAGGCTACAGATACTACTGTTTTGCTTGATACCTCTTTTACAAAGCAATTGAAAAGTTAACAATAATTGTACACATACATTGTGCCAGGTAGTGTGCTAGACGCTTGACATAAGGTACTGCATTTAACGCTCATAACAAGCATATATGATAAAATGGTCTCAAATTTATGAGAAGCAAATGAAGACTCAGAAAAGCCATATGCCTTGATAGATACAGTGTGTTTACGTTCGAATCCCAGGATTTGTAATTATGCTACCTAGAGAATCTTTACCTTTGGACAGGGCTATAATTAGTTTATTCTGTGAGGTTGCCCTGGAAAACAGAAAGCTCTTGGGCTTTGGAATGCAACACACATAGTTTAGAAGACTGGTTCAACCTGGAAAAGTCATCCATTTATCCATTCAACAGATACATGTTGTAGGTGATGAAAGAGGCAGGAGAATAGATCAGATGAGATTCTTACTCCAATAAAACTGCAGCCTAGTAATGGTGGCAATGTTGAGATTCAAAACCAACTTTGCCCAGCACCTAGACTTGAACTCTTTCTATGACATCATTCTGCCTTCCTGATAAAATTTAGCATTATACTGACTTCCATTAGGCTAATGGACTATTTTGGCTCCAGAGGCAGCGTGTTATAGTGGTTAAAACTTCCAACTGTGAAACAGGCTGCATAAGTTCTCATTCCAACTCCACCACTTACTATCTGTAAGATCTTGGGTAAATTACCTAGCCTCTCTCTGCCTCAAGTGTTTCATTGATCAAATAAAGGTAATGATAAGGACTTACCAGGTAGGGGTTTTCTGAGGGCTAAATGACTAGAGAACTTAGATGAATGTTTGATCCATCATAAATACTAAATTATTATTATTATCATCCTTGCCTTCCTTGCTTATACCTAGAAATACCTTCTTATCTAGAGTTAATGGGGATTGTTTTACTTTCCTATGAAAAATTATTGCACATTAAATCAATGATTTTAGAACTAGAAAGAGCAATAGAAAAAAATATTTTTCAATACTTAATATTATCTCTACAAAAAAAAAAATCTCCTGCCAAATTAGGATAAGTGACCCCAGGAAACCAGAGTAACTCAGCTAATTAGTAGCAGTGTTATTACTGGAACCCAGGAGACTGCAAGATTTCTCTTTCCTTTATGTTACAATGCTACCCTTATTCCGCTCACATTTTATCTTAGCACAATTGCTTTGGTGTCAAGAAGATACGGGATAAATTCCTGGTTCCTCTAGCTTCTGGCTGGAGGGCCTGTGCAAGTTACCAAACCATTCAGAGTCTCAGTTTTTTCATCTGTAGCATGGGGATAAGAGTGCCTCCTTCATTAGGTTTTTGTGATCATAAAATGAGATAATGCTTATACTAGATTAAGCACATTGGCTGACATCCTAAGAGCTTTGTAAATATTAAATATGCATAGTGACTGACAGCACTGGCTTTGGAGTCAAATATGAGTAGATTTGAGCTCCACGTCCATCTACCAGACTTGTGTGAATTTGGTCAAGTTACTTAACTCCCCTAATCCTCACCTTCATCTCATGATCTGTACATTAAGGATTGTATTGCCAATATCTTAGGGTTTCTGTGAGGATTAAATGAAATAATGCAGGCCAGGAGCAGTGGCTCATACCTGTAATCCCAGCACTTTCGGAGGTCAAGGTGGGAGGATCGTCTGAGGTCGGGAGTTTGAGACCAGCCTGACCAACATGGAGAAACCCCATCTCTACTAAAAATGCAAAAAAATTAGCCAGGCGTGGTGGTGGGCGCCTGTAATTTCAGCCACTAGAGAGTGAGGCAGGAGAATTACTTGAACCCAGGAGGCGGAGACTGCAGTGAGCCGAGATCGCGCCATTGCACTCCAGCCAGGGCAAGAATGAAACTCTGTCTCAAAAAAAAAAAAAAACGAGAGAAAGAAAGAAAATGATGCTTGTAAAGCAACAAACACAATGCTTGGCATACAGTCAGTATCCAACAAATAGTAACACATGCAAATATCATTATAATTACTGTCATTATTATTCTTTTATTCATCTGGTCTCTATCAAAACCACTGTGTGATTAAATAATGTTCTCAAAGGTTCCAGACCTGTAAACCATCTCACTACACTTAAATGGGGGACTATTCTGCATCTCCAGTCAGTCATTTTCCCCCAGACCATAATCAGTAAGAGTGAACTATTTGGCTTGCAAAATGGCAGCTTTCCTGTTGCCTGACTGCCAAAAGGAAACCTTTGGTGAGACTGCTTTCATATGAACTCGTAACCATAGAACCAGTTGTCAGGGAATTCTTCAAGCACATAAATCATTGAACACTTACTTTAATTCAGAAACATGCAGAACTCAAGATCTTTGCTAATCTCTACAGAGGGTGAAGGAGGAAGGTGAAGTTTAATCCACTGATGAGAGTAAGTACGCTGTTAGGGCTTCATTTTCTGCTTTCTGGTAGATCCTATTGATGAAGAGGACCACAGTGACAATCACAGTGGAACACTTGGCTCATCCGGAGTAGCTTTAACACACTTGGTGTGAGCTGCAGGGCCACTAGAGAAGTGACAGCCACAGACACTGTCTCCCATGATGATTAGCTGGCCTGGAACACCAGCTCTTCCTTATCTATTGTTGGTATGGCACAAGTACAAAATATATAATATGTATCTTTAATCTCTAACTTTCCCAATGAGAACAGAGCGACCCAGAAACATTATGTGAAATATCTAAAGTCTCATAGTTGGTTCATGGAGAGGAGGGACCAGATTCCAACTTCTGGGCTGCAATTGATATTATTACTTTCTTATGATTTCCACAGTTACTGCTTTTGTTATTATTTCTTGCTTTTGTTATTATTTCTTGCTTTTTCAGATGAGTTAGTACTCTGCACAGATGGGTTAAATGGTGTGCCATCCGGGGCCACATAGCCAGTTGATGGCTGATCTGAGACAGATCCAGTTCTTCTGATCCTCATTTTGCCGTTCTTTCCACTACACAATGGCAATACAAAAATCCTCCTTCTGGAGTCTAGCCGTTGAAAGTTATGAAGCATTATCTCTGCCGTTCACATCATCCAGTGGTGTTTCAAGCTTGTTTGCCATGGCAACCATCAACATATTAAGCCCTTCAAAGCAGGGTTGGAAAGGCAACTGCAGCCCGCTATTGTTCCTGATGATGGATGGGAGAGTGCAGAGCCAAGGATCAGTTACTACTGATCCTCTTCCACTCAAGCGATGTAGATTATGCAGCAGCTGGACCAGAATTCAGTCTTCTCCATGGAGGTTTCCTATATGGTATGTGCGGCATGGTGGGTTTATGTTAAACACGTAGCAAATAAAAACAGAAATAAAGATGGTAAAAGGTCACTCCTTTGTCCTTCCCTCCCTCCCTTCCTTATTTCCTTCCTTCCTTTTTCTTTGCTTCCATCCATCTTTCTTTCCTTCATTTATTTCTATGCAAAGGATAGCAGAGTCCTAAATTCCATGTTAAGAATATTTCAGTGAAGCAGATAAACTTGGGCCATCATCTCCCAAGCATCTAAGAAAACAGACACTAAACTTGATGGGAAATATAACTAGTTAGTTTGCTTCTTGTGTCTTTCCTTTTTCATCTTGTTTGCCCTCCCCTAATATATTCAACAAAGAAGTGTGCATGTGCGTGTGTATTTCTGTGTGTATCTGTTTGTGTGTGTGTGCATGTGTGTGTGTGTGCATGAGAAAGAGAGAGACAGACAAGAGGAGAGAGAAAAAGAAAGGAAAAGAGAGATTTGTAAAGATATTGAGTCTATCTGCTAAGAAGGCCTAGAGGCCAATGTAATTTCTTTGAACCAAATAAAGAATTCGTGGTCATGTGAAGTTTCAAAATAATTTCCCAGTTTACCATTCCTTTTCAGGCAGTGCATCTTTTTAAAAAGAGGTTATTCAGAACAAGTCAGAGGAGGGAGGGACAACACTTTTCAAAAACCAGGGCTGTAATTAGTGCTAAGCAGACACACGTGCTAGAAGGGAGTGCTCAGGTACCTGGGCCACGGCTTTGTTCTCCTGTCCAGATGCTGAGCCAGCTGCAGGGTGGCCAGGGCGCCTGCACCCCTCACCTTCTCTGCTTGTCTGATACGTAGCTGGAGGCTTCTCTCTTTGTCTGCCCATCTGGCTCCTGGCACCAGGAAGTAAAATTATTATTATTTTTTCCAAATGAAAGGCTTTGAATCACAGCTGTTAATTACCAGATGATTATTAAAAACACATATTGCCTACTGAGGTTTGAGAAGACAACTCAAGCGTGCTGTCTGGCCCTACTCTCAGGGGCTCTCAGCCTCAAGTCATGTACACATTTCTTTAAAGAACACAATGTGGTTTTATTATACCCGCAGACAAATGCAAATAAGAAAGGAAGTGAGGAGAGCCCAGAACCCTGTTGAAAGTTAATAAAGACTTTTCCCGCTGCACATCACGCCCCAGAATCTCAAGTAGTTTATCGTAGCCCAGTGCAGGTCTTGGATTACCTCCATTTCAAAACCTGCAGCCCCTCCGATGGTGCTAAGGCCTGTGCCCCAGTGATGCCTGAGAAAAGAAAGGAACGACAAGGCCCGGCAGAAGGGCACTCATAAATTATAGACCTCAGCTGTCATGCTGGGGTGCTGGATCTCGGGTGAAGGACAGATGGAGGCTGCCTGAGCAGGCACAGCCTGGGGTGGGGAGAGCAGCCAGTGAGAGGTGGATTCTTTGCATGTCAGGGGAAATGACTGGAAATTATGGCTGGGCAAGGAAGAGGCAGCAGGCTTGGAGCTTGGACTGTGTGTTGGAGTCAGGGGAGTGAGTGGCTCCGGATGTTCAGGAGCCATGGGGTAGGTTTACTGTCCGGGAACTCAGGTCCAGGGACAACACGTTCAGGCCTATAATCAAGGAGTATCTTGTTCTTTCTGAATTCTCATCATGATGCAAGGCACTGTGGGGAAAAAAGACGTCAAAGATGGGGGATGCCTGTTCATGGGGTTTACAATCTGTTGGCAATGAAGGCCATGATGGATGGAGTACTTCACAAACAAGGGAGGACAGAAACCTTAGTGCTAAACTTACACATTCAACAAATATTTATTGGATACTCATCACGGCATGTGTTAAGTACTATATTAATGAACAAAATAGGAAAATATAAAATAAAATCTTTGCTCTTTTTGGGCTTATATTCTAGCACAGTGAGACAGACAATATACAATTTGAGGAAGTAAAATAGGCCTGATATAGGCAAATAAATTCTATAGAGAAAAAAATTCAGAAAACAGGAAGGGTAGCCTTGGTGAGGGTGAGCCTGATTAGAAGTAATATGATCAGAGCAGGCTCCAGAGAAGAAATGACTTCAAGGAGGTGAGGGAATGAACCATGTCGACATCTCAGATAGAGGAAGCATCCCAGGCAGAGGAGGCAGCCCCAAAAAGGTGTTGAGTTAGAAGGAAAACTTGCAGGTTCCAGAAACATCAAGGATGTCACAGTAGCTGGAGGGGAGTAAGAGGAAGGGACAGTGGGGGCCACTGGGTCAGAGAGGAAAAAGGGGAAGCAATGTACCTATAGGGCCTTGAAGGCTGTTACAAATATTTAGCTCTTCGTTAGGAGTGAGATGAGAACACACTGGATGGTGTTGAGCTGAAGAAGGATAGAATCTGACTCATTCTAACAAGATGCCTCTGGTTTGCGTGATGGCTCTCAAACTTCAGCGTGAATCAGAACCACCTGGAGAGCTTGTGGAGCGACAGACCACTGAGTGTTGAGGCCTCTCGCTAGATTCAGTGGGTCTAGGGTAAGGCCTGGGAATGTGCGTTACTAACCAGTCTCTGGGGATGATTCTGCTACCGGTCTTGAGGACCACATTTTAAGATTTGCTCTAAGAGAAACAATAGGAAGCAAAGAGGGATAAAGCATCCTGGACTCCCTCCCAGAGGAGGTAGATTGGTTTGAGGCCCCAAAGAAAAGGTAGGAATTTGAACAGGAAAAAAATTACATGAGAAAAGCAGACTGGTTGTGTTTCTTCTCTCCCACTCTACCTGCTGCTGGAAAGAATATAAACAGGTCTATACAACATCTATTTACACAGTTATCTGCCTAGAGCTCTCTCTAGCGACCCTATCTTTCTTGTGGCAAGTTCTAGCCTCCCTGTGCACCTTTTCAAGGTTTACCTCTTCCTATTAAGCTTAAAAAAATGGTGGTTGCACAAGTCAGTGTCTGTCCTTGGTTCTCCCTGTGGTCCACTTGCTTCCTCTGTCTCCTGGCCCCTCTCACACTTGGATTGCTGCCATCCTCTAATGGCATCTAGAGACACCAGCCCTTTACTCTACTGGCAAAATAAGCCCTAACCCATGGCTACTGGGAGTGACAGGCTTTTACTGAAGGCTTGTTGGTTCTGGAGAGTGATCGCACAGCACAGAACAGAAAATGGCTTAAAATTGGCTACCAACCATCACAGCCCTAAAACCTCCTCAGCCATCCATGACTCTGGGAATTTCCTTGTTGGCTCCTCTTCCCAAGCCTCAGTTTCCTGCCTTTTAAATAGGCTCATTACGTTTCCAAGAACCCAGTCACCCCATTGCTCTTTTTCATTTGTTTTGTTTTTGAGAGAGTCTTGCTTGGTCATCAAGGCTGGAGTGCAGTGGTGCAATCACAGCTCATTGCAGCCTAAATCTAGTGGGCTCAAGTGATCCTTCTGCCTCAGCTCATTAGTAGCTGGGAATACAGGTGTGCACCACCATGCATGGCTATTTTTTTCCACAGAGACGGGGGTCTCACTATGTTGCTAAGGCTGGTCGTCAACTTCTGGGCTCAAGCAATTCTCCCTCCTTGGCCTCCCAAAGCACTGGGATTACAGGTGCAAGCCACAGCACCCAGCCCATCCCATTGCTCTTGAAGCTGATTCCCCTGTCAACCAGTCAGGCTGCAGCCCCTAACCCCTCTTACACAGCCAAGTGGAGCAGCTCCTCTCTGTTGCCTCCTAACACTTCTTCCTCCAGTCCATGCCTTTATGGGATTTGCATTTTCCAACCCCAAACAGCTAACAACCTTTGTGTAAGGAAAAGCAGAGTTCTGTTAGGAAGACAAATTGTGTGGTCCTCTTGGAGCATCTGGCTTCAAAAGCAACAAGTTTATATAGAAATGCTTTTCTTCATCCTTCTAATTACACATGTGATGTAGCATAATCAAAAGTATTTTAAATATATCTCAAAAGTGGGGGACAAAAGGAAATGAAATGAGAAAAAGAAGGTGAAGCCAGTACACAAAGCAAATACTTTTTCATCCCAACAGCTGCTGGGACAGCTACAAATTTGGCTTTCCCTGGGTTTTCAATTAAAAGGGAGCCTGCTTGTGAACTTCTGAGAGCCGCTTCCTGCAGCAGGAGGAGTAATGCTGATTAGGTGAGTTAGAGGGGCCAGCCTACCAATATGCCAGGAAAGGAGTTTAGACTAAGTAAGAAAAAACCCATTTAAGGTTTTTGTTCAAAGGCAGACAGTCTTTGACAACATCTAAGGACAATCACTCTGACAAAAGTCTTCAAGACAGACTGTGGAATGGAGAATATGGAACCAGGAAAGTCAGTCCCAGGCTGACACTGATGAGAGAATCCAGGAGAGGTCTGCATTGCTCTCCTTTACCCATTTTTTAGGCTAATCTGCTGACATACAGCTCATTATGCAAAGCCCAGTTTCCATGCAACCACCTCCATTGTCTTTCTGATTACCCAAAATGCAAGAAATCCCTCTGTCTTCTGCGTGTTTTAGAACATGATATATAGCATGCGTTAAATCCTTATTGTATAATTTTTGTACGTGTTTATTAGAAAATAAGCTGCATGAGAGCAGGGCCAGCTTGTATACCATGTTGCCTAATGTAGAGTCGAGGTCAGAGTAATAACAACAATAATGATAGCAGCAAACACTTACTAAGAACTTACCTGCTCAGCCAGGATCCCTCTTTAGGCGTACATTAGTATAGTGGAATGTAAAGACGTGAGTGGAAAAAACATACTTGGGGTATTTTCTCTCTTCTAACATTCAACAACAATCAATACAAAAGACTCATTGACTAAATATGTGGGATTCTTTCCCACCAACAAGCAAGCAACCAATTGCACAGCAGACACCAGCTGGGTGGCATCCAATCCAATTTCATTCTGACCACCATCTACCTGGAGATAGAATCAGATCCTACCTGTTGAGGGCTCTCAGTCCCACAAGACTGTTTCCCCACTTCTAATGCCCGTGGCAAGCCTATGCATCTGACCAACCTGCTACAAATCAGGAATTCCATGACCTTGTCCTTGGGTTTGATTGTTTTGCTACTATGGCTCACAGAACTCAATGAAACATTTATTTGCATTTACCAGTTTATTATAAAGGGTATTGCAAAGGATACAGATGAAGCAATGCATAGGATGAGGTACAGGGGAAGAGGCACGGAGATACCATTCCCTCCCTGGGTGATCCACCCTCCAGGAACATATCCAGAAGCTCTTTGAACCGATCTTTTTGGATTTTTGTGGAGGCTTCATTACATAGGCATGGCTGATTAAAACCCATTTATGCCAGTGTTCCATTATTGGAACACTAAGCATGTGGGGGTTATTTATGTCCTGCTGCTCAAGGTCATCGCCAAGGCCTGATTTTTCAAATTCGAAAAATTGCAACCTCAGGCATAAATGGGTTAAGCCATTGGCCAATTGGTGATCAACTTAACCTTGAGCCCCTCTGTCCTTCCCAGAGGAAGAGGGGTAGGGCTGAACGTCCCAACTCTTTCATCCTGCCTTGGTCTTACAGGTGACAAGTCCCTATACTGAAGCTACTTAGGGACTTCCAACCACCAGTCAACTCATTAGTGTACAAAAAGACACCATTTTGGAGATTCTAAAGACTTTAGGAGTTGTATGTCAGGAAACAGGGTTGAAGACCAAATATCTATTTTACAATATCACAAATGATATATGGTATAAGATAATGCATCATAGGGTTGAGATACAGTGTGTAATGATAAAGAACTATTGATTTAGGAGTCAGGCTATATGGATTTGAAATCTAAAATGTCCAGGCATGTACTAAAAATGTGACCTTGGGGCAACTTATATAACTTCCCTGTCCTGAGTTTTTTTATCTGCTCAAATGGATTGCCAATGAAGATTAAATGAGTTAATACGTGTAAAAGATGCCAAAGAGCTTCTGGAATGACCTGAGTGTTCGATAAGGGTTAGCCTTAGCCCTCAAGGCCATTAGACACAATGGGCATTTGAGAAATATTGGTACAGTGCGCTCTGAGTTCACACCTGTGTAGCTGGGTTATTGTGGACTGCTAATGAAGATGGGATGTCAAAAACAAGAGTTGTTCTGTGAAAACAAGTTAATTTTCACAGTATATAAGTTTGCTTGTAATTGAGACATAATTCATGTTGCAAAAAACACCCTTTTAAAGTGTATAATATGATGTTTTCTAGTAGTTGCAAAGTCAAGCAACCACTACCACTATCTAATTCCAGAACGATTTTTATCACCCCCAAAAGAAACCCTGTACCCATTAGCAATCACTTCCCATTCCCCCTCCTCCCAGCCCCTGGAAACTGCCAATCTACTTTCTGTCTCTATGGATTTGTCTATTCTGTATATTTCACAAATATGAAATTAATCAATACGTGGCCTTTTGTGTCTGGCTTCTTCATTTAGCATTTTGTTCATGTTGTAGCATAAAAAGCACTTTTTTTTCCTTTTATGGCTGAAAAATATTTCCTTGTGTGGATATGCCATATTTTCTTTATCCATTTATCATCTATCAATTGAAATTGTTATCAGTTGATAGAAATTTGGAATATTTCTACTTTTTAGCTATCATTAAGAAAGCATCTATGAACATTTATATACAGAGTTTTTTTTGGATAATGTTTTAATTTTTCTCGGGCACATATGTAGGAGTAAAATTGCTAGGTCAGATGGTAATTCTATATTTAACATTTCAAAGAACTGCCAATCTGTTTTTCAAAGTGGCTTCACCATTTTGCCTTCCCACCAGCAATGTAGGAGGGTCTCCACATCCTTGCCAGCACTTGTTAGTGTCTGTCATCTTGATGATCACCATCCTAGTGGGTGTAAAGTGGTATCTCACTGTGAGTTTGACTTCCATTTCCCTAATGACTAATGATGTTGTGCATCTTTTCATATGCTTACCAGCCATTTGCATACCTTTAGCAATTAATTTTAATATGATGTATTTGAGATTGAGATAGCAGACTTAAGTAAAATTGACTAAGAAGTAATATATGCCATATAAAGACATGGACACATATGTGGAGCAGATAAGGCTGGGGTTAGAGATTTTGTAGTAGTGAACATGCAGATGGGCACTGAAGTCATAAAGAGGAGAAATGTCTAGTAGGAAGACAAGGCCAGGTTCGGTGGCTCACATCTATAGCTCCAGCACTTTGGGAGAAAAAGACGAGAGGATAGGTTGAACCTGGGAGTTTGGGACCAGCCTGAGTAATATAGCGAGTGAGGCCTGGTCTTTAGAAAAAAAATTTAAATCAGCTGGGCACAGCAATGCTTGCCTGTAGTCCCAGCTACTCAAGAGGCTGAGGCTGGGGGATTGTTCGAGCCTAGGAGCTTAAGGCTGTAATGAGCTGTGATCACACCACTGCACACCAACCTGGGTGCCACAGTAGACCCTATCTGTTAAAAAAAAAAAAAAAAAAAAAGAAGAAGAAGAGAAGAAGACGAAGAGAAGAGCAGGGAATCTACAAAAGTCAGGAATGGATCTGGGGTGCCTCTTTGAAAGCAAAATTCAGATTTCAAGGAGTTCTATTAGAATCAACAATCTGCCCAGGGTCAGTAGTTTCTCTCTGATATAAAACAGTCCATAGAAAGGTCATTGCCAGCTCCAGGAGCCAGACAGTAAGATCTCACCAAGTTTCACTATAAAAAAAGAATTCTAGTTAGAGGGCTGTTGCCCAATGCTTCAGTACATAGAACTACGAGGCTGCTTTTTTTCTTACTCCGATGAAATACTTTTAAGTTTAAGAATATCGAATTGTTTTCTCTTATGATTTCTTATGCTATAAAAACCCTACAATTTGATGGAACTGATCTGACTGTTGGTTCTAACATTTTGTGTGGTGCACCTCCTCCTCCTCCCGTGTGGGGGTCTTCCCTTATCTCTCCACATCCAATCTCTTGACCCTAATTTTGCTCTACTTAGAGGACTCAAAAGGAAAATCACAAGCATTGCGTACCTTCTCTTCATTACGTTCACCTGGTTTCTTTAGATCTAACATATGTAGATCAGCTCCCATTTTTGTGTTGCTTAAAATAACTCGTTTAGTCTCCTTGGGCAGGTCAACACTTAGTCTTGATGCTGATCTTCCACTTGTGAGTGAGATCAAAGCATTTCCTTGTATATGTTATTTAATCAGCTCCAAATTCCTCTAGAAAAGGCCTTAAATGCTCCTGTTTATTCCTCTTATTTCAGTTCATTTTATGCAGCTTCAAACACAACTGACACTCATCCAGGTCCATCAGTGGACAATAAAGGTCATGGCCGGGGCACCAATCATCACCTTTCCAGTCTTCCACATGGACCTGGGCCTGCATACGTTAATCTTCTCAATTTTCTTCTTGATTTAGTGGAAGCAGTCAGAGCAAAACCGGCCTGAACGTTGGCTGCAAAGCTTCCTCAAAGAAATTCAACTACAGTGGGCAAGTGGCTGCCTGGACTCCACGGCTCAGTTCACCAAAATCCGTTTACAGGAGAAAGGGCCTCCTCAGCGCAGTCTCAGAGATGGAGAATCTCCCTTATGCAGAAAAGACTTCCTGTGCTGGGTATGCTCGTTATTGTTGGCATCTGTTCCATGCATTGGTGCTGCCGGGCGGACCTCTCCCCCAAGCCTCTATCTGTACATGTTATTGTGTATCTGAAGCCCTACCAGTCTTGGTAGAGCAGAGTGGTTATGAAGAGGCAGGAGCTTTCAAATTCAACTGTCTCTGGCACTTTTTAACTAGGTGATTGATCTTGGGCGCATTTAACTCAAACTCTCTGGACCCCCACGTATTCATCTATAAACTGAAGATAATTAAAGAATCTGTTTTATAGGGCTGTATGAGAATTAATGAGATAAGCTACAGCAAGTTCTTGTTACAATAGAAAGTACAAAATCCAGCTTGCATTTTGTTACTTACTAACCCAATTTGTTATTTATTCACCCAATTGTCTGAGCTAACTTCTGAACCTCTGTAAATATTCGCTTCTCTCTTCATTCCTGCTCTATTTATCTAATTGTCCCTATTTTCTGTTCATCTTTATCATAGAAAATCTCTGTAATCGGTCACCTTTTTTCCACTGAGTGGGAATCAGGCCTCACCATGTCTGTGGGTCCTGCCTTCCACCCTCTACCCCTTCTCTGTCCTGTCTTTCTCAGCCTCATTGGAGTTGTTTTCTAAAACACAGAATTGGTCATGCCGAATTGGACAACAAACTTTCTCACTGTGAGATTTCAGAACGGGAAATTGGAAGGCAATTTACCAGTTGTTATTTTGATGAAACGCCCCCAAACTTTTGATTTCCACGGTGTTTCATTCACAGAAAGTCTCACTATCTCAAGCCTAGTGCACTACTGTTGGATGCATGTTACATTTATGTATTATGTTATCCAACAACAATGCACAGGGCTTGAGATAATGGGTTTTATGTATTCCTAGAGGGTACTGGAGTAATTCTTAGCGAAGTCTATTTGTGTTGACACTTGTCTTTTGCCAGGATACAGAATCTACAGATGAGACATACATTTTCTGGATGCATATATACTTTCTCATGTGCTTTTGTCATTAGTTCCCAATGATATCTTTCAGTATTTTTATTGATTTTGTTGGTATAATAGAATGTTTTACATTAATATTATGTCAGTGATAATTATTTATTAATTTATATAATTAGTATGATGTACATATATAATTAGTATGATGCATAATAATCTATCATATGGATGTGCCATAATTTTTTTAACATTACCATATTGTTGATCATTAAGATAATTTCAGATTACCTGATATTATGATAATGTTGTAAAGAGTAGTGTTGTTCATAATTTTTTGTCTACGTTAATGATTATTTTTGGAATAACTTATTGACAAATATTAACCAAATATTTAAACCTTGGTTTAATGAAAAAATTATTTCATGTCAGCTAACAGTCGTGTTACTCTCCTAGGTAGAATGTTGATATCCATTTCATCTCCATGAACTAAATCCAGGGCCCATTAACATGGCATCCAAGGTGTGTTATGATGGATAATCCAGTCCTCTCTTTCATCATTTCACTAACGAGGACTTTTCTTTCTTGTTCATTTCCTGGATTTTCCCCCATTTAACATCATGACATTTTCCTATGCCATTAAAATTTATTGTAAAATGTCTTTTCCTTCCTTCCTTCCTTCTTTCCTTCCTTCCTTCCTTCCTTCCTTCCTTCCTTCCTTCCTTTCTTTCTTTCTTTCTTTGTTTTTTGATGGAGAGTCTCACTCTGTCACCCAGGCTAGAGTGCAGTGGTGCGATCTCAGCTCACTGGCTCACTGCAACCTCTGCCTACCAGGTTCAAGTGATTCTCCTGCCTAAGCCTCCCAAGTGGCTGGGATTACAGGCACACACCACTATGCCTGGCTAATTTTTGTATCTTTAGTAGAGATGGGGGGGTTTGCCATGTTGGCCAGGCTGATCTCGAACCCCTGACCTCAAGTGATCCACCTGCCTCGGCCTTCCAAAGTGCAGGAATTACAGGCATGAGCCACTGTGCCCGACCTGAAATGTTATTTTCATAGCTGTATAATAATCTATCATATGGATATGTCATAATTTTTTTAACATTACCATATTGTTGATCATTAAGATAATTTCAGATTACCTGATATTATGATAAAGTTGTAAAGAGTAGTGTTGTTCATAATTTTTTGTCTACATTAATAATTATTTTTGGAATAACTTATTGACAAACTGAAATAATTCTTACAATAGCAACTGATGGCAGACTGCAGTGGGGCACAGATGTATCTGACAACAAAGGGACCCTCCAGTGGGGCCCTGCAGGAGGAGAGACAAGGGAAGACAGGGGACAAGTCTGTGTCAATAGCTTCCCACCCATAATTCTACCCCCTCATCCCCCATCCCTGAAGCTGAGTTCCTAGGTGAACTGAGGCTGTCCTTTCAGTGGTCACTCTAGAAACGAACCTGGTTTTGGAGTGGCTGAATGGCCGCTGCCATGGTCTCATATTGAAAGATTTGATGGGGCCACTGTAAGATCCAGTACATTGCCCTTGACCCTTTCTGACTCTGATTTACATTTTTCTACTTAGTGAGTCTTTTCTTCCTTCCCTTCTTCCTTTCCTCCTTTTCTGCCTCCTGGTCTCCCTACCCCCATCCTTTTAACAAACATGGACCTAATAAGTGCTTAGCAGTGTGCTAGGTAGAGGAACCCAGGTATAAATGAGACACAGCCCCTGCCGAGAGGGGTGAGCCTCATCACTGGCAGGACGCAGTCAAGAATGCCTGCTTCCACCCCTGACTCCCAGCTATCCCTGTGCTCGTATCGCCCTATGTCCTCTTCCTTTGGGGCAGCTACACTTTCAATACCCCAGCTCTTCCCCTTTGCTTTACTCCAAGATGAGTGAGTATCCAAGTTATTGTTGCCACTATGAACACCATTGTTAATAAACTAAATAACTATATCAGTATTACCAACAGTGCAATATCCCCCTCTGCCACATCTCACAGTCATTATTATACCTCCTTTTATTATTTCTCCACCCAGGAGCTGTTCAGACAATTAAAATCCAGTAATAAGAACAAAGAATAATTAAAATAACACCAAGAACAACAGAAATGTGATGACAAATACTGAAAAATCTGAGGAAACGTAACCAAGGGGCTAACTTCACAGTGACAGTTGCTAACAAGATCAACGAGGAATATGTGACAAAATCCTTCCTGAGAACTTGAAAATTCTTTCCATCTGACTCAATGGCCTTTTTGCCACTGAGGTCTCCAGAGGTGCTAGATTGTATAACAACTTATTTAGCTGATCCTGCCAAAAACATGTTGCAAGGCGGGTGGGGGAAAGATGAGGAAAAGCAAACGTTTTCATTATGAAAGCCAAACTGAAGACTATTTCTCCTCTGGCTAGATGTTGGCAAAGCTCCAAGGCACTCTTCACAGCTGCCCAGGTCCTGGAGAAAGCTTTGTGGTATTTAAATGGGGTTCCCACTTCATTTCCCCCATCTTCTATGCTCGCTTATAGGTTTTGACCCTCAGTGCCTCCATCGGAAACATAGATGTAATGTTCAGTATACAGTTCACGAGAAAAGCCAAGTACAATGTGTTTTTATATCCAAAATATTCAATAGCGAAGTGACAGTCACTGTGATGGAGTTAAAGTCATTGTGATGAAATGCACAGGTATGAAAAACCAGGGGGATGTGTGGGGTTGTATTGTCTGAAACAAAATCAGGTGGAAAAAATAAGAAAGAGCTAGAATAGGCTAGTCTTGTTCCACATATGCCCCGACAAAGTGTTTTTGAGTTTGAGCAAGAATACATCACCGAGTTCTACCTTTGATAGATGCTAAACCGCCACCTGTGTTTCCATGGTGTTCTGTGGTTTTGTTGGGTGCTTTCATGCCCCTTAGCTCAGTCGCTCTTTCCATGGTTCCTTCAGCAAAGATCGATGTGTCCAGGCCCACACTATGGTGGAAAGAACACAGGAGTGGAAGTCAGAAGCCTGTGCCGTTCCTTAGATTTCCATTCATAAGGGGTGTGTGTGTGTGTGTGTGTGTGTGTGTGTGTGTGTGTGTGTGTATATATATATATATATATATAAACATATGGAGTCTTGCTTTGTCTCACTGCAACCTCCACCTCCCTGTTAAAGAGATTCACGTGCCTCAGCCTCCCGAGTAGCCGGGATTAGAGGTGCACACCAACACGCCCGGCTACTTTTTGTATTTTTAGTAGAGACAGGGTTTTGCCATGTTGGCCAGGCTGGTCTCAAACTCCTGGCCTCAAGTGATCCTCCCGCCTCAGTTTCCCAAAGTGCTGAGATTACAGGTGTGAGCCACCACACCCAGCCTCATGAGATAAATATTAAGAAACGAAGGCCTAAGAAGTTGACTTGTCCAAAGTCACCTGCCTCAGTGGCCCTGGACTCCCAGAACCTTCTACAGCTAGTACTAGAATCCAGTGTTAGTTCTACTCCACCAAGCTACTTGGAATCCAAAATGTCATGGAAGTAGTCACGGCTCTCCTTCACACAGCCATAGGCACCTCTCCCTGCCTTCCAGTAACCCTCCAGGCTTCTTCTACCGCTGGGGAAAATGTTCACACATTCAAAAGTCCTTAGCAAACACAGTATAGTAGGTGCCTCTAAAAACCACATTATCTGTCTGAGGTCCAAACTCTTCTCCACTTACAAAGCTCTGTGGTGCCCGGTGGGAGGCGTAGCCGGCCCACCTCATGCCCTTTCTGCCAATCAGCCCAAATTCAGCTGCTTCTCAAATGGATTTCACTTTCTGTTCCATCTTATTTGACACTTCATCAGCTGGAGATGGCTCTGAGATGGTTTTCTGTTAGCTCCATATCTGCCAAACACCTCTCACTCCTTGGCAAGGCAGCCAAGGACACAATAAGGGAGAGAAAAAGAGGTAGATGATGAGCATAACTCAACTTTGGTAAAAATAGTGCAGACATTTCCGCAGCTTCTCTTAGGGTGGCATAAGGGGAGAGGAGGGAGACAGAAAGGGAAGGATGAATGAGGAGAGAGGTGTCATCCCTGCTTCCAGCCTGGAAGGAGGTTCATTTATCTGCGTTGAGAATTCAGTGTTGATCCATCACATTTGCACATGTTATTGTCACATACGTTTACTTTAAAACATGCCATCCTTAATGGAGGACGACTATGCAGGGAGCAATGTCGTTGCAGGAGTCTCATACAGTGACTCTCCTCAGGGGGCTTAGAATCATGCCTGCTCCTTCATAGGCATGGCGGTGCTGTACATTTATTTAGCCGCTGCTACTTCTGGATGTCAAGCTGTCAGGCTAATGGTGTCAAAGGCAGGGAGGGAATGGACAGTTACTGGGTTCTGATGGATCTGGCATCTTGTGAGGCATCCCACATAGAAGAGCTCATTTAACGGAAGAGAATTGGTCTTGTGAGGTGAGCTCCAACCACTCTGTGCAATAAAGGCTGAGGAAGGAAACAAAGTGGCTGGAATGATTCCAAGTGAATTGGAAGGGTCGAGGCAGAGCCACAGATGCGGGGATGGCGGATCTCACCTCTCTGTCTTAAAAGAACCACCTTCAGCCTGGACCACAAGCAGCAGAGATCAAGAAGAACCTTTGTTCTGAAGTTCAGTTAGCACATTTGTTCCACTTCCCTTCTCAGTAGAAGAGAAACCATTCATGCTATTTGTTTTACTGTATGTCTATTTTTATCTGGTATAAACTGTGTTGATTTTTCAGCATTTTCTTATTTGTTATTTCATTTGCCCTCCAGAACTCAGAAGAGGGCACCAAACATCATTTTACTTCCTCCTCCCTGATTCTGGGGGAAGATGAATAGATCTGGGTTTTGCAATGTCCGTGCTCTCTGCTCCCTCTCCCTTCTCTCTTTCTCCTTCTTTATGTGCCTCTGCCTTCTCTCCTAACCTTGCCTCTGCAAATATCTTCCGCTTGGAATCCGACTCTTGATTTCTGCCCTGGAGTGAGCAGGAGGCAGGATGGGGGTGGGTAGAAAATATTCCCACTCTCCTCAAACTCTGTCAAAAATATAAATGCCCAGTACAAGGTTGACACCGCAGGCCCCAGGTTGTCATTCTCTATATTTTCTTTCCTTTGTCCTATTTGGTTTCTGAAGTTAAATGGTCTCTTTTTTGATATGAAAATTAATTTCTGGACAAAAAGAAATATGCCTACACAGGGGCCAAATTTGTGTTGTCTCCCAGCACGGCTGTAATTACACTGTAGATCAAACTGACGCCTTAGTTTTCAGTGGCTTTTTTCCCTCTCTGATGTCCCTGAAGCTGCCAGGCTCACCAAGAGCAGCAGTTTTCATTAGCAGCAAAGCCAGGGGATGGGGATGGATGGCCGGGGCCAGCCATCACTCCTGGGTTTCTCTCCTCAAATTCTTCTTTTGGATGGACATGTGCAATCCAGGCCAATGCAGAGAACTGCAGGACTCAGGGTCCTGAGTTGCTTGCCACAGTGTGGGGGTGAATGGCAGTGGCTCTGGGGTACCGCTCATCCTATGGGTTTCACCCTGTGGAATAGGCACTACCAGGCTTCTCTTTTAAGTGTCAGACACAAGAAGGGTCTCACACATTTCCCGTGGTCTCTACACATTTCCCATTACCTTTGTGCCCAGCAGAAATCTGTGTTCACCTGCTAAAAATGGTCACTGTGAATTAGTATCAAGCTAAGAACTTGTGAAATAGGGCAGAACCAATGCAAAATTTTCCAGAGTTATGAAAGTGAAGTGGCTTTTACACTGCATTCAATATTGTGAGTTCTAGAGGAATTTTCAGGGCAACTGTGGCTCCCTTCTTATCCTAGCTTTCATAGCCAATTCTCGATTGCCCATACATAGCTCCACTATTGTTTGTTGGGTATAATTAGACACTATGTTCTGTGGCCCTCAGGTGGACATCTATGCTTTGCCAATAAGCCATGAATTACTCCCCAGAGAAGCTTATGTGATTTTGACATCTACAAGGTGAATGCAAACTATTTATTCACAATGTGATGGGCATTCCTTCAATTTCCCTATAATATGTTGAATGTAAATGATTTGTGCGTGGAGAGAGGAGTGCTTGGTCAGACTTAATATGTCAGAAAGTCAACCTGGGTGGTGTGAACAACTCCCGTCAAATGAGTCAAAGCCCCAGAATGAGATTCTATGGTCTCTTGGATTGAACTGGGGGCCAAGGGATGTGGGCTTTGATCCCTGCAGCTTTGTCACTGGCCCTGAGTGGCCATTCATCTAGTTTTTCCATCTGCCATGTGAAGCAACAATCCCTCCCACTGCCAAGCTTACAGTCACATTATAAAGATGATTGAGATTCCATGCCTCAGTGGACTTCAGGAGGAAAAGTGTTACCCTCTAAATCCTTCCTCACACTCCCACACCCACAAGTTTTCTGTTTTTTTTTAAAGAGTCCAGTGTTAATAGTGTTTTGACTGCTTTCAAGATGTCAAAACAGCTTTTGTTGGAATGAAATAAACAAAAGAAGATGGGTTTTGGAACAGAGCATTTTAAGGTTCAAATTTCAACTTCATCACGTATGAGTATTATAAGTCAGTTACTCACACTCTTGGAACTTTATTTTCCTCATCTGAAAAGTGAGGATAGTAATGGCTCCCTTGAAAGGCCGCAGGGATAATGAGCTGCCATTATTGCATCAGTGCAATTCCAGCATGTTGAGAAAGGTTTGTGTCTCTTAGCTGCTTTCTGACCGGATGGCAAGCCTCTCCTCACCCCACACTGGCCGCCATTGGCATACCTATGTGCATGCTCTGTCCTCCATTGTTCCTGTGGAGAACTCTAAAAGTCAGGGAAGCTCAGTGCCACGTTTTGGAACTTGTCAGCCATAGAGCAACCTACCTATTTACTTCCAGCGGATGAATGGGAAGGTATTGCTGTATCACATAAGGACTCTCCTAGGGAGGGCAGTGTTAGCAGCATGAAAAGAGGGACATTCCAGTGTCACACAAAGTCCCAGATGGGAAACAGCAGTTGCCAAAGGCAGCCTGAAGTGCTGCTTTCTCTTCGCTCTTCAAATGCAGACACGTCTGTAGCAGCAGCTTGAAGATGAAGACCCTGGAAAACCATGAGCAAGGGGGCCTCAAAATGACAGGGAAACACCAATAATGAGGAGGGAGCTAAACGCACAGTCTCTTACACCCAGGAGTGTGATTATCTGACATTTTGGTTTAATGAAAAAATCAGTAGTTTTGGAGCCAAGCGTGGGTTTGAAGCTTCGCTCTGACACTTTACTGCGCAGATTGCTGAGTAAGTTACTTTGGTCACCGACTCTCAGTTTTCTTATTTACAATACTGGGATAATACCTCACTCGCAGGGCTGATGAATGAGATCACAGTGGTGTGGTGGAAAGCATGGGCTACGTTGTAAGAGTGTATTCAATTCCCAGCCTCACTGGTTACACTTCTGGGTCTTTAGGAGAGCTGCCGGCATCCATGTGCCTCGATTTCCACATTGTAAAATAAGGGTAATAACTATTGCCTGTCTCAAGGGGTGTTGTGAGGGTTACGTATGGAGCACATAAGGAGGCTAAGCTGCACAAAATGAATACTCACAATGAACGCTCAACAAATAGTTCCATTTTTAAATTAATAAATGGCTGTTAGTAATATTATTATTTTATTAGTTTTAGCTTATTATCCACAAAATAGTTCTTACCTACTAATTGGACAAGGTTAGGGCACTAATTAAATGATGTGTGTCATTTTTAGTGGCTCACACTAAAATCCATAGAAAAGTGTTTATTTTCTTCAATTTTTTTTCTTGACTCTGGGGTTTCTGTCCTTCTAATCCATGAGTCTCTCTCTGTCTCTGTCTGTCTCCTTCTTTCCTCTCCATGTAGTAAAACAGAGCTGCAGGCAGTCAATTTCGAGTCAGTGGGCTGTGAAAAGCAGTTAGAATAATAGTTTATTGACCCTGAATGTGGCAGCTGGAACTGAGGGCCGGCTGGGCTCAGGCACAGTGTAACGGTCACAATAGAAGTTTGATCATCTTTGATCATTTCCTTGGACTTTAAGAGACAAGGTGTTGCCTGGCATGGTGGCTCACGCCTTTAATCCCAGCACTTTGGGAGGCCGAGGCGTACAGATCACAGATCAGGAGTTTCAGACCAGCCCGACCAACATGGTAAAACCCGTCTCTGCTAAAACTACAAAAATTAACCGGGCATGGTGGCAAGTGCCTGTAATCCCAGCTACTTGGGAGGCTGAGGCAGGAGAATTGTTTGAACCTGGGAGGCGGAGGCTGCAGTGAGCCGAGATTGCACCACTGCACTCCAGCCTGGGCAACAGAGCAAGACCCCGGAGAGAGAGAGAGAGAGAGAGAGAGAGAGAGAGAGAGGTGTTTTTTGGAGCCTGGGAGCACCTCCAAATAGCCCAAGTCCAGGGGCGATGGCCTACCCAGAAGGGGCTGGGCTTGGTTGGAAGGAGATAAGTGGAGGAGGGCAGGATGAGGGCCTGAGTTCTGTACCACTTGTGGGAGTGGAGCCTTCATCACTGGGGGTCTGAGTACCTGAGCACGAGGGATGCTGATCCGCATTTCAAATGTGTCCCAAGCATAGACATGCGCTCTGTTTTCTCAGATTACCTTTGGAAACTGGACTTTTCTCCTAAGCACTGCAGTGATATGCCTTCTTATTCACTCTGGTGATCATGGATTTTCCGGTAGAAATATAATTATAAATAAAAAGTACATCTTCAAACTACTTTAATGCTTCCATATTGGAAGCAATTTGTTTGTAAGTGGAATTATTAATAAAAAGATAGTTGAAAGCAAAGACTAAGGAAATTCAAAGAGAAAGAGGAGAACATGAATATATAGATAAAGGATGGCCTATATTTTTACATAATTTGTGAGTTAAAAAATAAAAATGTATTTTCATAGACTATATAAACTCATGCTCCCTTCGATAGCTCAGCTGGTAGAGCAGAGGACTGTCAAAGACATGGAATCAACCTAAACGTCCATCTATGGTAGATTGGGTAAAGAAAATGTGGTACCTACGCACCATAGAATACTATGTAGCCATAATAAGGACTGAGATCATGTCCTTTGCAGGACCATCAATGGAGCTGGAGGCCATTATCCTTAGCAAGCTAACACAGGAACAGAAAACCAAATACCGCATGTTTTCACGTATAAGTAGGAGCTAAATGATGAGAACACAGGGACACAGAAGAGAACAACACACATTGGGGCCTATTGGAGGGTGGAGGCTGGGAGGTGGGTGAGGACCAGGAAAAATAACTGATGGGTACCAGGCTTAATACCTGGGTGTTGAAGTAATCTGTACGACCAACCCCCCATGACACAAGTTCACCTCTGTAACAGAGCTGTGCACGCACCCCTGAACTTAGAAGTCAAAAGATAAAAAATAAAAGAATACCTAAACTCAAAATGTCTAAATTCTGGGCAAATTTTGTCATGGCCTTTGGAAAACATTTCCAAACAATAACTTGTTACTTTATTTTACAAGTCACATGTTTATTTCATTGCTTGTGTTGGAATTTATTCATTTTATGATCCTTTGGTTCTATTTATATTGTGATAAAGACTATAAAAACGACTTTTTTTCTTTTTGAAAGAAATCACCAATACAGATAAAAAGCATACAAATATCATTTGGTATTTGTAATCTGCATTATGATACAGTTTTTCTATTGTACTGGAAAAATAACCTTTGTGAATTACATAGAATCTATGATTTTAGGCAAGCTGTTTCCAGTATTAGATAAAGAGCACTTATGTCAATTGTAAGATGTTGTGAGTTATTTGTTTTCGTTTAATGTCTTTTTATTTAAAACACGGAAAGTCTGGTAAACAAGCTGCTCAACTAAAAATAAAAAATTTTCTTATTAAATAACCAATGTAAATAGAATCAATTGCTATGGGAGAAACAGAAAGAAAGCATAATGCATTTAAGAAGAAAAGAATCTAGATGAAGGGCAAGAATATAGAAATAAAATAATATTTTATTTTTCAGAACAACAATGCAGCAAGTGTACACATTAAATCTGCATGAACTGACTGTGGAAACGCTTGTCTACTGAGGAGATAAGTGAAGGGGGCCTCTTAAGGTTGACATGAGCGCCCAATAGATTCAACTTCACTTTTATCGGCTGTTCATGCATTTATGTCAACCACCTGAGGTCTTTAGCTTTGTTCGATTGTTCAGTTCAATTATTGCAAGAAAGGAGTTCAGAAAATAAGCTTTATTTATTTTTCTCTGTCATAATGTATGCCATTGTCTCAACAAAAGTTGGGACTTTAGACATATATTTAACAGACCTGAACACAAAGACTTAACAAGTTGTTTCTTTATTATTAACCCTTTCCTAATTGTGCATTTCACTGGTTATTGTTAATGGTTTTTTTTTCAAATTTTAGAGATAATAATTCTTGATTAAGATATGTCCATTTCCAGTGTCTCATAGTTATTTAAGAAATAATTTTGATAGAGATAATACAGAAGTGGAAATAACATGTAGAAGCCATATTGTGAGGTTTATCTTTAGAAAGTTTTCGTTAAAAAACTTATTTTCCAGAAACCAGATGTGGTGTGTTTCTGCAAAAATTATGAAACAAAATAAAACCAAATAAATTATACCACTAGAACCTTCATAGTACTCTTCCTAAAAGGAATAATTCACCATGCAGATTTTAAAAGTGTTCAGGATCATAGATTCAATTAAATTTAATTGCCATATGTGGAGTTCCTACTAAGTGGTCGGCCAGAATGAAGGCATATCAGGCAGAGTGATGACTTACCAACTCTGCCAATACACCTGCAAGCCACTGCACCTGTGGCTTTCCTTCCATAGCTCAAGGAAAATAGGCAAAAAGCAATAAGAATAGGAGGTCATGTGAAACAGTGAAAGCAGCCATTCTTATTCTTTTGAAATTGTGTACATCCTTCAGCATAATACAGATAAACTAGAGTTTTGATGTATCCAGTACTTGGGAGAAGAGCTATTGTATCCAGTACAATTCCCCAATGAATATTTTACCATTTAGTCTATTCATTCTGGAACCTGGACCAAATGTATACTTTGTGGTTATTTCCATTTTTCTTATGGCATATTGTGATACCAATAATCTATCATCAAATTAGTTCTTAAGATGAGACCCAAATGACCATTTATGCTAGAAACTCTTGATATTCCAAAAGTAGCCCATACTTGAGAAGCAGGTCCTATTTTGCTTCCTGTCTTTGGGGACAGCAACTTTCTCTGTAACTTGAAGCGTGTCTCTTAACCTTTCCTGATTTCCCCATCTGTGAATTAGAGGTAATTATTCCTAATTTTAAGGAGCCATTGAGAGGATTAATTTGTTAGTGTTTGTAAAGTACTTCAGATATGTAAAGTGCTAAGTATTACTAAATTCCATACAAATAATTTGCAATTTAACATCTAAAGGGACTGAATAATTGACTTTATTCTTGTAGACTATATTCTTATAATATTTTAGCAAATCTGCAAATACATGTTTTTCCCATCTAACATTTGTACAGAGATTATTATTGTTTGTAATATAGAACATGCAAATCAACCCCTCCTTCCTGCTCAAGTTAATAAAAACATAAAAGGAATGACTGTCATTAGAAGCAAAGTATCCTGGGGGAGACTATCTCCCAATTTTAAAAATTGCTGGCAATTCCCTTTTCAAGCAGTCTGCAGAAAAGCTGTCAGGAGAGGTAAAAGGAAGAAAGAAGAAGTCTATTAAGGAATTGGATATGGGTTAGAAAATTAATGTTTTTTTTTTAAAAAGATGAATTTCCTAATTGTGTTGTTCCTGGACTCTGAAACAATTTTAGTAAACAAGCACAAGTGTCCTCTGCAGTTATTTAAGGACAGACTACATACTTACCCTCAAACCCAGTTTATTCAGGGTGCAGGAATAGAATATGGAACTAATTGGACTCTCCTTAGCCCCAAAGATGCTCAAATCCCAGTTGTGTATTCCTCTGACATAATCCCACCACACCGGTGTGTCAGTGCAGCATTTGTATCACATCTGAATCGCTGGATACTGACTAAATATTAGACCGTTGTGGGCTGCTAGCTGCATCTGCGTTTACCTCCTGGGCAAATGCAAGCACTTTGAGTGCTGACGCAGAAGGGTTAGACAGAGCTACAAATGGTGATTCAGCTGGAGCCACTTGTGGTGTTTATAAAGGGATGTCAGTCCTAAAACAAACTCTGACACACAGAGGCCTGGACTTCCACTGGGGTTGTGCTGACTTGCTCTCTGATTGATGGTGCTACCAGAAACCACTTTATGGAGTTATAGCCTTGGGTGACAATGATTATGGCTTGTAATACTGGGGCTGTATTTCCTCGAGCTTTCCCTGTAGGACTTGGAGGGATTCCTAAAGAGAACAGAATGCCTGTCCCCTACACAGGGAATGAGGAGGTGCCATTCAGGGAGGCTGAGCCGGGACAGGTGAAGGGCACTGTTCTCAGTCTCCTCATCTTTTAAGTGGGGAGGGTTATCAAAACCTGCCTTGCAAGATGAGGCCAAAGTGATGGAATAACTTGGAAGGTGTTGAAAAGTGTAAAAGCCCTGTGCAAACATTGTAGTATCAGAATCGCTAGTTTTGCTCGATCGGAGCCTTTTCCCTGGCTTAGTACAGCTTTCGGCCCCATCATTCCACCCTCATCTTCCTTGGTTTCCGAATTACTAGAACAAGGGGTCAGTGACACATATGGAAAGGATCAGAGGACTGGAGTTGAAGTCCTGACTCATCACTTACTGATTTGCTCTCGTGGCCTTAGCCAAGTCACTTCATCTTAGAAATTCCATTTTGTTACTTGTAAAATTGGGGCAAAATATCTAACCTATAGTAGGTGGTGAGAAAAAAAAATGAGACAAATGAGACATCTATTTTATTATAAAGCATTATACAAATATGTTAGGATGATTATAAATATTTCTTGGGAAATATTTCTAGCTCTTAGGGAAGCTAACTCCTTTACAGAGAATAAGAGAAGTTGTAGCACTAAAATAAATCCTTTTCAGTCTGTAAAAAACCCCTGTTTAATTCACCGAAAGAAGCATTTCAAGGAAATATGCTCATTCTCCAGTCTGTGTCCCTCTTTCTGCTGCCCCCTTTATCACGTGGGCTGGTGGGAGGCTGCCAACAAAAGAACAGGGCCCTGTGAGGGGAGGCAGGGATGTTCCCAACCCTCAGCCTGGCCATCGTCCGTCTGTCCAGGAATGTTTCCTTTGCCCTCTTTCTGGGAGTCGTCATCCTCTCCTACTGCCGTGGATATAATCAGAAGGACAGTGAAGGCAGATGTGGTGGGGAAAACAACAACAAAAATCCTCCCGCCGAAGGTGACTTTCAGGGCTGGTGAGATTTAATTTATTTCCCTGTGGCAACCATCAGGGATGGACATCTTTCACAGGCTGGTTGGGTATATTTCTTACATGCTGGCGGGATTTGGACGCATGCTGTGCCGCTCTTTTTCAACCCCGGAAAAGTAAAACATCGCCCAATGGGGAGCTCTCCACTGACTTGTATGTAGGAAAATGATGTAGCCAAATTGGTGTGGCGGAAGTTTTACAGAGAGGAAAGCAGGAAGCGGCAAAGAGAAGGAAGACAGACGCTCACGAATACATTTTTTCATTATGTTCCCAGGCACTACCTTTGCCTTTCTTGATCCTTACGGTATAATTTTCCAGATCAAGATAAGCATTAAGCATGCTGTCCGTCTCCTCCTGTACAATTTGCAGTTTCAGGTTATGCTCAGATTGATAGAACTGTGAGTATGCAGAGACATTAATAAGCCTATGCATTTAAATAACCTTTATCTTCCAAGGAGCTCAGTTTTATAAATGATGGGACATTGCTATTTTTTTTTCCTGCTTCATACGCTTGGCATTTTTATAAAACTTTGAATTTCAATATCATCCTTCATGAGTCTAGTGTACCCTCCGAAAAAGGCAGCGATGTCAACAAATTATTATAACAATGAGTCAATGATACCGAAAAGAATCAGAGGACTGGAGCTGAGGTCCTCACACGTCACTTACCAATTTGCTGTGGTAGTCGTAGCCATGTTACTTAATCTTAGAAACTCAATTTTGACACCTGTAAAATTGGTGTAAAAATATCTAACATATACCTTTGTGGTGAAGAAGAAAAATGACATACATATTTTTTAATAAAGCATTCTATTATACATATATGTTAAGATTATGATAAGCCTTTCTTAGAAGCCACTGCATACCTTAGGAGCAATTTATTTTTTATACTAATATGCTAGAGGGAAACTAAGGCACAGATGGAAAATGTGCTTCTCACTACTACAATCTATAAATCAACAACTCCCCAAACTCTATGTGCAGTCAAACTGTCCTATGAACTTACAACTCACTCATTGAATTGCCAGCTGAATAACCCACGAGCACCCAAGCTTAGCATCTCTTCTGAATTTCCTCACAATCCTCCTCCTCCACCTGAGTCTTTCTGCAGAAGCTGTTCTCTCTTCCAGTTGCTAGCACACATATCTGTGCCTTTGGGTTGTGTCTCCTAAATCTTTCTCCCATCAGCCTTCTGCTTGCCATTCAAGCTACCAACATCTTAATGAAGCTCATCCTGTGTCCCTATTAAATGCAATAGCTTTGTAGCTGGACTCTCGGCCTTCGTTGTTCTTCTTTCATACCCCTGAAATCATCTTCCACATCTGAGATGAGTGGTGTAAATAAAATGCGAAATAAACCATGTTTTTTCTAAATGTCAAACAGTTCTGTGGGGCCACATGGACCATAGGGTGATCTCAAGCTTTTCTGGATCTCGGGATCCAGAGAGCCTTGTATCACATGACTTCTTAAATGTCTGCCACTGCCAGTCCTGCCTCTCACTGGAACTGCCAGCAACAGCAAGGGAATTTCCTGAAAGCTCCATGCAATTTTTTCATGTCTCTGCCATTGACATTGTATTGTCTTTGCATAGAATCCCCTCCCCGTGTTCCTTAGCCTGACAAGCTCCTCGTTATCCTGTGATCCCAGGAATGCCTCCACCAGGACACAACCAACACATCACCACCGTGTCACCATGATTGACAACAGGCCCTCCACTGTACTCGCTGGGCACCACATAGCACCTGCCATTGTGCATTGTGACTTCAGTATTACCTGATACATCTTTCTTAGCAGAATCCATTGATTGTGTTCAAGAAGCGTTTATGCTACTGTTCATACGAGATAAAGGTGCCATAAGCTAAATATGTTCAATTAGGTATTAGAATTGTACATGCTTGGTCATATAGTCACTCAACCAAGTCTGTTAAGGGTTTACTATGTGCCTTATATTCTAGTAGGTTCTGGGTATTGTAGTGGCAAAGTGGTTCTTGGTTAGGCATCCAGGTCATGTATCATGTAGTACATGACGGTGGACACACACTTGCCACGCAGTCATCAGGACTGCGGACATTGTCTGAAAATAGTGGCAGAGCAGCAGATAATTCTGGATTCTCACCGGCAGGGGTCAGTGCAGCTAAGCAGACGCCGCGCACCCGGCTAACTTGGAAAGATATTAGGAGCTCGGTCTTGAATTAATACCATTCTAAACGTTTTCTATTTATATGTGAAAATTCACATTTCTTTGCCTTTTGGGACCAGGCTAGATCTATTCATTCTCCTTTAATGGCTTTGTAAACACTGTGCCTTCCATGACCTGCCCCCTCCTCCCTATGCCCATCCACTGCCTCTTACTCCATGAAGTGATTTTGTTTTGAATGTATTCGTTTCCTATAAGGAGAGAGCCTCTGAGTGAATCACACATCGGTTCAAACGACCTTCTGTTTTGAGAATGTTCCCAGGGGGGTGCAATTCTTTTAATTTATTTAATCCGATGTGGTTTTTCAGAATGTCTCTCCTCTGCAAAACAGATGGGAGGGGACTGCCTGGCACTACTTCTCTTTCTCTCCACTACCCTGGAGGCTTGGCCTCTGGGCAGAAAGCTTGCAGGAGTGTATGGGACTGGACGGTGCCCAGTGCCAGGCGGCCCTGCTTTTCTCACAGCATGGGGGCTTTTGACATCCGAGGGGCCCCGGCTCGGCCTTTCTCTTGGGTGTACCTCTGTGGCCTGCCTCCTCATTTTGTTCACACAGAAAAGAAAGGACATAGAGTAGCATATGTCCTCAGCACTTAGATCATGACCATTGCACATAAATAATCAACACTCTTTGGGCACCGTGATAAATCAACAGTTGAAACAGGAGTGGGCACTGGAGAAGCTACAACAGATGCAGCCATCTTTACTTCCGGATGAAGTTGTTCTGAATCAACTCAGTATTGGAAATCATAAAGTGATCAGGGGTGTGGCAGTACAGATCACAGGGACCTGGGTTTCAACCCTGGCTTAGCCACTTCCTAAGAATGTGAGCTTGGGCCAATGAAGATGTGTAAGCCACACTTTCCTGGCATGTAATAAGGGAATGATACAGATATCCACTCCCAGGGCTGCTATGAAGAGGAAATGACATAGAGCTTACAAAGTGCTCAGAGCTGTGTCTGGCACAGAGTGAGCATCTAAAAATGGCAAGAAGAATGCATGTCATTATGACATTTACAGGCTACATGCTACAGGAAAATCATTATTTTTCTTTTAATAATTGAAGGAATTTGACTTGTTAGTGGTCCCTACCTTGATCCCTCAGCCCCCGGGACACACCTCTGTTGTTGACGTATGTCCCTGCATTGTCACTGTTTTTTTGTTTGTTTTGTTTTGTTTGAGATGGAATTTTGCTCTTGTCACCCAGGCTGGAGTGCAATGGCGTGGTCTCGGCTCACTGCCACCTCTGCCTTCCAGGTTCAAGGGATTCTCCTGCTTCAGCCTCCCAAGTAGCTGGGATAACAGGTGCCCACCACCATGCTCAGATAATTTTTTCTATTTTTAGTAGAGACAGGGTTTCACTATGTTGGCCAGGCTGGTCTCAAACTCCTAACCTCAGGTGATTTGCCCTCCTCAGCCTCCCAAAGTGCTGGGATTACAGGCATCATCGTTTTATATAGAGGATACCAGGACATTTCCCTGTCAGCTGTGCAGGGCAGACACCGAATCTTAAACATTCCTGCGTTTCTCACATTAGGCAGAGTTCCTGGATGCAGCAGTTGCTCTGAGAATGCCAGATGAAAGCAAGCTGGGCATGCTGTCTGGGAACCCTGTGAGCCTTGGGTTTCCCCTGACCTTGGGTGGAAAGCCATTAGGCACCTGCTTACACTCAACGGAGAGAAAGCACTCATCCCCTAATGTTATCATTTCTCTCTAAGTCTGTCTTTCCAAATACTTACCTTGCATTTATTTTTGAGAGAGAACTCTTTTTATTTTATTCCTGAGACTGGGTGTTGCCACCTTTGTCCAGGATCTACACATCTGTGTGTGGTGTCCCTGGATCCTCCTTGGTGTCTCCTTAGAGACTCTAAGTTATGGCCTTCAGTCACATGTACATTGCCACATACCCATGTGTTTTCATTGCCAGGCAAAGTGTCATTCTGGCAACAAGCTCCTCACCTCCTTCCCCAGAGCTTGCCACACTGGCCTGCCATAACAGTTACTGGAGCCACTGCAGGGTGCCTGGTTCCAACCACCACGCAGGTCTTTTTTCTCTCCACTTGGTGCCTCCATCAGACCAATTGCTCAAGCCAGAGACCAAGTGGCCTCCTGACCACCCCCTTTGCTACAATCCTGGCATCTAAGTCATTATTAAATCCTGTTGATTTCATCTCCAAAATGCGTCTTGAATTTTTTCATTTCCGCTTTCCACCACGGCCCACCACTTGGTCATTTCTGTGTAACCACAGCAATAGACTCTGACTAGCATCTCACTCTGCCGTCATGTCAGTCACTCTCATTGCTGGAGCCTAGGTGAGATTTTGAAAGCCTGAATGAGCCTGTGCTTCTCCTGTTTACCTAGCGGTGACTTTCTATTCCACTTTGGATCCAATCCTAAGCGCTTCCCAGGCCTTGGGGAGCTCTGTGGTGTCCGGGGCTGCCTGCTCGCTCTCCTCACCACAGGCCTCCTCCCCTGCCTCGGTGCTTCCAATCCCAAGGGCCTGCATCCAGGCTGAGAGGACAGCATTAGCTCACCTCCACCCTGAGACTCCCACATGGGGCTTTTTCTCCATCCAGAAGAAGCCTCCACTCACCCCACGGCCACTTCCTCCCTCCCTCCTAATCACTCTTCAGGCCATTTGGGATGCCCTTCTTATTGCCTATCCCCTGATATCCTCTCTCAGTGTGATCTATTTATTTTTTAAATTATACTTATCGGCCAGGCACGGTGGCTCACACTTGTAATCCCAGCACTTTTGCAGGCCAAGGCAGGCGGATCACAAGGTCAGGAGATTGAGACCATCCTGGCCAACATGGTGAAACCCCGTCTCTACTAAAATAAAAAAATAAAAATAATAATAAAAAAAAAAGGCTGGGCATGGTGGCTCACGCCACCGTGTAATCCCAGCACTTCGGGAGGCTGAGGTGGGCGGATCACGAGGTCAGGGGATCGAGACCATCCTGGCTAACACGGTGAAACCCTGTCTCCATTAAAAATACAAAAAATTAGCCGGGCGCGGTGGCGGGCACCTGTAGTCCCAGCTACTCGGGAGGCTGAGGCGGGAGAATGGCATGAACCTGGGAGGCGGAGCTTGCAGTGGGCCGAGATAGTGCCACTGCACTCTGGCCTGGGCAAAAGAGCAAGACTCTGTCTCAAAAAAAAGAAAAAAGAAAATTAGCTGAACATGGTGGCATGTGCCAGTAGTCCTAGCTACTCGAGAGGCTGAGGCAGGAAAATCGCTTGAACCCGGGAGGCAGAGGTTGCAGTGAGCCAAGATGGCACTGCTGCACTCCAGCCTGCTGACAGAGCAAGATTCCATCCCCCCCCTCACCCCCCCCAAAAAATATATACTTATTACCATTTGTAGCTATATAATTATACTCATGTGTTTGTTTAACATCTGCCTCACACATTTGATTATAAGCTCCATAACGGGCCGAGATCATATCTGTGACTTATATCTGTGACTTGCCATTTTAGACTCAGTGGCTGTAGTGTGATACCTGACATGACACTGATGCTCAAAAAATTGCTTCATAAATGCAGAAGCCAACATTGACGTAATTTTTCAGAATATTTTAAAACTCAATTGACCTCAGGGAAATGCAAACCAAAACCACTAAGATACCATTGCACACCTACGATAATGGCTAGAAGTTGAAAGATTTATGGTAACCAAGTTTTGGGGAGGATATAGAGCCACTGTAACTGTCACACACTGATGGTAAGAATGGAAAATGCTAGAACCACTTTGAAAAGTTGTATGTTTTAATCCCATCAAAAAGTGGGCGAAGGATATGAACAGACACTTCTCTAAAGAAGACATTTATGCAGCCGAAAGACACATGAAAAAATGCTCACCATCACTGGCCATCAGAGAAATGCAGATCAAAACCACAATGAGATACCATCTCACACCAGTTAGAATGACGATCATTAAAAACTCATGAAACAACAGGTGCTGGAGAGGATGTGGAGAAATAGGAACACTTTTACATCGCTGGTGGGACTGTAAACTAGTTCAACCATTGTGGAAGTCAGTGTGGTGATTCCTCAGGGATCTAGAGCTAGAAATAGCATTTGACTCAGCAATCCCATTACTGGGTATTACCCAAAGGATTATAAATCATGTTGCTATAAAGATACATGCACACATATGTTTATTGCAGCACTATTCACAGTAGCAAAGACTTGGAACCAACGCAAATGTCCAACAATGATAGACTGGATTAAGAAAATGTGGCACTTACATATGTAGAAAGCTGAAACTGGATCCCTTCCTTACACCTTATACAAAAATTAATTCAAGATTGATTAAAGACTTAAACGTTAGACCTAAAACCACAAAAACCCTAGAAGAAAACCTAAGCATTACCATTCAGGACATAGGCATGAGCAAGGACTTCATGTCTAAAACACCAAAAGCAATGGCAACAAAAGCCAAAATTGACAAATGGGAACTAATTAAACTAAAGAGCTTCTGCACAGCAAAAGAAACTACCATCAGAGTGAACAGGCAACCTACAAAATGGGAGAAAATTTTTGCAACCTACTCATCTGACAAAGGGCTAATATCCAGAATCTACAATGAGCACAAACAAATTTACAATAAAAAAACAAACAACCCCATCAAAAAGTGGGCAAGGGACATGAACAGACACTTCTCAAAAGAAGACATTTATGCAGCCAAAAAACACATGAAAAAATGCTCACCATCACTGGCCATCAGAGAAATGCAAATCAAAACCACAATGAGATACCATCTCACACCAGTTAGAATGGCAATCATTAAAAAGTCAGGAAACAACAGGTGCTGGAGAGGATGTGGAGAAATAGGAACACTTTTACACTGCTGGTGGGACTGTAAACTAGTTTAACCATTGTGGAAGTCAGTGTGGCGATTCCTCAGGGATCTAGAACTAGAAATACCACTTGACCCAGCCATCCCATTACTGGGTATATACCAAAAGGACTATAAATCATGCTGCTATAAAGACACATGCACACCTATATTTATTGCAGCTCTATTCACAATAGCAAAGACTTGGAACCAACCCAAATGTCCAACAATGATAGACTGGATTAAGCAAATGTGGCACATATACACCATGGAATACTATGCAGCCATAAAAAGTGATGAGTTCATGTCCTTTGTAGGGACATGGATGAAATTGGAAATCATCATTCTCAGTAAACTATCGCAAGAACAAAAAACCAAACACCGCATATTCTCACTCATAGGTGGGAATTGAAAAATGAGAACACATGGACACAGGAAGGGGAACATCACACTCTGGGGACTGTTGTGGGGTAGGGGGAGGTGGGAGGGATAGCATTAGGAGATATACCTAATGCTAAATGACGAGTTAATGGGTGCAGCACACCAGCATGGCACTTGTATACATATGTAACTAACCTGCACATTGTGCACTTGTACCCTAAAACTTAAAGTATAATAATAATAAAATTAAAAAAAGAAAATGTGGCACATATACACCATGGAATACTATGCAGCCATAAAAAGTGATGAGTTCTTGTCCTTTGTAGGGACTTGGATGAAGCTGGGAACCATCATTCTCAGCAAACTACTGCAAGGGCAAAAAACTAAACACCGCATGTTCTCACTTATAGGTGGGAATTGAACAATGAGAACACATGGACACAGGAAGGGGAACATCACACACCGGGGCCTGTTGTGGGGTGGGAGGAGGGGGGAGGGATAGCATTTGGAGATATACCTAATGTTAAATGACGAGTTACTGGGTGCAGCACACCAACATGGTACATGTATACATATGTAACTAACCTGCACGTTGTGCACATGTACCCTAAAACTTAAAGTATAATTAAAAAAAAAAAGAAAAAAGAAAAGCTGTATGTTTTTTCCTTATAAGGTTAAATACATGGGGCTGGGCGTGGTGGTGTGTGCCTGTAATCCCAGCACTTTGGGAGGCCAAGGCAGGCAGATCACTTGAGGTCAGGAGTTCGAGACCAGCCTGGCCAACATGGTGAAACCCTGTCTCTACTAAACATACAAAAATTAGCTGGGCATAGTGGTGCATATCTGTAATCCCAGCTACTTGGGAGGCTGAGGCAAGAGAATTGCTTGAACCTGGAAGACAGAGGTTGCAGTGAGCCGAGATTGCACCACTGCACTCCAGCCTGGGCAAAAGAGTGAGACCCCAACTCCAAAAAAAAAAAATGCTAAACACACAACTACCATATAACCCAACCATTTCACATCTTGATATTTGTCTAAGACAGATAAAATCATACGTCTACATAGAGACTTGTACACAAATGTTCATAGCAGCTTTATTTATATTAGCCAAATTTGAAAACAATCCATGTTCATCAACAGATGAGTGGATAAACAATTAACAGTAAATCCAAACAATGAAATATGACTCAGCAGTAAAAAGGAATGCACTATTGATACAAGCAACAATGTAGATGAACTTACACCATCACGATGAGAGGAAAAGGCCAGATCCAGAAGAGTACAGATGGCAAAACTCTATGATTCCATTTTTATGAAATTCTAGGAAAGGCAAAACTAATCTAAAGTGACAGAAAGCAGAAATGTGAAGGTCTGGGGCTGAAGAGCCTTGGGTATTGACGGCAGGAAGCATGAGGTAACTTTCTGGGACAGTGAGAGTGTCATTCTGATGAGGGTAGTGGTTACACAGATGTAATATTCATCAAAACTTATTGAGCCACATCACTAAATGGATACATTTTATTGTTATATAAGTTATACAATAAAAATTGGTTTAAAAACCTCAGTTGAACACAGCATGGCACACAAGTTTTGAGTGTGTATGTATACTGAATATTTATATATGAAAGGTACAGTGTTTCACTCTTGGCCTAGCAGGAATCCCAATGACCCTGGGGGTGAAGACTGGCAAGGGAGTGGAAGGGAGAAAAATGACATTTCCCTTGGCTGTATTTTCAGTTTACCAAAGCAAAGTGAAGCTTGGGCTCAAGACATTAAGATACAGATGGACCGCATGCAGGGCCAAAAAATACTGGATGACCAGCTAAATTCTAATTTCTGAATAAACAATAAGTAGTTTTAGTATAAGTATGTCCCATGCAATATTTGGGACATATATTTTTATTAAAATATTTAGCCATCTGAAATTCAAATTTAACTGGGCATCCTGTATTTTTATTTCCAAAACTTAGTAACTTTTCCAGCATGGCGTATTATCACCAGGATGTTCAAATTCATGTGTGGAAGGATTTTCTTTTGAACATGTTTTGCATTTTATAAAGCTATTCACATAGAAAATAGGGAGCAACACTCTATAGTGAAAGTAATGTGGATTTTAGAGTAAATCAGACCTTGATTCTAACGCCAACTTTGTCTCCTAATTCATTCTGAAGCTTTGGCCAAATTGCTTAACATGTCTGCAAAGTAAGCATAATAACCTCTAACTCAAAATTTTATTCAAGGAGAGGCAATAGAAGCATTAGCTTCCTTGAATCAGGAGGACTGTCTGTCTCCTTTCCCACTGCTTCTCTGCATTGGCCAGGAGATATCACTGTCTTAACTTCTGGAAACAATTTAAAATTGTGAGGCCTGGACAGGAGACAAGAGAAGCTCCTTGCCAGCATTGGCTCTAATTCTGAAAGGGCTCCTGGGTTGCATCTGAGCTATCACCATCAATACCCCACACTCTCATTGGTGTTAGTGAAGGGCAGGTGTTGTGTCAGTGGTGGTAGGAAGGGGGAAGTCATGTCATTTTTACTGTCTGCTAATGCTTCTTGAGGAAAAGAAAGGAGGCACAGAAGTGAGAAAGAATAGGGGTGGAGGTACTTCAGACAAATTGGAAGGGATCTCCTCTTGTTAAAGAATTGCAGGCGGGGCATGGTGACACACCTGTAATTCCAGCATTTTGGGAGGCCAAGACAAGAGGACCACTTGAGCCCAGGAGTTCAAGACCAGCCTGGGCAACATAGAAAGACCTTGTCTGGGAGGCTGAGGCAGGACAATTGCTTGAACTCTGGAGGCAGAGGTTGCAGTGAGCCGAGATCACGCCACTGCACTCCAGCCTGGGCAACAGAGTGAGACTCCATCTCAAAAAAAAAAAAAAAGAATTAGCTGAGTCTGGTGGTATGCACTTGTAGTCCCAGCTACTGGGGAGGCTGAGGTGGGAGGTTGGCTTGATTCCTGGAGATCCAGGCTGCGGTGAGCTGTGATCACAGCACTGCACTCCAACTTGGGTGGTGACAGAGCAAGACCCCTGTCTCACACACAAAAAATTGCTATAATCAGGAATTATCTCAGGAAAAAGAGGAAATTCTGTTCAAGATGAAGAGAGAAAACGGGCTAGTCGTCTGACTTACTTTACCTGACTGTAACACATAGTCCTAGGGTACTGGGTGAAATTTATGGCCAGTAAATTCCCAGCCATTAAAAGGAAACGCTTCTTTGTCTGCTATGCAGTTGACCTCCGAGGAAGGTCAGTGAAGCAGAGATCAGGGACTATGTTTAGAAAGGGGATCCAGCAATTTTATGATTCATAAAAACTTGGCTGATGATGTGGCTTAGAGCAAGGGCCTCAAATGCCACCTCAGAGCCCTGAGCCACATCCCATGCCTTCAGCAGGGGCAGCCTGTCTTTGGGCTGCTGCTCCTAATTCCATACATTATCTCCTTCAAGGAAAGGGGCGTCGTCTCTGAAACAGCTACATCTCCTTTGTGATTCCACTTTCCACCCAATAGGCCCAGTGCAGTGACTCCAGCTCCTTCCAGGTAGCTCCAGCTCTTGCCACCAGAAAGATCACTTCTTTCTTTGGTTCTTCAGTCTTAGGCCTGATGGAGACATCCTGTCATTGCTAATCTCTGAGTAGTCTCATCATCTCTTTCACTTCTCTGGAGGCTTTATAACCAATTCTCTTACCAAATTCCTTCTACTGGAGTCATGCATGGACTCCAACTGACTAGCTCTTCAACGATATACCAGGTCACACCGTTTTCCCCAGGGATTTTAACCTATCACCCTAAATAGGACTGATATGTAGCTGCACAGTCCAGGCAAACATGAGTGAAAGAAGATTTGGGCACTGACTCTCTTCCTGCCCTTCTAGAACCCATTTCCAGGTGTGTTAGGTCCATATTCAATGCCAGGTGAGACGGGGCTGAGTAAAGAGATGTTTCCATTAGCTCAGGGGAAGTTGAAAGCATCAAGCCCTGACATTGTCCAATGGAGACACTGATGTAAGTTGAAGTTAAATCCTCAGATGGTTATTATTATTATGTTTGTTGTTTTGTTTTCTTAACAGGATGCTATTCCCAAGGTATACATATAAAATCAGGATTCAAAGTCATCTAATTATTATACAAAGAAACAACCAGAGTAAAAGTAGTGGGATGAAGATTAGTAAAATGTGCCAGAATTGAGGAAAGAAACCCACCCCAACATTAGAATGCAAAGAACGTTTTAAAAATGCGATTATGGAAAGTATATTCTAGGGATAAAATGGATAAGTAGATAAAAGATTTAATGTTTAGCTATTATTCTACTAACTTCAAATTTTCAACAGAACTCCATTGAATAGTCTATGTTTCTAAATGGAGCATATTTCGAAGAATCTCCAGATGGTCACCGGACACTACAGGGCTCTGCTGAGAGCAAGTAGCCTTACTTAAGCAACAGCTAGGGAAGCCCAAGATTTAAGTGCAACAGAGACTATTTTAGTCAGTTTCACTCTATCCTTGTCGGTGGCCAGTAGTAAGCTTCATTTAAATATATAGCTACAAATCATACCATTCTTTTCGTTTTCTTTTTTGATCCTTTAATACAACTTCTGTCTTCCCCCCCTGCTAGCTAATTGTAGCAAACTCTGATGATGTGGGCTAGTGATATGGCCATATTTCATTTCTGGCAAATGGATGTTATTTACATTTGAAAAAGTGAACCATACTTCACTTTCATTATGAAACACTGTCTTCAAAGCAACATCCCCAAAGTTCTTTTAATGAGAGAGGAGAGGGAGTGAGAGACTGTTTCTTCAGCAGGAAATAACTGTCCCCAAACTTACCAGTTTGGTATACTTACAGTTTTCTGCCTATTTTCTTTTCTCTCTTTCTTTCTTCTTTCTTTCCTTCCTTCCTTCCTTTTTTTTCTTTCTTTCTTTTCCTTCTTTTGAGACAAACTTTCACTGTGTCGCCCAGGTTAGAGTGCAGTGGTGCAATCTTGGCTCACTGCAACCTCAGCCTCCCAGGTTCAAATTCTCCTGTCTCTGCCTCCTGAGTAGCTGGGATTACAGGCACACACCACCGTCCCAGCTCATTTTTGTATTTTTAGTAGAGAAGGGGTTTCACCATGTTGGCCAGGCTGGTCTCAAACTCCTGACCTCAAGTAATCCACCTGCCTCGGCCTCCCAAAGTGCGAGGATTACAGGCATGACCCACCGTGTCCAGCCCTCTGCATATTTTCTTAAAGCCTGTACCGGCCTAGATGATTCATCAAAGAAGCCGTGACTCTTTGAACATGAGCGGGTCACCCATTTTTACTAAGAGAAGGAACCACCCTCAATAACTCCACTTCATCTTTGAGAAGTTTGGTCTAGAGTCATCCAAAGAAAATACAGCATACACTTCTATGGCTGTTGTTTGGATTAAATTCTTTGAAAACCTTCACACCTTTATGATTCCACTTAGAACATGCTGCCATTATGAGAAGGTTGACAGCTGCACGCCCCTGTGCATAGGCAGGATTGGAGTCACACATCTTACTGTGCTCTCCATACTCTGGCACCGTTCACAGGCATATTTATAAGACCTCTAAAGAACTGCTTCAGGCTTTCAGGGAATGAGAAAATAATTCCGTGTTCATCGTTCCAAGAGAAGTATTTCTGGGGCTGCAAAACCAGTACCACAGAGGATATGATTGCCTGGTGTTCTGGAACCTGAGAGCAAACAAAAGACAATATGCCATTTACACAGCTTTGCAGAGCTTATTCAAACATGCATTGGGACATGGACATTTTCATTAAGCTTACCAAGTTTTCTTTCTCTTTCCTTACCTCTTCTCTCTTCCTCCTTTTTTTTCAACTCATTTGGAGAACACACTAATATTTGTAACAATGCTATTTTCCTGGAGTAAGAAATTCACAACCACATGAAACACACTTGTAAGAGGTTAGAGAGAAGCCTGCTCTTCCATGGGAAGCTAGTTGCCTGAAAGTGCTCAGGATTTTTTTTTTTTTTAATGATTTTATTACTTGGCTTGTTAGGGCTTATTTTCATAGCTGCTACCAAACTTTATAAGACTATGCTTTATCCAGGTCATTAATTTACCTTGCTGAAATTGATAATCTAGGAAGCAAGAATCCATTGAAATCTTGATCCCAAATGGATTTATCTCGTCAGGAAGGGATCCAAGTTTCATTTTATTTTTAGTGCTTTTTAAGGTATTCTTCACAGGAGGGAGAGAACGATGTGAGAGTGTTAATGAAAAAACTAAATAACTTTCCGAACATGAACCCATCATCTGAAAAACAGAAGCTAATTTTGAATTATTAAAGGAGGCTGGATCACAACTCACCACTGAGAAATCGAGGGAGGGAAAATGGTGTTTAGGAAGTCCAATTATTTCTGAACCAGAGACAGTCTTATTAAGTTGGGCAGAAAATTAATTAGGCTAATTAGAAAACCTCATTGGAATTCAGAAAGGAGTTATGAGAAGAAGCATGACAACACTGGAAGTGTTGAGAGAGGGAGAAGGTTCTATGGGAGAGAAATGAGTTTTTCAGGAAGCAACTGCAGGGTGATTCATGCATATTGCGGTTGATCATTGGGTCACTTCGGATGGAAGCAGCAGCGTTTTTATAGACGTTCTGTTCCCAGTTGTGGGTCTTCACTGAGTATTAAAAATGATGTCTGGTGTATGTTGTAAGGGAAAAAAGAAAAAAAATCCCTAAGATTTATTCCAAGGCTTCAGTGGGATTTTATATTTATTTTGGTATTTCCGATATGCTGGTTCATCAGCATGGCGCATTGTTAAAAAGTGCTGGGTGGGTGGTTTTTTATCTTCACGGATTTATGGAGTCCTTAAAACATCTGTTCCGTTCTGATTCCCCCGCTCAGTACAAAGACGTTAGTCAGGGGAAGCATCTCACACTGCACTGTTTCCACGCACTGACGTTGGCAGCGGCTAATAGAGATAACCCTGCTGAGACAGTCAGTGCTGTCTGGGGGCCGGGGAGGGGCCGGGGTTCCATCTCCGGGAAGAATCTCATGGGATCTGGGCCCTGCAACACAAGGGCCTTTGAAGTGAGACAAGGAGGAGCCCCAGGAATGGTCGCCGGGGTGACTAAGGAAACCTGTTCCAGGGGGTGTCAGAGCGTAGGAAGAGGACTGTGCCCACGATGCTGGAGAATGATCTCCACGTCCCTCCTAAGCCCCTATGACAGTGACGTCTTCCTTTCTGGGGCTCTAGGGAAAGGAGGAACCTTCCTAGCTCCTGGGAGAGAATTATCAGGGCTGCCGTTGTTTTTGAGAAAATAGCTGCAGCCCAGCCAAAACTACCGGGATGGAAGGACTCTAAAATAAGGTGTTTCTCATGTGGGGTGGGCAGTGCAGGGGACGGGGGGAGGACAGAACTCTTGATGAAAACTGGTGCCAGACTAAATCAGAGACGCCGTGAAAGTGGCAAGAGGGAGGGAGGAGAATCGACTTTGCAGGACCTGTTATGCGTTACGGCTTTTTCTGTGTGAACACGTCCTATTCCTCACAGCAGTTCAGTGTAGCAGGCTTATTAGTTACATTTTACAGGTGCGGTAACTGAAATTCAGAGGGCTGAAGTCGTTTAGGATCCACACCTAACAAGAAGCTGAAATTAAAACCCAAGGGTTACAGATGGAATGTTTTATACCCCCCTCCCCAAATTCCTATGTTGAAGGCCTAACTTTTAGCATCTGAATAATGGTATTTGGAGATGGGGCCTTTGAGAGGTAATTAGGGCTAAATAGAGTGATGAGGGTGAGGCCTGCGTGATTGGAATTAGTGCCCTCGTAAGAGGAGAAAGCCGGGCACGGTGGCTCACGCCTGTTATCCCTGCACTTTGGGCGGCTGAGGCGGGCAGATCACCTGAGGTCGGGAGTTGGAGAACATCCTCCCGACCAACATGGAGAAACCCCATCTCTACTAAAAACACAAAAAAATTAGCCGGGCGTGGTGGCGCCTCCCTGTAATCCCAGCTACTCAGGTGGCTGGGGCAGGGGGATCGCTTGAACCTGGCAGGCGGAGGTTGTGGTGAGCTGAGATAGCGCCATTGCACTCCAGCCTGGGCAATAAGAGCGAAACTCTGTCTCAATAAATAAATAAATAAATAAATAAATAAATAAATAAATAAATAAATAAATGCAGAGGAGGAAGAGAGCGCATGCTCTCTCTGTCTCCTCTCTCTGTCTCTGTCTTCACTATGTGAGGATACAATGGGAAGGCAGCTGTCTGCAAGCCAGGGAGAGATCCCTGATCAGAGCCCAGCCATGCTGGCATGGCACCCTGATCTTGGACTTCCAGCCTTCAGAACTATAAGAAAATGAATTTTTGTTGTTGAAGCCAACCAGCCTATGGCGTGTTGCTATAGCAGCCCAGGCGGACTAATACACCAGGTTCATTTGTTATCAAAGCCCCAGCACTTTCGGCAGCACCCTAGCGCCTCAGGAGCACCCTCTTTAGATCTGAAGGAAATGGACACTCTTTGCCTAGGTTCCCGTGTGGCTCAATAGAAAAATAGTACAAAGAGCCCTTAGAAAAGTTCCTATGATCCCAGGATTGTGGGAACTGTCTCTGCTTATTTGGAGAAGGACCCTATTTTCACCCTCTTCTGGGGCAAGATAAAAAGGATCACAGGATTAAAGTTGAGATACCCAGGGATGGAGACAAAATGACCACAGAGGGTTTGAGTTCTACATGTTCTTCATCCCCGTAGCATAGGGACATGGACAGATGGGCAGTGTGGGCTGCATGCAGGCCAAGGGCAGGCTGGCGCTGAATACTGGAAAATGACGACCCGAGCTGGAGGACCTGAAGCCGGGCGGTCTGCTCCAGCTCCCCGAGTCCAGCAGGTGTGACGGCCCTGTCGCCCTTCCCCTTCCTTGGCGTGGGCCTCTCCTGAGGCCGTCCTTTTCCAATCACTAGGTTTGCCTGTCAAGTTGAGCCAAGTAACGAGACAGGAGTCAATTTGTTCTCCCCAGTAGACTGCTCCTCTGTCTATTCCCAGACTCCCAGGTGACCCCATTATGATAATGCCCAGCCTGACTGCTCTTAGAACAGGCCTGATGGAGAAGTGAGAGCTTCCTTGAAATGTGAATCACAGAGAGGCTGGCAGCCCATGGCTCTGTCCCCTGCTGGCTCTGGACAGGAGCCTTCTGCCTCCCCATTGTCACCACTGAGCGATGCCATGTGCTTATTCATGCTGCCTGCTGCTGGCAGCCCGGGAATGTCGCATCATGCCATCCATTCAAACAACGGGCTTGGTTCTGCTGACACCCAGGGAGACAGGCGGATTCAGGGTGTGAAGTGTGTTGCCATCACTTTGGCATCCCAATCTGAACTCAGTCTTTAGAGCAGGGGCTGGTTTTATGGTCCTCAGGTAGGGGATGGTGCCCCCATGCCAGATCTCCATAAACACACCTTTACATAAAACCCAGGCAGCCTGACTGCCAAGCTTTGGTATAAAAAATTAGCAAGTCAGTCAGTCAACTGGATATTTGATTTAACATCAAATATTTTAGTCTTTCCAAATATTTGGGTATGTTAATATTATGATAACCCAACCAAAGAAATGTGGTGATGCAAGATTGAGTGTTTGAATAATTTTCAAAACACTAATATTCTCTACCCCTGGCAAGAATTCCACCCCACATGCACCCACTAGTCATTGAATCAATGCAGGTCGTTGAAGAGTAGTTATATAACACTTAGCCAAGACTAAAGCTAAATTTTGAGATAATTTAAAACACAGAGATTAAATGTATGCCACATATGATAAGCTGTTCAGTTAAGGGGATTATATTATCCAAGTGATTTATAGCCTTAGACAAATTAGTTTGTGTTTCGGGAGTGATAAAATCCCTATACATGTCTGAATCTAGAATGGGAAGCTGAAGAGCTCTGGGTACTACAAACCCCAGGGATCCTCATTCCCAGGCCCATGCTGCTCTGCTTCTTATCCACAGGCCCATGTCTCTCTCTTTTTTTTTTTTTTTTTTTTTTTGGCATTGCTTAATGATTTCCTTTTCCCCTCCATTCTGTAAGCTGCTTTATATAGTGCATGTCCCTGTAGTTCCAGGATAATTTATTATTTAATTATGTAACCATTACATAATTCTTCAGCTTTAGCCTTCAGTGTTTTCATTGTTGTTAATATAACTGCTATCAAGACATGTAAGTTTTATTTATCGTTTCCATTGAGGAGCAATAATTATGTAACTCTGCAATTCTGCAACGATTATTTCTATTTGTTTAATTACATAACTGTAACAATATTAAACCTCTAAAACATTTGGTGATAGATTTATGGTGAAGATGCTAGGAGACAGCAATAATAATGATGTATCAGAGTAATAATAAAACTAAATAATAGCATTAATATTAATATTAATGGCCATAACAGTAATAAGCGGCAACATTACCACTTGCTTTTTGTTCACACTGTATTTGGTCTCTTTAATAGATTTCTTCCCAAATCTCTGTGGTTAATTAGCTATATAACATTTGGTACTCAGCAGTGGGTGCAACTTCATTTCCAGACTTTACCTGGCAAAGCTGTGCTTTATAGAACACCAGATGGAACCGGTCTCATTTGTCCTTTTTTATCAGGCTTGGAGAGGGCAGATTTCCTTCTTACTCATGTCACCTGGGGACTTCCATAGACAGGATACCCTGTGTTGAGAGACACAGGTGTTGTAGAATCCCAAGAACCCGAGATGTGTTTGGAAAGCAGCTGTCGAACTGTTGGATGAGCCGTTATGGTGGAGAGAGCATGGGGTTTGGATTCCAACAGATCTGGACCGAATTTTGGCTCTGCCACTAACTGGGTGACCTTGAGCAAATTACCTAACCTCTGTGGACTACAATTTTCTGATATCAAAAAAGGGGATAATTATATAACACAGTAATGTCTGCATTGCAAGACTATTGTGAGAATTAAATACAATCATGTGTGCAATTACATGGGGTATAATTGATGCCTGTTGACAGCTATGTTTTGGAGCTACCAGTTGATGAGATTAATGGGAGAACATGATTTGAAGTTGCCCCTTCCTATAAATCACCTTGTCCTCACCCTCCCAGGAGCTCCCTTCTCACAGATGCCCCAGAGACATCATAACAGTTAAAGAGAGCTAACCTCTAATACGATGAGTGATCACTATGTGCTGGACAAGTCACACACATCATCTGATTAAATCATCACAGCTATCCTATAAGGGAGCTGTGATTATTTCATCCAGGTGAGGCTTGAGAACCAGGAACATTAGAAGACATGCAAAGTTCTTGCCGCTCACTGGTAGTGGAACCCAGCCGGCGCTTCTCCAGTTACACTGTGTACTCCCTGCAGGCGCATATCCTGAAAGCCACTTAAAGAATGCTCTGTATGATAGCCATCCTCCTGGGACAAATCCACTCCCTGCTTCTCCTGGTGCCCATACCAATCCATTCTCCACAGAGCGGCCAGCCTGATCACCTTAAAATGCAAAGCTGATGCCATTATTGCCCTTCTTCAACCCTCCAATGGCGTTCCGTTGCTCTGAAAGTAAAACCAACCTCCTAAATCTAAATACCTTTATGATTTGACTTCCGCATATCAAACTCCCCTCCTCTCACTCTTCATTACAGACCAGGGCGCCACACCTTCTGAGGCTACGCCAGGTTCAACCCCCATCTCTCTAGGGCCTTTGCACTCAGTTTCCTCTTCCTGGAAATCTTTCTATCTTATCATGTAGTATGTATTTTCTATCTTATCCGCTTATGTATAATCTCTTCTAGGAAAATTCCCCTCAAAGCTTCATGTAAATCAACCCAGCCCCACATCCTGTATTCATTAGTACATGTCCAATTTATCTCATGTATAACATGGACCATGTAAGCAGCCATCTTCCTTATTCTTCTGATCGTTTGGCTTTATGTCTTGTGTCCTTCACCAAAATATAATCTTCATGAGGCCAGGCACTGGGCCTGGCTTCACAGTCATACCCCATCCACAGCTCAGCACCTGAAGCAAAGCAGACACTCAGGAAACATTTGCTCATGTCAATATAAAAAGAATTAATCTAAGTAGAGCGTTTACTTGGGCCAAGATCGAGGACTGCAACCCCAGAGCATAGAATCAAGAAGCCCTGAATATACACTACCATTAGCTTCAGTTACAAGTGGATTCTTAAAGGAAAAGAAGAGGCAGTTTCTGAGTTGATTACCAATAATTTACATTAAAATAACATAAGCTATTGATTAGCTTATGTTGTTCTTTGTATCACAAATTCTAGGGACCTGAATATAATGGGTGAGGCAGCTGGTTAGGAACAAAATGACTAAACAATTGCCCTGGGCATGGAGGGGGCTGACTGAGGTCCCATACTCTTGTCTTTTTAGACCTGCATACCTCACACAGCTCAGACGGCAGCCAGCTGTTTCTCTTTCCTCACTTAAGGAAAGAATGACCTCTTGCTCTCATGCGTCCATATATGCCCTTTGGGTTTAAATAGTTCCTGTGTGATGGGAAGCAAAGCAGGTTGCATTTTCACTTGAGGAGTTGATGACCAGCATCCAAGTGACATAGCACCCATCTCCAGAAGCTCAGGTCTGATGCCGGGTGTTCGGGGATCAGGGGCCAGGAGCTGAGAGTGCAGCAGGACTAGGCTGTAGTCAGCCCAGGTGCAGAGGGCGATGCGACAGAATGGCAGCAAAATCAGATGCACCGAGGAGCGAGGGAGAGCCAGCTTGTCACCTCGCCACACAGGGGAGGTACGTCAAGGCTGTCATTATAAACTGGTATTTGAGCAGGAACTCTGGGGCTCATTCATAACACTGACATTTCCAGGGGTCACACAGCAGGTCCCCCCTTCTGCTGAGAATCTTTCGTTTGTACAATTATCAACCACAGAACTCAGACAGAGCAGCCTCCATTATTCCACCTGTCCTTGAGTTATTATTATTTTATTGAAGCGTTTTCCTTCCTTGGGTTATATATATGTGTGATTTTAAAAATATAAATGACATTATTTATAGCAAGGCGTTCTCTCTCCTTTCCACTGACGATTTTCCTTTTCAATCAGATTCTCTTCATTCTTACACATCCCATTTGAGTCACTGCCACGTGAGTAATGGGGCCCGTAAATATTCAGCCACAGCCTCTTGATCCCTTTCTTAATCCCATTTTTCTCCTCACTTCACCTTCACTAGGATATTTCCCGTCCTTTTTTCCCAGTGGCTTTGTTACCACAACTATATCTTTTTTGCTTTGTCTTAGCTCCTATTTTTTAATGTTTAAATTATTCACTAATATAACCAAGTAAATGTCAGTTAACTATTTCAGTCATCTCTCTGTGTGTGTCTGCTTTTGTACCTAGAACTCTGGACAAGGCAGTAAGTAAGTCTCATGTAAGGACCAACAGTTCAGGCTCCAGATTCCCGATTTACTAAATTCTCAAAGACAAATTACTTAACCAAATATGGTTTCTTCAAATCCAAAAAGAGTTCAACAATCTTACCTCATAGGATTGTTGTAAGAATTAAACAAGAATATCCATGCTTTGGCCAGGCACAGTGGCTCATGCCTGGAACCCCAGCAGCTTGGGAGGCTGAGGCAGGAGGATTGCATGAGGCCAGGAGTTTGAAACCAGTTTAGGCAACATAGCAAGATCCTGTCCCTACAAAAAAAGAGAAAAAAAGAAAATCTACATGCTGTGGACTACATGTTTGTGTCTCCCCCAAATTTATATTGAAACCCTAACCCAACCCCCAGTGGGATAGTCTTAGGAGGGGGACTCTGGGAGGAGATTAAGTTTTGATGAGGTCAAGAGGGAGAAGCACCCTTGGCAGGATTTGTGAGTCATAAGAAAAGACAGAGGTTAGAGCAATGTGAGGACACAAAGGAAAGAAAAGCCTCTGCAAACCAGGAAATGAGTCCTTGCCAGACACAGAATCCACCAGCACTGTGACCTCAACTTTCCAGCATCCAGAACTGTGAGAAACAAATTTGGGAAGCAAATTTTCATCTTTTAAGCCCCTCAGCCTTTTTACTGAACCAGGCCCATTTGCCTGACACATGGCAAGCCAATCCCTGAGCCTTCGAGATTTGCAGCAGAGAAAGGCTTTATTCATGAGACATCCAAGCGAGGAGACAGGAGAGCAAGTCTCAAATCCACCTCCCGATGGGTCATTCGTAGGGTAGTTTTAGGATAGGACCAACGGGATGGGGAGTGGGTGATGAGAGGTCATGTGTTGATTGGCTGGGATGGAGGAAATTCCGGTGTCCATGGATCAGGCTATTTGAGGAGTTCCTTTTTTTTTTTAAGTTTTTAATTTTTTTATTTTTTGGTCCATGGTTAGAGTTTCAGCCTTCTGACATCAAATGTTCATCCATTGAACACTTGCAAAAACTTTTTTTTTTTTTTTTTTTGAGACGGAGTCTTGCTCTTGTCGCCCAGGCTGGAGTGCAATGGTGTGATCTCGACTACAACCTCCGCCTCCTGGGTTCAAGCGATTCTCCTGCCTCAGCCTCCCAAGTAGCTGGGATTACAGGCATGCGCCACCATGCTCAGCTAATTTTGTATTTTTAGTACAGACGGGGTTTCTCCATGTTGGTCAAGCTCGTCTCGAACTCCCAACCTCAGGTGATCCACCTGCCTTGGCCTCTCAAAGTGCTGGGATTACAGGCATGAGCCACTGTGCCTGGCTGTGAAAATGTAATTCAGGAATAGTTTGAGCTGAATTCGGAGCTGAGTCTTGAGTTACGGAAAAACAACTTAGCCAACGTCCTGTGATCCATACATCAGAGTGAAATGCTATCTATGGGATCATTGCGGAAACTGAGGTGAGGCAGTGCAACTGAGTAAGCAGGACAGCTAACAATGGGTAAACAAACAGGTAAAGTCAATAACTGCCTAGAGAAACTTCAGCTACTGGCTACCTCATCATTAATGGCTATCTGGCCACTGGTTTTAAGCCCATGGTATCTTGTTATAGCAACATGAACTAGGTGTCACGTAAAATGCTTCGCAATGTCTTGATACATGGGAACTCTATTGTCATTATTATTCGTTGCTATAGCAAAAGTGGAAGCATTTATGCCAGCAATAGCACCAGTAGAGAGTAAGCCATGACTTCTAATCCATAGGTCCAGAGTCCAGGCCAGTGTAGACCGGACAAATAATATGCCCTGGACATTTTTGTATTACTTTTGAAAATGTGCAGTTGCCATTATGTTTAATAGCATAAAATGATTTAAGTGCTATTGATATTATCAGATAATAGTAAACCTTAATAGGGGAGGTGTAGGGTCTTCATGTCTGTAAAAGCAGGTAAACATTGACCTGAATTACCATCAAGTACGAAGACCAGGCATAGAGCATGTGCTTCAGGCAGTTCCCTCCCAGGGCAACAGGCTATTAAGCATCCATTGGCTTCTTTTCTGATGCCCCTGCACTTACCTCACAGAGATTCTCTCCTAAGGTTTTCCTAGGTTTAACATTTTATTCCCATCTCAAAATCCATTACTTTGTTTTCCCCCATTCTTTCAGTTCTTATTTTATTCTCCAATGATTTGGTTTTCTCATTTTTTTAAGGCTAAAATATCTCCTACTGAAGCTACTCTTTCAATTAGGGAGAAAAGCACTCAAAGCCTCTTCAAGCTTCTGCCTCTGAAACTGCTAGCAGGGAAACTCCAGTGCAAAAAGATGAGAGTGGATGCAAACAGGGAGGAAAGAAAAAGAAACTAAAGAACAAAGAAGGAAAATAAGTGTTCATGAGGAACTAATTATTCTGGTATTTATAAAGAAGTTATTGTTTCGTTTCCTTTTTTTTCTGGAAGATCAAAATATGTGTATCTCATTAATCACAGACATTTGGATAATGCTGTCCTGCATGAGCTCCACACAATCCTGCCTGTGGAGCAGATAGCATGAGCTCGCTTTTACAGACGAGGCAACCGGGAGATTCAGAGCATTGGTGAGAAGCACACAAGGTGGCACAGCCAGTAACTTGGATCAAGGCCTTTGGTGTCAAATGCTGTGCTTTTTCCACCTGTTCTTGAGGGAAGGCTTGAGGAGAAAGAAGCACTTAGCACACATTTCTGCCTGCATATTCCAAACCAATGGAGAAACACACCGGGAAGCCACATGAAGGATGACATCAGCTTTGCCACTGGTAATGAATAGTATCTATTCCAGGCCCTTCTTTCATTGGCAGGCTGCTTGTCACCTTTTGCCTGAGCCCAGGAGCTCACATGCTCAGGAAGTCCCCCAGGCTGACCAGTCAGGCAGATCTCTCCTTCCGTCTGAAGAAGAGCCAGTGAGAGGGAGAAGAGGGCCAGTGTATGTTTCCAACTCACATTCTTTCACTGACATAGGAGGGCTGATCAACAGGTTCCTCCCAAACCATCCATGTTACTGTTTTGTGTGCTCTTTTGTTTTATTAAATCCTTTATCCAGCTAACCAGGTAGCAGGATTCTAGTCACCCGATTTGCCTGTCCCCTGACAGAGGAGACCAGAAGTGCCCGCTGAGCAGCCCAGGCCTTTGCTTTCTTCTCCTTTTACACAAAAGGTGGAAAACTCAGGGTGTTAATGTCAAAGGGAAGACGAGGAGCTGTAGCTCTAGACCTAGTGTAGGCTTAGAGAGCTGGAGTCATCAGCACAGTTGACTGTCTCTTCCTTCTATCAGCCACAAAAGTACTCACATTTCAAATGACAAAACACAAGTCTCAGGCTTCCAAGAGCAATCAGTTCAGCTATCCTGCCTGAGTTCTTAGGCAAGTCTGAGAGGAATTAGGTGTTTCCTTTCCAGGCCCCAGGGTTATGACCACTTCTGAGCCCTGCCTTCACTGAGTTATAAGATTTTTTTAATAAGAAATGTCTGGTAAATTAAATCAACAGTCTGTTGGTGAAGATGATAGCTCCCATGTGCAGAAATCCCTAAATTCTGAGCTTCACGAAACTGAACTAGATCTGTCTGAAGTCTTCCATTGTTTTTTTTTCTCTCCCAGTTGGGAACACTGGCACTTCCCAACTTTGCTTTACAGTTTCAACGTCAGCCCCGTTAGCATCACCACCAGCTTCCTCACTCTCATTTGCCACTGTTTCTTGAGTCAATTGGATCAGAAATATCAATCATTGAACAGACACCCTATGCGTCTGTCCCTGTTTTCAAAGTCTGCAGCTTTTGGTGTGGTGCGGTTGCTCTTTCTGCTGCTCTTCTGTGACCCAAACAGTGGTTTTTTGCAGATCTTCAGATTCAGGATGATGTCACCTTTCACATTTACCATAGCACTGGTGACTCACAAGAAAAGTCCTCTAAGCATATGCCTAGAAAAACTTGAGACCCACCTCTCAGAATGAGCTGTAAAATGCAAACACCACAACTGTAAAACTTATAAAAAAAAAAGTTCGGCAATAAAAAAAATATAGTCTTCTGATCCATGGCATCGTGGAAATTCTCAAACTCCTGCCTCCATCTCACCATAAAGCTTTTATCAATTATGTTATTCTTGTTCATGACTGCAGTAAAATGCAGTTTGGTTTTTACGCAATTCTGTAAGTGTACTGCTGGATGGGAAGGTCTCGGGCTTTGTGCTTTGTTCTGTGTCCATTACATAGATGATAGGTTTGGAAATGAAGATGCCAGGGTTTTAGTCATAATTGTCACAGAATATGACTAGGCTAATAGCACAATCTATTCGGGTACACCATTCAGGATTTAAGGGAGCATGTTCTGGGCCTTAATCATCTTCATCATCTGATTAAACCCAGTAGCAGCTTAAGGTTACCAGGCTTCCTTTGGGCCCAAATCTATATTTTAGAGTCAGAAATTTTCAGTATTTTCAAGAACGGTGAAGCCGTGATTGAATCACTAAAGGTGATTGTCTCAGATCCAGCCATGCCAAGCACCAGCTGTGTACATGCTGGAGCTCAGTGTTCTCCTCCTCAGAGGTCTTCCTTAGCTCCTTCTCTCTCCTGTGGAACACGCTCGGAGCTCTGTGACCAGGAGGGAGTACAGTATAGAGCCTGATCCCTGCATTTCTGAGACAGTCAGGTTGTTTCTCTTTGATTTAAAATGATATCAGAAGAAATTTAACAGTCTATTGGTAGTAGTGTGAAATAGTACATGCTTTATGAAGAAGTCTGGATGAAACATGACAAGCTGAATTGGCCCCATCATGAGAAGACGTCATCCATAATTCCCAGGATTTTTTCCCCTTCCTTTTTCTATCTTCTGATGCCATTTTCAAATCTATTTTTCATTATTCCTCCCAACCTAATCCCAAGTTTCACTGTTGTTTGTTTATGTTGCTTGTCTACTGCCATTTAACTTAAAAGTTACTGAATTTCGACTATATTTTGAGCTCATGCTAGTTGCTGATTATCAAGCTCCTGATTTGAGTAGACACAGTCTCTGCCCTCAGGGAGCTTGTAATCTGAAGAGACTGTGTATGCATGCATATTTTCTAGCCACAATAGACATGGGGATATAACACACGTTCATTGTTATAGAGTATAGGAGGCAGAATTCTAAGATAACCCTCTAGTCCATCCTCCTACCCCTGTATACACCCTGTATAATCTCCCCAACTTGAATGTGGGAGGCACCAGCAAGCGTCATGAGATATCACCCCTGTGACTAGATTCCTAATCAATTGCCTTTAATCAAAAAGGAGATTATCCTGGGTGGGCCTGACCTAATCAGGTCAACCCTGTTAAAGGGGAGGTATCAGAGAGACCTTCTTCTGCTGGCCTGGAAGCAGCCTATGGGAAAGGACCACATGTCTAGAACTGAAGGACAACCAGCAAGAAAACAGGACCTCAGCCTTGCAGGTGCAAGGAAATAGTTCTGCCAGCAGCCAGAGGGAGCTTGAAAGCGGATCCTTCCTTACTTCCAAGTCTCTGGATGAGGATGTGGCCAGCTCACACCTTGACTTTAGCCTTGTGAGATTCTGAGGAGACCACCCAGCCTGAACATAAGGACTCCTAATCCATGGAAACTGCGAGATAATAAACTTGTGTTGCTTTAAGATGTTAAATTGGTGATAATTTGTTTTGCAACAGTATAAAGTTCACACATGGAATTTAGACCAAATGCAAGAGGATGAGAAAGGAGGAAACAGGTCATTCTATCCGAGAAGTGGTGGAAATATCATAGAGAGAAAGGCATTATCTGAGGTGAGACTTAACTGATGAGTAGACATTTTTTAGACAGACAAAGAGAAGAGATATTTATGGCTGCGACATCATCCACAATATGTTTGTAGAACTGATGTACTGACATAACTAAAGGATAGGCATTTTAATCTGTCCCTGATGTTAGAACAAAATATCATAGACTGAGTATCTTATAAATAAGAGAAATTCATTTCTCATAGTTCTGGAAGCTGGGAAGTCCAAGGTCAAGGTGCCAGCAGGTCAGTGTCTGGTGAGGACCTGGTCTCTGCTTCCAAGGTGGTGCCTTGTTGCTGTGTCCTCCGGAGGGGCCAAGGCTGTGTCCTCACATGGTGTAAGGGATGGTGGGGCAAAAAAGGGCCAAGCAGCTTTCTGAAGGCTCTTTTGGGGCCCTCGTGAACTAATCACATTCCCAAAGCCCCACTGCTTAATACCATTATTTTGGTGATTATGTTTCAATACATACAGTTGAGAGCGACACATATGTTCAAACCATAGCACTAGGGTGCCTATACTTACACTTCTTTTTCCTTAAGACAACAGTTTTAAAATTTTATTTATGAACTTTTCCATGGGTAAAGGAGTGAAGTGAGCCTTTCTTAGTTTCCCATATCATTAATGGCCCCCATATATGTTGTTGTCCAGCATTTTCTGTAGCCCCTTTTCAGCATTAGTCTCATATTGATGCATTTTTAAATCAGAAATAAATTATGAATGCACACAGCAAACAGTTGAATGGATTTCTTTGCCGTATCTTATAACATTTTCTTTTCTTTCTGACTGCTTACATTCTGGTATAGCTAATATGTTGCTTCAAACTCATAACCTAGCCATCTAAAGTCACATACTGTCTCGTGAAATACAATGTCTTTATCCAGGAGTGGTTAGTAACCTGACTGTGTTCCAACTTCATTTTGCCCTGTGCTTTCATTTAGGGTGACTAAGCAGCTCATGATCTTCCATCGTTTTATTGCATGGTCTGGGTCCTTGTGCATCATTCTGTCAGCTACGACTGCTGGACTCACTGTACAATTCCCACAAGTGTGTTAAAGCCCAAATCCAATAGTGTTAAGGACCTCCAATTCCTGACATCTTCCGTCGTCTCATTTTTAAACAAAATAGTCAATAGCCTTGGTGTCATTGACTTTGCCTTCCTCTGTTGTTCCAAAATTGCTCTGAAACCTTCCACCAAGCTTACAGTACTTAATCATCAGCGAATTCTTCATAAATGTCAGTGGGAAACCCATCAGCTCTAAGAGATTTTCTTTATCTCCATAGCCTTTATTAGGCTTCTACCCACTCAGGCACTGATTTTTGCCCCTTACAACCTCAATTTCTTCTTCTTAGTAGCATCTCAGGCAGAACAGGGATGGGCTTCTCCATTTCTTCTTTGCTCCTCATGTCTGTCTTCCCCTAGGGGAAGCCCATTCTTATCATTCACAGTAATCCTTGACTTTTCACACAATTAACATACTTTCTTAGGAAGCTGGAAAAATCACTGTCAAAAGTCCCTTTGCCATAATTCTTTTTGGTAAAATAGTACACATTTTTGTATTGTTTTCTTTCTGGAATAGTCTTCTCCACTGTGTAACATTCCACCTAGGTCAATTGAGCATCTATTTGTCAGAGATTTATTGATGGCATGTGGAATACATGAGGAGTGTAAGATTTTTTGGCTCCAAATATAATTTTTCTCCTTGTTTTAGGCAATTGTGAGGTCACAAAAAATTGTAGAAAGAATTTATTCTACAACTTGCCATTAAGGGATGCCCTCAGAGCAGTTCTCTTTGTGGTTTCCAGGAATGCATTAAGCTTAAGGTGAAGATAATCTGCCTCAGCATTCAATATAAGAGTATCATTAACACTCTGAGTGCTGCTGTGGGCTCTTCCTAGATGCGTGTGCCTTTCAGAACAGACTGGGATTTCAGAACTGCTGAGAGAACCTCAGGCTGCTGGAGAAATTCTGTAATGTCTCATGAGAAACAGAGTGCACAAGCTCCTTTCCCCTTTCTCTTCCTCTCCGTTCCCTGCAGTGGTTTCCCTAGGTTCAGTAAATGCACATCTCTCTGGGAGTTTTGTTTCCATGGGAGTTGAAAATAAGCACTCCAAAAGTGAATGCTTGCCCAGTTTACAGTCAGTATGACCATTGCTTCTATTCAAATATCCCTAGATAATAATAATTCAGCACAGGGCTCCTCCAGGGGAATGTGGTGCTTCCAGCAAATCTGTAATTTACAAAACAGTCACCTGAGTTTTAAAAAGATAATTTGAAAATATTCAGAAAAACGATGCCTGTCTCCCACAAATGTTAGATTTGGAGCATTACAACTCATCTGTGCTTGGTGCCTTTATTTAGTTTACTTGGTTTAGTTTACTTATTAGTAAACTAGTTATTTAGTTGCTGGAAGTGGACTTCTCTGCCAGGCAAAGATGAGATGACATTTTGGGTGATTTTTAGACAGCAGAAATCAACATGACTAAACATTTGGTCATTTTAGTTGCTCTTATTTAATAAATCCCCAAAGAAAAAACATTAGTCCTTGCATTTCCCTCTTCCCTCAGTTGACACCACTTATAGGTAGTCATTTAGGGAACATCTCTTCTGGATACTAGTTTTGATAATTTCTTCCATCCAAAAAGAGTAGTCCTTAAGCAATTCTTGGTATATGGTATACCCTGTAGCTCTGTCTGACTTAGGAACAGCATGAAAAGAATTGTATATACTTGGTATATTTATTCTAGGAGCTTTTAATTCAAGATGTACAGTAATGTAAGAAACTCAGTCAACATGATGTCTATGGCTAAATGAAGGCTTCTGTGCCAAAACACAATGGTAATGTGAGATTAATGTGGAGCCGGTGCAAGTTGGGAGAGTAGCTATGCATAATAAGTGACTATTTGGGATAGTGCATTTATTAGGGCAGACTAAGTGCTTTGACAAAGATAACCCACACTGCTCATTGTGTTTCCAGCATCCACGGGCCAGGAAACTCACCAGAAGTTCTTCCCTGGAACAACTGTGGGGCCTGCTTTATTTCTCTGCATATAGCTCTGGCCCCTGTGTCTCTCTCTGTCAAGGTGATGCTGAGAACTTTGAGGCTATCTGGAATAATAATCCTGAGTGGAAGCTCCACTCTTAATTAGGTTCAAACTACAAAGCTCTGCCACTTTGCTTAATTGAGAAATTTTAGTAGACATTTGTGGCTCAAAGTCTTTTAAAGTCTTATTTCACATTGTCCTCCAGAAGCTGTTTCCAACCTTTGCGACTCCAAATTTCTGATACTTTAATTCTGTTTCTTTTTGTGTGCAAACCAGCTAATTCTATCTTGAACTCATCTTTCTTGCAATACCTTGCCAAACACAGTGAGGGAAGACAACATATGCTAGCATTCTGGCTCTTTCCTGCTACTTCTCTGAGAAGCACGGGCTCAGTAGGCACTTGGTCTGCCTTCCACGTTAACAAGGGTGACAGTTTTACCAAATGTTTCACTACAGCAGAGCAGCAATTTCCAGCTTGCTAGGCCTGTTTCCTCAGTGTCTACCACAAAACTGCTAAGCTGGTGTCAGATATTTTAGACAATTTTTTTTTTTTGGCAGCATCTACTTCAAGGCTTTGACTTCTGTATTGGTTAGGGTAACGTTAGCTGCTGCAACAAACAAATCCCAACATTGAATGGCACAACAAAACAAATGTTTATTTTTCCCTATAAATAAATTCCAGTGCAAGTGTTCCTGGAGCAAGAAAAGATAGATTTCCTCCACATGGTGTCACAGGGATCCAGGTTCCTTCTGTCCTGTGACTCCACTATGCACTAGAGCCTTTGAATCCTCAGCATCCAGCCAGCCAAAGAAGGAAGAGTAGGAGGCTTTTGTGTACCAGCCTTGAAGGTGGTACATATTACTTCTGCTCGATCCCATTTTGCTAGAACTTAGTAAAGGCTATACCAATGTATAAGAGACAGGTGAAGTTGTCTCTGGGCAGCTGCTTCTCATCAACAACAGTGCATATACTACAAAAGGGTGAATCATGAATTTTGGGTGGCAGAAAGTTGCTTCTGCCATACATACAAAAGGTGTTGGAAGAAATTATTGATTTCTATTATTGAAGGAAGTACTCAGTGTATTTATATACATTGCATATAACATCTCCACCAATGCCCACTACTGTCTCGGTAGAGTGCCCTCTCTTTGCAAGCCTGAGCTAGACACCTTGGTTTGGGAAGGGTTAATGTTAAGGAGAAATACTAGGCTCAATAAAGAAAGCACATACATTCACACGCATGCAGATACCCATACACATACATCTTAAATGAAGATCTTTATTGTGGACAATATGATTCCAATTATATTCATTTTTATTATATAAGGGATATTTTTTAAGTTGTGAGATATATAAACCACGTGTTTCTCTCCCAATTTTTATGAGTACATCCCCCCCACCCCCCACCCCATGCAATTCTAGTGTGAGTCTACCCGGAAACATGCAGTGCCAGGCTCCTCTCTAATGCTACCATTCTTAGCATGAGTTTGATAACTGCTCTCCATGGCATGCTTTCTAATTCTGTGTTCTTGCTTCAGAAAAATGGCATAACAAAGCCCCAAACCCCAAAATTTTACCCTCATTTTTTCAAAAATGACTTCCAAAAGTATTGTTAGTAATACAGCAAGTTCCCTCTAGTTTCCTTGCAAATTGACATACTAAAATATTACAGTTGCTACGAAGTTTCTGGTGGCTTTAAAAACTTTTACATTACATTAGTGTAATGACAGGGTTTATCTACAGCTTATGACTGTGAATGCCTCAGCATACATTTCCATAAATAGAAACACTGTAGATTTTACATTAATCATAAAGGGAATTGATAATTGCCTATGGGAGTTTTTAGCTATGAGCAAAAATGTTTGACCCAATTATGCTTGAATGGTGACGGACAAATATATTGAATTATGATGCATAGATCATTGGTGGATTTCAGGGAAGGAAAGTAACTATCCCAAGGGAATAAGCCAGAAGTGAGCAAGTGTTTACAACTCAAAAACTGATAATACTGTCATTACATCAACTGTCACAGCTCAGAAGTTTAACCCCACTCAATACATAGGATGAAAAGGTAAACCTGGGCTGTTCAATAATGTTAAGCACCTGTCATTCAAATCCCAATATCCAGATGGGTGTGCTGAGAAGAAACATGCAATCTCTACATGTAGCTGAAACCTGTGGTGATAGTTGGTAACTGGTTTTCCAAAAGGTTAAACTGAAGCTAGTGCCACAGGCTTCCACATTTGAATGATTTGCTAAAAGATAAGCTTCCAGTCTTAATTCAAAAGCCATCAACTATATTCTTTGAGTGTTGTTTAAGATTCTATTTGGTGTTGATAAAGTTGAATGAGAAACTTAACAGTGATTTATCAGATTTAATTTCAAAGTAAAGTCCCTTTTCACATACTTAACCATTCAAAGCCTGAGGATTTTTTGTTTGCTATTATGAATTGAATGGAAGTCAATTACAAGAGAGAATAAAGATCAATCACTTTAGTTGTCATCAGGAATTCTGCTTCTACCACAAATTACAAGTTCCTCAGATTCTATTTTCATTTATAAAATGAAGAATTTAAACATAAAAACTAGCTCTAGCATATAGTGATGGTAAAAGTCATATGGAGTACAGGAACTTTAGTCTCATTCTATCTTCCTCTTCAATATTGACTGTCTTTCCCATTTTCTCAAAACTTCTGATGACTAGCTCAATTTTCCAGTTAACTATTGTAGTAGGGAGAACTCAAAGATGGCATCCAAGATCTTCACCCTCGAATGTACACACCAGTGTACTACTTGATCTTTGAGTGAAGGCCGAAACTCTGAATAGGATGGGATAGTCTATCATAGCTCCCTGGGCTAGGTTATGCCACATGGCAAATGCCGGTGGGATAGTCACCCCTGTGATTACATCACATTATATAAGTTTTCATCATAGTAAACTGGGGAGCAATAGGAAGTCAGTGAGGCAAAATCCTTCTGTCCTGGAAGGAAGCAAACGGCACCATTGTGGACTGCCGATGGAGGCTACGTGGCCAACAACCACATCACAGTAAGCATCTAGGAACTGGGAGTGGCCCCAGATGACAGCTCATAAGATCACAAGGACCTCAGTTCCAACACCACAGAAAATGAATTCTGCCCACACAAATGAGCCTGGAAGAGGATTCGAAACCTCAGGTGAGAATCCCAGCCCTGGCTGACACCTTGATTTCAGCTTGGGCAGATTCAGAGCAGAGAACTCAGGAAATTATGACCCATAACAACTATGAGATAATAAATGTGTGCTGTTTTAAACTGCCTAGTCGGTGATAATTCATTATGCAGCTGTAGAAAACTAATACAACTATATACAACATTTCCAATCAATATTCAACTCATTCTTGTATTTCATTGTATCTTTATTCCTTCTTGCAAAAAATATTTTTTAAGCACCAGCAATATGATAGATGGTGTCCTTGCCACCAATGATATAACATAGTCTCTGCCGTTTATTTTTTGTAGACTAGTAAGGAAAATAATTATATAAACAAAATAGATTAAGAAAGTATCACATGTGCTCTAAGAGTAGCTTCTACCTGAGATAGCCAGGGCACAAGGAGGAAGTCAGTCAGTCTACCAGTGGAGCAGGGGAGACACAAGAAAAGATTCTACTATAAGCTGCAACTCAGGGCAAGTGTTGAAAGACAAGCAGATGTTCTTTAGGTGGAGAGGGAATAGAAGAGCAATCTGAAAAGAAAAGCTATAGGAGTAATCACACAGAGATGTTTTTCTAGGAACTGTAAGTGGGTAAGAATGGTGAAAAGGATGGGAGTGCAGTCTAGAGGTGAATGGGATTAGGAAGACATACCTTAGAGAAGCACTACTCCAAGTGTCGTCCAAGGGGGAACAGCACGGGTGTCACCAGGGAAAGTGTTGGATGTACAGAATATCAGTCCCACCCACTCCCCTATATCAGAATCTCTGCCTTCACCACATCCCTGGGGCATTCACAGGCACTTTCATAGGTTTCAGTGTCTTGAGGCTAGTGAACCTGGATGCTGTCTTTCAGAGAAAGGGAAGATAATGAAATGGTTTAAGTTGGATAACAACATAGCCAAATCCATCTTTTAGAAATAGCAGGAATAAGGAGGGGAGGTGAATTTGTGAGGCACGGAACAGGAAGCAGAGAAACCAGTTAGATCCTGATTCTAACGTCCAGACAAAAGAGCCACGCAGGGACAGCAGGTGCAGACAGGAGTGCATAAGGAAGTCAGATCTTCATGAGGCAGATCATCCAGGGTGCGAATGATAGACGAGACGACCTCACTGAGGGACAATGGCTTATTTAAGAAGCATCTTAGCTGTCTGCTTGAGACTATGGGTCATTCTCAAATGTAGGAGTTTTATTTTGGACATGTGGAGTTTGAGATGCCTGTAGGACTGAGGTAAGATATTTAGGAAGAAGTAGGTGTATGGGTCTGAGATCACTAGGAGAATCTGGTTCATTAATTCAAATACCAAGGACTTTCAGGGTTTATCAGAAGACATGAGAGTGAATGAGTGCTTCCAAGCTATTAATTTCTATTCAATGTTGTTTTCTAATATGCTTGACACTTCTATACTCAAGATTTCCATGGCACTTGATTTTCCCTCTTCCACCTTATTAAAAGACTATTTATGAAAATGCAAAAATATGTCCAATGCTAAAAAGTTTGAAGTGGACTAAGTACACGAAGCAGCCTTTAGAATCTAATGTGAGAGGGTCCTTATGGTTCCCAGGTGGAAGGCGAGGCTGTGATGGAGGAAAATCCACCCACCCATTAAATTTCACATACCTTCTCCTTGATGGTTAAATACAAAGAAAGAACTAATAACCATAAGGAACTTGTGAAAAGATTTGCTGGAATCTGTGTCGTACTTACAAGATGAATAGCATTACACCTAAAATGTAAGGGAGGAAACACAATTTTTTAAAAATTATACTACAGAAACCAGAAGACAACTTTAGAAAGTATCTTGTACATAATTTTCATAAAGGCAAAAAAATCACTAACTATGAAAAAGAGATAAAATAGAAAATGATGTAACTGCAGACTGATTTAAAAAGAGAGCTCTATTATATCAAGAAATATTTCAGGAAACCATAAACGCAAGAAAGGAGTATAAGACAGAAATAGCACTCTAAAATTTAATCAGCGATGCAGAGAACACATTTGAGAATTTTTTTCAAAATTAAAAGATAAAGAACAAAGAAGTAAAAAAAATTAATGTAGAAAGCATAAAAGTTTTGACCTCAGGAGAATTTAAGTCCATAAAAACAAATCATACTGAATAGGAGTAATATTCAAATAATAAATAATTGTTTCCTCAGTTGAATAAACATTTTAATTTACAGATAGAAAACATTCAGGAAACACCAGGTGAAATAAATGAAAAAAAAAGAACATGATAATATATGAACTCAACTTAAATATGCTATATATTAATTTATTATTGTTAAATGTGTGCCACCATAGCAAATACTAAGTAATATACTGTTGAATTAATTAATGAAACATAGCATAAAATAAACATCAAAAGGCCAATAGTGAGGTTTCCAGAATTTTGCTTCTGGCAATGAGAGATTAGTACCAAATTCCCTTCAGCTGTAAGCAACTAGAAAATGGCACAAAATATATGAATCATTGCTTTTCAGATATTGGATGACAGTCAATGAAGACAGTGATCCTTGAGGAAATGAAACAGATGAAGTGAAGCCCATGCACCACTCTGCACTCTGCCTAGACGCACTCTCTGGAAGCTCATTATCTTGCTGAGTTAAATAGAAATCAGCCTTCAGTGAGGCTGAGGAGACTGCAGAAGGAGGTATAAAGGACTACAAAAATTGACACAGATGTCTTCTAGACTTTATTGATTAACACAAAGAGGCATTAGCACAGGGTGAACCTGCACACAGCATGATGGATGACTCCTGGAATTCATTAATGGTTTATTTGAGTTCTGACCAGCTAGAGTGGAGAGATTTTATTGAGCAAGTGGGATATTCAGTGAAGACAATAGAAGGATTATAATACAGGAAAACGTTTATTATTTGAAAAGATCAGGAAGATTAATAAATCCCAAAAGACTGCTTAATAAAATACAGAAGAGGTGACAATTAGTGAAACAGAGATGAAAGAAAAGCTATCACTATCACTTCTACAGACATTAAAAGGATAATAAGGTTGTATAATAAAAACTGTAGGTCAATAAATGTCAAATTAGATGTAATGAAAAAATTCCCCACAAACCAAAAATTACCAAAATAGTCACAAGAATAAATAGAATACATATATAATGTTTCCACAAAAAAAAAAACAACTCTAGGTCTGCATGGCTTCACTGGTTAATTATATAAAATATTTAAGGAGGAAATAATAACAAATCTATAGAAATAATTTCAGGTAATAGAGAAAAAAGAAACACTTCTTAGTTAATTTTATGAGGCCATTATTACACTTATATCAAAATCAAAGAAATTACAAGGAAAAAAGCTCTATTAATCAAAATTATGCATAAACATGGACACAACAGTCCTTGACAATGTATTAGACAATTAAATCCAGAAATATATAAATATGATAGTTTATGACAAGTATATTTTATCCTAGGAATTCAAGGTTGGTTTAACATTTAAAAAGCAATTGATATAACTGTATATTAATAAAATGAAGGGGACAAAAATTAATAGAAGTGGTAAAGCATTTGATAAATTCAACATTCCTTTATGATACAAACTCTCAGCAAACTAAGTAAAGAAAGTAACTTTCTCAACCTGATAATTGTAATCTACAGAAAACCTATAGCTATTATCCTACTTCGTAGGGGACGGAATGAATACTTTCCCTCTAAGAATAAGAACGAGAAAAGAATATCTGCTCTCAGCACTGCTATCTGTTATTAAGCTGGAGGTCCTAGCTATTGCAATAAGAATATTGCAATATTCTTATAAGAATAAATTAAGAATAATTTTCAATAGGAAAATGAATAATATGTATACAGATTGGAAAGAAAAGTGTTAAATTCTCTGAATTTATGAGTGGCATGATTGTGTACATAGAAAATTCAAAGAAATCTACAGAAACACAAATATTAATAGGTGAATTTAACAAGGGTTTATGATTACAATGCCAATATATAGAAATCAAGTTTATTTCTGTATATTGGCAACCAATTGGAAAATTTAATTAAAAATCCTATTTACAGGGTCATCCAAAAGCATAAAATATTTAGAAATGAATTTTTAAAGATATGTATAAGACTGTTCACTTGAAACTAAAAAACATTGCTGAGGAAATATAAAGGAAATCTCAATAAAAAAGAAGAGACAGTGCGCCATATCCATGGGTTGGAAGATGATAGTCTTAAGGTGTCAGTGCTTCCCAAATTATACATATGCTCAACAAAATTCTAATCAAAATCTCAGCATATTTTTGGGGAGAAATTGACAGTCTAACTCAAAATAGCCATACACATATGTTCCACTGATTTTCAGCAAAGAGGCCATGATGATTAAGTGGGGAAAAAGATTTTCTTTTCAATGTATGGTACTCAAAAAACTGAATATTTATATGGAAGAGAATAAACATCCATTCTTACCTCATGTCATACACAAAAACTCAACTCAAAATGAACCACAGTTCATATAAGAGCAATAATTATACAACTTCTAGAAAAAAAATAGGAGAAAATATGTGTTGGCCTTGAGTAGGTAAATATTTCTTAGACTGAAGACAAAAAGGACATACTGAAGAAGAAAACTTAAGCAGTTAAACCTCATCCAAACTGAAATCTTTTACTCTGTGGATGTGTAAAGAAAATGACAAGATAAGACACAAAATGGAAGACAATATTATCAATGCATTTATTTGGCAAATGACTTGTAACCGTAATCTATAAAACAGTCATAACAACTCAATCCTGAGAAGACACATTATCCATTTTTTTAAAATAAGTAAAATGTTTAAACAAATACTTCACCAAAGGCCAATGAGAAAGATCAATAATCACAAGAAAAGAGGCTCAACATCAAGCAAGTCATAAAGAAAATGCAAATTGAAACCACAATGAACGCCTCTTCCTACATTCTAGAATAAAGAAAAAAGACTGAAAAAGAAAGTGTTAAGGAGGATGTGGGAACAAGTAAAATTCTCACATATTGCTGGTAGGAATGTCAAAATTGTACAACCATTTTGAAAAATAATTTGGTGGTTTCTTCTAAAAATTAATCATACACTAACATATGACCTAGTAATCTCTATGTATTTATATAAGAAAATGTTCATAGCAGTTTCATTTATGATAGCCAAAACTAATACTAATTCAAATGCTCATCAGAAAGTGAATAGATTAAAATTTATATTAGATTCATATAGTGAAATTCTATTGAGTAATGAGTAATGAAAAGAAACTTTGATACACAAAGCAGAAGGAATAAATTTAAAAAACATTATGCTGAGCCAAAAAAACTAGATCTGAAAAAGAACATATATGATTCCAATCATGTAAAGTTCTAGAACAGGTGAAACCAAACTGTAGCAAGAGAAAGCAAAGCCACATTTCCTGGGGTCCAGGCTTGGGGGTTAGGGGTTGCTGAAATATACTGGAGAGGGACATGTGTTGAGAATGTTCAACAGTGGTGATTACAGTGGTGGTGACACACACAGACACATATACACACATATGTGTAATTGTACACTTTCAAACTGCACACTTTAAGTGGTCGCATTTTATCATGTGCAAAATACACCTTAATAAAGTTGGTTAGAGAGTTCACAATCGTTCTAAATTTATCTTTTTAGCTTTTTCCATATTTTATAAATTCTTTCTCCAAATACCTGTATTAATATTTTCATCAGTGATAACCTAATAAAAATATTTTTATATATTTTTATTGCTCATGTCAAAGACCCCATGTAAGCACTCTTTGCAAGCAACTTAATCAACTCTACCTGATATAATAGTAATGTATAAAAACTACAGTCTTTAAAATCTTCCTTACTGTGTGTGTGTGTGTGTGTGCCTTTGTGGGTACACATATTTGTAGGTTTTCTCTTACTGATGACATACTGGACTCATCATTTTAAAAAGAAAAGAAAAGAAAACCTGCAAGACACAACTAGCCTTTGCATGTATAATTTTCCCCATCAGTCTTGCTGAAGCTGACCCGTACAGCTTCTGGCCTTGTAACATATCTGGGTGTGGGCAGTGGCAGGTGGGAGCCTGGCAAGCCAACCACAGGCAGTGAAAACACCTGAAAGCACCTGAGCCATGGTGAGGCCAACGTCGGATCAGAAGCAGAAATGAAGACGATATGAATTTTAACGAGTTAAACATAGTGCAAAATGAGACAGAGATAAAAATAGATCAGATAGAGTCTCAGAAGTGAGATTCAATTCTTCTAAATGTCCGAGAAAGCTAATTCTACAACTGGACCCTTGGCAGCTAAGGCTAACAAAGAAATTATGTAGTATTACTTAATTATCCTTTTCCACTGAAAGAAAGAGCATGCTGGTTTTGTGAAAGAAAATATGTTCCTGGAGCAGAACTCAAGACAGAATTTACTATGAGGATAACGAACCTTTGGTAACGAGGTAAATGGTCTCTTCAAGAGAATTTTGAACAAGGCAGAAATCTTGCTCAAAGACACTGTTCTTGTACCCAAGCCTGCAGAGGTGACACTAAGATAGAGACCTGATGAAGATGGTTAATTTGGGACACAAGGTTATGATATTTTTTTTATCTGATAACCTAACAATACAATGCAAGTAGGACTAGGAAGGGACAGAATGTGTTTTATAAAGACTGATATGCCTATTAAACAGTCTTTGTCAAATATCAGAAATATTAGGATCGCCTTTGGCGAGTGCCGGGGCTCAGGCGGTTTATGATTGAATTCTCTAACAGGTACCTGTAGTGCAGGCATTCTATGTTGCTGTGATGGCCATATGCTTTAGATACCAGATGGAAAGGAAGGTGTCATTCTGCTGGAAAGTTGAGGAGACAGACAGAAGGCTATCTCACTTCAGAGCAGGTGGAGACGGCAGGGTTTCTTTCAGGGAGAGCCAGCATTTTCTTAGGGGAAGAGCTTTCTATCTTCTAAAGTACTTAAGCATGTGTTTGGTTAAGACCTCAAAGTTCTAAACAACCTCGGAAAAAAATGGCATTAGCTTGAAAATTTTTAAGACAGGTCTTCGAGCTGACCACCTTATCCATCAAAGGAACTTCAGCGTTCACTCTGTGGAATATCTATCTTTAGACAGACTACACTTTGATGTGTTTTGCCAAGACGACTAAGCTACAAGAGGAGCTAAAAACGTCACCTGTGCATTGGGGTTATATCTGTTTTACCATGTTTACGCTCATGAATGCCTTACAAATTCTGTGTTTGCAGTTTGGGTAAGAGTAATGCAGAGATGCTCAAGTTCAGATTCTTCTTGAGAACAATTACTAAAGTCAACAGAGGCTGGAGGAAAGCAATTGCTTAATTCAGCTTTATTTAATGACCCAGATGATTACTGAGCACCCTCCAAGATAAAGAAAGAGTAAAATACAGATGCTGTAGGGAATTTTTTTTAAAATAGTGAAACTCAGTGCCAGAGAGTTTGACATATACAGCCATGATTGTATGATTGATCTTTTAGATTTATCATGCTATTTAAATATGAAAATAGAACTAGAAAACATGTTAAAGTCAAGCTCCAATTGATAGCATTTAAATTAGAGGTTGTACCTGCAGGAGGCTATTCCCATCGTCAACACTGGTTAGCAGAAGGGTTTAGAAGCATGTCTGAAGAGGCATTCTTAGACTAGGCTCTGTTGGCTACAGGCTATTCCTGTCCATTGAGCTAAACACTAGTTTAATGAGCACTGAAAACAGGCTTAACTTTAATTATCATGTGTTTTCTTTCATGTGAGGAAATTTTATAAGTGGAATTATATAAACTCTGGCTTCCTATAAACATCCATGCGTATGCTATTTTGTGAGCATTAGTATTACTAAATCTTCACTTGCTATTGTGTTTGATAACTAAGACCAAATCTTTGAATATTAATGACAAAAACTAAACTCATTAAGGCAAACAGATTACTTTTTAAAGTTCCCAAGTTAAAATAGTTCTCAACCCATTCTAACTTCCAGTAACCTTTTGATTCTGTTACAGTTTTACTTAGAGTCCCTCTACCCTTGGGATAAAACAACAGTTTATTATGATATAATATTTTATAGTTAATTGTTCAATTCTATTACTAATATTTAAATGATATATTTGTGTCTATACACAAAAATGAAAATACTTCACAGTATTTTTATTAGATTTTAATATTAACATAATACAAGATTATTATTATTATTATTATTATTATTATTATTATTATTTTTGAGACAGAGTCTCTCTCTGGTGCCAGGCTGGAGTGCAGTGGCATGAGCTCGGCTCTCTGCAGCCTCCTCCTCCTCCTCCTGGGTTCAAGCGATTCTCCTGCCTCAGCCTTTGGAGTAGCTAGAGCTACAGGCACGCAGCACCATGCCCAGCTAATTTTTGTATTTTTAGTACAGACGGGGTTTCACCATGTTGGCCAGGATGGTCTGGCTCTCTTGACCTCATGATCCACCCACCTTGGCCTCCCAAAGTGCTGGGATTGGGTGTGAGCCACGGCGCTCGGCCAATACTGGATTTTTAAACCAAATTTGGAACTTTTATTGTTTTCTGTGCCATGGGATAGTTTAAATATTATAGGAATTTAAAGGTTAGTTGAACCTCAGCTGTGAACCCTTCTGGTCCTCATGCCTACTAAAAATGACAGGTGCTTAAGTCGATCTGTTCAGCATTTCTACCTTCTAGATGAATTTTGGTAGTTAGCATTTTGCTAGGATAGCATCCATTTTGTCTATGTTGTTATTGAGTTTCACATAGTATTCCTATAAAACACTTCAATCTGTCTGGACTCAGTGTTTTGTTGTGATTGTTTCTTTTCTCTTTTCTTAGTCCTAATTGTGTCTATAATTGTTTTCTCTGTTTTCTTCTTCATCAGACTCACAAAGGACTTTTCAATGAACTGGCATTTGAATTTTCTCCCCTACTCTTTTTAATTTGTTCCTTTGTTTGTTTTTAATTCTTGATCATATCCATGTTAAGTCCGTCATTTTAGGTCTGTTTAATTATTTTGTTGTTCTTTCTGTAATTTCTTAAGATGAGTTACTATATTCTTCAATTCATCTATCTTCTTACTGTTACTTTTTTATGAACTATGCCAACTTAAAAAATTTATTACTCTTTCCCATTATAATTATTTTTGTCAGATCCTTCCTGCCTTATGGATCATTTCATTTTATATAATTACCTATATATTATATAGTATATGGAGATTTATACCTAATACATCTTAATCTTTATCCATTTGATGGCTCTCTTTTGTATTTTTATTTGTAATTTTAAAAATTTATTTTAATTTTTTGACTGAGTCATTGGTAGATATTCTTTTGTATTTTTAGACGTTCCATTCTACGTTATTAATAGTTATAGTCTTCTGTGCTGACACAATCAGACGTGTTTTCTCTCTATTGTTTGAAAACAATATAAAATATAACTTCCTCACCAAGACTGACTTTCACCCGTCAAAATGCCCAATTTCCTTTCCTATCCTCCCTCATTAGATGTGATATTTGGGAAATGTTTCTTCCTCCTCCCCACTTACCTCACAGCAAATCTTTGGTATTTTTTAGGGTGCTTCTACCACTTTATTTTCTTCCAACTTAAAGTTCTAGTTACAATGCAGTGTTCTAGGCAGCATTTAGACTTTTTTGGGGTCCATGCTCTCCTTTTCAAGGGTGGGTTTGAACACATTCTCGGGCAATCTCTCCGTAGCCACCTGGGGAGGAAGATAGGCTCTTACTTCTCACCCTCGTTTCTTCTTCCTCACCCCTCCCTCCCTGCGGTCTCTGTTCTGGCTCATTGCCCGTTTGCTGAGCTGTTCTTGAGTGTTTCCTTCCAGGGGGCCGGGGTCTCTGCGTGGAGCACTCTCTGAATTAGTGCCGGCTCTCGAAATCTTTCTTCTGCTCTGACAAGTGAATGACATCTTGACCGAATACAGGAGTCTAGTATTGCAGTCCTTTTCTCTCAGTCATCGCTGGATGTTATGTTTCTTCTAGTTTCCTGTGTTGCCGATGATTCTATTTCTTTTTCCTTTGTAAGTGACAGGTTCCCTCTACACAAGAGTTCCTAAAGTTATATAGTTATATAGAAATCGGAAATTTCATTGCAGTTAAGAGTATTTTAAAAAGACACATGCCCAGTGAAATACAGCTGCTGAAGATGACAAAGTGAATTTAAAAATAATAATAATAATAAAGAAGAAGATTTAAGGGGAGCTCAGAAGTATTGCTGCAGTTAAAAGAAAAAAAAAAAAAGAAGAAGAAGAAAGCATGGGCCGGGCGCGGCGGCTCTCGCCTGTAATCCCAGCACTTTGGGAGGCGGAGGCGGGCGGATCACGAGGTCAGGAGATCAAGACCATCCTGGCTAACACGGTGAAACCCCGTCTCTACTAAAAATACAAAAAAATTAGCCGGGCGTGGTGGCGGGCGCCTGTAGTCCCAGCTACGCGGGAGGCTGAGGCAGGAGAATGGCGTGAACCCAGGAGGCCGAGCTTGCAGTGAGCCGAGATCGCGCCACTGCACTCCAGCCTGAGCGACACAGCAAGACTCCGTCTCAAAAAAAAAAAAAAAAAAAGCATGCTTCTCAATGAAGAAAACAACACATTTTGAAGTTAAATGAAAACAGAAAGTGTCACTGTTGAGACTCAAATTAGTGGCCTACAATAAAAAGTGTAAATTATATTTCAAAGTACAGATTAAAAGGATAAGAAGATGACAATTATGAATATGGACATAGAAGTTTAATATGCAAATAAAAATTATTTCATATGGAGAAAAAGATTGATAAGATCAAGGTAAAATCCGAGCAAATCATAGAAAATTATTTGGGCAAGCTGAAGAGAGACCTGAGCCTGAGTGGGTTTGCTCTATTCCAGGATAGACTGATGAGAAAAACACATGCCATTTTGCACGTGTTTTATTGCACCATCATATTGCAATGACATTTCTGAATCTTGATAATCTATTATTTTTCTTCAATACATTGGGATTCAGGTAATGTTGTGAAATTACTACATAGGTGAGGGGAGATAAAGTGGTCTCTTACTCTGCGTGGTATAAAAATAGTAAAGTCTCCCCTACTGACACACATTTCCTTTTACCCTCATGGCCTCAGAGGCAAGAAGGATGCATCCCATGTATTCAGCCCCTTCTAGGCTTCCTGGTCATTTGAGAGAGTCAGGCCATTCAAAGTAGGCAAATGCTGCAATGTCAATCTTCACCTGGGGTCCTCACAGACTGTTGTGGTATAGGCTTGCCTTAAGATTCCCCACTTTCTGGTCCTGGACAAAAATACCCTGTGGCTAATATCTAGTCCTCTTACAGCTCACAAGACTGTAAGTCCTGTGGGAATTCTCTCCATAGCAATTTCAGCAGTTACTAGCATCAGAATTGCCCTTTGGTCCCAGATGTGTGAGTCAAGAGGCACAGATTAAAGTTGCAAATAAGGAGAAAAGAGAAACATTCAGATCTGCAGTGCGAAGTTTGTTTTAATCATTCGGAAATATCTTTGGAGCAATCTCTATCACACTCAGAATACAAATAGCAGCAATAACTACTACTAATTAATATTGATGCTTTAAGGTTTACAAAACACATTTGATCTTTGAAGTCACCCTGTGTTATGGGTGATATTGTGAGAAAACAAGTTCAAAGTGGTTTAGTGCGGTGCCTATGTGTACAAGTTGGCAAAAAAAAAACAACAAAACTGAGGCTTTGTCTCTCCAAGTCCAATGATTTTTGCATAATCATTTTAACAAGCAAGAGGAGGTCAAAGCTAGTTTCAGCCTACTGACTTTAATCTAAGTGTATAATAAAGTAGTAAGTTGTACGATAAAGCAAACAACTACCAACGTCAAGATGAATAAGGTACTTGCAGATATTCTGGCAAAGGAGGAGTTATTTTCTTTAATCCAATACAGTGTTATCTTTCTAAAGCCAAGGACAGTATCATTTTTGCTTGCTTGTTTTTGTCTGTGTTTATCCTTTTATTAAATGTAATGAGTGAGTGTAAGTAATACATACATCAATATGTGCATACAGAGAAATCCACATATCACGGATGTACAACTTATAAATTTTCCTAACTGAATACAGTTATGTAACTACCACCCAGGTCAAGCAACATAACATCACTCACATCTGAGAAGGCCCCTCAGGCTCCTTCACAATCTTTGCCTCCCCTGACAAAGACAGCTATGACCCTGACTTCCAACAGTTTAGAAGACTTTTGCAAGGACAATCTTACTTGCCATTCTACACACATCATGTAACACAGAATATCTGCTGTGTTTGATAAATATCTGTCGGATGTGTGAATGAATGAATGCATCAGTGAATAACTGAGTGAGTCAGTGATTAAATGTAGAGACCCTTAGAAGACAAAGTGTTACCAAATATGGCTTTGGAGGGAGAGTTTGAAGTGAGGTTCTGAGCTTAGCTGGTTGTTTAATTTGAGGCAAGTTGTTTAACCTCATTGAGACTCAGGTTACTTATCTATAAATAGAAACAGCAGTGTCTATCCCATAGGACTGTTTGTCATAAGCCTAAGGTTAATGTATATAGAACCAGTGCCTGGCACCTGTAGGCTATTACTGATACATAATAATTGTTATTACAAGAGAGGGATCCAGCTGTCTGCATTTGGGGCATGAATAACCTCCTAACCCTGATCTTTTCTGTTTTAAATAACTTTCAAATCCTTTCAGAAATGATACAATTTTAATACAGTGGAAAATGTGTAACCATACCCAGCATATCCTAGCAAAAATAAAAACAGTCATGTACCTCATAAATATATACCTACTATCTACCCATAAAAAATAAAAATTAAAAAAACATACACAAATAAACAACAAATGCAAAAGAAACAAACAGAAAATATTTGGTGGGTAATGCAACTGGTTCGTGTCCTGGAGTAAGTTTGGGTGGAGATCTGGTTTTCTGTTCCTTTGCCTGCAGTGCCTGCTGGTGATAGTATGTTCTCAGATTTCTGATACTCCAGGTTTGAATTATTCCTGGTGGTGGTGACTCACCAGCCAAGCCGGGTTGGATTTAAGCTGGGATAGATCAATCAAATTCCCACTCAACACCTTGGGTGTTCGAGTCCCACAATAATCAAACCTCATGTGATCTCCACCACTACAGCCCATATTCTTCATCTCTATTTAATGCCATCACCACCTCTTCATAAAACTCCGTCTTTCTGGCCACCACCCCCAACCTCATTGCTTCCTCCCTCCGTGGCTTAGACGGTGATGCTGAGACGTCCATAACAAATGGGCACGGTGCCTTCACACTGCTCTTTCTGAAACGCCACGTGCAGCCCCTTGATCTTTGAATTGGTATTGCTTTCATCTAGCTTTCCAGTTAAGAAGAGTGGCAATTCGTTTCATATGTAAGAAGAAAGACTGGGCTTTAAAAAGGTTTGTTTTCTGTAGATCTAGTCAAATATTTCTTTAGAATATAAATACTTATGGAAGAAGTCATATTCACATTAGTTAAGTTGCTTAATTTCTCTTACTAACCGGTTATCTCTACTGTAAAATGGAGACAGTCTGGATTGGGTTCTCCAGAGAGCAGTTAGGGAAGTGCACATATGGAAGTTGAGTGGACAGAGTCCCATTAAAATGAAGGCCCTGGAACCGCTCCTTAGCGAGAATCGCCAACGTACTTAGAAGGGCTTTTTAGTATTTCCATGATCGATCTACATAAAAAATAAAACTGCAACACACGAAGGACTACCCATGAATGTGGACCGAGAGGTTTGTAGGGAGTCTGCTATGTTGGAAGAATAATTTTCCTATTAGTAATAATGGTAATGCTACTATTATTTGGTTGCTATGGTTTCTTTCATTGTTACTATTAATGATAATAAGGACATTAATTTGTTCAGTGTCTGTTGAACTTCGTGAGGTGAAAGACCATCTCTGTCTTTTTGTACCCTATCCTCAGCACTTAATATTTAGCACCAGCTAGGTTCTCAGGTGACTCAATGACTGAATAAATGAGAGACAGATACACTGTGCCCAATACTTTACTGTGTTATCTTCTTTAACTTGAAGCAACTCTAGCAAATAGCAAGCATTATTTTCATCTTACAGATTTTTAAAACTGAGTAGCAGAGATGTCAAACAATTTCTCAAAGCCATAGCACATATGTGTTTCCATCCCGGTCAGTCTAATTCCAAGAAAGTCTAAACAGCACTTACCACTGCTCTGTAATAGTTCAGGTTTACAAGGTGGAAGCCTCCTTTAGACCACTGGAAACCCCTATATTATCCTGTCATGCTTCCCACCTCCCACCCTATTATTTTCAAAAATGGAGATCGGCATGCTAAGAAGAGGTCCTGGCAGAAGTTTCTGGAAGGCGAGGTTGAAAATGTTGAGGCCTGTGCATGGGTCTGAGCATCAGCATGCGGGCTGAGGGCCAGCTCTACCTTCCAGCTGCTGTGCTGGGCTCTGCTTCAGGTCATTTCTATACCAGAGAAAGGTAGATTGGAAGGTTCTCACCATGGAACCACAAGAACGACTAGAGTGCTGGAGGGATTGACTGGTGAGATAAGATTAAAAGACCTCAATATTTATCATTTTTCTAAGCCGAGACTGTGGGACAGATGGGATAACCATTGACAAATATTTGCTAGGTGTAATCACTTCAGACAACTGAACTCGTGGATGGCTCTCCAGGCAGGGACATGCTGCTTGTCAGAAGGGAATGAAGGGGGCTGGGAGGGTGTGGAGTGCCACGGCGCGTGCTGATCCTCCTTGACACCACCTCTGTGTGCAGGGCCTGTCTCGCACCTCTGGCTTGGGAGGGTAGATCATCTCTGCACCTCCCCTGTGAGCAGTCACACTGGTGTTTTGAGTACGAGCCAATCACCAGGATAAACATTTTGTAATGGCCCAACTTAAGGCAATGGAAGAAAGGGACAAATCCTTCAACACAGCGATCCTCATGGTAATTGATCTGCAATAGCCGTTAGCCTAAAACTCACCTTCCATCTGCACGCTCCGTAGTTTCTGTGTAAGCGAATGCTGTCACATGAGGCATTTGCCTTTCCTCCCCACCCGTTGTTTACTACTTTGTTCCTTGGGAGTCAGCCTAAGAAAGAAAGAATTTTTCTCCTTGCTGCTTTTTACCTATTCATTCACTGAGTTCTACAAGTGCTTGAATAAGAAATGGCAATAGACTGACACAAAATAAGTTCTGGATGAGTGTTGAATGAATGAATGAATGAATGTAGTGCATATATGGGCAAAACTGCACCTTTTAGAAGTCATTTTCAAGACACAGTGTCCTAGAATGCATCTAAAAGCAGAGATAGCTTGTGTAGGGCTTAGAACAATGGTGAGCTCCACACACCATGTGAAAAGCACTCATGTACTTTGGAAGCCCCTACCTAGATTATGCTACATTAAAGAAAAAGCCCAGGCAGAAAGCTGCCATAGGTAACGGCCTCCACAGAGAATATATGATGGCCACCCTTGTCACTGCAGGGAGTGTTGGGTAACCAAGGCTTTGGAGTTAGGGGAACCTGAACCCGCATGTCAGTGCCTCTCCTCACTGGAGGGGCAGCCTTGGGCAGGCTACAGAAGTACTCAGCCGTGCTCCTTCCTGGACCCTGTAGCCAAAGGGGGGGAAAAACAGCACTAGTGATGTGGTCTTTATTTAAACTGTTCACATCTTGTTTATTCTTTACTTTTTCATTAAAAGTATTGTATTAAAGTATGCATCTCAATCGCTGAGTTTTTTGTCACCCCCTTAAATTTCACTCCAGTGGTGAAGGCTTACTCACAGCAGCCTAATCCCAGCTCTCTCGTATCTCTTCTTCATTTGAAAAATAGGATAATCATTTCTTCCTTATAGGGTTGTTGTTAGGATTTAATGAGAGAATGCAGTGCCCAGGCGCTCCTAATATATGCTTAATAAGTGGGAGATGTTATTGTTATGAGCTATTTACTTAGCATCACTTAAAAAGGGAATAGTGATATTTTAGGACTGTCCTTAAATACACTATTGGTATAAAGTCAAAGGCTTGATATGCAGCTTGTGGAAATGGTACCTGGTTGTCTCCAAGCTGCCCTTTATTGCTCTTGTTTATTCGTCTGTCTCATAGCCAGACACTGCTCTGTCAGGATACAGCATGATGTTTGCATAATGGGAGTCCCCGCGAGAACCCTGGTCCCACAGAGTCATGGGAGACCCTTGTAGGAGCTTGATTCCCATCTAGGCCAGTACAGTGCCAGTGCCCATAAGTTCAGGGCGAACAGCAGATATTTATGGCATTTTCTCTCTGTGCTGGGCATTGCCTGAGGTGGTGACAGTGTAGTGGTTCAGGTCATGATACTGCCTTGTGGGAGCAGTTGACTGGGGTTGGGGGGTGGTGGGAGCACAGAACTCTCAGAGTGATGGAATGCCTGCACCATGGCAAGAATGCACAGGGTGCTCCTGAACCATAGAGACCGCCTGCCTTGTCTAGTGTGGAGGGATCACTTTATTGGAGTAAGCGATGCCTGAGCTGCAGCATGGAAGTGGTTAGGATATTCCAGATGGGAGGAAGGGAAAAAGGTGTTTCAGATTGAAGAAGTCGTGTGCAGGGGCAATCAGCTGCCAGCCAGCATGTGCATCGAGGTGTAATGATCAGTGCCAAACAGGAAAGCATAACTCACACTAGTTATTTTCCCGGGGAAAATCTAGGGAACTGGTCACAGGAGGTTGAAGGACTGGAAGGGCAAAATGAAATATTGAAGCCCTCCTGCAGCTGGGGAAACAAAGGAAAAGGTTAAGGTGGTCAGAAACTAGAACTTGTACCTGAGGAAAAGGCCATGCACAGGTGGGGCCCAGCACTCTCAGGAGTAGAGGCTGCTGCCTGCCTGGCTGTGCTGGTGTCTCAGGAGCATGCAGGAGGCAGGAGGGTCACGCGGAGCTGGGAGTTGGGCCTCTGCAGAGGGGCATTGCTGCTGCTGCTGGTTCCTATGACGGTGAATAGTAGGTGTTGAAGGAAGATGGAAGCAGAACTCACTTCCCCTGGAACTAGTGGCTGCTGCCAGTATGAAGGGCCTTTGCAGGGAAAATGCCACAGGAACCGCAGGCCAACACTAAGGGGCAAGTGCCTGTCCCCTTTTCTGCCTTCCACCCTTCTTAGTGACCCCTTCTGAGGAGCCAACAGGAAACCAGTTGACAAAGAAGAAATGGAGTGTGTAGAGTCCCAGCCTCAACATCACAAGGCAGCATAGAGAGGGTGCATCTGGAGCTGAGAGACACAGGAGCTTATCAAGAACGTGGGATGGCCTCGGCATCAGCGCATGTGTAAGGTGAGAGGCTGGAGCTGGCACAGGGTAGGGCCCTGGGGAGGATAGCACAGTAATAGCAGTTCTCTGTCATGCACCAATGACGGCAATGCCTGATCTATCAGGAGGATGCCTCCCTGTCTTCCTTCCTCCTAGAGAGAGTGGCATTAACAAGTCAGTGTAGGAGTTGCATTTATTACACTTACAAATAGTCAAAAGTGATCCTGAGCAATTCATTGAAAATATTTAGCTAATGATGAAATAGAAATATCTTTCTTCCTTTTGTTTTCTCTTAGTAAAGCACTTAATTGTTTGAAGACTAAAGGAAATATTAATACTTACAAGGCTCTAATAATGTAATTCTAATTTAATGCTTTCTAGCACAAAAAAGATTTTGACTAAAGTGTTTAGTAAGTAATGGTTTTCCTGAGTAATCTTTACAGCAAGTAAATGACTTGAGATCATTTATTAGAAACTAGTGAGGTATGTTTTTCATTGTTTTTTCCTTGTGGTTTTCAAGGGTGAGTAAAAGGACGTGAATAAAACAGTGAAAGGCAGATTGACAACTATCTCTGCTCCACATCTCCATCCACACATTGTTATAGAACATTTGCTCTAGGTGGGACTCTGTAAGGGAGGGCATGATGCAGCAAGCCCTAAAAAAAGACCTGGCTCCTGCCCTCTAGGAACTGATAATGGAAATGAAGACACTGGGTGGACAAAGAGCATTTGAGTATGACCGTGGCAACACATTTGTTTATTCCGGATAGAATCGAAGGAAATGTGAGACAAAGGGGACCTGTGCAAAGATGTGCCTTTTCCTCTAGTTGATGACCCACTCTGGGAGTTGTTACTTACTTTTATGTTCTTTTGCTGCTGAAGGCAAGAATCCCTCAAATATTGAAAAGTAGTCACACAAAGTATGGTAATGGTAATGTGTATAAATCAATAATGCATTTTAGAACAATTACTAATGCAACTCCCAGGTGTCTTTTCTCACAGATGGATTTTTATATTCGCTGGAAAATAACAATTACTTTAGTATGTATCACTAATTAAAAACTGTTGAATAATTTCCAACAGATATTAAGTAATTATTGGCAATTCCATGTCAGCACCAGTAAATAATAATCTCACCTTGTATCATATAATTAAAACTACAATGGCCCCCTCCACAAATTTTAAGCAGTCATAAATAATTCCAATTGTGCACAAGTAGCAGCCACGCATTCAACTCGGTTTTGTTTGTAATTTAAAATGACATTTTTCATTTGATGGCTGATTTATGAAATTAAAAAAAAATCAATTTGCCTTTCATAATGGTCTAATGCCCTTTGGGGATATACCAGATGTTCGACTGCCCAAGGTTGGCAGCTGGGCAGAAAAAAAATTAGCCAAGCATATTGATACAAGACCTAAACAAGAAAAGGGTAGTAATAATGGGTGTCAGGGTAAAATAAATTAACTGAAGGTTTGCCGTAGCGTGGTCCTCGTGATCTCCATCTTGTTGATGTCTGTGGGTGCATGGGCTGCTGTCTGCAGGCTCCCCTGGGCATCTCTCTGCTCCTCTTCCCAGTCGCCATTGTTATCATGGATGTAGCCGAGAACTGGCACAGTGCTGCAGTTCTTTTTTCTTCTCCTGCAAGGGAACAACATCTAGGAAAGAGGGAAGATGGAGACTCCTCCAAATGCCTTATGCATCTGTCCTCCCGTGGCCTCGCTTCCCCCAGAAGGACATGGTAGCAGAGGTGGCAAGGATGGGGAGTCTAAAGCCTGACTACAAAGCAGATTCAGTTGTTCCACCGATCTATCTAACAAATATTTATTGGGCATTTACTATGTGCCATGTACTATGGTTGGTCCTGATTTTAAGGTTTCCTGACTTTTAAAAGGAGACGCAATAAAGTTTCTTTATTCCTTCACCTCAAACAATTTAAGACCTATTGATTTGTATGCATAAAACAGTATGTGGCCATTGTCCATTTCTACTAAGGTGTGAGTATCAGCTATTATATAGACAGAACATCTGCAACTCTATTGATTCAGAGATATCGTTCTGGGTCATTTAAGATGTCTGCAACCTCCTTCCCTGTAGATGGATAATAACCATCTGTACTGGCACCTGCCTTGGGTTATTTAGGTGCTTTCAGGAAGCAGATGGTAACGCCCAGTGAACTTCTAACTGCTTGTTCAGTGATATCTCCCCTATTCGATCACTGTGGTCCGTGACAGGAGAGTCCATGTCCGTATTAATTAACAATGCATTTCCAGCAATTAGCTCAGTGTAAATATTTGTTCAATTAATTATTGATTGAAATTCCAAAACAGAAAAAAGGGCAGACAGCAAATTTGCCAGCACCTCTTTTAGTAAAGCACTTTCTTGTTTAATTGTTAACTTTTTTGTTTAGTAAAGGACTTCATTGTTTATAACTAATATCTCTCACTTTTTATAATCAAGAGTATACATCTTGAAAGATAAATATGGCCGTACATACTATATCCCACCCTACCCCACTCTAATTAGGCTCATCCTGTATGATCCAACCTTAGAGTGTGTACTTGAAACTATCCCGTACTAATGCACAGAGTCAACCTGGAGTGGAATCCTCTGCACAGAATTCTTGGATGTCTAGCTCCTGGGACACATCAGGAAATGCTCTTTTTTGAGCTAATGGGCATCTTCACTCATTGAATCAAGAAGGCATATTGCAGGTGTACAAACAAATCAAAAAGGATTTTATTTATTTATTCTATATCCTCAGGTAATGTGGGGCCATACGTAGGGTAGGATTCATGAAGAGGTCTAGGTTGGAAAAGAGGGGAGGCAATTCAAGGCCCCTGAAGATCACAGGGAAACTAGAAGGGCTTTGGGTTTGGAGCCAGCCAAATACATCCCGGCTCAGTGGAGAGTTTGTTTCCATCTGTCCACCAGAATTGAGGAGGCAGGTTCTGGAGCTTTAAATCCAGTGATAGCTGATCCAAGCAGTAATGTCAAGTAGACTGTCTTCCCCAGGAGGGGTGGGCACAGGAGAGGACCTATAAGAAGGGAGCAACACGAGAAATAGAAGATCAGTATGTCTGACTTGGTGTGCCCTCAGCTAGAATCCTAGTGGCCTGCAGTTAACTATGGCAGCAGCCCAGTGTGATGGAAGGCATCTGGGGTTGGGTGTCAGGATGATTTTAGTTTGTATCCTAGTCCACCTCTCCCCATATACAAGAACTTACCTATTTTTTCTAACTTTGATGAAACTCCTTGCCTTTATTTGAAAATGGGGAAACAGTAGCCATCCCTAAAATTATTGGAGGATGTGATGAGATGACGGACATAAAGCACCTGGTGTGGTTCTCAGCACACTCTAGATCCTCAGTCAATCTTAGATCCCCACACATAGTGCCAAGCCAGCGGAATGGGTGATGCTGAAGGAATTGAAGCTCTCTCTAAAGTACACGTACTTACAAAGCAAACAGATTTTCAAACGTGAAGGGTTTATGACTTTTGGAATCCGAGAACAGGATTTAAAGAAGTAATTACAATCCCCATTGTCTCATCTGGTAGAATTTACCTAAACAAGTGGAGTTTCCCATTTTACTGAAAACAAACCAAGCAGGCTAAACGGTTTTACTTCCATTTTGCCCATCATTCTGTGTTTGTGACAGGAGACTGCTTTAGAGCTGTGAGCTTCACCTTCTATCCCTTCCTGGCCCCAAGGCTCTCCATGGGAATTGTGAAACACAGAACCACAGGTGTTTCCAAAGGAAGCAACATATCTTTTCTTCTTCCTGCAAAAGATTCATATAGGCTAAAGAAATTGCATGAATACATATCGCTTTGTTTAAATAACACTTGGTTTTGCTGCTTTTAATCATTGGTTCCCCTGAGCCTGGCATGCTTTCTGCAGCACACACTGGCTGCATACCTAACAGATATTTTGAATACAACAGCTTGACTCCCCTGCTGCTTGGATGATAGCAATTGGCTAGGTGTTCCATCCTCTTCCTTCTCCCCCGCTCTATGGTTGCAAGGAGATTTCAAGTGCAATTTGGCCTTGCACATCAAACAGCAATTTTCCTGCAGACATCACAACCTCCAAAAACTCTACCCTAATCAAATCTATCAAGCCCAATTTAGGGGTGAGCTTGTGTCTGTTTATCAAGGAAATGGAGTTGAAATTGCCCCCTTTAATGGAATCACAGCTGCCCACCATAATCTTTCACATGGATGTTTGAATTAATAGTAGGACGTGGCCCGTGCTCTCCAACCTTGGAATTTGATTCCGGTTATAGGAAATTGCTATAATTTCTGTTCTGGGACTCTCAGAGATGTTGGGGCATTTGGGGCTGGGGTTAGAATTAATATGTCAGAGGAATTTAAGAATTCAGAAGTGGTTGGGGGAAGATTAGCACTTTTACACAACACCCAATGAGTCACCTCTGCATCACATCAAACCTGCTGTGACCCATGTGAACTACTTTTACCAAGTCAAGGAGAAAGAGCAGAGGAATGTTTTTTTCTGAAGTTCAAATTTTAAATGAGAACACAGCAGATATGGGTAGAATGTTATTTGTCCTTCTGAAGTGTAGGGCAGCTCACTTGAATCAATTGTGTGTTTGGAGTTGCCATACTGGGTGGCCAGCAGCCCAGCTGAGATGTCTAGGTCATCCCTGAGCCAGGGAGAAAGCCAGTAGCCAGTCCTGGAGCCCACTCATTCACTCCCATTGTTACCTTGGGACATTGTATTTCTCCTGAGGAAGCCTCAGTATCCCCTTAGAGGTTGTGCTCCACTCAGCTTGGAGACAGAGCCTGTGGCAGTTTCGCCATAGAACAGGGTCATTTCACCTTTTAAAATGCCCTTACCAAAGGACATTCACTTCCTCTTTCAAGCACCTTAGCACCTTTTGTTTATATCTTGCTATGTAGACCCCTTTTTTTCTTGCACATTTTTGTGTTTGTATCCCGTGTCATCCTCATGCTACAGAAGGGAGGTAAACCATTCCTGATGCAGTATTGTAAATGAGGAAAGCACAGCTAGATGAACTTTTCAATTAATGGTGGCACGGGAACCAGGCCGCCTTGCACAAACCCGTGCTCTTCCCGTAACACGTTCTGACATCCTGTCCTGAACCTTTCTCTCAATCTCCTTGATCAGAATGTGAGCTGGGCCCATCTTTCCTGAGGCAGCATCCGTGACTCCAGCCCTGTGCCACCCACACAGACCTGGTTACCTCTGACCTCTCAAGGAATTTTCTCCTCATATTACCCTCCCCTCAAGAATTCATTCTGATAGAGGGTATTTCAGGGAGACATGCCTTGTATAATTTTTTTAGGTGCAGTATAATAAAAAAAATTAAAATCCTAAAAAAACTAATTCTGAGGATTACAATGCATAGGTAAGAGAGAGTCTCTTTCCCTGAAATACACCTGAAGTTTTCCATCTTTCAACTGACAATAAAAGACTCCTAAATTAGAGAATCATAGACATTGAATACATGTGGGGAGAGAACCTATTCATTTTCTTCAAGAGTGGCTAATGCCTCTCAGAAAATTCTCCCATTTAGAATTAATTCAGCTTTTCTCTTGGATTCCTTTCTTGTTTCCTTTCCTCCTGCATTGTCGTGCCTCTTTTCATTTTACTTAGGGCCATTCGCATGAAAACAGCATTTCAGCTACTTGGGGTTTTATCTGCTGCCATTTACTCTCCCTCAGAATTCATAATTCCCTGCTATCGCCTCCAATTCTGCACCCACCACGCTTGGGCTGCCTTCAGGTAGGAGGGCACATGCCACCCATCCCCATGAGCAGCACCCTCTGTGGGAGCCTGGAGGCCTGGCTGTCCCCAGAGTAGCCTTGCTGGGACAGAAGGATTGCCTGGTAAGTGATGGGTGGGGGTTAGGGCCGTGAGGGTGTGTGGCCAAGCTCTCTCCCTGTGCTATCAGCAGCTCTGCCCTTGTCTGTTATCAATGGTCGGTATGCGTGGGGAGTGCAGAACGCTGTGGCTCCTTTCTCGTGCAAACAGAGTGCTGCGCTAACCTTCCTCACTGCACTCCGTATGGCTAACAAATAGTCAGAGCCTGAGAAACTGTGAAAAGAAAGCGAGAAACAAAAACTCAGTGTTATTTTCCCCCACTTTATACAATTGCCTCAGATTATTGATTGAGCTTTATCCATTATGCTGTGCAACAGCCTTTACTGCTGTTGAGAATTGTGAAAGGGTGCCTGTTACTCAGGAGAGAGCCTGATGGGTTGTGGATGTGTTTGTGAGCAGACAGATGCAGCCCAGCTCCAGATTGTCGAGTACTGAAAGGACTATAGGCATCAGCCAATAATTCTAGCACATCATGTACCTGGCACCCTCCGTTTCCAGACACTTCACAGAGCTATGAGGTAGCAAATACAGGACATTTGAATGAGATTTTCCCCCTAAGGCAGGAGGTCATCCTCATTCAATTTGTGGGATGTTTTATTCCTTTCACTGACAAACATAATTGAGAGGGGACATTATACACAGGGTTTCCTGGCATCTTCATGCTTCTTCATCTTTTGCCACCTGTTTCCTTCCCAGAAAACTCCTCTCTTGAAGTTCGTCACTAACATATTTTGGAGTGGGTTTTTTTTTTCTTTTTCAGAGTCTCATTCTGTCGCCAGGCTGGAGTGCTGGAGTGCCGTGGTGCAGTCTTGGCTCACCGCAAGCTCTGCCTCCTGGGTTCAAGCAATTCTCCTGCCTCAGCCTCCCGAGTAGCTGGGACTACAGGTGTGCACCACCACACCCAGCTAATTTTTGTATTTTTAAGTAGAGATAGGGTTTCCCTATGTTGGCGAGGCTAGTCTCAAACTCCTGACCTCAAGCAATCCGCCCACATCGGCCTCCCAAAGTGCTGGGATTACAGGTGTAAGCCACGGCGCCCGGCCATCACTGACTTATTAATTATCAAATAAACTGGCTGAATCTCAAGCCAACCTACTTGTTTCTGCAGCACTTGCTCCCAGCCACCAGCTGCTCCTCTCTGTGAAATCTGCCTTCCTGGCCCTCCAGATTTTGACCTTCCTGCCTCTCCCGACCCTGGCTGCCTGGCCTCTGCCCCTTGTGGGCTCCTCCGCCTTGTCTGCCTCCTGAGTGAAAGCATTCTCTAGAGTTCTGTCCCCAACCTTTCTCTTGTCCTTTCTTTTCTTTTTATACATTCTTTTCCTTGGTGTTCTCTTCACCTCCCACTGTCCAATTATCACCTCTGTGGGAATGATGCCTAAATCTGTTTCCAGCCTTGACTGTTTATCCAAAAATCTCATCTTGCATCTATAATTGCCTTCACAATATTACCAGCTCTGTCTTCCTTGCCCCGACATAAAATCTGTCTCTCAGGCCCGCTGATCTGTTGATTTTAACTTTGCTATTTTGTACCACTCCTTTTCATCTCCACCACCTGCATCCTAGTTTGGTATTTTATTGCTTCTCACTCAAACTAGCAGAACAAACAATTAGTTAATCACTCTCCCTTCCATCTCTTGCCCTACACACCTCTGCTAGATTAATCTTCCCAAAGTACAACTCTGACCCTCACACGTTCTAATAAAAAGCCATTAATGATACCCTTATTTTTGCCAGGAAAGTTAAGTCCAGCTTATTTATTGAGGCAGGAGTGAGGGGGTTGGGGTCCGGCCACACTCATAAGTGTGACGTCTGCTGTTTCCTGTGCCTACTCTGGTCTATCTCAAGCCCTCACCTTCTTAATCTTTGCATGCACCCAGCTTTCATGCCATAAAGGGCAAGAGTAGTTTCCTGAACATCCACACTCAGTGAGACCTCTGGATTTGATCCTGCCATCCCCTCTGCCTGGATCAGCATTCCTTTTCCCATCCCATCCACCTCACCACCTCCTTGCTTACCTGACACAGTCTTTATCATCTTTCAAAACTCACAGCAAGGGTTATAGCCTCTGCAACGTCTTCTCTCAGCCAACCTGACGGCATCAGCCATTCCTTTCCTTCTACCCCCAGGCCGCCTACTATGTCTCTATTGCTGAGGTTTGCATGTGTTTCCTCCAAAATTCATGTGTCGAAGCTTAATTCCCACTGTGCTGGTGTCAGGAAAGGGGACCTTTTGGGAAATGATTAAGTCATGAAAGCTCTACCCTCATGAGTAGGTTAGTGCCTTGTCAAAGGGCTGGAGGGAAGTAGTCGTGACTCTTTTTCGCCCCTTCTGACCCTCCTGCCATGGAAAGACATAGCGTTCCTTCCTTCTGGATGATACAGCCACAGGTGCTCTCTTGGAAGGGATGACATCAGGCATTAAACCTGCTGGCAACTGGATGTTGCACCCCAGCCTCCAGAACTGTGAGAAATAAATGTCTGATTTTTATAAATTAATCACTCTCAGGTATTTTGTTAAAGAAGTACAAATAGATGAAACATTCACGTTATAATATATGCTCCTATAAAGTAGAGGCCATCTTCACCATCTTCATCACTGTAGCCCCAGCACCTAGCATGGAATAAGCATGAAATCAGGACCAGCCTCACCTTCCAACCCAACAGAAATTCTTTTCTTTACATGAGCATGTACTATGCTTCCTTCTGTCTTTGCTTTTGCTCTGGTACTTCCTTCCCACAGAAATTTCCTCTCTATTATGGATTCGCCAGAATTCTACCCATCCTAAACAAAGCTCAGCGTACATATCTTTTCCCACAAGAAGCCTTCTTTGATCTCTTTTAATTCATCCTACATGCATGTGTGATGTGTGTGTGTAAGTGTGTGAACTCCCAAACATGAAAATCGTATGATTTACTGTTACCAGATTATATTAGAATTTGGATTCAGATAATTAAAGCTTTATTCCTTAATTTAAAAAAAGTTTGCCCTACTCTAATAATAAAACTCACCTTGCAGGGGCAATAATACTAATTTCTAATAATAGATCTTATGATAGCATCTGGAATACAGTAAATGATCAATAATGTTAATTCATGTTCTTTCTTCTTTAAGAGACTTAACATTTTATGACTTCAGCATATTCATACACTTCTTTATTGTCAATAATAGAACAAAACTCCCAGTGGAAGAACAATATCTTATTCACATTTCTCTTGCCAGCAGTGAATATCAGAGATTCTTATATACTTGTATTGCTTGGGATATTTATTAAATTTAACGGAGCATACGGATTTAGAAAGCTTTATGCTTTAAAAAAGAATACAGTTTTCTTATTTGCACAAAATTAAACATGATGTTTATGGTCATGCCTATAAAATGTTGGACTTCACACTTTTGGTAAGGAATATAACCACATGATAACATATTTTCTATGGGAAAATCAGATTTGACATCCATTGTTTCAATTTAGTGTTGTTAGCAGCAATTTTGTTTCTTTTCTCCGTTGTATCTTTATATAAGCATGAAAACATGAAACAGCATTGACTTGACAACATTTTTTTAAAAGGTGGCCAATGAGGTAAATTAGATTACCTGCTAAATTCCATGCAGTAATTGAGTTTTTCTGTAAGTCTAAGTGCAACATCTTTGAAGAAATTTGTTTTCCACTATGGGGCAAATTGTAAATAATTGTTTATATGTACTCAACTGCTATGACCCATAATCTTAAAAATATCTAATAATCATAAAATTTGAAGCTCTCTGGACTTCAGTTTTTCTTTTGAAAAAAAGATGTGTGGTTAAAACTGCCCCACTTAGATTGCAATGTTGATATGAAAAGCTCATGTGAGCCTCTCAATTCCAGAGTTTGTCTTTGTTTCCACATCCCTGAAGCCTAGTAGAGTGTCTGGAAGAGAAAAAGTGCTCAACAACTATTTATTAAATATATAAAGATTATGAGAAAGATTGTTGAGGATGTTAAACTGTAATATAATATAATTTATATTATCTGTACTACCCTCTCATTTTAGATGGGGTAATGAGGCCCAGAAAGGAGAAGGAATTTGCCCAGTGACACACAGGAAGCTAGTGGCAGAGCAAGGAGTGGTTCCCGGATTTTATGCTTCCAGGTCTAATGCTCTTCACACACATCTCACCGTATCCGTCATGTCACAGATGACATACACTCTCTGATATTAGAAAAACCAGTCCAATTCAACTGATATTTATGGATTTCTTATTAGGCTCCAGGCATGATGCTAAGCAGTGCAGGATTACAAGATGAGTTATACAGTCTCTGCTTTTAAGTTCACAAATTTACATGGAGGAGAAAACACATAAACCACTACCAAATAGTTACTAGGGTATAAATATTGCCATGGGGATATAAAGAAACTGCTGGGAGCTCACAGTGAATGGAGTCATGATGCTGGATGACAGGATGAGCAAAGTTAAAGGCTTTTCATGGGAAAAGTGTTTTAGGCTATTCTTTGAAAGAAACACAGGGCAGTCAAGCTAAGAAGAGAAGGAACAGTCCAGTCCAAGGAAAAGTAAAGAGCACAAAGGATCTGCCTCCCCCACGGCTGTGACTGAAAGGAGTTATAGTACTAATTATGGAATAAAGACTGAGAATATGAATTTGTCCAGGTCATCAAGGGCCAGGAATACCACGCTTGGGAATTCAGACTTTATTTGATAGGGAATGGGAGCTTTTAAAGGTTATTTGAAGTCGGGCAGTATTTTTTGGAAAACCATTCTGGCTGCAGTAGCATGAAAGTGGAGGGACTGGAGACAAGAAAAGCTACAAGGCCACTTCAAAATCTAGGAAGCTTTCTCCAAGTAGGAAAGTAGTGCTAAGAACAGAAAGGATACAGCAAATAGGAGAAACATTATGGAGAAGAATTAGCAGTGTGGGCTCTGGATTCAGACTGGCTGTCCCTTTGTGTCTTTACGCAAGTTAATTATATTATTTGTGCTTGGTTTCATCATCAGCACAATGGTGCTAGAGCGCCCACTCACAGTATTGGAGGTGTAAAGTGCTAAAAGGGATGCCCGTCTCATAGAAAGATCTCAATAAGTGTTCATGGTGGTTGTTGAAACAAAGATGTTAACACAGAAGGCAAGTCTCACCAGAGCTGGCACCCACGACTGTCTTCAGTGCCTAGAAAAGTCTTTGGCACCTGTTAGGCATTAAATATTTTTTATTGCTTTTATTGTATCTTCTTTGTATTTTCTCCCTTTATACCTTTCAGACATGATCATATATGAAGTTATTTGCATAACGACTATGACTGGAGTCTTCAGATAGTTTGTGTTGATATGGGAAAGATTATTAATGATATCATGATTTTCTCTAAAAGTGACTATCACTTTCAATGTGTTGGCAGAAGCTTTGGGAAACAAAATGCTTAAGTGAAGGTGAACATTTTGGAGACGCCCTTCTTTGAATTTGATTTACAAGATCAGTGAGCTAAGGTTCAGCCGTAATGATTCACAAGCCTGGGGCTCTGTCTTGGCTGGACAGGTGACTCACTGGGTCACCAGAGCTCCATGCTTTCTCTAGGACTCACTTTACTTATCTTTGAAATGGGATTTATTATCTGACCCCTAGAAATGCTATGTTCATGAATTGATACACATTGATGGCTTAAGAGGAGGAAGGCAGTAGGCAGCTGATGAAACCCTCTGGTTTACAAAGTTTGCACAGGTTCCTAAGATAATCAGGAATTGACAGTCCAGTTATATCTCCAGGGGCTGGGATTCTCTTTGTATTTGTTCAATCATTTGTTCGATCAGGATTCATTTTCCTTCATTAAAACATCATTAGTGAAAAATATCCTTCCAGCCACCTTCAGCAAAGCATCTAAGATGGGCCACACACACTGCCTAGCATGATGTAAATAAGCGTAACTAAGACATAGTCTCTGTGAACTTAAGAAAGCCATATCTGTAAAAAATAAGTTCAATCAAAATTTAAAATGCTCTCATGGAGATATGTACAAGGTGCAAACAAGGAAAATTAGCAGTACTCAGTGGACCGGGTGTTGGTCCGGTCCGGGGAAGTGTCACAGAGGAGTGGTCATGAACCTGGTGTCTCAGGGTGAGTCACATCACATGGGTTGTAGGGAGAGGAGTGCTCCTAGCTGTGGGAGACAGCACGTGCAAAGCTTTGACAAGTCATCACTGAGAAGCAGCACAAATAGGAGGGGGAATATTCAAAATTAGGCTGGAAAGACAGAAAGGAGTCAAGTACGTAGAAGCATGCCCGTGCACACACACAAACACACCCAGAGGCTGGCGGGACAAAAGAAAAAGCTTATTGGGGTCAGAAAGACCTAGGCTAAAATCCCAGCTTCTTGATCATTTCATGTCTCAATTTTCTCATCATTGATAGAAGATACATCACACCTACCTAGCAATGCTAATGTGAATAGAAATGTAGCAGACTTTTTACGAACTGGAAAATAAAGGAATAAGTGGATGCATATGCAATATGTGGATATATTAGCATTAGCATTAGCATATATGCATAGACCATTCTATATCTACAAGATGTGTGCAGAGAGAGATACTAATGGATGGACTGATTGATTGGTTTTGTGATAGATGCTAAACACTTAATTTCTTTAGTCCCTTCCAGGATTTCTACAAAAGTCTTTGAAAGAATAGTAAAATTATATGTATACCATGCAATAATGGTGCTGATGGGTCAGCCGGTAAGTAGCCATCCTCCCCGCACTGCCAGCTTTCTTGGGAGATCTTGGGCAGCTGATTAACACTGCCTGTGTCTGATTCACCCTTTCAAGTCATAGAGCTGCTGCTCTGCATCTAGACTTCCCTGTCCCAAGGGATTTGCTGGCATCAGTCCCTGGCCATGCCTCATGGAGCAGCTGATCACTGCTATGGCCCCGGCGAGGCCACCCGTATAAGACTAGGGTACCAGGGAGCATGGGAGAGAATGACAGGCGGGTTTCACAGTTATGCCCAGCACTTCAAACTGTTTGAACACAGGTTTCTGGATTCCCTAGATATGTTCCTCCTCTCCCCACTTTTTTGTCAGCTGTTATCTCAGTTTTGTTGCTGTGAAATCTCCTTTCTCCTTTTTGGAGAACTCTTCCTGATTTTGATCTGAGGCAGCTGTCGTCTGGTGACAACCAGCAATTTCTGCTAACGGCACCAATATAAATCTTCGGCTTCCCCCTCAGTTCTTGTCAAAGACGTGGGCCAGGGTGCCGAGTGAGACAGCAGCCCCTCTGTGTCCCGAAGGTAGGGGAGCTATTGGGCTCTGCCAGCTGTCCTTCGAAATCACCTACGAGATTTGTTTCCAAATTCCTGCCTTGACGTGGAGGTATGTTTTGATAGAAGGTTAATGCATACGTGAATACACAACTTTTTGATTTATTGTCATTGTGAACTCATCACTCTTTCCTTTAAATTAAAACTCCCTCCAGATGGGGATCTGTGACACAGATTTATCGATCTGCAATAAAACCTCACTCATAATCTCTACAGCTGCCCATTCGTCTTCTCGAGAAAGAGGGTTCATTACTCTGGATGTCCCAGGAATGAAAGCAAGAAGCTAACTTTCTCCTTTGTTCCACTCCTGTCCCTCCTCTGCTTAAGGCTTCTCTCCTCCTACCTTTCTCCTCCACCTCCTCCTCCCACGTCATGAGACCAGCTGAATCCCCCAAACACATTGACTCCCTGTCCCCATCTTGCTCACATTCCCTCATATTTCTTCTCACTCCCCTGTCACCCACCTCAAAGGTGCCCTACCATTTTGTGGGCACCCAGAGAGTGCTGTGACATTGAATCTGATTTGTGGCAGTACAGCAATAGCGTAGCCCTCTGCTCTGCTCCTTCCAGATGGGTCTGCACCCCCCAATCTGGACAAACCACTGTGGACTCTGGTAGATGAATGAGATCATTAGAAAAGGGAGACTCGAGTAGCCAGACTGATAGGAATGAGCACGAGTGGCAGGTGGGCAGGTACCATGCCTGTGTCTGAATGGGTAAATGTGGATAAAGAATTCTTACTGCTTTGCGTTTTGCTGGGTCCAGAGAACCCTCTGATTTATTGCTTAGGAGATATTCCGACATGTGCACATGATCCAGGCTGCTTCCCCTGGTCAGCAGATGGTTTGGTCACTGTGCCAGGAAGCAGAAGTTGCTGCTATCTCAGACTCAACAGAAGGAAGGGCAAAAGGACTTTTAGAGGGATCAGATGGATTGCCTAGTCAACTCAGTGGAGTATTGATTCAGTGCTGGAATTTTCTTGGATTTCCATGCCGAAAAATAAAGCGTGGGCATCATCTAGTCTAGTGGATTTCCAGTGGAGTGTCATGATACACTGGTGTGTTGCAGTCAGCTTATGGTGTGATGTAATATTCCAGTGTGTCACAAGTAATTTATTACTTCTAATAATAAAATACTAAAGTTTGCAGATGAAATACTTTAAAAAATCAGAACAGATTCAAAACTACATTTATAATAATGTGATTGTCACTCACGTGAATTCCAATGTGCTTTCCTGAGTAGGAATGGGATGTTGTTATGGCTAACCTGCCAGAAATTACCCATTGTATATAGAGATCTGGTGGTTATGTGGCCAGTATCCACTACTGGGAGTTGAGAATTGCTATTCTGGTCTGTCTCTCCCTATTAGGCAGGAGGACTGTCCTTAGAAGGATTCTAAGTCCTCATCCTTTGTGTCCTCATAGCAGAACAAAGGATGCAGCCTCTCATCATCATTTAGAAATAGCAAAGGCATAACCCAGACCCAAGCAGTGATTGCTAATGTCAAGGCTTGAACCCAAGTGTACAAATCAGGATTTCAGTGTGCACATCCCACTGACCACTACCTCCTCCAACAGGCAGGCTTGAGGAGCTTGGGGCAGAGGCAAGGCACAGGTGGAGGAAGAGCGACTGGGAAATGAATCATCATTAATCACTGTAATCAGGAAGCTACCCCAAGCAGGTTTAATCACCCCATGCAGGGAGGGCTGCAGAGCGAGTTTATGGTTTACAGTGAGCAGGCTGACACAGCTGATTGATGTCAAATATGTCATGATGTATATTGTAAAGCAGGGAGATTTAATGGTGTAACTCTATGGCAGGCTTAGAAATGAGTTGCTGCAGAGTGAGGCGTGATGGATGGGCTCATTTACATGTAAAATTGCCAATGGCATTGACAGCATTAGTATGTGAGGGGAAGATAAGAGGCACATAGCAAGATTCACTCTTGTCCTAGTGTTGGAACATTAAAATACAGCTGTGGCAGCATCTGGAATTTGCAATGGCCTCTAAAGATAAAATTATTTTTCACCTTACAGACCTGAGATAATCTACATCTTTTATAAGGTTTTCTAAAAAGTCACCATACCGTTCCTGGATCAAATATTTACAGTAGATGATGCTGGTATGAAATTCAGTTGTATGGAGGTTGTTAGCAAACCAAGACATTCCATGGCTTTTATCTCCACCCAGCCTAACAACCACCCAGTGCGTATAGAGTAACCATATGAAAGACCCGAGAACTGACTTTAAAACTCCGTTCGGTCTCTTCCAAACTCATGCCCTCTTGTGTTTTTTCTCTACCCTTTGTCAGAAAGATAATTAGTCAGCCTCTCTCTCTCTCTCTCTCTCTCTCTCTCTCTCTCTCTCTCTTCCCCTTCCTCCCTCTCATTCTCCCCCTTATTTTCTCCTCTAATGAGGCTGCCATTATCATATGTGGGCTAATGTCTGTAATATATGAGAGTACGGGGAATTGATGTATCCTTTCAGTAAATAGTGATGTTTGGATCACCTCCAGTTAAGCATTCAGGCATGAGGATAGACTCTAGGACCTGAATTGGCTAACTGAAGAGCACTTCATATTTGCCCCCTAACATTAGAAAAATGACCATGTGGCATTAGAGCCTGCCTTCCCTTCTCTCCATGCCTCCTTTTTCATTTCCTCCTCCATACAACGTACACCAGGCATTGTGCTAGGGACTGGGGCACGACACACCAAATGAGCTACTAGGGATGCTGAGAAGGAAAGAGCCTCCCACCAGAACTCCAGATGGCTTCTACAAATGCCTGAGAGGAGCTAGGGGAGTGCATGGCACAAAGGTGGAGGGGAGCTGTCTGATAAACAGGGGTGACGTCTCAGGGGAATTCATATCTGAACCAAGACTGAAGGGGACTTGAAGGTAGCAAAGCAAGGGAGGCCGAAATGGAGAGGGAAGATGACTGCAAGGAAAGAACGGTGCCCATGTCTCCACAGCAAGAAAGCATTTAGCAAATTCAAGGGCCTGTGAGAAGCTTGAGGCAGGAGCAAAGGAGCATGTGAGGAGGGAAAGCCAGGAGATGAGGCTGGAGAAGCGTCAGTACCCCTGCCAGTCTCCAGCTGGCTCAAAGGTGGAGACTATTGCACCATAAGGCATCCCTTGGTTTTTACGACAACGTTTCAGTTTTGCCCTATCTATGGCTTTGCCTTTAATGAGTTGGGTCTTATTTCTGCACAGGATTATCAATTGTGGTAAGGAAGCTATGTTGACAATCACAAAAGTTATCAAAATTACACCTTCGGGGGTGCTCACTGTCATTCAGCATGTAGTACTAAGTGCTGAGGACTTACCAAACATCAATTTAGTTTAAGGTATCTCATGTATTTTTTCAGTAACCAGATCGTTGCCATCATGACACTGAATGATTTTTACACACAAACTAATAGCATCTGTGCTTTATGATTCAATCATTCTTTCGCACCTTCAAAACATATCTAGTAAGAACCTACTAAGTTCAAGGCACACTGCTACGTGCTGGGGATGCAAAGATGAATAATATGAGATTCCTTCTCATAAGCTAATGAGGAAGACACATATGCAGAATCATGGCCAACTCATCATAGATAGAGCTCCTGTAAAGGACGGATGAAGGCTGTAGGGAGTACAGGAACTTATGGCCTTTCTCTGGGGGAGTCTGGGATGCTCATCAAAAGAGATATGTGAGCTTTATCTTAAAGAATGGTTAAGACTTTTCCATAGGTAGATGTTACAGATGAGGAGGCTTAAAGAGTTTGGATGCAGACAGCTCAGACACGTGGAGTTTCACTGAGTTCCTCCAATAAAATCAAAGCGGTATTATAATTATTAGATACATTCAGCTCTCCAAATCATCTTTTCTTTCTTCTAGAAACTTGACTGCAACACTATTTCTGTGATGCAATTGGCCGTATAACTTAGTGGTTAGGACCAGAACCTCTAAAATGACAGAGGCCTGGGTTCTAACTTCATCTTTACCATCTCATAGTTGTGAGGCCTTGGGGGAGTCCCTTCAACCCCCAGCCCTCATTCTCCTCATTCGTAACAGTGCCTACTTCACAGACTTCATGGAGTATTAAAAGAGGTAATGTACTGGACTCAGTGTTGAGCCCACAGTAAGAGTTCAACAAATGTTAGCCATGTATGATTAATAATAATATTATTATTATCTGTCATTTAACACCTAATGAAGCGTTGAATGAACCACAACCTAGTGACTTTATAGAGCTAATGTACTTCCCAGAGACCTTAATAGAGCGCTCCACTCTTCTCTCTTCAGAAAGAATGTGCTCCCATTGCAGTAAATCACCAACACAAAAGTGGGTACACATGGTCCCTATTCTCTGCTGGCCACTTTGGGTTTTACTCCAATTATTGTGCTATGTTCCCTGGTGTTTCCCTTTTTGGCCACTCAGCTGAAAACTTCCTGAGTGCCTAGTTTACTTCCCCTTCCAGATCATTAACAAAGCGGCTCTGAAAGCCCACACCTGGCGCCACTCCACCAGCTCCCAACTAGGTGCCTCCCCAGCTGGTCCTTTGCCGAACCAGACTGTGTGTCCACACAAATGGTTCTGATCACACTCAAGTGTTGTCATCCTGCAAGCACAGGTTCTGGAACCTTTCCATACGGTTTCAGATGGCAGTACATTTTCACTCCTCAACTGTACTCCCTGCTTAAAAAGGAAAAAAAATAAAAGAAAAGAAAGAAAATGTATCAATGGTGTGGATCCTAAAAGGACGCCTAATCTTGTCCGTTGGTAATCAATGCAAAGGAAATAAAAGTAAACAGACAACTGGAGTGGGGAGGTGAGCGGCAACACCATTTAAAACCATGCCCACTCCTTGCTGAGCGTCTTGCGTTTTGCCTCCACCGCCCTGCCGGGCTACGTCTGCAGCCTAATCCACCACCTCTGCAGCTGCTTTTCATTCGTGTTGCTACACTCACTCCAGCGTCCAGTCTAGAAACCTGGGCTTTCATCTTGATTTCTTTCTATTCCTCAGCCATCGCATGCAAGCAATCACCAAGTAAACTCTGACAACCCAGCTTCCTATATATCTCTCCAAACCCACTACGTCTCCCAGCTCTGCTGCCAGCTTCCCATACCAACACACTGCGGGCAATGGATTTTGATCTTCTTCATTTTGCCCTCTGCCAGTCCGTTTTCTATTGAGCAATCCGAGATTTTTAAAAATGCAAGCGTGGTCACCTCGCTCTGCAGGTAGAAATACTCGTGTGGCTTCTGTCACCCTCAGGATCAAGCTCGAACTCCTCCGCTTGGCTTAGAGGGACCATCTGGACTTTCCCGGCCCTCTCATCCCCTTGCGGCCTATGGCTGTTCTTCTGCCCCCGCCTTCTCCCACCCCGCCTTTCTGGGTGCACTGGCTAACTACAGTTTTTGTGTCTGATAAGAGCTTACATAGGACTGCCTTCTGGGAGCTGTCCCACCGTGCCCGCCTCAGCTCTCTGCCCTCTTGTATGCTGGGCCAGCTTCCCCACCCTCCATCCCAGCCCTCGCCCACCCTGTGCTGGGCCAGAGCTGCTGCTCAGCTGCTGTCTCCCTAGCTGGGCTGTGCGCAAAGAGCAGGCACCGCCCCTCTTCCCCACAGCAAGCTTCCAGCAGGGCTCTGGAGCAGAGTAGACACTCAGTATGGACTGGTAGGGCTCTTAAAGAATTCTCTTGAAGAATCCTTTTCAGAAGTAAAATGAAGCCAGCGAGGAATGAAACCAAATTTGTCCTGTGCTCTGCGGAGGAAAGGGGGTGGCTTACCCAACCCCCACTTCCCCCCTCCTGCTGCCCTCGCCTCTCCCCCAGCCCCTCGGATCAGGATCCAGCCTCTCCCTTCTCTCAACTTGACAGTCAGCAGAAGGGCCTAAATTGGGATATTTTCCAGAGGCAGGTTGAGTAAGCACTGACTGAGCTGACCCTGATAGAAATACTTGAGAAGCTTTGCAGGGGGATTAAGCGGCTGCCTTTAATCTTGCTTCCTTCCGGGTGGCAGCGGTGGGAGCGGATTCCGGCGTGTTGGCAGCGCTGGGCTGAGGGTCCTGAGCCCCAGCTGGTATCTGCAGGAGGCGGGGCTTGTGAGCTGGGGAAATTGGGAGTTGGAGATGGGGAGAGAGATGGCGGTGAAAGTGACCATGGTTTCCATTTCAACCTTTGAAAACCTAACTGAATTGCCTTCTCTTTTCTCCTCCTTTATTTTCAATTCAGGAAGCTTTCATATTTCCAGATGTGAGGTGCTCTCATTAGTTGCTGGAAAATTCTGCCTTTTTTGATTATGTAACGACCAAGGCTAAATCCAGAGATGCATAAGCGGAAGAGGATTTGTTCTGGATCACACCAAGTGAATCCATGGAGGGAAACCTCTGAGGCTCAGTCACTCATCATGAAAGCATCTCAGATGCAACAATCCTGACTCAGTATGCTGTTTCCACACGGGTCATGTGGCATAGCCTGGGAGTACAATGTCCATGCCTTAGTCCTTTATACTCCCCAAATAACAGTCAACCCCTTAGATTATCTACCATCGTAGTTTTTCAAAAGCCGTGGAAGAGGGGAAATGATATTTTTACTAAATCTAGGGTACGTATCTTCCTGGATACCCTGTATCTTAGAGGCTTTGTTAATAGAGATTACAGACGAAATGACGGTAGTTGACTTCTGGGTGGGGAAACAAGTTCATTGAATATTAAAGCAAAAAAAAAAAAAAAGGAATTTAAAGATTATTTAGTCCAATTTATCACTGGCAAATAAGGAACCTGAGTCTTGGAGACCTGTCCCCAAATCGTACACCTCTATAACAACCCTGCTGGATTAGAATTAGATCCCACTTTCTTTCAGCCATACCAAATTTGAGGTTTTAGAGGCGAAGTGTTCTGTAGGTCTGTGTCTTTCCTAGGAGCCCTATTGAGAGCTAAATTGGGCTTTTCATCATTTGAGCCTCCTTTCAGCTTGAGGGCTTAGAGTTGAGGTTTTAGGTCAAGGGTCCATACTTAGCATAGCCTAAAACATACCGGGCACTCAATGCACGTTAATTAAATAAATGTTAAATTCATGTGGTTTAGTTTACATGTATTCTGAGTGGGTTTCTGAGTGTCTGGAACTTCCAAATATTTTACTTAATCTTCCCTGAGATTTTTAACTATTTCCTCTCCTTCCTGTGGCACAGCATCTATTTACAAATATTTCTCATTCTGGCCACATGTTGTGTGGGCATTTTAAAACCCAGAGGGCACATGGGGCTGCATCTTCTAATTTTGGTTTGGCTGGGTCTATTATTTTAGGTTTTAATTTTAGTTTGTTTTGGTCTTAGAAAGACTGAGTAGTCTTTCTTTGCATTCGCATCCAGGCTGTTCTGAGTACCTGTATCCCTGAAAGGCTCAAGCATATCATTGTACTTATGTATTAATTATGTATTTCATTCATTACTACTGTACCTTGAGCAATACAACCTCAGGGCATATACATGACATTTAAGACTAACAATGATTTCACATACAGCATATCTGCTCAAAAAATAAAATCATCATTAGAGATTTAGGGGGAGTGAGAATTTAATGGATAGTACTGACTTTTTTTTTAAGCAAACACTTGACCCTAAAACTGCTTCTTTCCATCTTTTGCTTCAGCCTGACCTAGAAGTAGCTTTGACTTACAGCTGGGCACCTCAGGGGCTCCTCTCCCAGCAGATTCACTGCTGCTATCATCCCTTAGCCAATGTTCATGTTTATTGGTGGCGGGGAGAGCCTACCTGAACATTCAAGGAATACTCAGAGTTTTAGTGCAGCATGCAGCTGGGTATATACAAAGGTTTTCCTGGGAGGGGCCTCTGAGCTTCCATGTGGATGGTTCCTTCTGCTCCACCTCCTTCCACCCCTCTGGTCCTACCTTTCTGAGCTGACACATTGTCCAGCACCGCGAAGCTGGCAACACATCCCAATTAACAATAATTGCCAGCCCTTGTGGGCACTGACTAGACTCATCACAGCCCCTGTGTACCATGGTTTACACTGAAAGACTTCTCATGGGAGCTGAGAGGGCCTTGGGGCTGGTGCCAGCTCCTGTTCCTGGGTTTGAACTGTACCACTTAGTCTTTATAAATAAGTGTCAATCCCATTGACTGTGCTTTATTCCAAACAGATTTTTCACCAGCAACAACACTGAAGATGATAGGCGGGGGAGCAGGGGTGTTGACAGTACACACTTGACACACATCAGCAGCTTCTGGCACCCACCAGTCATTAACTAAAGGAGTCTGGGAGGGACAATAGCCTGAAATCTCCCTCCTTGCTTCAGAACCCACCTTCACGCTGCAGTGCATCCTTTACAGTGATTTCCAGGGAATTAATTTAAAATTGCTCGTTCAGTCCTGTCGTTATCTCCTCAGAGGGCTCCCACCACCCCAGGCCTGCCTCATTTCAACCCAGACTCGCTCCTATTGACTTTGGGAAATAGGTAAAACATACTTAAACAAAACAGAGGACAATTTTTAAAGGAGTTATAAAGATTTTTACCTAGTGACATAGACTAAAATCTCAACAGGTGCGAACTTATCCTTCCTGGAGGAGGGACTATATTCCTCTTGGCTCTAAAGACATAGATTTGCATATTGATAGAATCCATGGATTTGTATAGCTGGATTGGGATATTAGAAACCATTAATCACAGTTCAGCACAGCAGTCAGCCTCTTGAAATTGTTGGGGGTTGGGGGCAGGCTATTTAACATCTAGTCAAGCAGAAATACTCAATTGCCAAAACAGGCCACACTGATTCATCCAACAGAGGTACCATTCATTCATTCATTCATTCATTCATTCATTTAATCGTTCACTGGATAGCTATTGCACGTCATTTGTGTCAGGCCTTGTCGGTGGCTGGAGATAATGAATGTGAAAGGCGGTTGCTATCGTGCTTTTACACTTACCGATCATCTGAGTGTCTGTACTTCTATCCAGAGTCTATGTGGAGTATAATGGGAATTACGAGGTCTTCTCTCTGCCTTTTACTAGATACACATCTTTGATCTCCCCACAGAGATGCAGTACACGGAAAAGGAACTCAGTACCATTTATGCTGGTTGTTCTGCATGAGTTCTGGGATTTGGGGCTTCAAGGTCACACAGCTGTCAAATCTAAAGAAACCATGAAGATACCCAGCTATCATCCCCTCCTAACTGTTTAAACTGTTGAGAACACTGAGATTTGAAGTTTAGTGTACCTGCCCAATATTGCAAAGCTAAATTCTGGCAGGGGTGAGACCACACCTCACCTGCCTTCATGGCCTGCTGGTTGCTCTGTCTACTCTGAAGTTCATGACGAAACCCCATGAGTCCAGGTGAAGAAGACTGTAAGAGACCCTCTAGTTCAAAACTTCTCTACTGGGGAGACCTTGTAGTTCAAAGCTTCTCAACTTTGGCTGCACATATCTAGGGACCCGAGGGAGCATGCCACGCTACAGAAGCCTGAGCTGCACCCCCAGAAATGTAAGTTTACTTGGTTTGGGGTCAGGTCTGGACATCTACATTTTTAAAAGATGCCCTAGATGCTTATTGAGTTTAGGGAAAACTCAGATAAACCACACGTCCTACTGTCCTGCTCACTCACATACCCTCTCACTCATTCACTCATTCATTCATTCATTTGTTCATTTCACAATTTTCTTCAAACATTACTTTAGCAAGAGAGACATACATTAAAAATCTCCAAAGTCATCCACATTCTGTGTCAGGAAAATCCTGCCAGGCTGTTGGCACACCAGAGGCACTTTCCAAGTTCCTCACCCAGCTTTTAAATATCACTAATAAACAGCACTAGCCAGCATGCCCATGAAAGCCTGCAGCTTGTCCCCATTTCCAAGCTCATCTTGCCCAGGAGTCACTCTGGAGCCCTGCCACCATGGGATGGAACCACGTCCGTGTTCGGGGCTGTGACAGAAGGGCACCAGGAGCTCGTTGCTCTTTATTTACCTTTAATTAGAATTTTCCTGTGTGTCTCTGCCCTCCCATGAGAGCAGCAGCACCCTGTTAATGGGATTATGTGGTATGGATGCTGCTGTGGACGTGTGGGCCGCTACTCCGTCTCTGAATTTCACCCAGATAATTGATTTCGGTCTGTTCCCTGACACTCGCCTTCGTGGCACAGGGTGTTATTAGGGCCTTTGTTCCATTTTTGAGTGACAAAGCCCTTACACGCCAGCCAAGCAAAAGCAATTGTTGCATCTCTCACTTTTCTTATTAACTAACAGAGAATTGCAGGCAGCTTGAAGCCCGCTGAGGGAAATAATAACATAAGCGGCTGCTTGGGCGCAAAGTGGGTCCTTTCAACCACAACAGCCTGGTGAGATTAACAAGGGCCCCTCCTCTCCTGCAGCCACTGGATCCCCACTCTCCATCTTCCCTGTCTGTCTCCCTCTGCCTTTCACTTATCGCCTCTATGTCTGCTTCTGGAAACCCTCTGGTTCTCTAAAGCACCAAGTGGTCCGTGGAGAGGAGGAGTCCTCCAAGATTCTGGGTAGGCCTGCTCCATGTCTTAACTCCCTGTGGATTGGAATCACGCATTCCCATATCACCACTAGTTGGTGTTTCTGTGTTTCCATGCTTGCTTTTCATTTTTAAATATGTATTATGAAATAAATATGTATTATGAAATAATTTAGACATACAAAAAAGAATGAGAGAAAATGAACATTAGTGTATCTACTACCTAGATTAATTTTTTTAAATGGGACCAAGACCACCTGAGAGTCTTTTCCTGATCTGCTCTCCCTCTCTCCCACAGAGTTCACTATCCTTAGTTTGATATCTGTCATTCCCAGGCATCCATTTACATTTCTACCATATACGTGTGCACCACTAAGCAATACAAAGGATTGGCACTTTTTTAAACTTATAAAGATATTAAATACCAGGTGTATTTCACGATCTGAAAGTTTTGTGACATTTTTTCACTTGGTAAATGAGCTGAAGTGTTCTGTGATCAATCACAATGTTGTACTTAGCAATCCATTTGTCGGAGATGTTCAGGGTTTAAGGTGTCTCCATTCATTTTGCTATTACAAACGTGGCCACTATGAGTATTTGGATTCACACCTCCTTGTGCACACACACAAGCCTTTCCTGACATACAAGCCTAGAAGGGTTGTAAGGATTGCTCATCTTCAACTCTAGCAGTAACACCAAGATGCCTCCAAAGGGTTTTTTTTTTTTCTAATTATATAATAAGATGAAATGTAGGGATTGGTAATCCCATTTCACACGCAAGTACAAAGATGATTTCTCCCTGTGTTTGGCCAGGAAGGCAACAGCAATGGGGAAAGGAAAATTACTTCCCCCTAGTTTCTATTCTTGGTCTCCCACTATCCCAGGTACCTAAGCTGACAAGAAGCATCACCATCATCCTAATGGAACTGGGAACTCGTTCCTGTTCCTACTTCCTTGGTAACTTTGTTTTCCATCCTTGAGCCATTGGCAGGTGAGATCGTTAGTCATGACCTGCTCTTTCTTGTGGTCCAGGCAGGGCAATTCCTGCTGTGTGATCAGCACTGTGTGATCAGTTACCCAGAGCTCTGAGCTGATAGGCACTCTGTTTCCATGGTTGCTTCAGCAAGTCGGTGGTCACGCCAGCAAACACTTGAGTCTATCCTGAATTTGCATTCTCATGCTCACTAATTTTGTGGACCACAATCAAATACTTAACTTCTCAGATGCTGTCTCCTCATCTTTAAAATGGGAATGATTGTACACACCTTTCAGAAAAGTTGTGAGAATCATGTAAACAAAGCAAAGCGACAAGCACAATGTTTAATACTCTGTGGTCATCCTGTAAAAAGCATAAATGACTTTAAAATGCATGCTTTGCTCTGCGTATGTGGCGTGAGGTGGAGGAAGGGCTCTGGGCTTGGGGAGAACCATGCCCCCACTGACTCTCTTTGTTTGGATTCCAAATACTAGGGTTGGAAGACACTGACGAGTTTTACACCATTGACTGATCCATGATAGTTTAGAAAGGAAGCTGATTTCACAGAACTTTCTTAGGTCTACTAGTTCTTACCCCAAAGAGGCTAGTAAAACTAGTTTCTTTGTGGACAAAAGACTCAAATGTATATATGACACTTCTGCCTTGATTCTCTACCTCTCCTAAGTGAAATTTTACTTTGAGAAGGTAGAATTTCCTTCCTTTATCAATAAAAGCTCAGGAAAGTCGAAACACTTTTAGAGCTCCCTTTAGGGGTACAAGAAAGGACAGGGTTCAGAACCCATTGTATGCTCCCGGGCACATAAAGTGACAATACTTCTATGTTGTCTTCTTCTTAGCAGTTCTTGTTTTCTCATGCAGTCGTCACCCCGTTTAATTACCCCTCTGTCTTTGTTTCCATCTTTATCCACTCCCCTCTCCTCCCTTCTTCCTTTTCACTGCATCCTCATGCTTTCTTCTTCATTCTCATGGCCTCCTGGCACCTCCACAATTCACCTGCTTGTCCCCAAAGACTCTCACGCAGCTTTCTTGAATGACTGATTACTGGAAGGAATAGAATTGTTAAAAACAACAATGTTTTCTATACACCAGTGTGTAAAATGTATAATAATAAAATGGAACTGCACTAAATGAATTATGGTTTTTTTAAAGAAAACAAATTACCCACCTGTCAAGTACTATTAATCCTCGAATCAGTGTGAAGAATAAGAACGCGTGTACAGAGGGAGCTTTTCTTCCTTTGTAAAACAAATACCAGCCCCTCATAACAGCTGGTTTCAGTGTCTTGAATCAGCAACTGATAAGGGGAAGGAAGGTAGAAAACTCTCCAACAAGTCGTTTTTCATGGTGTCAATGTAATGTGTTACTTTCGTGTGTAGTTCAGATGTGTTCTCATATTTGAGTGAAGGGTTCATTAACTTCCCATTGCTTAATGATATTCCATAGGATAGGGCAAATGAGAAAGGGGAACTTATGAAAACAAAAGTGAGAGTGGAGGTGGGTTTTCAACGTTCAAGGACTCATTTGCTTCTCAAAAAAAGCGGCTTTGAAAGCCAAACACACAGGGAAATACCTTGTTTTTGTGAATATGCTCAAAGGTAGCATTGATCTGGACAAAGAACAGTAGCTTTTTTCCTTCCTTTCTTCCTTCCTTCCTTCTGTCTCCCTCCCTCCCTCCCTCCTTCCCTTCCTTTCTGCCTTCTGTAGTTTATTTTGTTTTATCTTTAATGATGACAGGCAGGAGACAAATGCACTTGTTCTTTAATCCAGTGAGATTGTTTTTCTATAGAAGCACGTCTACGTTAGTGTTAGGAAAGGAAAGGACAGTTATATTACTTGGGAGGGGAGATACACTGCTGGTGATTGTCACAGGGTATCCCAGAGTCCATGGAAATCCTTCATTCACTCTTAGAGGGTTATTTTCTTCCCTAACATTGGTCAAAAGTAACTGCCCCTTAGGCAGAGCAGAAGCCACACTTGTCCTCATCCTTCAGCCTCTCACAGCTTTGTTGAATTCATCTAAATCTCTTGGTTTTGTTCTCCATGTGATGACTAAGTGACCGATGCAGTAGGTAAGCACGAAATTAGAGTGGGTTAACTGTATTATACACAGATTCAGCTCACCTGGCCCACCAGAGACACGGCTCAGACCCTGGTCGAATTAAGGAATTTGCTATGAACCCTCTAGCTGACCTGTGGCCAGCATTCTAATTAATAAGTTCTATATCTGGCTTTTGTTCTCTGTTAACTACAAATAATTCTTCTTCCTTGACTTTAATATAATAGAATACAGTCTTTAAAAGTGTCTTGGGGAAAAAAAGGAAATATAGAAATAGAAATGATTATTAATGTTCTTGCTTAATTGAAAGAGTATTTTCCTGATAGTTATACGTCTTCTAATTACCTCAGTGTGCATTGCTTAAAATTTAAACAAAACAAAACAAAACACCTTTGGGTTAGAGCAGTAATTGTGTTTATATTATTTCAGCTAGAGCTAAGTGGATTTCAATGGCTAACCTCAAATGTAAAAAGTTGTTACTTTGGCCTATGTTTGCATTTAAAGTGCCCAAATACAAGGGCTTAAGTCAGAAAGACGTGAAAGCGCATGGAATAGTTCCCGGTTTCTGTTTGTTCTTTATGCAATTCAAGGCTGTGTATGATTACAGTGTTGGTTGCATTTAAGTGCTTTGTTTTCCCCTGGGTTACAAACATCTAAGGGAGGCGGGAGGATAAGAGGATAAAGAGAATTGAAAAGAATTCTCAAAAGGCATTGTGAAGCACATCAGCTGAGGAGTGAGTTATAAATGAATCTAACAGAGAGACATTTAATTTCCTTCTACATAAGCTTGAGGCTGAAGAGGAAAAGTTAGTGGGCATAACTTTACTTACAAGGAACAGGAAATTTTAACAACTCCTTGGTGTAGGGGAGAATAATTCAAGCTGTTTGGTAGTAATTATCCATTACATTTGTTCAGCACATTGGAGTTCATTGTCCCCTACAACTTCTACATAATTTGGCTCCACAAATATTTGTTGAGTGTCCGCTAAGCTCCAGACGTAGAGCTGGCTTTGGGAACATTAGGCTCAAAGAAGTAATAGCCCCCACTCTCAAGGGGGTCACAGTGTACAAGATGGACACATAAGATAATAAAAGGTAATGCGGCAAGTTCTGTAATAGTAGAAAGCATAAATCCTTAGCTGTGTAGAAGAGTGAGCAATTAAATTCTGCTTGGACTACATTTAGAGTAACCTAGAATGTGTATTGATGTAAGCATTCATTCATTTATTTATTCACTCACTCATTCAAAGAGCAAATGTGTTTTTCTTGCCTGTACTGTGACAGACATTACACTGGTCAAAGAATGACTTGAGTGATACACAATTATGAGCGGAAACATGTTGAATAGTGAATGAAACTTACTTAGGCTGTGGTCTTCCTCAGGGATGCCTTTCTTTATTTGGCTATGAAACTGGGGAAAGAGTAGGAGTTTAAAAAGTAAATGAGAGAGGGAAAATATTCTGGACAAAAGAAATGGCTTGTGCAAAGCTCTGCTGTAAGAGGCAGAACTCTAGATGCTGGAGGACAAGGAAGGCCAGTACAGCTGTAGCTGACAGAGCAGAAGGAACATGGCATGCACGTTAGTTTGCTAGGGCTGCTGTAGTAAAGCATTGCGAACTGGATGGACTACAACAACAGAACTTTATTGTTTCACAATCCTGGAAACTAGAAGTCTGCAATCACAGTGTTGGCAGGGTGGTTCCTTCTGAGGGCTATGAGGGAGAATCTGTTCCAGTCTTCTTGCCCAGCTTCTGGTGGGTTTTGGGCAATCATTAGTGTTCCCTGGTTATAGATGCTTCATCCCAATCTCTGCCTTCATCTTCACAAGGTGTTCTTCTTGTATGCATCTGTGTCCAAATCTCCCCTTTTCATAAGGACACCAGTCATGTTGGATGAGGGCCCCAGCCAATTCCAACATGACCTAATCTTAATTTAACTGATTACACCTGCAATTATTCTGTTTTCAAATAAGATGACATTCTGAGATATTAGGGGTTAGGACTTCAGCATATGAATTTTTGTATGGTGGTGGGGGGTGGGGACAATTTAACTGCTGATAATCTGGGATGAGGCTAGATATGAGGCTAGCACTTGATGTCTTCGGCTTCTTCGAGGACTGGTAAGTCATGTTACGGACTTGGTTCTTTATCCTCAGATTTTGAGCAGAAGATGCCATGGTCAAATTTTCATTTCACAAAAGTGTCCCAACCTCTGCACTGTATGGGAAGGTTGGGTGTGGACAGACCTGTTGAAGACAGTTGCAGCCGTTCGGGTGAGAAATTATAGATTATGGTATACCAGGATGGAAAAGATGGACTGGAGAAAAATTGATAGATTGGGAAGATGTTTAAAAGGCAAACAATTAATAGGACCAGTTAATGGGTTTGGGTGATAAAAAGAGGGTAGGGTACAGGATGACAACTGGATGGAAAGTGGCATCATTTACTGACACAGGGCCAGACTTAACAGAGAAAAATATGAATTCAGTCTTGACTATGAAGAGTTTATAGTACCATTTAAATATCCTTGAGGAAATAGCGAATATGTTTTTGGAGGATTTTTGAGGTTAGAAAAGAGATCTGGGCTAGAAATATAAATTTGGAGATTATTGTTTCATATGTTAATGCATAAATTAAACCATGCACAAGAATAAAATGTCTTGGGGAGAGGGTAGTATAAAGTGGAGAGAGCCTAGGAATTTGCTTTGATAAACTCCAACTTTATAGGACGATAATGAAGGAAGATGCCTACAGGAGAATCAGAAGAAGAGTGAAGAGGTGAAAGTAGCCATACAAGTCAAAAGAAGAAAATAGTTCAAAAAGGGGCATGATCACAATTTAGATTGCTGATGGTTGAGGCAAATGAGATGGGGCAGAGGAGGGAGTTGCCCACTGGATTCCATGACATGAAGACGAATGAAGCCTTAGCATGTCGGCAGAAGAGGGAAGAAGAAGGAAGTCAGCAAGATGACAATAAGGAGAGCTAGAGGTAAAATTGACAAATGCCATGAGTCCCAAAAAAGCAATTTTAACAAGAAAGTAGATGATATGGGAGGGTGGATGATCATCAGGAAGGACGTCTCTAGACTCTGAAGCAGATGTCAGAGTGAGAGAACACAGAGCCAAGGTTGCAGATGGCAGTGTCCTCAGTAGATAGACAGGCTTGGACAGTCAGCTACGTCGAGGGATTGGTCGTAATATTCTAAAAAAAAAAAAAAAGTCAGAAAAAGTATTCTAAATGGCGCAGTGGAAGGTGAAAAAAGAATGGAGGAAAGAAGAGCAAAGGCCAGGAGTGGGAGGGCTGGGCAGGGAGGAATTTTTTCATTTGATAGTGACAGAGATGAGAAGGGACAAGAACCAGGGTGGTTAGTGGTTCAGTCTCAAAAGTCCCTTTCAGGAGGCTGTAAGAAGATGTATACTGGTCCCAAACTGCCAGAGTGTCGGCCCTCTGGAGCTTTGGTGATATGAGCTCCAGGATCTGCAGTTTCTTCCTGTAGGAGTAGCGTGCTTGCAAATCCAGGTGTGGAGTTTATGCAGTCACATGGCATGGAGTAGTGGTATTTTATCTAGCTGGAGTGCAGAAGAAAGGTCTGAGAGTCTCTGTCCCTCTAGTTCGTGGCTGGAGGTGGTAGTGCCCCCAGGGAGTGCATTAATTCATTTATTCATGCATGTATCCATTATTTCCTTTATTCATTCAACAAACCTTTTTGAGTAGCTACTTTGTACCAGACTCTGAATACACATTGATGAATTAAAGCTATTATTCCCAGCTTCATTACCCTAAAGTCTATTTGGAAAGGAGAAAATAAATAGAAAACAAAATCAACAAATATAAAATAGAATTACATATTAGAAAACTGCTATAGAGGTAAAGGCAAGATGCCACGATAGGAAATAAAAGGAGAGCCATACGTATACAGATGCTTTGAGCCTGCACAGTGTGAGATTTTTAAGAATCAGATGGATCTGGCAATGTGAATAGTTGGAGACCAAGGCATCCTGGCAGAAGTGGGAAAGGCCAGTGGGGACAACTGTGGGTTCACACACAGTGGGTGACAAGGAGTGGCTGACTGTTATGGAGAAAGGATTGTAGAAGGGGACAAAGGGATGTAAGAGGGGTTAGTGGATTCAGAATCCATGTGTTTCAGTTCCTGGGTATGCCATTTCTGTTTAAAACAATCTGCCTGTCATTTGTCCTTTGTGGACACATTTTCAATGTCTAATGTCTTCTCCAAAACCTGAAGCCATGAAACCACACTACTTCCCCTTTATCACTGTCCTCTACGGTGATCATGCAGATAATCCAAGATCAGGAAGTCAACTAAGAGAGAAAACAAAAGTCTATATTTTCACACTGAGTAGTTATCTTGAAGTTCAAGTTATGTATATGCTGGTAAATTACAGATATCTGGTGTCCTTCCCCAAATTAACTTGTCACATTATAACAAAATGGTCAAATTTTATGGACAGCTACCTTGTTAATTTCTAAGTCCATTCTCGAAGCTGCCCTCTACCATCATCAGGTACTAATACCCTCCAGGTCTCCTATTCCCAGACATTGGCACACAAACCAATTCTCTACTGGATTAAATTTTTCTCAGTGTTGGATCCTTACTTTTCTACATTTTGTAGGCAGAGCTGTAAGATGGTTAGGCTCATGACTCTGGAGTCAAACTGCCTGGGTTCAAATATCTCACTCAACATATAGGTATGTGACTTTGAAAAGCTATTAAATCCTACCTGCCAAATTTTCCTTATTTGTAAGATGAAGAAAAAAAAAACAACTACCTCTCAATAATGTTTTTAGGTCTAAGTAAGATGAATCAGGCAAAGCACTTATCACAACCCGGTGCGTAGCAAGTACATGGTAAATGTCAGCTGTTATTATTTGTACTCTCGTCACTATCACCATTACCACCACTACCACTTTCACTATTAACACCAGTATCACCACCGCCTTCACCATTATTGCCAAAATTGTCACTACCACAATCATCGCCATCTTTGCCATCACTGCAACATCACCACCATCACTCATCATCAGCATCACCACCACCTTCACCATCATCACCACCACCACACCATCACCACCACCACAACTTTCATCTACATTGCCAACATTACCACCATCACCACCACCTTCACCATTATCACAAATATTACCACCATCATCATCACTACCACTAACACCTTCACCTTTAATTCTGATATTGCCACCATCATCACCACCACCTTCACAATCATCACCAACATCATCACCGCCACCTTAACCATCATTGCCAACATCACTACCATCACTACCACCACCACTGTTACTACTATCTGATTGTGATCACCCACTGTCTTTTCTTTCCAGGTTTCACGGCATGTCTCCAAACCAGGACAGTGCATACAACTTTTACTCAACCAGCTTCTTTGTTCCCTCTTTTCTTCTCACTAACCTAGTCTCTATTCTACCTTCCAAGTATTAGAGTATCTAAAGCCCACTTTAAAAATTGAAACTCTTTATTCAGTGCAATTGATCATAAGAAAATGAAAGCGAGTAAAAATGTTCCTTTTAGCCTTATGACTACTTACCCTGTCATTACCATCTTTTATTTCTCTCTCTCTCTTCCTCTCCCTCCATCACTCTCCCTCTCTCTCTCTCTCTGCCTCCCTCTCTCTCACATACACACAAGCACTCACACATACTTATATTGAAAGTTCAAGATCATACAACCTCCTTAATCACCCCTTTGCCTAAGCTTAGATCCAGTAATGAGAACTTCCAGAGCATCAATTCTCCCTATCATTTCAGAGAAAACATTTTTTCTGTTTAAGACTCACTTGAAAAAATGATTACAAATTTTGGCTTAGATTCATGGGATACAAGTCTAGGTTTGTTACTTGGGTATATCATGTGATGGTGAGGTTTGGGGTACAATTGATCCCATTACTCAGGTATTGAGAATAGTATCCAATAGTTTATCAAACTTTGTACCCCTCCCTGTCCCCTCCCTCTAGAATTCTCCAGTGTCTATTGTTCCCATCTTTATGTCCATGAGTACCCAATGTTTAGGTCTCACTTATAAGTGAGAACATGCAGCATTTGGTTTTCTGTTCCTGCATTAATTCACTTAGGATAATGGTATCCGGCTGCATACATATTGCTGCAAAGGACGTAATTTCATTCTTTCCTATGGCATAGTATTCCATGGTGTATATGTACCATATTTTCTTTATCTGATCCACCATTGATAGGCACCTATGTTGATCCTATGTCTTTGCTATTGTGAATAGTGCTGCAAGAAATATAGGAGTGAATGCAACTTTTTGGTAGAATGTTTTATTTTCTTTTGGATTTATAACCAATAATGAGATTGCTGGGTTGAATGGTAGTTCTTAGTTCTTTGAGAAATCTCCAAACTGCTTCCTACAGTGGCTGAACTAATTTACATTCTCATCATAGTGTATAAGCATTCCCTTTTTTCTGCAGCCTTGCCAGCATCAGTTATTTTTTGACTTTTTAATAATAGCCACTCTGACCAGTGTGAGATGGTATCTCACTGTGGTTTTATTTGCATTTCTATGATGATTAGTGATGTGGAACAGGTTTTTTTTTCATATGTTTCTTGGCCACTTGTATGTATTCTTTTGAGAAGTGTGTGTTCACAGCTTTTGCCCATTTTTAAATGGGGTTATTTTTTGCTTTTCAAATTGTTCAAGTTTATTATGCATTCTCCATATTGACCTTTGTTGAATGCATAGTTTGCAAATATTTTCTCCCAGTCTATAGATTGTTTACTCTGTTGATAGTTTCTTTTGCTGTGCAGAAACTCTTTGATTTGATTAAGTACCACTTGTCGATTTTTGTTTTTGTTGCAATTGTTTTTCAGGATGTAGTTCTTTCCCAAGGCTGATATCCAGAATAGTGTTTCCTGGGTTTTCTTCTAGCATTCTTATAGTTTGATGTCTTACATTTAATCTTTAATCCTCCTTGAGTTTATTTTTGTATATCGTAAAAGGCAGAAGTCAAGTTTCATCCTTCTGTATATGGCTAGCCAGCTATTCCAGCATGATTTATTAATAGTGAGTCCTTTCCCCATTGCTTGTTTTTGTTGACTTTGTCAAAGATCAGATGGCTGTAGGTGTACGGCTTTATTTCTGCATTCTCTATTCTGTTCCATTGGTCTATATGTCTGTTTTTGTACCAGTGCCATGCTGTTTGGGTTACTGTAGCCCTGTAGTATGGTTTGAAGTCAGGTAGTGTGATGCTTCCGGCTTTGTTCTATTATTGCTTACGATTGCTTTGGCTATTTGGGCTCTTTTTTGGTTCCATGTGAATTTTAGAATAGTTTTTTCTCATTCTGCGAAAAATGACATTAATAGCTGGATAGGAATAATGTTGAATCTGTAGATTGTTTTGGACATTATGGCCATTTTAACAATATTGATTCTTCCAATCTGTGAGCATGGACTGTTTTTTCATTTGTTTGTGTCATCTTTGATTTCTTTCAGCAGTGTTTTGTAGTTCTCCTTGTAGATATCTTTCACCTCCTTGGTGAGCTGTATTCCTACATATTTTATTTTATTTTATTGCAGCTATTGTAAATGGGATTGCATTCTTGACTTGGCTCTCAGCTTGAAAGCTATTGGTGTATAGAAATGCTACTGATTTTTGTACATGGATTCCGAAACTTTACTGAAGTCCTTTATCAGTTCAAGAAATCATTTGGTAGAGTCTTTAGGGTTTTCTACATATGGAATCACATCATCAGCAAAGAAAGATAGTTTGACTTCTTTTTTTCCTATTTGGATGCCTTTTATTTCTTTTTCTTGCCTGATTGTTGTGGCTAGGACTTCCTGGGACTCACTTTTAAAATTAATAATAGTAGCTTCCTAAACATTGGAAGGCTCCTTTTCAGGTCTACATCTATAAAATTTAGTAAACAACTAAATTTTTGTAGTTTGCCGTTGCTTACAAGGCATATTAACAAATCTGATGCATGTTGATGTCCCAGCACAGATAGGAGAAAGGACTAGTATCTGCTTTTGCTGATAAGCAAACCCATCCATGAAATAGATGATATACCCATGTCCTCATGGCTGGAAAATGGCAGAATCTTAGCCTATGCCATCCACACACCAGAACCAGGCTGGGTCACATGTGCATTCTAGTGGGAGTCCCAGCCTGAGTCTGGTGACTTCCCCAAGCCTCCAGAAAGTCAGGGCTCCAAGCAATTTGTACAGTGTTCATGCCACTGCTTAAAACTTCCCAGTCCCAAATTACTGAATGTGTAAACTTTTTAGATCTTAAAGCTTACGTAGCAAATAGCTTTCTCTTGAAAACCACTCCATAAATTCTAGGGGAAAGTCTTCTGGATTTGTGTTCATGCTATGACTTTTCTGTAAAAATTAGGTAGCAGATACTTTGACTTTGGATCTAAATTAAAGAGATTGAATTTTACTTGACCACTCTTTGACTAGGCCAGTGTTCAGATTATCTCAGGGTTTATGAGTCCTTTAAATATTCATAAAAGCATAAAAGATCCCAAAATTAATCCCAAATTAATTAATTCTCCCAACATTAATTTATTCATATGTAATTATATATATAATATATATATGAAAAGCCTAGTACATATATATATGAAATAATAAAATCAATATTAGTCCATTCTCCTACAGTGGAAGCTTTTTCTGCATACAGATGGATGAACAAAAAGAAAGCACTTCGTTCCAAAACCTACTCAAACTCCCAAATCGCCCATCAAAACACGCCACACACACACAAAAGCGAGCATAAACACTTGGGTCAAATTCCGGGTGTTAGAAGAGAAAAAAAAAAAAACAGAGGTCATATGTATGCGTGATGCTTCCTCTTCTCACCCATGGGTTCAGAGTAATTTTTTCATTTGCTAACTCAATGTCAGAGTCTGAGAGACAAAATTCAGTCTCAACAGCCAGGGGACTGAGCATGTGATGTTTGGCAAAGCAATCATTACAAAGAAACCTCACTTTTAAGAAAAAAAAACCATGGATACCCTGAGGAGGCTTTGACCTGTCTATTTGTTCTTTGATGGTAAAAAGGAATCATGATTCTAAAGACTCACTAGCAGTAAAGAATTTACTATAAGCCTTAATTTTAATCCCAATACAGGACACATTTTGTTGTGATAAATCCCAGTAGCCTCTGAAAATTAATCTTGACTTCACCCTCAGCTTGGATATGAGGCAGCTTAGTGTAGGTTAACTCAAAACACGGTCTGGCATTGGGGTTCTTCGTCCCTCCCTTCTAATTCCATGGCCTTAGATGATTGATGAAGGCTTTCTAAGCCTCAGTTTCCTTGGCTGTAAAGTGAAGAAAATAATAGTAACTCCTTCCAGAGTCACATTGGAGATAAACTGAGGGAAGGTGTATGTGTATATGTATGTACGTGCATAGGTATGCACATAAACACACACACGATTAAATACATATATAGACAAGGGCACTTTAAAAACCATTAAGTTCTATCCAAATGATAAGCTAATTTTAAAATATAATTTAGGCTGCTCTGTTGTAAGGTATTTGTTGTAATGAGATTTCTCCTTTACTAATTATGAACTAATTTGCTCATAGAGTGAATAAAGTATTTATAACATGTTACAATTAGAGTTGTCATTAATACCCATAAAATAAAGTTTTTCTCTACAATAGTAACTAGCTCAGAAAACATTAAGCTCACAAAGTGTATCCTATTGGATGTATTTTGAACAGAAATTTATGTATAGTTCCTACCACATATTTCAGATTTCACCTGTTCACGTTTTCCTTAGCTATATTGTGTGATTTTTGTATTGAAGAATTGTGGTGCAGTGGAAAGGTGAGCTTTGTAGTCACATAGGCCTGAGTTTTACAGTGCACTCTGACATTTCCTAGTTTTGTCATTGTGACTAATTCACTTTCTATTGCTATCAATATCTAACAATTGGCAGACACTTAATATGCTCCAGGAAATGTGCTACATGCTTCACATACACTACCTCATGTAACCCCCAGCATACACCATGAAGTAGATACTAATTGTATCCCTATTTTACAGGGAAGAAAACTAAAGCACAGAGAGGTTTATATGCCTTCCCTAAGGTCACACAGCCAGTAAGCGACAAAGGGATGGAAGACACTCACGGGGGAAGCCAGCTCAGGAGACTGAGTGCATCTGTAGCTCACACATGAGTCAGGACGTGACTGTCAAGGCTGAATGACACAATCATCATGAATTGAAGTCTTTTCAAATAGCATTCAGTGACATGAACACACAGTGGTCCTTGTTTGGTTCTCTCCTTAACCCTGCCGTGTTTTCCATTAGGCCCTGTACCCTAAAGGAAGGAGCTCTGCCTCTTTTCTTTTGAGGAGGCAGGATAGCCTAGTGGTTAAAGATGGGGGGGATGCAATATTCAAGGGCATAAATTCTATTATGCAAGAAAGGTAACTTCCTTTTTCTTCCTGTAACAACTCAATTTCTGTTTCAAGACTTTATTTTGCCCAAGGACAGAAATCTTCATTTCAAAGTCTTTTTTCTTAGAAGTTTTATAAATTCTACTTGCTCTTCTCCCCACCCTATGGTATTCTCCATTTCCACTCAGGACTCATCTAAGTTCTGGAAAGCTTACATAGCCTCATGGCATGAGGATGAGGTGGAGGTAGGGAGAACATCTGGCATAAGTACAGTCTCTTCTTTATCCTGATATCTTCTCTTTCATTTGTTCATTGGTTTCTGTTCATTTTCTCCCTTGGCCTCTGTTTAGTCTCCGTTTAATTCTCTGCCGCGGTGCTACTCAGAATAGGGAGGCTCAGGGCCCACCACACTCACGTGCCTTGAGCTGGCTTTAAAGGTTGAAATTCAGTAGTAATCAGGCTTAGGGCCTCCTTCCTTCTCACTCTATATTTTCCCAATACCCACTCCCTTCCACACCTATGGGCTTAACTATGACCTATCGGCCATTTCTTTGATTTAATTCCATGGTTTCTGCATCTAACTAATTACTGATTTATCCCTTACTCAGTCAATAAGTGTTTACTGAATTGTTTTCATGTGGTAGGCACTGTGCTGGGGTTGCAGCTGTGAGTAATTAGAATAGGATCTGACGACGTGGAGCTTCTGTTCTGGTCCCTATCATCCTAATCATCCCCGTCACCTTCATCATCACCCCCAATGCCATCATAATAATCATCATCATCACTATAAGCCAAGCATCTTCAGAATAGTGTGTGTGTATATATAGATACATATATATATATATGTATATGTGTATAATCTGCACAGCAACCCAGTGGGATAGTAAGATGATTATCTGTACTTTACACATGAGGAATCTGAGGCACAGAGGGATTATGTCACTAAACGCAGTTCACATGGCTACTTTACTATTAGAGCCATGATCCAATCTAGGCATTTTTGCTCTGTAGCCCATAATTTAGATCACCCTGCTATACTGCCTCCCATTGGATATGTGGCCTAAAACATTTGCTTCTTTAATGTCTAACAAGTACAGTGGAGTTGATGTTCATTATGGTCAGGGGTCAGGTAGCTAAAATCCTCAGAGAGAGGTCACCACCATTGTAACCCTGGCCATTAATTCATTCAACAAACAGCTTTAGCATTCTTACTATGTGTTCAGTATTGTTCTCAATACTGAAAAATACAGCAGCAAAGAAGTTCAGCTAACATCCCTGTCCTCATGGGGCTTACACTCTGGAGACTGGATGTATTATAAGCAGAACAGGAAATTTTAGGAGATGGTAGATACCAATTATTTGTTTTCTACCAAGATTTAACATATGTATTTGGGCTCAGATCTGAAGATATTTCTGTCTGAAAATTGAAAATTCTGTTTGAAAATACATGTGTGTTGTATGTGTACCCTGGAGTCTATGACAGTAAACGAGTGCCATCGAGAATGTTGCTGGGATCACTTGTAATCTTTCTAGTCTGAATAGTTAGGATATTCACGATACGTATATGACAAAAGACATATCTCCAGGATGGATAAACACCTCCTACAAATAAAACATATAAAGACAGACATTCAATAGAAATAGAAGAAAGATTTAAACGAGCACTTCACAAAGTGATCAAAAATGTGTAAAAGGACTCAACCTCACTAATCATTAGAGAAATGTAAGTTTAAACCACGATAATATATTGCTATATATCCGTCAGAATGGGTAACATTAAAAAAAACTGGCAATACTAAGTGCTGGTGAAGACGTGAATTAACTAGATCTCTCATACCTTGCTGCTGAAACCTAACTGGTACAAACACTCTGGAAAATTATTTAGAGCTATTAATTACAGAATCTCTCATTGTTCCTCTCAGCATAGATTTCCCAAGCATAGATATATACATGCCCCAAAAGACATTTTACAAAAGTGTTGATAGATGCACTATTTGTTTTAACTCCAAACTGGAAGCAACACAAACAGTCAAATGGATATATGGATAGGGACATATCCACCCAATGGAATATTCTAAAACACTAAGACTGATGACATACACATGTCATAGAAGAGTGTCACAAATACAATGTTGAGCAAAAGAAGTCAGACACTGAAGAATTTATACTAAATGATTCTGTTTATATGGAGAGTAAAAATGGGCAAAACTGATATAGTCATGAAAGTCAGGCCAGTGCTACTTTTAGAGAATGAAGACAGGCTGCAAGAATAGGAGACTTCTGAGTACAGGTCATTTTCAATTTCTTTAGCTGCTGGTAGTAATGCGGTTGTGTTTACCATGTGCATACTTATCAAGCTGTATGCTTATGATGTGCTCATTTTTTCTATATGTATGTAATGTTTCAACAAAACTTTTCTTAAAATTAAGTTATGTACCACCTTATATTTCCTGCTTATCCTTCTGTTCTCCAAGGTTTCTCATGAAATTCTAATTCTGTTGAACTAGTTCGAGAGCTTCTCCAAGCCAGAATTCTTGCTGTTTCATCTTGTAAGCCCCCTTTAAATCTTCTTGGATCTAAATAGGGAATGAATTAAAAGATTTGCTATGGAAATTCTCATTTGTATATGTAATTGTGTAGCACAGTGCTTGGAACACTGTATATAGACAGTGAATTTTGACATATGAATGAAGGGATGAATTAATGTTTTCTAAATCATATTAATCAATTTGTTTATTATCTACACTAGTATGCAATTTATTTGAGCCTAGGAATTCAAACTCTGCTTTTCCAATGAGCACATTCCCCTCTGTATGCTTCTCTCCATGTCATGAGTGGTTGGACCTTTACTGAGTTGCTGCAGAAGTCAGTTACCCAATAAGGGATGCTTTGTTTACTTTAAATATGTGAAAAATGGTTTCATTCCTCAGGGGATTATTAATTACTGGTTTACTAATTACTCTGGAACTGATTTTACAGAAAAAAATCTAGGCAGTTGTTTGAATGAATCCTTATTTAAGTGAGTAATTAGTTGGATCAAAATAATTGACTAAATTAAGAAATTATTTAATAGACATTATTTAGGTGTCAGTTTGATTTTGCTCCTGGTGATGTGTAACAAATCCATTGTGTGATTAGTAATAAAGCTGTCACTCCTGAAGGGATCTTTTTTAAAACAAAGGAAAGTCTCTTTTGAGGCTGGAAAAGAACTCAAGTACACATAAGCTATGAATTATTTTGCACTTTGTCCTTAAACTTTAGATTACAGACAAAACTTAAAACAAGAGTCAAGGTACAGGAAAACAAGTACATACGTATTAACATAAAAAACTCTGGTGGGGAGGGAATAGATATATTTCAAGCCATTTTGGTGTCAAGACCAAAGTAGGTGGGAGCCACTTCATGATTTGCATTTCCACACAGGCATCTACCAAATTTGCACCTTTGTCAGGGATCAATTCAAAAGGTACCTCCTCTTCTCTGCCTTCTCTTACCCTCATCCTCTCAATTAAGTATTTAGTGATTCCTAATGCAGTGTTTTCTAACATATTGTGAAAATCCTAAACCACTCTTCTCATTATAATTTGGGTATTCACTGATAGACTGTGGCCTGCTGGAGTGATTTCTTTGTAATCTAAGAAAGTAGCCTAGTTATTGTACAGTGAGTCCAGAATGAGTTACTATTTAGGAGAGTCACATCTAATTGGGTCCTCATTGAGAACCCCTTTTCTACTTTGCGATTAACACAGTTTTTCTAAGATGAAACATATCACCCTTAAGTAATAATACTCCTTCTGCTACATTTGGCCTGGGTGGTCCCGAATCCTCTGTTTGAAGGTGTCCTAGACAAGCCCAGGCAAAGGTTTTTCAACGGGCCCCAACTCCTGGGTGGAAAAGGTTCCTGTGCACCCGAGGGCTATGCGTGGTGTTGCGGGAGACCTGTCATTGCTGCCTGCCGCGATGCCAGGCCCCATGCTGGGGGAGCCACCCGGGTCCTCACCTGGAGATGTGGCTGTCTGTGGCGACGTGCCCTGACGTGGGAACACATGTTCTAACTGGAGATGACTTTAACTGCCTGAAGTCGAAAAAGGTTGTATATAATACCAGGTTTTATACTAACCCAAAATAAATTTTCTCTAACACGAGTTTTCAGACAGGTTGTCCTAATATATTAACTTCTGTCTGTGTTTTGAATAGTCAATTTCACGGTGAAATGAGTTCTTAATAATATATTTACCACCTGGGAAACATCTCCCAGCCATCTGGAAAGGAGAGGGGATTTAGTGCCTCCAAACAGAGATTGGATTTTTTTCACAGTTATTTATTTATTTTTACATCAGGTAAAAACCAGAAGGACGACTCGGTTCCAGCATCACGGCTGCAGGGGGCAGGGTGTAGACGGCACAGGTCCTGCGCATGCTCAGTGATCACTCATCCCGGAAGTCGGGCTTTGTCATGTGTGTCAGGACTCCAGTCAACGATCCTGAAGGACCAGCCTATGTTATATTAAGTACTGGTGGGAAACACAAAAATAGTACAGCCGAGTGTCCACCTCCTTAGTGATTTACATATCTATGGGGGTAGCAGACGTTAAAAGGTCAGAGCAATGGCTTTGGTTGGAAAATAGTGGATTCAATTCCTGATGTCATGTATTAGTTGTGTTGCAAATTGCTAAATCCCACTGAGCTTCATTTTCTGCATTTTCCACAGGGAAATAATAATGTCTATCTTTTGATGTTGTTGTGAGATTGGAGATAGTATAGGTAAAGTGCCAGTATCCAGGGTCAATATGGAAGTGATCAATGGAAAATATGGAACAGAGGGAGAAAGTTAAAAATTCATGGTTATGTGTGCGTACAATGTCATATGCGCACTCAAACTGATCTGATAGAAGATATTGGAACTGGATAGATAAAACAAAGAGGGGGTTTATTAGGTTTTGAAAAGAATAGAATACAAACTATAGAATAAGAATACAAAAATACATTCCATCATTCATTCATTCAAAAAATATCCACTGAGCATCTACTGTGTACCAGGTATTCTTGGAGGTGCTTTGTGTGCATCTATGAATGAAGCAAATATTCCTGCCCTCTTTGGGTTTAGATTCTCAAGGGAAGAGTGGACAGACAATCAATGGTAAATGTAATAAGTAAATAATCTTTTTTTTTTTTTTTTTTTTTTTTTTTTAGATGGAGTCTCGCACTGTCGCCTGGGCTGGAGTGCAATGGCGCAATCTCGGCTCACTGCAACCTCTGCCTCCCGGGTTCATGCGATTCTCCTGCCTCAGCCTCCTGAGTAGCTGGGATTACAGGTGCACACCACCACACCCAGCTAATTTTTTGTATTTTTAGTAGAGACAGGGTTTCACTATGTTGGCCAGACTGGTCTCGAACTCCTGACCTCAGGTGATCCACCCGCCTCGGCCTCCCAAAGTGCCGGGATTACAGGCGTGAGCCACCATGCCTGGCCTGTATATTTTAAGGTAAGTGGTTAGGTAGAAAAATGTAACAGAAATGGATTAAAGAACTGGGAGTTTCAGGACCAGGGCAGGTTGCAATATTAACAGGGTATTTGAGGTTGGTGTCATTTATAAGCTGATGTTAGAGCAAACATGTGAAGGAGATGAGGAAATGAGTCGGGGGACATCTGGGGAAAGAAAGTCCACCTGAGGAAGCAGCCAGGGCAGAAGCCCTCAGGTCATGCTATCCTGCTCAGTGTGCAGCAAGGTCAGCAGCGCGGCTGCAGCTAAGTGAGTCAGGGGAGATTAGTGGGAGTTAAGGAAGCAAGATAACAGGACACCAGAAAAGGAGACTTATAGGTCACCATAAGAACATAGACTTTTACTCTGACAGTCACTGGAGGGTTTTGCCCAGAAGAGTGAAAGAATTTAATGTACACTTGAAAAGACTCATGGATTAGTTGGCTGCTATGTTGAAACTAGATTTGAATGGGTGTGAGCAAATGCAGTTGTTGGGAGAACAGTATGGAAACTGTTGTATGAAAATGATGGGAGGTCTGACCCAGGCCAGGGTGGTAGCAGTGAACCATTGGGAGACAGTCAGTTTCTGATGTATTTCCAAGGTAGAGAGACACATGACTTCCAAAAGGACTGCAATTTGAGTATTAGAGACAGGGAGGGGGCAGCAGATCTGACTACAAGACTTCACACCTGGACAACTGGAGGATGGACTTGCTATCAGCTGAGACAGACGATGAAAGCTGTGTTGGGGAGTTCAGGTCAGGCCTTCAGCTTTAAGGACATCGCACTTGGTGTGTCTGTTAGACACAGGTAGAGTTGAGAGTAGGCAATTGCATATACACTCCTGTGACTCAGGCATGTACCAGACACATGCATTGGGAAGTTGTGATATGGATGCTATTTAAAGCCACGAGGCCAAATCAGATTTCCCCCAAGGAAGTGAATGGGAAAAGGAAAAACGGCTAAGGATTGAATCCTTAAGAATTCCAGTATTAAGGAGTAGATGAGCAAATGAGGACACAGAGCAGGACACTGTACAGGAAAATCCCTCAGGAGACAAACCAAGAGCATGTTCTCCTGGAAGCCATGTGAGGAAGGCGCATCATGGAAGGTGGAGTGATCAACTGTGTCACACGCTGCCGATGGACCAAGAGGAGGTCTGAGGATCGACCATGAGATTTGAAAACAGGGAGCTCAGTGGCAACCTTGAGTCCATTTTCAGATGTGACAGCAAATGAAAACTTAAGGAAGAATCTGAAGAGATGGATAGGACATTAACATTGACAGCTTTCATGAGTTTTTTCTTTCTACAGAGGGGAGCAAAAACTGACACCTGTCCAAAAAAAAGAGGTATATTTTAAAGAAGTGAAATGACCTAAAAATGAAGAATGTGTTTATGTGTTGATGGGAATGACCCCCAGAAGAGGATGTGAAACTGAGCAAAGCCGTGTCTTCCATCCTATATTAGAGGGTGTGGGATCTGGTGCTGGCTCACTGGAGGACCTGGAGGTAGAGATGCAGGACAGCGGGACCCTGGAAGTGCTCTTCTGAACAGTTTTATTTTTCTCAGTGAAGGAGGAAGTGAGGCCATCGGGCAAATCTGAGAATGATGGAGGGAATGTCAGAGGTGGAGGATGACAGAAGGTATGAAATGAAAATGTTCATCTTGAGGAGTGAGATGGTGAATGAACTAGTGGGAAAGTATGGTCTTCCAGCAGTACAAGACCCACTTGAGGTTTTCAGTGATTAGTTTAAACTGAGCTAATTCAATTTATGGTCAGTTAAATAGATTTAGTACACATTTTTAAGACATTTTATAGGTCATGCACTGTTCTTGGCTCTGGAGACATAAAAATGACTAGGATGTTGTTCCTCTCCTCAAAGTCCTGCAGGGAGAGAGACTGAAATATGAAACCAATAGCTATAATAAATTGTAATAATTCTATAATTGAGTTATACTTATTGTTTGGGGAAGTACTGCCAAGTGTTGTTGCCAAATATAGTGACACAGCAAGATGATGGTGTTTTTCACATCAGAATCAGAATGTGGTTCTCCATAGTGACCTCCCATTTCCTCAATAAACATTTATTAAATGTTCAGCACTGTGTGCAAGGTGTTAGAGCTACAACGGCAAATAAGATCATTTTTGCACTCAAAGAGCTCACCATCAAATACAGTGATTTCCAACCTTGGCAGCACACAAGAATCACTTGGGCATTTTTAAAAATCCTGATGCCCAGGCCATACCCCAAACTAATAAGTCACAATTTTTTTTAACATTCCCCAGTATTTCCAATGTACAGTCAAGGAAGAGAATTGCTGATCTAGGGTGAGAGACAGATAAGAAAACAGAAAATGGAAATATAGGTGTGATAACTGCTATCGGATAGGGAGGCACAAGCTACTAAGGGAGCCCTATTGAGGGGTCAGTCCTGCAGGTAGAGGGGCCTTGATGACTTCCACGAGGAAGAGCCCCCTGAGCTGAGTGAAGGGTGACTGGGGTCAGCGTGGGAAGTGGAGGAGGGATGGGGATTACAGCTGAAGGAGCAGGAGCGGCAGAGGCCTGGGGACTGAAAGAGCGTGTCCCACTCAGAAATCTGTGATTCAGCAGAGTCAAGCCAGGGCCACAAAGCAGGAAGAAAGTGGCAAGAGATGCCCAACAGCCATTAGGCAGGAGCCGCACTAGAATGGGCGAATTCAAATTTGTTTCCCCACTACTGTCAAATTCCTATTCAAATACGACCAGAGAAACCTATGGATCATACAAAACCGGTTAACTCAACTTGCAGCACATGAGCGAGCAGCACCTTGAGAGAGCCTCAGTGGAGTCAGAGGTTAGAGGAGCTCCTTTACAGAGCTCTAAAGGCTGGGGTGAGCCACAAGATGGTTTTAGGGCAGAAGTTTCTGAGCAGGAACTGGTCAGATCTTGCAAACCATTTTAATCGCTGGAACAGACGGTGGTCTTTTCTTTGGAACATATGAGTCCATGAGAAGGTGTTGTTAAGTCAGTTTTTCTCTTGTCTTATTTGGATTATAAGGGTCTGAATGAGCTCCTGTTAAAACATTTTGAGTTTACAGTGTTTGTGTTGTGTGTCCTGGTTCCACAGAGTTTATCTGTTGTGAATTTCAGCACAGTTTTGCAAGTCGTGGTTTCCGTTTCATTTCTTACTGTATTAAGAAAATGTGGTGTGGTAAATAGAGCACCGAGAGGCAGTAGTCTCCCATAAAATATGGTGTCCACAAATCTGCTGACTCCTGAAAGTGACCTAAAAATGAACATTATCTACTAAGCATGTTCAACGCATCCAGGACAAAAAAATCTTGAACTGACCTTTTTGAAAAAGACATTGCAACAGAAGTACATTAATTGAGTATATCAACCACTGAGTATGAAAATCCAAAATGTTTTAGGCAAACACCATTAGATTTACTATCTAAATTTCTAATATGAGGGCAAGCAAAGTGGCTCATGCCTATAATCCCAGCATTTTGGGAGGCTGTGGCTGGCAGATCACTTGAGGTCAGGAGTTCAAGACCAGCCTGGCCAACATGGTGAAACCTCATTTCTACTAAAAATACAAAATTTAGTCGGGCGTGGTGCCGCATGCCTGTAATCCCAGCTACTCAGGAGACTGAAGCAGGAGAATCACTTGAACCCAGGAAGCAGGGGTTACAGTGAGCCAAGAGGTACCACTGCACTCTAGCCTGGGTGATAGAGCAAGACTTTGTCTCAAAAAATAAATAAATACATACATACATAAATAAATATAAAACAAAAAGCAAAATTTCTCATATGAATATTCCAAACATATAGGAAAATATGATGAACAATAAAAAAGTTGCTAGCTACCAATTTTCCTCATGTCGTAATATTTTTGCCAAATTTATTTCACACATTATTATTAGAGAAACACAACATTAATCTGAACTGAATCCACTTGTTTATTCTCTAAATCCATTTTCCCTGCTCCTGTCTCCCCTCTCCAGAGGTCCCCAAAATTATGAAGTTATCAGATTTTTCTTCTCTAGTACGTTCATATGTGTTTAAATAAACTATAATATTGTTCTCCATGATTTTGAACTACTATAAATGGTCTCAGTCTGGTTAGATTCTTCAGTTACTTGCCTTGTTTATGTAACTTCATGTTTCTGAGATTTGATTTATTCCTCTTAAATAGACAGATAGACCACCCATTCATTTTAATCCAATTTATGACTATTACCACTGTTTAGCTCTCCATTATTGTAAGACCTTTGGGCTGTTTCCACCTGTAAAAACAATGCTGCAATAAACATGCATGTATGCAGCTTGTGCACATGTGAGCGGAAATTACTCAGGGTAGGATAAAAGCACCTTCAACATTTCTAAATATTGCCAAACTGCTTAATAAAATGGTTTTGCCAGTTTAAAATCTCACTAGACTGCATGCGAATAGGCAATTTTCTGGGTATATAATGATATCTTATTGTTGTTTTAATTTGTGTTTTCCTAATTGCTAGTGTGGTTGAACATCTTTTTATATATTTATTAGCCATTTCATTTTCCTCTTAGTGAATTGCCTAGTTTTCCTACCAAGTTCTTTTTTCTTGTTTCTCTTATTGGTTGGTTAGGATTTTATTCTCTTTTTTTTCACATTTTCGATATGAATTCTTTTTTACATGCGTTGCAGTTGCAAATTTTTTCTCCCAGCCTGTGTCTCGTGTTTACATTTTATGATGTCTTCTTTTTTTTGTAGAGAACTATTTTTCTTTTAATAAACTAAAACTTTATTTTCTTTGATGAGTTTGTGGATGTGTGTGTGCATTTGTGTTGGCATAAAAAATAATTTCCTACCCGAAAAACATAAAAATACCTGCTTATATTTGTATTCTAATAATGGCAAAGTGTTGCTGTTGGTATTTGCTTTTTAATCTATCTGCAGTTGATGTTTGTGTGTGATGTGAGACAGGGGCCTTGGGAGCATTTGTTGATTACAGGAATCTGCAATGTTGTTTCTTTCCTTAATCCAGTTTCCATTTGGTGTGGTTCTGTATTGGGACTTTTATCGGCTTCTGTTGGTTCGTTTGTCTTTCTGGGGCCCATTCCACACTACCTTAATTCCTGTAGCTCTGAAATGCATTTCGCTATCTGGTAGGATGAGTCCCCCCATCCTACTCTTCAAGTTCATCTTAATTATTCGTGATACTTTGTTCATCGCTCTAAAATTAACTTCTAGTACCACACAACATTCTCTTGATATTGTCACTGAAGTTGTATTAAATAAAACTTATAGAATATTTTTGTAAGAATTGACATATTTATGATGTTGTGTTTCTCTGCCCATGAACATGTTATATGCTTTCATTTATCTAGGTTTCATTTTTTTGGTTTTCAATAGAGTTTTGTAATTTTTGCTGGAAATCTCTTATACATGTTTTATACAGTTGGTTATTCTCACAAACTCTATTTTTGTTGTTATTATAGTGTCTCTTTTAATTAATCTTTTTGTTTTTGTACAGTTCACATTTTAAAATTTCATTGATATTTCTATATTCATCTTATATTCAGCAACTTTTCTAAACTCACATATTAATTCTAATTAATCATTAGATTCACTTGGATTTCCTACATAGATAATCATATCATTAGGCAGTTTGTTGTTTTCTTTTCTAATCCTTATTATCTTCATTTCTTTGTCCTGTCTCACTGTGTTGACTCTGACCTTCAACTCACTGCTGAATGAAACAGTGCAAATAAGCATCCTTGCTTTGTTCCTGACTTTAAAGTGATTGCCTCTAATATTTTGACTATTAAATAGGAAATTTGCCATATACTTTTGGTGAATGCCCTTTTTGAAGTTAAGGAATCCCCTTTAGATTCATGGTTTTCTTTGAATTTCCATCATGAATTTATCATATTTTATTAAATAGTTGTTCTGTATTCTTTGAAATAAAAAAGAGTGATTTTTTTCCTCAAAGTTGATTACACATTTAAGGAATTCAGTGAATAAATCTACTAATTACATCCAGAACCTGGCTCAAGGAGAATACCTCAGACAAAAATAAGTGGAGGTTGGGGGAGCTTGTATTTGTGTTCTGGAATGGGGTTGGAGAAGAGCTCCTGACTGAAATGGAAATCTGTTCCTTCAATACCGGCACTCTACATTGTTGCTTCTCAGCGTATAGTAGAGCAGCAGAGCGGCCTCCACAGGGTGCCCAGAAATGCAGAGTCTCAGGCCCTCCCCCAGCCCTACTAAACCAGAATCTACATTTAACCAGAGAGCCAGGGGAACAATATGCATAACCAAGTTTGAAAAGCTGGTTTACATTGTCCTTCAAATACCAGAGGCGAATCCATTCACGTTATCTAGTATATCTAATTCATCTCTGGAACTTAAACCAACTTTGCACTCCTGAGATAAAATTCCTGTCATTAAAAAAAAAATACATTCCTGGATTTTTTTTTAAGTATCTTTTCTTGCTCTCTAAAACCACTGTAATATTTTTAAAAAAATAAAAGAAAAAAGACAAAAATATACCTTTGAACTTAATTTGCTAATGTTTACCCGAGGATTTTTCCTTCCCTATACATAAGAATGACCTCTAATTTGCCTCTCTGGTATTATCCTCTTCTGGTTTTGAATCAAGGCAGTTCTAGATAAATAAGTGATCTGTGGAGCATTTCCTGTTTTTATCCTCTCCGAAACATTCCATTTAGCTTTTGAGTTATCTGTATCTTGTATTATTGTTAGGACTCACCTGTAAATTCTTCTGTGTCTAATTATGGTTGTTAAGTTTTTAAACTTCTGATAACATTTTGTTTTAAACATCACATGTATAATTTGATTTTCTGTGCTTTAATTATTTCTTTATATATTTTCTTGTTTTCAAATTTACTAGCAAGTGTCATTCCTGTTAATTAAAAGACTCTGCTGAATTTATTACTATATACCAATTTGTTGTATTCCTATTATTGCTTGTTTATACCTTTTCTGTCTTTTTTCCTTAACCTATCTTAAGAGAGGCGTAAGAGTTTTGTTGTTCTTTTCAGAGAGCTACTTCTCAACTTTGTGAATTCTCTTGGATTTTTATTGGTTTTCTAAGTCAGTAGTTTCTTCTCGTATTTCAAATTATTCCTTTGTTTTATATATTCTTTGGGTTTACTCTGTTGATCTTTTCTAATGACTTTAGTAGATGATTAGCTCATTAACTTTTAATCTTTGTATTTTAAAAAATCTCCCCTTAAATACTATACTGTTTTAACTCTATCATGAACAGTTTAACAGTTAATATTTTATTAATATCTCTTTCCAAATATTTTAAAATTATTGTTTGTATTTTAGATATGTTAAATTTGAGTATGAATGAAATTTGAATTTTAAATATACCTATTGTATATGTTATTACTTGCTCTGTAGTCTAAATAGTACATATTCCATGTGTACTTGGAAATGTATGTATTATTTATAGAAATCTGTAGTTTCTATAAGCACCAGCAAGCGTCTCTGAGGAGCCTGAAGGCAAACATTTCAGAAATAAGGAGCTGGGGCTGGGCTGAGGAGGCAGGATTAGCAGTGTCTCTCAGGTTGGGAGCTGAGCCCTAGGCTCAACAACAGAAATGCAGTTATTTGAGGAAAAAAATAAAAAGAGTGAGGTAGAAAATCAGGAAGGGAGGGGCAAGGCATGGGAATAGAGCTGGAGCAATCAGGAACTGGACTGTTTAGCAAAACCTGCAGTGAGAAAGGTCTAGGGTCTTGTTAAGGCTCTGGCTTAAAAGCTATAAAGTAGGAACTTGATCATGACATGGTAGCTAAGGTTCCTGCTTCTGTGCCTGCAGATTTAATTTCAAATCTGTATCTTTCATTTAGTTGTAGGGACTATGGTTATCTTTTCTATAAAGTAGGAATAATAATTATATCCCCCATATTGAGGAATATGTAGAAATTAAATATTGAGGATATCATGGAAATTAACTAGTAAAGTGGTAAGTATTAAGTGATTACTCAATAGCAAACTCAATGAATTCCACTCTTATTATATATTTAAATTATTTTAATTACATAAGTTTCAATTCTTATTAAATAAATTAAATTTAATTCTTATTAAATTCTAATAAGAATACCTGTAATTGAGAAGAAGTAGAAGGGAAGGAGGAGGGGAAAAGATGGTAAAGCGGGGAATAAGATGAGAGGAGGTACAGAAATAGACCATTGTACATCTGTGCAAGGATAGGTCCTGCTTTCGGGACCTGTAGACTGTGGCCAACCTGCAGGAGGAGGCAGGAAGCTGTGGCTCATTTCAGGCAGAGCAAATGTGTAGGAATCCCACAGTTCCTTCAGGAATAGAAACCCAGCAATATTCTTCCCTTTTCTCCCCACTTGTTCTGGAATTACAATCAGGTAAAAAATCAGTCCAGGTTTGATGAACCATTTCTTACCTCTAGTATTGATTCCCTAGTCATGCCTCAGAGCTCAGCAGTAGGGCAATACCGAAAAAAATAAAAATAAAATAAAAACAATAACAAATTTCAGATGGATGGGGAGCGCTGTTCACGCTCTGTGATTGGGGAGGAAGACATGCATATAAGGAAGTCCTGCTGCTTCAGTACCATCCCTCAATATCATCCTCAACTGTCAATACTTCAAATATTCTAACTGTATTTCCATCCAGTTGACGAGATTTAAAATTATTTTGAACAATGTCTTCTGTTTGTATGTCTCATTGAGACCATCCTGGAGGCTGGCTACCACACATGGGAAATGTCCATTATGTATTTGTAACATTTTAACCAGTAAGAGAAACAGTTGTTCTCTTTATTCTTTATTTTATTCTTTTATAATGAAGTTTGCTGAGTATCACGTAGATGTGTTGTATCATTAAATGGAATTTCATTAAGGGGTTCTAAAGTTCAGACATAAAGTTGGTATGAAAGAAAAGATATACTGAATATATACTTTTTTCTTCCTCTAGTAAAAATTCCCTCTCCTCCATACAGGTCTAACTTGTGTATTTCCCCTTGGTTACAGCTAAACAATCTAACAGCTGTAGATGAAGACATGATACCTGAAGTAGCCGTAACTCTCCAGTTGGAGTTTCCTTGATTTTTCTTATTAGATAGTTGATCCCGTTTTCTTCTCATCTGATAAGGTTAAACTGCAGCCATTTGGAATGCTGTTCATCTACATGAAAGTCGCCTTCCTGATGATGTGGTAATATCAATGGTAATATAGCATTCAGCTGCCTGCCAGGCTATGGGGAAGGTCACAATGGACATTATTACAGAGAACTCATCCCTCCCATGAAACATTCATGCTTTATAGCAGCCTCCACTTCACTGCTTCTTGAAGAGGTCCACTTCCCTTTGACCTTTGATAATGGCATTAACGTGCATGCTCATTTCGAAAATACTATTAATAACTAACATTTAGATAGTCTTTATGTTTTACAAAGAGCTTTCACATCTGTCATCGCCCTTGGTTCTCATTCCAACTCTAGGCTGCAGATGTCAGATTGGCCCCAAATCGCACACCTAGGAAATATCAGAGCCAGAACTAAAACCCAAACCTTCTCCTCCAAGTCCCTGATCTTTTAATTACATCATAGTGCAAGTGGAGTTTCAACACTGTTTTTCTCACAAACCAGGGAGTGTTATTTGAGCCAGTAGCATATTATATTACTTGTCAATGTTTCCAGAAAAGGGTATCTTAAATAATTCTTTGCCAAGTGGATGACTTTTCTTACAAAAACAATTTTGCTGCTTAGAAAATTTGTTTTCTGAACTATAAAATAGGCGTATAATCATTTCTCCTAATAATGACATGAGGCTAAATGAACTCATTACCGTTAGGATTTTTAAGCTTCCCTATTTTGGCTTATCAATGGCATGTTTCAAGCAAAGCTCAGTACTATAAGAATTAAGAATTTAGAGGAAGATAGTGATGTAGACCCTGCTCCCAGGAAAGACTGTAATTTGAGCAGTTGTTCCTAATGTGTTTCGGGTCAAGTAGAACTATATTAGGCCATTTTTGCATTGCTGTAAAGAAATACCTGAGACTGGGTAATTTATAAAGAAAAGAGGTTTGATTGGCTCATGATTCTGCAGGCTGTCTAAGCATGGCACCCATGTCTGCTTGGCTTCTGGGTTAGCCTCAAAGAGCTTTTACTCATGACAGAAGGTGAAGTGGGAGCAGACACGACAGTGGTGAAGGCAAGAGCGAGAGAGAGAGAGGGGGAAGTGCCACACGCTTTTAAAGGACCAGGTCTTTGGAAAACTCACTATCACAAGGACAGCAGCAAGCCATGAGGGATCCGCCCCCATGATCCACACACTCCCGACCAGGCCCCATCTCCAGCACTGGGGATTACAACTCAATGTGAGATTCGAGCAGGGCCAAATATCCCAACTATATCAAGAGCTTTGGAATCTTTTGAGGACAATGACCCTTCCTGGAAAAGTCTCCACTGACAAAAATTATTGCGCAACATTTCAGAGACCTTTATGGGTTAGCTAATGTTCATCTCTGGTTGCCGGTTAAGACCTGAGAACACATGGACACAGGAAGGGGAACATCACACACCGGGAACTGTTGTGGGTTGGGGGAGGGGGGAGGGATAGCATTAGGAGATATACCTAATGCTAAATGACGAGTTAATGGGTGCAGCACACCAACATGGCACATGTATACATATGTAACAAACCTGCACTTTGTGCACATGTACCCTAAAACTTAAAGTATAATAATAATAATAATAATAAGACCTCAGATCTAGAGGCACATAATTTGCACTCAGGTTGCTAAGTGTAGGTTGCAGTGACCATCAACAGTAACCTAATGCCCAGAATTAGCTTTAATTGCTTGCTAATATTAGTGTTGATGTAAACACTTAATTAGTGTAAATACAAATCATTCCATTGACAGGTAAAATGCACCTTAACTTCCACAGTTGCAGCTTTGGGTGTTTGGGTTAGCAAACTGATGTAAAGAATTGCCACACAATTAATAACAAATGAGGATATTCACTTAGGGCATTCGTTAGGTTAAATTTGCATACTTGAAGCTATTAGAAGACATTAGCCCATTGTAACCAGGAGAAAAATAAAGCTAGCACTATCTCTTTGCCTTCCCCACTTCACTTGGCTCCAAGCTTAGCCACTCTGATGATACAGTGCTAAGAAGTCACACTTTTCTCCTTATAAATGACTCTTGGCCCCTGCAGAATACACATGTCTACTAGGGAGACACAGAGTTGGGAGGCTTTCGGGAGACTGGGGGTCGATTTCCTTTCCTTAAAATGAAAGTTTGACTTGTCCTTCCAAAAATAAGGTCTTTGTCTTCCATTTGCTTAAAGAAAACTGAGAAACAAAAAAGGGATTAGCTGAATTTCCTTTGGGTAGGTAGCGGCTGCTGATCAGAAGGGTCTAATGAGGTGAGCAGCAGCAATCAATGTTCAAAGGGAGGTGACGACAAGGTCACCAGGTCAGGAGGTGCCATCGGATTTGGCTGAGATTGTCTCGTCGATAAATGTCCTGGCAGGAAATTACTGTAAACAAACTGCAGCATCTTTTTAATTCAGGTGTGGGCTGAGGCGAGGGCACTGACCCATAGGATTTCTTGAGAAGAAGAAGAGGCAGCAGGTTATTTCTCAGATTTCTTTCAACAGACAAATCTATGGAGCTGAGCTGTGTGTACAGAGATGTCCTGTTTTCCCACCTGTCTTGTCTCGTCTTTGCAGATCATCATTCCTACCACTGCCGTGTTGATGCTGCTAGTGGCTGAGCATGGGCCCTCCTGAGTGTCCACATCAAAGCTGAGTTGAGACTTGCTTTAGTCCATGGGGAACCAAAATTTGTCATGGTCAGCTAGCTCTTCATGTCTAAAGGAGAGTATTATGAGTTCAGGTCATATATAATTATTGGTGTCAAATGGATCTAAATAAGTTATTAACTAAAAGTATGAAGTATAGTGGGGGTTCCAGTATCCAAAATCTTTGGTATCATAGAGCAGTAGCATCCTTAGAATCATAGAGCTCTTGAATACTGGGCAAGGAAGGAGGCTTGGGAGGATGTACAGTCCAGCACTGGCATTTCAGGTATAAAGCTGAAACTCCAAGTCATTAAATGATTCCCTGCTCATAAGTCAGCCCTCCTGCTAATAGAAAAAAAAATTTATTATTTTTGTTGTATGGCTAACATTTTCATTCACCATGGATTTTTATCCCTTAATAAATCTAAGGCATGACATTTCACATTCTGGCTGGTTTATAACATCACATGACCTGGTGAGAATGGCATGTGTGTGTGTGTGTGTGTGTGTGTGGCCAAGTGGAGGTGGACTCAGGGGAAGCCCTGCCTTGTCTGCAAAGCTTCTCCTAGCCCTTTGCAGAGGGCTTGGCATCTTTCTTCTGTGCCACTCATTTTTATACAAATGCCAGTGCAGCACCTTTTAGGACATTCTGTCATTCTGTCCTACCAGGTAGTGAACTGCTTGAGGGTAGGAACCATAAATTAGCAATTAAAAATAATTGCCAAATGATGGACCAAAGCATGGCCCATAGATTATCTACCACTTTAGTAAAATAGGAGGCAGAGAAAATGACACAAGATAGAGAAGAAGGAGAAAAAAGCAAGGAGAAGGAAAAAGTTGTCATTTTCATAAAGAGTTCTGAAGAAGCTTTTGGTCACTTTGCATTTAATCCCCTAAATCAATTTGCCTGCCTGGAACCCGGGTCTGGGGTGCTTGCCATGTTGAGGATGAGCTGGCTTCATTTCCAGCTACTGGACTCGCAGATAGAATTGTCCTTGATGTTCCAAATAGAGAGAAAGGCAGAGACTGACAGAGCGGGAGTGTGGGGAAGGCTCCTGCAGGGACAGAGTGTTCTAACCTGCTGAGGCGGCTCCCCATGGAGCCATGAGCTGCGTGCAAATGGCAGTCAGTGTGTGCTTTGAAGCCTCCAGCCTTGGGAACTTCAAACAAGGAGAGGACAGACAGATGATCTATGGGAAATTAACATCTAAAAGGTCTAAAATCTGTTCTTCCTGTCACCTTAATCTCCTGCCTGCTCACTGACAGTATTTACTTTCTGAACATAGTGAACATTTAATACAACAGAGGCTCCCACACACTTAACTTTTCTAAAACAGAAAATCTTACATTTCAATACAATCCATTTTAATTATTTTATTTCTTGACTGCATTTTGAACTGTTCCTTTCCCTAGGTTTTAGAAGTTTTCCTTAAGGAGTAGAGTAAACGAACTTTGAGAAAAGAGGTAGGCTAGCAGGTGGAATGCCCTGCCACTGCTCTGGCAGCTCCGCGGTCACCTGGCAGATGCTCATGGAATCATGTGGAGTAACAGTGCCTGCTGGGTCGGGGTCATGTTTTCTGCCTCTTACCTTTTGATTTATTTTGATTGCTGGAATAGATCAGCTCACTTTGAAGTATACCTAGGAAGGATATATAATTTGTCTATACCCACATATCCACCCACCCATGGATTTATCCACTCACTCATCCTTCCAACTATTCATCTACTCATCCATCCACCCATCTAACCACCCATTCATCCACTCATCAATTCACCCTTCTATCCACCCACCCATCCATCCACCCATCCATCTATCCATCCATCCACCCATCCGTCCATCCATCCATCCACCCACCCATTCATCCACTCATCCATCCACCCATTTATTCACCCACGCATCCATCCACCTACCACCCATCCATTTATTCTCCCACCCACCCATCCACCCATCCATCCATGCATCCATTCACTCACTATTTGTGCATTCAGGAAGAGAGTCAATCTACAAACATCTTTAGAGTACCTACTGTATGCCCAGAACTATACTAGATGCTGGCAATAAGAGAAGAATAATTTGTGGCTCTTCCTTTAATGAGAATATGTTCTACACAGTCTGAGCACCATAAGCAGACCATTTCTCTTTTTAAATTTCCAACTTTTAAGTTCATGGGTACATATGCAGGATGTGCAGGTTTGTTACATAGGCAAACATGTGCCATGGTGGTTTGCTGTGCAGATCATCCCATCACCCAGGTGTTAACCCAAGAATCCATTCGCTATTCTTCCTGATCCTCTCCTTCTTCTTCCACCCCAGGCTTGGACAGGCCCAGTGTGTGTTGTTTCCCCCTGTGTGTCTTATGTTGTCATAATCTAGCTCCCACTTATAAGTGAGAACATGCGGTATTTGGTTTTATGTTCCCGCATTAGTTTGCTAAGGGCAATGGCCTCCAGCTCAGTCCATGTCCCTGCAAAAGACATGATCTCATTCCTTTTTGTGATTGCATAGTATTCCATGGTATAAATATACTATGTTTTCTTTATTCAGTCTATCATTGATGGATATTAGGTTGGTTCCATGTCTTTGCTATTGTGAATAGTGCTGCAATAAACATACACTTACATGTGTCTTTATAAGAGAATGATTTATATTCCTTTAGGTATATAGCCAGTAATGGGATTGCTGGATCAAATGATATTTCTCCCTCTAGGTCTTTGAGGAATCACCAGTCTGTCTTCCACAATGGCTATACTTCTCTACACTCCCACCAACAGTGTCAAAGCATTCCTTCTTCTCCACAACCTTGCCAGCATCTGCTGTTTCTTTTTGAATGAGTTATACACTCCTATTTTGAATAACGACATATTTATTTTTGGCATAATTTTCTAGAAAGCTAGTAATACAGATTATACATTAGAAGGGCCTGGAGTAGATGCATGGTTCATCTGTAGTAGGTTAGGAAAGCAAGCCCAGACACATTGCAACAATTCTACTTACTACCCTTACAAAGAAAGCATTGGTATATTTTTTACGTCTCATAACTGAAGTCATCTTAGAATAAGGTGTTTTCTAGAGTGTTCCATGGTTAAAGGCCAAGAGGGTTTAATCCTAGATATGAAGAGGCTCTCTGAGCTGTCTTCATGGTAATTGTGGTCAGATAAGGTACACAGTAATTTAAAAAGACATACGAGTTTCTTCCTTTAGGGAGCTACCAGCTGAATGAGAAGGTACAGCATTAAACAACACCAAATTGTTTTTAAAAAGGAAAACTTCTTTTGCTCACAAGCACTGTATAGACAATAAAGAGATGTACAGGATAGCTGGGGAATTCGCATGGTGTAAAGTCAGGTGAAGTCTTTCCGAGGATGTGACATTTCAGTTGAAATCTGAAGGAAGAGGGAAAACCAGCACTGCAAAAAGCAGAAGGAAATGTACTCTACACCAAGGAAGCATCAAGTGCTGAGTCTTGACATCAGCATGAGCTCAGTATGTTGGAAAATCAAACAGAGGCTAATGTGCTTGGAGCCCAGTGTGTGAGGGAGAGGGTAGAGGTAAGTTCGGGAGATAGGGGAAAAATTAGGCCACGATAAGGAGTTTGGATTTCGTTTTAAGAGCAATGGGAAGACTTTGCAGGTTTTGAAGGGGAGTGAATATTTAATTTATTGTACAAATGCAGATGCTTTTGAAATTAAAAGGGGCACTCTTAATCATTAGACCTGGACACAGGGCATAAACTTGGTGCTGCAGGTAACTTGGGATGTAGGTTTTTCCCGGTTTCAAGTAGTATGGAGACAAAACTTCTGTTTCTAAAAGATTGTTCAAACTGCTTAGCAAATAATACATAGGAGAGTGAGGGTGGAAATGCAGACAGTATAGACCAAAGCAATGCACAGATTTGGGAAGGGAGGTCTGAAGATGCGGATGTGTGGGACCCGTGCTGATGGGAACATCTGGGCCCTGTGTCCGTGAGGTGCTGAAATGCAGCAGAGTCCCAGTCCTGGACAGGGAACACAGGTGATCTGGCAATTCTAGATCATCAGAATGAAGAAGCACCACTTGCGGCTTAGAAATGGTAAATTTAGAACAATTTAAGCGGAGGACTTTTTACCCAGCAGGTAGTACGTACAAGAAACTTGCTACTCCAAGACGTGATTGAGACTCACAATCTATCAAGGTTAAAAGAAAGTGAATGGAATGAGTTGCTAAGGGAAACTTGGTTATTTTGGGTATGTCCATAATGTTTTGATATTAATTTAAATGAAAGTTTACCACAGCCTCTCCATACCACACTCAGAAGCAATAGAGGACTGAAAACCTTTGTAGATAACTCTGACAATTTTCACATCTTACATTCCCCACTCTACCAACAAGCTCAGATCTCACTCATTCCAGCAAAGAAAACAAAACAGATAACACACAAAAAACAAAGCTTTCTTTTGTTTCTGCCTTTCCTTAAACTACCACGTCATTTTCCTTTTTCCTGTTATTGCCAAATCTCTTGAAGTAGCTGTATATGTACATTTGATAGCCTTCGTTTTCTTGCCTTCTGTTGCTCCTTAAATCAATGCCTTTTAACTTTCATCCTAACAATGTGTTTAAAGAACAGTCAAAATTCTTCAGTACAGTGAAAATTCCTTAATATCAAATGCAATTACATTGCTCTCCGGATCCTTCTGTCTTGTTTGCAGCCCTGGGAGGTCTTCAAGCTCCCTACACATCAGAGACCCCCACCTCCCTGCATGGATTTTGACCTCCTTGGGGTAAGGACTGCGCCGGATCAATCCTCCATCCTCAATAGCTAGCTTAGTGTCTGACACACATCAGATATTTATGAAATATTGTGGACTTGGATTAGGTTTAAAATGGCCTACCCTGTTCTCTGCCAGATCCCCACGCCTGAAGATGGTGAGTGTCCAATAAATGTTTGTTGAATACGTGAAAGAAGAAACTCCTGGACTGATTAGACAGTCACTGCATATTTATTGATCCCTTCTAGGGCACAATACTGTGTTTGGAGCACTGGTACTTGTTGGGGTGAATAAAGTGAGAATCTTACAGCCATGGTCTTAGTTTCCTCATCATCCTTTCACTCTTTAGCAGCTTACAATGCTAATTTTTTCCACATCTCACTGCTACTGCAGAAACTCCATCTCTAAGAGTATGGAAATGTCCTTAAAAACATCATATATAATGACTTTTTCTTAGACCCCAGGAAAATTATATATTGCATAATTTTATAATTAAGAGACAGAGATCATCTAATCTAAGAGTCTCCAAATTTTTCAACGAATAATACTCATTTCTTAATCCCCGTAACACCATTTTCAAGAATGTCTCACCAAAATTATATTCAGCAACAATTTATTTTCTCCTTCAAATAAAGGCATATACATATCTGTCCTCAAAGCCACTGACCAGCATTCATTCACAACTGAATATTTATTGAGTTATTATGACCCCAGTGCTGTGCTGGATGCCAAAAATTAAATGATGAACAAAGCAGATTCCTTTCTTGATCTTACGATCTAGTTAATGGGAAAAATCCAAGCTTCCCATACTAGTTTATGTAATACCAGCCAAAAGAAAAGAAATGTCTTATTTAGATTCGAGTGTCCTTTGAAGATGTACGTATTCGTTTATGCATGTGTTTGAAAATTTTAAAATATGCCTGACTACCTTGGAGGCTGTACTATACTGTGGGAATGTCCAGATGTGAAGGCATTCACCTGGTCTAATAGCCCATTTTACAGGCAAGGACGTTAAGGCCCATCCAGAAAGCTTTATCATAGCTTGCTAAGGATCACACATCTAAGCAATGATAAAACTGGGGCTAGCACCCAGATATACATTTCCAATTCTGTGCTTTTTCCTTTTTTCTCCTTTGATAAAAAAGCCCTTGATCCTTTTTTTACCTTTTTATATAATCTTAAAGTATCTAAGAAGTTTGTTAGCACTAGAACCTGTTTAACTTAGTTTAATCCAGCATTTTCCAAATGTAACTTACCCACTATCCTCTAATGTCACTGGGCAGTTGTCACCGTCTCCTGGGACACAGGCCTTCCACAGAACAGACACAGGTCAACACTGACCCAGATAGTGAAGTTCTAACTCCTTTACTTGTCATTGAAGTCTCCTAACCCCAGTGTTGCCATCTCTGTCTTCCATGACTCTATGCATCCTCTTCTAAAATTATCCTATACCCCTGAGTTATTTTATTCCCTTCCCCGAATATGCCTTGCCTTCCATGGCTGTGTCCTTTCTCACATCATGTCTTGGCCTGCTGCAGCGCCCCCTTCCTATCAGCGCATCTCAATTCCCGACATCTCTCCAGCTTCCTATTCAGTGACCCTCAATGGGTCCAGCTGGAAATCATCATTTCTCCTCTCCCTCCCATAGTACTCACTGGCTGTACCTTTCATCTGGCAGTGAAAATGCATTACTCCTTGCTGCTAGTTATCTTTGCGTGTTCACATGTCTTTTCCTGGGGATAGGAACCTTGTCTTGTTCTTTGTAACTCCCACAGGACAAGCAGTCAGGAAAAACAGAGAAATTTGAAAGCTAGTCAGGATTTCTCCTTCTCCCTCACCCTCACTAAATGACACCGCAAATTTGTACATCTTTCCTATCTCCATTGCTAAAGCCTTAATCCTGGCCTATTATTTCTTGTTTAGTCTATGTTATTGTCTCCTAACTTGTCTCCTTATCTCCTGGCTCACCCACCTCCAATCACCCTCCCTGCACCCTCCTGCTAGATGACCTTTCTAAACTAGAAATCTGATCGAGTTATTCCAATGACATCTCATCATTTGCAGGATTGAGCTTCGTCTCCTTCATGTAGCGTAAAAGACCCTTTATTGTCTGGTTCCTGACAGCTCTCCCCCTTTCTCTGTCTCCCCCCATTTCCTTCATACCCCTCTCTCTGCCTACTCCATCTCTTCCAGCCTCCACCCTGCCCATGCCTCACCCTTCCTTTCCAGTCTACGTTTTATCATACTGAGCCCTTATGAGGTTCTGGAATACATAAGTTGTTTTGTGATTTCTGTACATGCTATTGTGTTTGCTTGAAATGCTAACCCTTGCCTTCCTACACACTTTCTTTTCTCCCTGCTATACTTTTTCATTTCTTTTCATTGGCTCTGCTTCTGTTAGTTACTTTGCGGAAGCTTCTATGAATAGGCCAGGATGAGCAAGTTGATTCTCTCCCTCTCTCCCTCTCTTTCCATTTCTTCTTACCCGCCCCCACCCATGCACATATTATTAGACACATTGCTTTGCAATTATTGAAATATTTATCTGTTTCCCCAGTTGGGCTAACAGCAGAGGGGAATGCTGTTTGGACAATCCTTGTATCTCCGTCTTCTACTAAAGAATCTGGCCAATGTGAGGAGCTCAGTATTTGTTGAGTAAATCAACACATGTATAAATGGTCACCATTCGTAGAACCCAGGAGGTTTTCCGCACGCTGGTGGGCTAAGTGAATATAAAATCGGATGGTAAGTTAAGTGAGAAGAGCCCTGGAAATGAGGCAATAGCAGCCGCAGGTGCTTTGTTCTCACCTAAGCAGACACCGAGCTCACTGGCTTTGCTGAAGCAGCTCTGCAGCACGTTGAGCCGCAGCAGCTGGAATTGCTCTCGTCTGAATCCTCCCTTCTGGAATAGGGAACGAGGGAGTGAAAGACTAGCACGTAATCTGTGGGGCTTAATCTTTCTTTGCAAATCCCCAAATAGTGTGAAATTGGCAATAATCCAGGCAACTCCAACCTTCTGCTCACCAAATAGTCCCCACCCTGCTTCTACAGAGGGCAGCTCAGGTGTTTTAAATGCAGAAGTAGCCAGTAGAGAGCAACTTCACTCCTGTAACCTAATTCATTCTCAGCCTGGAAAATGGAACGTAAAGATCACAACCTCAGCCAGTCAGAGTTTTGCCGCACTTCAGCTCCTAGGAAATCATTTCAATTCCTCAAAGTCTATTTTCCCCTTCAACATCCATCCATCCATCCATCCGTGTGTGCATCCGTCTGTCCGTCCATTCATCCGAGAGACACACCAGGTGTCTTCCTGGTGCCAGGTATGTTTCAGAGAATATGGTTATGTTTATAGAGTTCACAATTTAGTAAATATTTTGTGTCACCTAAGAGTGCTCTAAAAATCTATAATCCTGACCAGTAGAAAAAATAAAACTTTTGAAAATTAAGGTTTCAAGAAAGCTCTTATTTCTTAAAACTGTATAGAGGACTGAAAATCTGGAGCTAATAAAGACCTTGGTACGGTTGACTTTCCCGTATGTGCTACTGGGAATCCAGGTGTCTCGAGGGACAATTAAGAGTATGACTGCCTCTTGTCCCTTTCGAGTAGTCCTTTGAGGGTTGTTTTATCTTTCTCCCATTTTAACCATATTTTACAAGTCTAACAAGACTTGAGAGGGTGATGCTCTGAAACTTCACTTGTGTTCTTGAGACACATACTCGAGTGGGATCTTGGTTCCATTACTTTCCAGTTCTGTGACTTGGCTACTTTCTATAACCGCTCTTTCTCTTGGTTTCCTCATCTGGAAAATAGGAATAATAATAACACTCATTCCCTAGTGCATCCCATGGTGAATGCTAGCTGAAATCAACATATGTAAAAGGCTTTGCAAATGTCTGGTTTAACGGAAGTGCTCTACAAACAGTATTGAAGAGGATGATGTCGATTATGATAGTAAAAATAGATTCTGAGACACTTTGTATTTCCATTTTAGAAGTGCCTCCCCCATTTATTTCCCCTTTTCTCTTTCTGAGACTATTAAAGGTTGTTCTTATCAGTAAGGGCAGCTTTTCCCCTTTTCTCACTTCCTCCCCACTCCCCCTTTGTCTGGAGGTTCCTTGGCAGAAAGAAACATGTGTTTCTTATATATGAGTAACTCTGATATCTATTAGAGTCTGCTGAGTGCAGAGAGCTTAGTCACTCCTGGGGGATGATGCGTCTATATCGGGTCTCAGCTCCTATCTACAGCCTCCATCAATGTCCAAAAGATTTCAGAGCAGGTGTGAGGTTTAGAATTGAGGGAAGGACAAGAGCTAGTGAGACAGCCTTCACTGAGAGAGGGACTGACGGGGCCCCCATGACCATCTTGTGTTTGGAGGGTCTCTGGAAGGACTCCTGAGACTCAGCACACAGTGCTGCTCATGGCTGGGCTTTATTCCTGTGCCATGGTGAGGACACAGGGCTGGATCATAAGGGGTCAAGGCACAGGCAGAGTCTGAAGGAACCCATGCGAGACTTCCTTATGCTCTTTCCATCCCAAGAGGGTCCCACAGAGCCCACTGTCCCTCCACAAAAATGCAGCAAAACATGTGGGATGTTTCTGCCCAGGGAAGCCCAGTAGAGACTCAGAGTCCAAGGTCTTAACTGGATGCTGGTCATATCGGCACCCTCTCCCTAGCACGTACTAACATACCAGATTCCCAGAAGGAAGATACGTATTCAGCATAAACCACATTGCTTGCACAGATAATCTAGGCACAAGGAGCCACGCTTACTAGTTAGGGAACAGTGGAAACCTTCCTGAAATCCAAGTTTTCTGGTGCCAGCCAAGGACCAACCATGCAATCAGGCCTTTCTAAGGGCAGCAGGTCCCAGGACGTACACTTTCACCACCCCCTGAATTCTTAGCTACATTTCCTTGGTAGAGGTGATGGTGGGGCTACATCATCTTTCTGATTTGCACAACCTTCATGGACACACGTTTATCTCCCTGTCTCTTGCTGGCTACATACTTATGAAAAAGGCCTGGCTGCCAGAGGCATGATAATGCCAAAGACACTGATGTCCACAACTGGGCACCTCCTTGTGAGCTGGCACCACTTAGAATCGAGCCTGATTTGCCAGGGGCTTTGCACCCTGTCGGTTGGCCTCCACTTTCCTTAGGGTGTAATCTTAGTCCTCTAGGATTTCTTCAGCCCTACCCCTGGCTTTCTGGCTTTCCCATGCGTATCCTGTTACTGAGAGCTGAGCATGAAGGGGACAGTGGAGTCAGAAAAAATATCCCTGTCAGCTGCCAAAAGAAGACATCATTTTCCATTGCATGTGAGCTCTATTATGCAGAGCTAGGAAGGGCCTACACATCAACACCAAAATATTAATAAAAAGAAGGCTGTACGGTCCTATCCTCAAGTGCTAAAAAGACTTCAGACCAATGTGACCTGTGGTATAGTTGCACAATTTCAAGCAGCCTTTCTAAATTAAAACGTAATCCCCCAGCAGTGAGGGGCTTGGGTGGCCCCTCCCCCTCCCTGGGATTCATTTCTCTCTTCCAGGCCCATCTCTTTCCTGCCATAAATCTCTTTCCTTCTGTCTCTCTGTCTGTTCATCCTTCTATGTCCTCTATCTAGCTTTTCCTTTCTTGATAAAAATTAAGGAAAAACAACTTGATAGATTTTCCGATAACCTTCTAGAAAGTCTCACCGGGTTACATTTTGCTTTAATAGCATTTAAGCCAATCTGCCTGATGTTGCTGTAAAGGTCAATTAAATTCACCCTAAAAATTTCACTCCTGGCTCATTATACAATTGGAAAATGAATTAGAAGCACATGCTGCCCCTGAGGTTTCTGATATTTCACTAATGAATATGTCTTAAAATGCAAAAAGAAAAAAGAGAGAGAAAAGAAAAAAAGGTGTCGTAGGCCACACAGGAGCTTGCAGTGCTACCAGCTGGTACAGAACATCGTCATAGGCAGTGGTCTGAGACTAGTGAACACTAGGTAGGCCTGTCTCCACTCCACATTCAGAGGTGTTCACAGGTCCCAAATGCACGTGGGTCTGGTCAGCTCTTCACCACTCCTCTGCACATCCAGAGCCCACTGTTAAACCCCAGGGGAGGCATCCAGCTCACCTGACTCTTCATTGGCTGCTCTTAGTGTGGTCTCAAGGACCACAGTTCAGTTTAATATCAGCCTGAGCAAAATGTGATTCTGAAGGTAAATGTACAAGGAGCTTTGTGGGCAGAGCACATGTGTTGCAAAGCCAGGTCTCAGTTGATCTGGGGATTCTCAGACTGTGATAGCACTGTAACTGTCTGAGGAGAGAACAGCCCTGTGGAGGAGGGAACATGCATTTCTGGGTCACTCTGAGGGCACAACTGGGGCCAAGAGTACAGAGAACACAAAGTCAAGTTTGAGCCCGACTTAAAGAAATAATTTTAACTGACTTTCTTTCTCCCCAACTCCTGCCAAAAGAAAGCCATCAGACAAGATAGCAACTTCCTTGTCCCTGAGGAAGGCTTCAACAGAACTGAGCAACCCTGTCCCAGGAGTCCATGTTTCAGGTAGAAGTCTCCTTAATTCATTCACTCATTTCTTCATTCTGCATATTTATTGCTGTGTCCTAGACAGTACTAATCTTGAGAATGAACACAATTGCCTAGTTATGTATGAATCGAGAGTTGTTTTTTATTTTTGTTTGATGGTAAGGTTATGTTTTAAAAGAAGATACCATATCTAAGTCCCTAGTTTCAAAAACTGTCCTAAAATTCAGATTTTTGCTCACATTGGAGTCGTAAAGGACTTTCATGTTCCTCTTATAGCAAAGGCTGTGACTTTTCTGCTTTCATGAAACTGCAAACTGGTATTTATTTTAGGACAAGATGGCTCCAAACCTTGAAATATGAGTTATTGGATGTCTGTCTTCAGGTTTAAGTATAAACCTAGCTGAATTGACTAAAACATATAGAGACAATCTCTCAAGCCTTTCAGAGCAGACAGAGGAAGTCTGGTTGCTATCCTCCATGCCTCACAGATGTTCATACAGGATTTTAGGATTTCAGACTAGAAGTGACATTGAGGTCATCTCACTGAAGCTTATCCTGTCTAAAACGAGGAAGCTGAGGAGGCTTCCCTCGGGTAGTACAAGAACAAGACATTCTTCAGCCAGGGTCTCTAGACTCAAGAGCAGTGTTCTTTCATGGTACCATATTGACTTCCTCCATTTGCAAGATTGTGCTACTCACATGTATGGTGTTTTGGAAGGTGGAACCAAAATTTCTAGGAAGAGTGAGATTGCAAACCATCATGATGTGCGTTGAGAGTGGCCAATCAGGCGGTGAAGAAAGGGGGCCCTGGTGAAGCCCTGGGCGTTTGACCTCAGGGCTACTGTCTCTGGCACCCTGATGGTGCTCCTCAAAGCCTGCTTCTGAAAGATTTCATCCAGGTGTTGTTGATGTTTCCGATCCCATTTCCTGGTGTCTCCATGTCCTTTTTCTTCATTGCAAACCTGGTGTCAGCAGATGTTCTTGGGGTCCTCCTGACTCCACTGTGCAGCAGGCTGAGTGCAGTCAGACTGTCATCGAGAAGTACTGTAACCTGGGTCCAGGAAGCGATGCTCCAAGTCACTCAGCCACTCCTCAGCATCACTGACACTCAGCATTCTAACCTTGGAACTGCAGAAATGTAATCGAATGCAAAGGCCATGGGCTAGAGATTCATGATTGAATGAGGAAGGGGATTTCCCTTTCCTTCTTTCTAAACTGAACCTGCAAACCATAACATGGAAAGCTGAATACCGTCCTGTCTGACGTCCACAAGACCGGGATATGGAGAAACTTGAGCATAGACTCAGGTCCCTCCCTCCTCCCATCTGCCTTCTCTTCCCTAAAAATCTTCCACAGATTCAGGATGTCCTGCTGCCAATCAAACATTAGCTCCCATGCCACATGGCTGGGGAGGACCAGCCAGCGCTTGTAGGCCTGGCAAATTTGAGGACGCATTTTGATCCACTCACATTTAAATATCAGAGCTAGTTTTGATGACATGCTACGTAACTGAACATAATCAAGTTTCAGATAAACCAGAGCAGGCCCCAAAAGTGCACCTGATGAATTTCCTTGTAGAAATGGGGTGTTGGCAGAATAAGAAATGGAATGCATGGAGTGCCCAGCATAAGAAGTCGGGGGTCAGGGAGGAAAGGAGGGAAGGAAGGAAGAGAAGTGAGAGGCAGGGAGTTAGATCAGTCAATCACACAATTACCCTGAAGACAAGAAATAGAAGGACTATCTAGTTTAGGATGTTATATATCCTCTTGAAATGTAAAGATTTAGACAAGAAAAGGGGCAGGGGAGAAAAGCAATCCAACGAAAGACGAAACAAATCCATCAGGGCGGGATCCATCAGGAAGGAAAGAGTGTGGAGTGACTCCTTTGCTTAATGCGGGCTTCTGGTCAGTCCCTGGAGCTTGTCATGTGACAGCAGGATTCTCCTGCTGCTGGAGAGCCTAATAGGCAGGATTGGTCCAGGAACTCCTCCCGTTGGACTGACTGGTTTCAATTAAGACTATCACAAAGGCTAATTATCATTTTAAACCTGACTCTCAGGCTCACTCTCCCTCTTGCTTTAATGGATTGTTTAATGGTCCCAGTGCAAGCCTCTGAAACCCTGGAGGTTTCCTATTATTTCTTTGCCGCCAGCAGGGACCAGGGACTTCTAGAGTGTTAGGTTTCAAGGGAGAATAAGAGTAGCAATACCCTCTTTCTTTTTCACAGAAACAAAGACTGTTAGCATTGAGGGAATGTTCGATTTTGGTTTTGATATAGTCGGACCTTCTATTGCATGAAAGAGTTTCCCTATGTGCCACCTCTGACCAGGATTTCCTGGCATTGTTTGAACACAACTGGTGACAGGGAACTTGTTACCTCCTGGTCCATTTTGGACAGTTCTCATATTCAGAATGTCTCTCCTAATGTTGAGCTGATATCTGCCCTTTTTAATGTCCACGATTCTTTCCCAGTTCTGCCCTGTAATGTTTCTGGGCTTAGACAACTGACAGTCGACTGAGCCAGCAGGGCCTGAGCTTGGGAAAGAGGAAAGCTTGGCAACCTCTCCTGCACCGACCCAGTGGATCTCCCACCTCCAGCACCATTCTGTGTGGGTGTTCCACGTTCTGGAACCTGCCTCAAGTTGCCCAGTCTTTGTTAGATGAGCACATGCTTCATTTACTGGGCTGTATCATGTGCTCTACCCTGAGACAATGTACAAGTCCCCAGAGGCAGGTATTAGTATCCCCATTTACAGATAAGAATGCTGAGGCTTAGAAAGATCGAGTAGCCTACCCCTGATCACATGGCTGACAAATGGCAAAAGCCAACACTCAAGCCCCTTGTGTTGGATCCCAAAGCCTGTTTTACTATGTCACACCAAGACAAAATTCAGAGTATACAGTTTGCCAGGTAACAATGTGCTTGTGAGCATAATATGAATCAATGTGTGAAGTCGGGGGTGTCCGGAAAACCCCGGAATGTGTTGTGTTTATGTGAACTATGTGATTGGTTACCACCGGAGCTATTCTAAAGGTAATCACTGTATTTTGCTCGCCCAGCCTAACAGTTCCCTCGTGCTCTGCACTTGATAGCTGGTTTGAAAATCAAAACCCAAAACAAGCAAACAGAACAATGCTGGCAGATTCTTAGCACAGTTGCATACACGTGCTTAGCCTGGCCTAGTGGGGCAGGCTCCCTGCCCTCACACCCTCCTCAACCCTCTTATGCTCACAGGTGCACACACACAGGTACACACTACACACACACTCACATACACACCAAAAACACAGTAAGACACTCCACACACACACACCCCACCTGCTCTCACACATGTTGCACACACACAAGCTACACACACATGCTACATACACATATGCTACACATACACCTCCCACACTCACACATGCTACATATGCACATGCTACACGCACGCTACACACACACGCTACACACACACCCCACACACTCTCACACATGCTACACGCACACACATGCTGCACACACATGCCTCACATACACATGCATGCCGCACACACACGGTGCACACACACCACATGCTGTCCACACCCTCATGCTGCACACACACATGCATGCATTGGCAGGTGCTTCCTTTTCACCCTTCTTTTTCCATTCAGCCTTGTCCCAAATTTACATGGGAATAAATAAAACAAAAAACAAAGCAAAGATTGCCTGTGGGGGTGGGGCTGGCCCCCTCAATGGCATCTGCAGGTTGCTGGCTGTGTTTTGCAGCCCGAGGCCTATTTCTCAGTCCCAGCTCCTTGGGGCCAGAAGCCTGGAACAAACCCAAGGGCAGGCCTTAGGCACGGGGACCTGCCCTGACTCCTCTGTAGGGCCAGGTTGGCCATGCCTTCAGAGCTCCAAATCCCAAAGGAATGAGTATGCAAAACTAAGACCCACCTCACATTAATTTAGTGGGTGACTGTGTGTCTCCCCCTCCCCTGCAAATCTATATGGACTAAAAATACCTGCGCCCTCCATGGCGCCCGAGACTGCTGACAAAGGAATTTGCATTTGCAGTCAGAAACACCTTCGGATTACTTTTGAAATCACCTCCCTTACATTTTAAACAGGTTGGTGGATTCATCATTTAGGCTGCCACCAGGAGGCAGCTATTAAGAGATGTGACTGGGAATGGCATTTTTTTTAAAAGGTTAAAAAAAAAAGTGGTGATTTCACTACAATGTCGTGATTTTTTTTGGCTTAAAAATAAAATCTGTTTGAACCTAGGATTCTTTAGACAAACTGATATCTTCAGGGAAAGTAGATTAACAGGAAATGTTTTTGGAAGAACCAGGTGTGTTCCCAGTTCCCGTGGAATGACAGCAAGGACAGTGCGCAGCAGCCAAGATGGAGAACAGGGAGGAGGTGGGGGAAGGGGGCTCTCCCTTTCCTTCTGGGCCTCTTGGACTAGGGGAGGGAAGGACAGGGTGCAATCGCAGGATCAATTAGCAGCCCAAAAGTAAATTAGCCAGGAAATTAGCTTTTCAGGTGTCCAACTGTGTGTCTTCTCAAAGACTGCAGTCCTACCCATCTGCTATTTACACTTTGTGCAGGGCTGGGGAAAGAATGTGGTCCCACTTACACATCCAGCCTGCCAGAGAGCAGGCCTCAGGGATGCCTAAAAGCAGTGGGGAAGTTGGAAGGATCCACAAAGGCTGGAGTGGAGAGGTTGCAGCAAGGAGGAAAACACTGTGTGTGTGTGGATGGGGAGGTCTGCCTATATGTTTGTGTGTCTGGGGGTGTGTGTGTGACCATGTGTGTCTGTATGTGTGATTATGTCTGTGTGTATCAGTGTGAATAACCATATGTGTATGTGTGTGTGTGTGTGTGTGTGTCCGAGTGTCTACCTGTTTATCTGTGAGTGTGTGTACGCATGTGTGTATTGTGTAAGTGTATCTGTGTGTGTGCATGTTTGGGTGTCTGTGTGTGTCTGCCTGTGTATATGTGTGTGTACATACCTGTGTGTGTATGTATGCATGTGTGTGTCTGTGTATCTGTATGTATAACCATGTGTGCATTTCTTCATATGTATGTCTGTGTGTCTGTGTGTATGTAGGAGTCTAGGTCTGGGTGTCTGTGTGTGTAAATGTGTCTGTGTGTATGTATATGCCTGTGTGTATGATGCGGGCATGAGATTTGCAGAGAGAGTGTTGGGGCACAAAATAAGGACTTGGTTTACACACAAGCACAGGCCACGGAACCCCACCACCAGCAGATGGAGCTGAAGGTACAGTTTGCGGGAGGCCAGGCTGAACTGCCAGCTGTTTTGGTTGGCTGGAGACCTCAGAAAGAATGACCATGTTGAGTGGAAGAGCTATCTGCATGGAGAGAGAGGAAACCCCAAACACACCCTGGAGTCCTGCTTCTTCACTACGAAGCCAGTATTGTTTTGACTTGCTGATTGAATTGCAGGTGGAAACTAAAAACATCGTACCTTGTTTTATTTCAGTGTGTGATTGGGAGATAAGGGTTCCCCTGTAGCCAGTTTAGAATTAGAATTTTAAAGTCTGGATAAATCTTAAAGAATCCAAGGCATCTTTTTGCTTTACAGATGAGAAAAAAAGGAGCTTAATTCTCTGGCGTTTTTGTTTCCTCGCCCTCACTCTGTCCAACCCCCCCAGCCACCCACCCTTTTTTGTCCCAGTCTTTCGTATCAAAACCTCCCTCCTACCTCTTTTTCCTTCCTGTCCAGTGCAGTCTTTGATCACCTCCCACGTGAGCTCATTCAATGGTCTCCTAACTGGCCTCCCTGCCTGTGGGCTTTCCGCACTCCGGCCCTCTCCACACCACCACAAGGTTAACCTTCCAGCCCAGCTCTGATTGTGTCGGGCTCTGTGCAGACCCTTCAGTGGGCCGCCACTGCCAGCAGCTGCAGAATCAAACCCGGCTGTAGCCTGGCTCCAATCTGGAAATGATACACCTTTCCAGCCCCACACTGGGTCACCTCTTTTGCTCTCCCTCTTCGAGAGCCAAACCGAGTTTCTTGCGATGTCCGTGCACACCCTGAGCTCTGTGTCGCTCTACCTTTGTTATTGTTTTCTTTTTCAATTTGTCCTCGTCGTATTTTATTTCCAAATGACTCCTCAAATCTCCCCTTCACGTGCTACCTTCCCTATAAGGCTGTCCTGATGACATCAGCAAGAAAGATCTATTTCCTGCTCTGATCTCTCCAGGCACTTCCTCTTGACCCCTGTGCTGTAACCTGGGCCTTTCACTGTGATTATCTGTATTCACATCCCATCCCTCTGTCTTGGAGAGACTCACCACTTTGTTTTCCCACTACTGTTGCATATAGGAACTCAATAAAGTTTTGTGGGCAAATGAATACAAGTATTTGACCTTACATACATTTTTTCCCAGCTCAGCCTGCATTTGACGTGGTTTATGGTGGTTTCCTCAGCTCAATCTTTCCCACTGACAGACAGCATGACCACGTGCAATCACCCCCCAGCCCCTCGCAATGTGCCTTCAGTATCTTCAACTCTCAATTGAGAACATGAGTAAAAATCAGTAGATTTCACTTTTTTTAATGTGTGTGCTATCCCCTAGCGGCAGGCAAGTTTACCTCCCGGGCCCTCTCCCTTCCTTGATGACTGGAAGAGGGGACAGGCGCAAACTCACAGCTGCTTCTCCCCGCCTACGTGCTATGACTTGTTGGAAAACCATTGTTTCAGAGGAGGAGTCCTTTCCAGCCCTGCCAGTCATTGTGTGATTTACAACGACTCCTTCTACCTTTCACAGCTTGAAGACTTCCCCACTCTCCTTCGGGGTAGATGTGGAAGCAATATAAGAGTGAAGAAGTTCTACTGTCTCCGGCATCTGTTAACATTTCACTGGCTTCCCGAGAAATTGGCTCATCCTTTCCTTGCTCATCTTTTGTCCCAAGTAAAATTTAAAATTATTTCAGATGGCTTAGTCGATGCCAGCTTGTAGCCTTCCAACTGCTATTTCTAAAAATTTATGCTCTCATTTTATTTTATTCTTAGGAGGATGATAGACTTTTAGAAACAGAAGGAAACTTCAGTGATAATTCAGAAAATTTAATTTAATTGTAGATCTCAGGTCCAGGTGCCACTGTCCCATGCTTTCTTCCTTGTCCCTTGTCCTTCCTCATCTAAGATAGCTCCTGGAATTCCCATTGAAATGGAAGCAAATCTTAAGGTTAGAGCCTGGCCCATCCAGCTCTGAACAGTTACTGCTCTGTGAGCACGGCTCTCACTCACCTTTCCTATGCCTTAAGGACTTCACTGTTGCTACAGCTTTAAGTCAGCCGATATTTACTGAACACAGACCATGTGCTATGCAAAAGTCATCTTATTTCATTCACACTCAGCTGTACAGAGCAGATGCTAATTTTACAAGATGGAAAACAGACACAGGAAGTTGAAGTAACTTGATGAATGGCCCTCACCTTCAGGAGGTGAAGCTGGGATAGAAGCCTGGGAATTCTGACTCGAGTCTGCTTTTATTGAGTCCATTTTCATGCACTCTTGTGAAGGCAAAAGCTTAGGGGAAGGAAAAATAGTTCCATGCTGAAGTCGTAGTAGAAAGAAAGTGGATGGGCTTTGGATTTAGAGACAGCTGAAATGAATCCTGGTTTTACCATTTACTTACATGATCTTGGGAAAGCTACTTTAATTTTCAGAGCAGTAGTTTCTTTATTAACAAAATGGGATAATAATACTATTGCAAATGAAATAGCACACTAACTGAAGTTCTACGTGTTCAATGCCTAGCAATGGCTCCTGGTTGAATATTGGGTGCTCTCTGAATGATGGTCTCTTTCCTCTGAGTAGAAAGCTTGGCAGCCCTTGTGCCGCCTGATGGATGCCCCAGCCTGGTCATTTGTCTGGAGCTTAGCCTAGCCTAAGGTTGGATTCCAGCCCGTGAGCCAGCGAGGGCCCTCCTCTTTAAGCAGTGCCCCTTTGTAGCTCTGAGCAGCTTCTCTCACCCCTCCCTACCTTTTCTGAGGTTCAAGGAATTCTATTCCCTTGAATCTTAAGGGGGGAGAAAGTGCTCATAAAAAGACACCAACTTGCAAAATTTAGAAGCCAATTCTCAGAGAGAAAATGATTGAAATAAAACCCTTTTAGCACAGGACACAGCATTTCTCAATCAGAAATGAGCCTAAGAAATAACCCACATATACTACCCAATACTTAATTTTCAAAAAAAAACTTATCTTCGGTCTCCCCACCTCCCCTAAAATGCAACATATTTGGGATGAAGACTCAAATACGTCTTTTAAAAAATAGTCCTATTTCAGACCTGCTATAGTAGGTGTAGCAGAAAGAAGGTGGTAAGATTGGGTCTATTTAAGGACCTGACCTAACCTAAATACAGAATCTACAAGCTGCCATACAGAAGGAACAAATGTGAGAAACCCATCTGAAAGCATCATTACATTTTTATGAGACTGTAGCTGAATCTATTGTGAGTTTATTATCTGTTGCTGCACATGCAAAACACTACCAAGAAAGAGTTTGTGTGGTCATGTGGGTGGGTATGCTTGTGTTTTAATCAGTGAGAACATGAAAACCAACATACGTTGTCCCTCTGAGTCTTGGCAGCTCAGAGTTAAATTTAGTGCTCAGTGGTGCTCAGTTGCCCAGCCCAGGTGGTGCTTGATACATTTCTTTCCTTGTTCATTTTAACTTTGTGTTCCTATTTTCATTTGTAGCTATTCTGCTTCATATATATTTTAACATCACAAGCTGTCTCAGACCCTTTTTCCAAGTAGGTGGAATATAAATCATGAGTAAATAAATAAAGCTACTGAGGCAATGAGTGACTTCTGAGGAAGTGGAGGTATCACAGGCAGGCAGACACAGCATGACTGAATGTTATTATAGTGTGGTTTATACTATGATGATACAACTATAGCTATTAGCGATCAAACATTGTTTATGTATTTTTGCCTCTTCTATGTTTATTAATTGATTTCTATAAGCTTACATAAATAGTTTATCAATATGAATACTTTGCATTTATGGGCTTGTTCTCTCCCTGTTAATCCAAGGAGATGCATGGAGAGAGGATTGCACCTGTTAGCTGCTCCTCTCTCCCTCCCCTCTAGAGACTCATCATGCTTTGTGGCTCCTGTAGGCCACCCTGCCCTGGGCTCCCTGGGGAAGTCTTTCTTCCTTTTCTTTCTGCATTTGCCACTATTGGTCCCCTAGGTCTTTCCTTTGTCATCAGGTACTGTGTCTTCTCTTCCTTGTTTCCCTGCAGCTCCTGCAGTTTCTCCCTATGAAGAATAAAGAGCTTCAGCCAATTTCAGTCCTAAAAATTGGAGGAATGTGTCAGTATCTTCAAGAGATTTCCAAGCTCTTCCTGAAGACATGCTGTGTACACATGTCTTCATGTACACTCCCTTGCCACATTCAGGAGTTTCATTTATTCTTTCATGCTACTGGATTGTGTGTCAGTGCCTCTAAGACATCTTATTACCAAATCATTCTCCACTGGGTACAATTCCACCAAATTCCAGCCACCCTCCATCAAGAGTAAAGTAGGGTCACGCAGATCTGGCACAAACTATTCACAAACAGGTGAGGAAACAGAACTCAGGAGCTTGGGCCAGCCTTTAATTAACCTTGAGAAAGTCCTCCCTGGAGTTTTACTGTGGCTCAGCAGCATCTGGCTTTTGGGTGGGAAGTGGCAGAATGGTTATGCACAAGGAGAAATAGATATTGACATACTTAGGAATACTTGGATTCGTCGATTTCTCAGTGTCCTTCGTTCTTGTTGTTTCATTTGTCTTGATTCCCCAAAAGGGCCAGTGGCTGCCTCACATATTGGCTTGTTCAGCCAAGATCTATGATCATGTTTTCCACTTCACAAAAGCCATCCTACTCACATTACCCAACAGTTACCTATCATTTTCTGGTTCTCTGTCAAATTTTGGTAAATTTTGCAGAAGCCCAAAGGAGTTGGTATATCTCTCTGCATGTGTGCATGTATAGTTGAAAGAATATGAATGGTGTATTTATGAGTATAAAATGGAATTGTAGTATTTTAAGAGCCCGTCTAATTTGGTGATTCATATTTTTATATCAGTTGATAGTGGCTAGATTGAAAGCTGGTACCATTAAGATTTTTTAAGGAATTATAGTATCATACTGTGGGGTAATTAGACCAGATTTATAGGGGACAATGTTGACACTTAAAACCAGCAAGAGAATGATTTATAATCCTTTATGCATATACCCAGTAATGAGATTGCTGGGTCAAATGGTATTTCTGCTTCTAGATCCTTGAGGAATCACTACACTGTCTTCCACAATGGTTGAACTCATTTACACTCCCACCAACAATGCAAAAACGTTCCTATTTCTCCACATCCTCTCCAGCACCTGTTGTGTCCTGACTTTTTAATGACTGCCATTCTGACCGGTGTGAGACACATGCACATGTATGTTTATTGCAGCACCATTTACAATAGCAAACACTTGGAACCAACCCAAATGCCCATCAATGATAGACTGGATAAAGAAAATGTGGCACATACACCATGGAATACTATGCAGCCATAAAAATAATGAGTTCATGTCCTTTTCAGGAACATGGATGAAGCTGGAAACCGTGATTCTCAGCAAACTAACACAGGAGCAGAAAACCAAACACCGTATGTTCTCACTCATAAGTGGGAGCTGAACAATGAGAACACATGGACACAGGGAGGGGAACTTCACACAACGGGGCCTGTTGGGGGATGGGGGGCAAGGGGAGATACAGCGTTAGGAGAAATACCTAATGCATGTGGGGCTTAAAACCTAGATGATTGGTTGATGGGTGCAGCAAATCACCAGGGCACATGTACAGCTATGTAGCAAACCTGCACGTTCTGCACATGTATCCCAGAACTTAAAGTGCCCATATATATACACATATATATACACACATATATACACACACACACACGTTAAATGTATATATATCAGCTGATACATACATATCAGAATGGCGATCATTAAAAAGTCGGGAAACAACAGATGCTATCTCTCCCTTTGCCCCCATCCCCCAATAGGCCCCGGTGTGTGATGTTCCCCACCCTGTGTCCATGTGTTCTCATTGTTCAACTCCCACTTATGAGTGAGAACATGCAGTGTTTGGTTTTCTGCTCCTGTGTTAGTTTGCTGAGAATGATGGTTTCCAGCTTTTATATATATATTATATATACATATATATTTACATATATATATTATATATCCATATATTTATATATATTATATATCCATATATATTTATATATATATTATATATCCATATATATTTATATATATATTATATATCCATATATATTTATATATATATTATATATACATATATATTTATATATATTATATATACATATATATTTATATATATTATACATATATATTTATATATATTATATATACATATATATTTATATATATTATATATACATATATATTTATATATATTATATATAAATATATATTTATATATACATATACATATATATTATATATACATATATATTTATATATATATTATATATACATATATTTTATATATATTATATATACATATATTTTATATATATTATATATACATATATATTTATATATATACATATATATTTATATATATGTATATATACATATATTTATATATATACACATATATATTTATATATATTATATATACATATATATTTATATATACACATATATTTATATATATTTTATATACATATATATTTATATATATAATATATCAGCAACAGGGTGTTAGTCCCAAGCCTTGATGGTTGCTTCAATGTGAAAAGAAAATAAAAATAAAGGCCTTCTTGGTCTCACCTGGGCTCCCACAGGTCAAGGTCTGGAAAGAGGTAGGTTGGGGAAAATGTGGCCCATCACCTCTCCTGCACACAAATGGGATGAGTCATTTTGACTGACAGTCCAGCAAGATGTGGAACAAGAGCTATAAATCTAGGGCATGTGGCATGCTGCGTGTCATCATGCTTGTCATCCTGGTTTTAAGTGATTTCTTTGAAGAGGAATTGTGTTCATCATGATGGCTAATTTTTTTCAATTGTTTTTAAAAACAAACCAAGCAGCAGCAACAACAAAATAACAGTAAGACATTCTCCACTAAAGAAATATTGTTGCACACCGTGTGAAACACATTTTAAACCCAGAGTTTATATTTCAATTGATTAAGTTTCTTAATTGTAACATTCAAATCTTACAGGCCCCGATTTTGAGGCTGGTAGTTAAACCTTTACTATTTTACTATTTCTTGTGCATTCTCAGCCAAGGACTAGCAATTAGTTTAATAAAAAATTTGTCTTTTGCATAGATCTATCTCTATTCCTTCTAAAACTGCCTAAATTGTTCTCTAAACTAGTTCATCTAAATGTAAGGAATAATTAGGATCATTTTGGTTTGGTTAATCCAAAGATTAATCAGGGCTGTATTATTGCCAAAGGTCTTATTCCAGCCCAGGAAAAGGATCATAATACCAATTCTCAACCCTTATCAGTTGGATTTTCTGTACCAGGGATAGGTCTGCAGTAATGAGAAACTTAGTTGTGATTTGTAATTGAAGAGAGTTTTTCTATTAACTAACTATGTAAAGAACAAACTCAGGAAGGCGAGGGCTGAGGTCCCCTTCTTGGTGCCTATTTGTATGACGGGGCCTGATGGGGCAGCAGCTGGCCAAAGGCAAGAATAGAGACTTAAGCTGAGACAGAACTGGGGCTTTGTCCTGGATTCTCCACTTGTTCACTGTGCCTTGGAAAAGCTACTAAACCCCATGAGCCTTATTTCATCACATATAGAATGGGTTTAATACTTTCTCCTTAAAATGTTTCCCCTCACTGTCTATCCTTCCTCACTTAATCAAAAAATTCTGGTTTATTGGTTTTATATATTGGGCTTCCTGGAAACATTTTACGTAGAGAAAGTTTCCCTACACTTTAAAAGAAAAAAAGAGATTGAACATCACTGCTTATAATAGTTAGTGAGTTCCTTGAAGGCAGGATCTGTGAATTGTTTACACCTCTGTCTTGACAGCCTGGTTGAGGACCTGGTATTTAATATGGTAGGCTCTGAATTTTTGGAATGTTGAATGAATCAGTGAATGAGTGGATGAATCTATAATAATGCAGAAAATTTATGTTTTCATGTCCTTCAGCCAAGCACTGTTGTGCACTGTAGTGCTATTATATTAGACAAAGAATAGAAAGTTAAAAAGAAAAAAAAAAGAAAAAAGAAAGCTATAGCCAAGGAAATCAGAGAAGCCTTTTGTAGCATTGTGAAATGTCATGGATTTTAAGTCAAAAGAAAGCAAAAGGATCCTTCAACAGTTTCTGTACACAGCCTTGCACAATGAATCGCGTAAGAAAGGCTTTTGGTAATGACGACATTGAAAATGATGATGAGTCTCCCTTCTGTGGGCTTCGTGGACACTGTCCTGGAGCTGGAAGTGGCCAGCTGGCAGGGAAAGAGCTCTTTCCCACTCATGTCTTTGTCCTTTGTTTATTCTCGATTACTCCCTTTAGTGGAAGGCTTTCCAAGAACTGTTTTTCAGTTCCTGGAGGCTGCAGCAGTGGCATCCTGAAGGGTGAGCGGTGGCAGAGGCAGCGAGGAGCCTCCCAGGCTGAGGAGGGGCCCAGTGCAAGGGAGAGTCAGGCTCAGGAGTGACACTCAACAATTTTGTTTTGAACTTCTCTGTTATTTCCAGCAAAGCGATTTCCGTGACATTTTCTTGTGGCATTTGAAGGGGGATAAAGTAGATTTTTTTTTCTTTATCATATTTTTTTCCTTTTCTCCCTCTCCAAAGCGATTTATCTCATCTTTCTCCAAGAGTCAGCACTCCGCAGAGTCTAATCAACAGTGTGCATGTTGCAGAAGGAGGCATATGTGTGCTTCTCCAGCTGTGTGGGTGCCTGTGTACACGCACGTGTGTGCGTGCAGTGAGGCAGCAGCTGTGGGCACATCAGGAGAAATCCTGTCACACAAAGCTTGTGATGAAGATGCCAGCGATAAACAAGCTGCCGGAGGCCCACTGGGTCTCCTCCACTCATCTCCCACCACATTCAGACTCTCTGGCTAGTGGATTATCCATAACCAATCTTTAATCCCTGGCTTGGTCTCAGGTGCCTGGTCCTATTACTCTCCTGATGTGTGATCATGAAAAGACCAATTAATTTTAATCTTAGCCCAAGCAAAATATAATTAGACAAATCTGCTAGAAGAATATCATATGAGGCATTTCAAAGCCAAAAGCAGGTCAAATTCTGCCATTGGAAGGCCAGAAGACAACGTTATGTTTTCTCTTTGTGCGGTAGAACCACCATTGAAGAGATGTCACTTATGCTACTCTCCACAGCAACCGGAGCTGAGAGAGGCCAGGTTATATGAGTGAGACAACCTCATTTTTTTCTGTCTGTGAATAAAAATAACAATGGCTATGCTGGAATGGTAGTGCAAAATGTAATGAAATAACACCTGTAAACTGTAAAGTACTATATGAGGAGAAGGCATAGTTTTATGAACACAAGGCATAACTTTTTCTTTTTTTTTTTTTGAGACAGAGTCTCGCTCTGTCACCCAGGCTGGAGAGCAGTGGTGCCATCTTGGCTTACTGCAACCTCTGCCTCCTGTGTTCAAGCAATTCTTGTGCCACAGCCTCCCAAGTAACTGGGATTACAGGCATGCGCCACCATATCCAAGTAATTTTTGTGTTTTTAGTAGAGATGGGGTTTCTCCATGCTGTCCAGGCTGGTCTTGAACTCCCTGCCTCAAGTGATCCACCCACCTCGGCCTCCCAAAGTGCTGGGATTGCAGGCGTGAGGCACTGCGCCAGGCCCCAAGGCATACTTTTTACTGAATGTACACTTGCTGTGCTGGGATTGTGCCCAGCTCCCTGATCTGCAGCAGCCACTCTTTGGGACAGTTCATCTCCTCACTCCTGTTAAGGATCTGCATTGTTCAGTGCCGCCTGCCAGGACCTATGGAGTCTCCCCACGTTGGCTTTTCTCGCCTGGCCTCTTGTTTAAGTTGGTTTTGGGATTTGAAGGAGTAGGCTATCTTCAAGAGTGTGTCCACCAGGAACCTGGCCAGAATTCCTGACTTCAAAAGAATTCTTAGGAAGAGTCTCACATGACAATGAATGCACTCACAGAGCCCCAGAAACCCAGCAATTCATTCTTCCTGGCCCTGAGAGGGCCCTTTTGTATCTCCCCCACCCCTATTCCACCCAGGATGCAGCAGTCACAAAGCAATCATGAAATATACCCATCTCGGGCAGGCTTAAATCTCTGTTGGGTCTCCATTTTTCTTTCTTTAAACCCTTATGGAATAAATGGAATTTATAAACAGAAACCATAAAATGTCTGATTTATTACTCATCTTGATGACAATATTTAATAACTCGTATATGTTTCATTGCATCTTTCTACTGCCCTGTTGTGGAATTTTACTTTAAGGGACCCCGCCCTCTATGTCTGATACCACAGGAGAAGAGTCTCCTTTGGAGTCAGGGGCTCAGACTTGCTGTGAGGGTGCTCAGCTCCCTCCAGGTGGGGTGGGAATCTCAGCTTCTCAGGGCAGGGCTGGCCTCGTCCCACTGGACGGTGTTCTCAGGACACCTGCGATGGGGGCATGCCAGGGCTTTGTCACTGACTTCCATGCTGGAAATTCCATATTTGTAGATGAATTCCTTTGGTCCTTGAAAGCATTTTCTTTTCATGTGTTCTTTGTTACCATTCTGCTGTTCTCGGGAGGAAAACGTGTCCTCATTGAGTTTGGGGATTCTGTAATAAAGAGACATCCTGTGAGAAGGGGGTTGTGCCTAGAGCTGGGGACAGGAAGAAAGCTTGGGAGGGAAGAAACAGAAGTGGGATTCAAAGTGAAGCCAGCATGCTTGATCATTTTGCTTGGAAGGATGGACTTACCCTGTTAAGCTCCTGATCTTTTCTTTAATAAAAATTATGTCTTGGCCTGGCATGGTGGCTGGTGCCTGTAATCCCAGCACTTTGGGAGGCTGAGGCAGATGGATCACCTGAGGTCAGGAGTTCGAGACCAGCCTGGCCAACATGGTGAAACACCATCTGTATTTACTAAAACTACAAAAATTTGCCAGGCATGGTGGCGCATGCCTCCCAGCTATTCAGGAGGCTGAGGCAGGAGAATTGCTTGAAACCAGGAGGCAGAGGTTGCAGTGACCCGAGATGGCACCGCTGCACTCCAGCCTAGGTGACAGAGGGAGACTCCATCTCAAAAAAAAAAATATATATGTATATGTCTTATGTTCATACAGCACTTTACAGCCTACAGATATTATTTCATTAAATCTTGCACTACCTCTCTGTCATAGCCATTGCCATTTTTATTCTTTAGACAGGAAAAATAGGGATGTCTCACTCATATATAAGCTGGTCTTTCTCAGTGCTGGCTGATGCTGCACTCATGAGTAATATCTCTTTAATGATGACTCGCTCTTAAAATAAAGTGAGAGGGGGAGATCTTTGCCTAAGAGGAGTTCCCACCACCCCTAAATACTCCAGTGTTCACCTCGCCGGAGTAACGGCTCTCACTTCCTTGCCACTATGTACCCTGCCAATCAGGAAATTGACACTGATGTCAATACCACCTCTGATCCACAGAACTCACTCATCTTTTGTCATCCATCCTGACAATGGCTCTTTTTCTTTTCTGGCCCAGAATCCTTCCCAGGAACACACTGAATTCAGCTGTCATAACCTACAGTCTTCTTCAATCCAGAGCAGTTCCTTGGTCTCCTCCTACCTCTCAGCAAACTTCATGTGTATTCAGGTTTCTCATTCTGTAAAATGACCTCGAACCTGGATCTTTCCACCTTTTGCTATGGCCCATCCCAGGGGTGCATCTGGGTGGAAACATCACAGAAGTGATGCTGTGCTTTCCTGGGGGCCTTCACATCAGGAAGCACAGCGTCCACCCGTCCTGCAGTGATGTTAAACCTGATTCCTGGGTCAAGTTAGTGACTGCCAGATTTTTCCACGGTATGGACAACTTTTTCTGGAAACAACATAAAAACATTGAAATTTTGGGTCATCTTAATGACGACAGCCCCACTCCCAACCACCAATCTTCAACACTCTTACTTTTAAACTGAAGTAAACTTATTAGGTGAATTCAAGAATATAAAGCAAAATCGAGGGTTTCAGAAAGGTGGAATGGAAAATAATCTTGCTCGTCAGCTTTGTAGCACTATAATGTCTTGGGAAAAACATGACTGGCTTCAAAATCAAAACATATTAATTTTTTAAAAAAATACTTATTTGAAAAATATTGATTTTTTTGTCACCTTTGAATCAGAAAGATTGGAATCTAGCTCCTGAGGTCTTGTGGATAAACTTCCAAAAAGATCCTTGGCTCAAGCTGTGGCTCTTCTCTTGCAGTCTTAAATAGTTGTCCCAAATTCCTTTCCTCTTCCTAGATTCCATATATAGTCTTCTTTATGTTTCAATGGTCTGTGGCCTTAGAATCTTGAAGAGTTGAAATAATTATCTGTTATAAGAAGTGGGGTGTTCGAAGTTTTGTGTTTGTCTGTGTAGTGTTTGCAATTGTTGGTTTGCTTTTTGCTTTTACCACCTTCAAGGATTACAATAGATTACTGCATAGAGCCATAGTGGACAGGAGATAAGAGGCTGGAGACATCGAAACATCAACTTTCTTCTTTCTTTTCCGCCTCCCTACCCTCTCCCACATGCACAAACACACATGTGCACACAGCCATCTTGGCAAATGGCTAAATCTCTTCTGACCCAGCAGATAAGTCATAAAACTCTCAATAAATCGAACCAAGAAGACTAGTTTTGAGATTGACTTTTTTCTCCTTTTTTGAACCACTGCTGAAGCCTTAAGGAGGCTGCAGCCCTTGCTGGTGCTGGCTCTGGCAGCAGAACTCCTAGTCATGCTCAGGTCCACAGCAAACAGACCTGGATCTAATGCTGAATTATAGGCTAGAGAAGGAGAGGACTCAAGGGGCAGATAATCACAGGCTATAAATACCTTCAAGGTAACAATGCAAATGAGGGAAGGGAATTGTTCATTTGCTCAGCGGGTGCTAGGACAAGGAGCACTAGCTTGGAGCTGAGGAAGAGAAAGTTTAAGCTGGGGATTAGCAGAGAAGCTCCTCACACAGAGAGTTTCCTGCCCAGGGCTCTGGACTTGGGAGTCCAGTGCCAGGTACCAGGGACAGAAGCATGATAAAGGCATTGGAAAGAATTCGTGCTCGATTCAAGGGTCACAGGGCTAACCCACAGCTTTCTGGTTGTTATCTATATTCTTAGGATGACATATACACACTCTCATTTGCCTCCGGCATTCAATTTATAGCCTGGCTGTTCAGGAAACAAATTCCTCCGGTTCAGTTCCTTGTGGCACCTGGAAGGATAAATTCCAAATCTCACTCTTTTTTTTTTTCTTTTGCCCCCAAAGCTGGGGTTAGCTGAAGTCATGATAACTAATTCTAAACTCTGATAGGTGCTAATCCCATATGCAAAGATATAGGGCTCCTGAACTGCATTTGGCAGGTAGGGAACAGTCAGATGCTTAAAAGATATTAGCAACCACTGAAACAACATTCCAGTGGTAACCATTACTGCTTAAATTATTGTCTACTTTCTGAATGTGTGTCTTCATGGAACTTGCCAGAACCTTCCTATGGAGAGGAATCAGTGTATTCCCCCGTGGTCTGCTTTCCTACACAAATGTCCATAGTTTCCACCCTGGTTTCATGGCTCATTTCCTAAGGAGGACTTCGCTCAGCTGTGTCCAACCAAGTCTGGGTTCCATTGTTTGTGATTTGTCTTCCATTCCATTGCCCTCATTCACACGCATTGAGTGCTTAATATGAAAAATTAAGACAATAAGGACATAGGCAAATAGAACTTTTCCTTACAACCCTCCTCTCAACGGTTTGAGGGAGCACTTCAGTAGTGAAAGGTACATGGATTTGAAATCAGAAACACCGAGTTCCAGTCCCAGATCGGTCAGTTTTTAATGATCGGAGTCACTGACTTGACTCTACAGAATTTCAGATTGGGGATAATAAAATCTACCTAAAAGGTAATTGTGAGCTCTCAATTACACACACACACACACACACACACACACACACACACACACACACACCCCAAAGCTTTGACGCAGAGGAGCAGCCAATACTTTGTGGACACCAGCATGCAAAACACAGTGGATAAAGTGCACAGACAGAGTGTGAGGCAGCATTTTACTCCTCCACTAGGAAAAGCTGAAAAATGCAGTAAGGGCATTTAGAAGAGAGAAAGATATCCCCACTTAGGAAGTACCAAAAAGGCTATAGGGTTGTCATATTTTCAGCCTACAATTTGTTTCTCTCCAATTATTGAGTACCTTGTCTACCTACTCTTCACTACTGAGGAGTAATGGGGGAACAGGACAGGTGAAGGTGAGAAGTGACCTGCATTCTTGAAGAGACAGGGCTGTGGATGCAAATTGCTATTCCAAGTACAGGCACAGCACTTGCAGGACAGAAGGTTGCAGGGCTGACCAAAGGGTGTGCTGTGCCCATCTCCCTCTCCAGTAGAGAACAATGTCACACAACTTTCTTCTCTTTGCCTAACATCAATTAATTGCGATTTAGAAAATAGGGTGAAATCCAGGAAGAGCTTCACAGAGGAAGGATATATTCCAGCAAAGGGCCCAAGTGAGTGTCTTGCCTATAGGAAAAGGATAACAGCAGAATACATATGTATATTAGTCAGAATTATCTAGAGAATCAGAGTTGGTAATCAATAGGGTGTGTGCGTGTGTGTGTATGTATGTGTGTGTGTCTATCTATCTATGTGAAAGAGCGAGATTTGAACAACTAGTTAATGGAATTACAGAGACTGGCAAGTTCAAAATCTACAAGATGGGCCAACAGGGAAGAGCTGGTGTCCCAGCTCAGGTCCAGAATTCTCTGGCTGGCAGAATTCCCTCATCTTCAAGGGAGGTTAGTCATTTTCTATTAGAACCTTCAACTGATTGGATGAGGCTCACCCCTATTATGGAGAGTAATCTGCTTTACTGACAGTTCATGGATGTAAATGTTAATCTCATTTAAAAACACATGCACATGACATCTGGAATAATATTTAATCCAATATCTGGATGCTGTGGCCTAGACACGTGGACACACAAAATTAACCGTCACAACATGACAGAGAAGTTACTTCATCGCACTGGTGCTAAATACTGCTCTCTTTACATTCGGAGTATCTCGTGAAGAGAGTGGGGTTTGGACTGAGCCTTCCATGATGGGAGAAGTTGAGGGAAAATTCAATTCACAATTCCGGTGAGGAATGATTTATCTGCTGGATAGAAAAAGAAAGGGAACAAATATTCTCTGCTTATATGTGATGGGTTCTGAGGCAGGCAACTCTTAGCTTAATTCAAGAGATCTTATTTACCATATTTAAACATTTAGGCTTGCTGCAATGAGCAACTGATAAAAGGTAGGAGTTTCTACTTCACTGTTTTTTTTTCTTTTCCTGAGAAAATAGGGAATAGGTCAAAAAAGTTCAGGAAAATAACGAATGAATGGGTTGAGGAGAAAGATCAGGCTGTGCAAAAAGCACAAGCAGTCGCACTCCCCATGACATAAAGTTGATGGCATATCCTGAGTGCACATTTCTACTGAGGAAGGAAAAGATGGCAGCACCTGCCAAAAGGACTTTTGTGCTCCCTAGCCTCACACCCAGAATATGACTCAAACCGTCCCCATGAATGAGAAAATCAACGATTTTTTTCTTGGGCTGTTTGCTACTTGTCAAGACTTACACATCAGGACATAACCTTTTCATGCCAATTATAGTGCATCTTCTAATAATTAAAAAGGAAAAGTCAGAACACGAATATTTCATGTTCAAACGTCATGATATCTCCAGTCTCCTTCCCAAAGCTGGAGACGGGGAACTGGTGGTCTTCTCCATCATGATGCCACAAAATCCAAATGGAAATCATGGCCACTTGTCTACAAGTAGGTCACCTCTTCTCTCTCAAGGCATCCAGAGCCAGAGCCTGTCCAGATCACAGAGAGATTCTCAGACACCTTTGAGTTATGGCCATAGTCACAGAGCCTCTAAATTAACAGAGAGGGAGAGAGAAAAAACAGCACCAGGTATATAGTGCCATCACTGTTCAAATGAAGAAACTGAAGTCTAGAGAGGAGTGATTTTCTTTTTGTGACACAACTAATTTGTGGCAGAATCAAGGCTCAGACTCAGTTGGTTTGACCCCCATACCGTGCACATTCTCTTTGGCTTAGTTTACGAACTCAGTGTCTGAAATATTAAAGCAAAAGGTGGTAGAGGGAAGATGACAAGCCAGCACCAAAACCAGGCGTGGTTTCCCTACTCCTTCAAAGGCAGGAGGCTGTAGTTGATTTTCAAGGTAAACTTCACTCCCCTACCACCCCCTAAAAGTAGAAAGGGCAGCATCATATCTTTGTACGTGGATAAGCCCTGCTATTCATGGCCAGATGGCATTGAATGGGAGTGGGTCTTGACTTTTCTTTTATCAAAGGGATGCATGTTTGTGTGCACTGGGGGAGGAAGTGGCCATATGATAGCTACAAATAATAATATTTAATAGTTACTGAATCCTTAATAGGTGACAGGAGCTATTCTAAGCCCTTCACAGGGATAAACTCATTTGATCTGTACAGCAACCCTACAGACTAGATACTAGTAGAGTCCCCATGTTATGGATAAAAACACTAAAAAGTTGCCTGGGCATGGTGACTCATGCCTGTAATCCCAGCACTTTGGGAGGTTGAGGCGGGCAGATCACCTGAGGTCGGGAGTTTGAGACCATCCTGACCAACATGGAGAAACCCTATCTCTACTAAAAATACAAAATTAGCCGGGCATGGCGGTGCATGCCTGTAATCCCAGCTACTCGGGAGGCTGAGGCAGGAGAATCATTTGAACCTGGGAGGCAGAAGTTGCAGTGAGCAGAGATCGCGCTATTGCACTCCAGCCTGAGCAACAAGAGCAAAACTCCATCTCAAAAAGAAAAAAAAAGAAAGAAAAAAGAAACAGCAACTCTAAAAAGTTAGAAGGTTTTAATATTCCCAGGTCTCATAGCTAGAATAGGGCAGAGCTGAGGTTTGTGGCTCCGGAAACAGTGTTCTGAACTCCCACACCACAGCGGCCATGTAGCTTTGGGCATCTGGAGGAAGTACCGTCTGTAACAATTATGACATTCCACAAATAAACAATCCTTGGGTCTAGCACAGGGAAACACGGGGCCCAAGGGAAACACCAAGAAGAGCACACAGTGATGGGAAATCATGGAAAAGGGGCCATTCGGGAAGAGGCTCGCCATCCTATCTTGAGCTGGTGATTGACAAATCCCATAGGAGCTATGTCACCTGTGGGTTCCTGGGACAAAACACTTCTATACGGGGAAAGAAGACAAAGGCTGTTTTGTAGAATACAATGGTTAATAATTCTTGAGTGCTTCCTGTGTGTCAGGGCTACTCTTAGCCCTTTGCGTGCATTTAACCTTCACAGCATACCATGAGGCAGGGGCAGTTAGTGGCTCTATTAGCTGAGGCACAGAACTTTGCAGAGCAAGGGCCCAGCATTACAGCTGGGTAACAGCTGATGCTGAGACCCACGGTTTGGGTCAAGCAGTGTAATCCCTCATCCTAATGTAAAGAAAAGCCTCAGAGTAGAGCAGGGTTGACAGAGGCCACGGCTCTGAGGAGTGAGTAGGTCTGCAGGTCTGTGAAGACTGGACACCACACCTCACCCGGGAAGCAGAGAGGGTAGGGTTTATTCATTCATCCAAGCTGAGCACCTACTGCATTCCAGGCACTGGGTATACAACAGTAAACAGGTGAAGACTCCTGCCCTCACAGGGCTTCCAGCTGGAGAGGAAAAGGTGATAAAGGGAAGAGAGATCCGGCATATCTGTGAGAACCAATCTAGCATGGTGGAGCCCTTCCCTCAAGCCTGCATTGGCTACACAACTGCGGGCAGGTGGGGGCCCCGTGGAGAGCCAGCTGACATATAAAAATGGCCTTTTGCATTTCTGCTGACATGTCGTCTGTATCTGATGGAGCAACGTCTTCATTATGAAATTAGATGAAAATCCCGATGCACAGACTAATAGATAGCATCCCACGCTCTTCCTCAGGGGCTGAGCAGCAGAAACTGCAAGAGCAAGGAGCAGAGCCACAGCCTGCCCCCACCCCATCCAATTCCATTTTCATACCCACCTGTCATCTCCCCACAAACGTCATTAGCTCACAGAGGGGAAGGAGTCTCATTGCGTTATCAGCCACCACAACAAAGGAGCTTTTTGTACTGAGGTTGTGGTTGAATTATGGAATAACTAGATACATTTGATACAAGAGGCTCCCTGATGGGACAGGGCTCCCTGGGGCCCAGGTTCCTTATCTTCAGTGCAAGTGTGAGCGGACTTTCTGCTTAGGAAGGCTGCACATGGTGGCCACTGAAGACCAGAGAGGTGGAGTTGATGAGAAAGCAAGGTACGAGAAAGTGGGGTACGTCACTCTGACTTCTGCCTTGGAAGGCTCTTGGGTTCATTCTTTTCCACCCAGGGAGAAAGAAAGTGGATTACTCCCTGGAAGATTAAGCACCTGACTCCCTGCCTTTCCTTCAATCTCCTAGTTTTCCCAAGAGACCCCTCTCTTCCCCACCAGCCCTGCCAACCAGTACAGTTTCAACCTTGCCGTTCACTGAGGGCAAGCCAGGCACAAGCAAGGCTCAGTGAAGCCAGTGCCTGAGTTTGATTTAATCCTGTCCAGTTTACTTTGTCCTGGTTAAATGCTTTCTAGCCATCCTTCCCTGCCATGTATCTGTTTGTAATGGTTCACGCCATGAAAACCACCAGCTTCTATTTAATAAAACCAAGCCCCCACACTCCTACTGGCAATGGAAGGGCCTTGGACCTCCTGGCTGTCTCTAATTCCTGTGGCTTCATCCTCCTCAATGAAATTCTCTGCCCAGGCAGGCTGTGGAGGAGACTGCCTTGGCTCGGGAGCCTCTTCCCCGTTCCTCACCTGGGGTGCAATGGTTTTGCTGGGGCAGCAGTTCACTATCCAGTCCTGAGTTGAGTCACTTTTGCTCGTATTTGCACCCTACCTCTAAAAAGACCCCTTCTAACTGGGTCCGAGGCATGCCCCCTTGTGTTTATAGAGTAAACTGTCCATTTGGTGGCTGCTGTCTTGCTAACTCGGCAGGGATTGCTGTTTGCTTGTGTCTCCTTCTGTTTCCCAGGTGCAGGGCTACACTAGAGATTCAGGTGAGATCCCTGCAGAGGCCAGGGAGCTTGAGGGAGCTTTCCTACAAAGCTCTGACCATTACCCTGGTAAGATGACACAGCCAAGCTTTGCTAATGATGTTTCTGTGCTTTTTAGCAGGGAGGAAGGGACTCTGTGTCTCCATACATCCCTGAGGAAGGGCTTGCTGGTCTTTATCTGTCCCGCTGGGATGATACTAAGACCTCTCATTGATAGAGTGCCTACTGTGCGTTAGGCACTGTTCTGTGCATTGTCTCATTTAATCCTCATAATAGCTCCGCAAGCGAGCACTACCATTCTCATTTTACACCTTGTCTAAGGTCAAATAGGCAGCTGGTAAAACCCCCATCAGTATAGCTCTAAAGCCCCTGATGAATAAGTTCTGGAGAAGTGACGTACAGCATGATGACTACAGTTGATAACAATGTATTGTACACTTGAAATGTTCTAACAGATTAGATCGTAAGTATTTTTGTCACACACACCAAAAAGAGGTAACTATGTGATGTGATGGATATGTTAATTAGCTTAATTGTGGCAATCACTTCACAATGCATACTTACATCAAAACATCATGTTGTACACCTTGAATATATACAATTTTATTTGTCAATTATATCTCAATAAAGCTGAAGAAAATGAAAAGACTGAGTGCCTGGGAACAAAAACAAAAATAAAACAGGAAATTCAGTGAATCCTGATTTCTAACACAGTGAAACCCAAACTGTCTAGCGAGCCTTGTGGGCTTCTTTCTGGCTTCTTCTCCTGCCATTCTTCAGGCACAAGTCACTTTTCACTGTGTCTTACCAAACAGGCCATGATCCCTTAAACCTCAGCTTCTTTGTTCTTTCTGTTGTGTGCTACAAATTATCCGATTCCGCTCTCCAATTGGTAACTTCCTACCAATTCTAAAAAAACTACAGACCCATCTCTTCTGCTAAGTGTTCCCAAATCCTTTGATCCTTAGATGGACTCATCTTCAGAATTTCAGACTTGTTAGATGCCACTCTCTTTGCTCCCATCGCATTGTAGGTAATGTGTATACACATCTGTCTTCCCCATTAAGTTATGAGCCACCAGAATGCAAGCACAGGACCTCCTACTGCACTGTTGTCCTTGTATCTAGTTCAGTATTTGCTACATTGTGGTGGCTTATCAGATGATTATGATAGCACTGTTCTAGGCACTTTATATGAAGGAGGTACTATTATCGTCATCTTCAGTTTACAGATGAGAAAACCCAGGCAAGAAGAGAGTAACTTGCCACATTTATCCCTTTAGTAAGTGAAGGAGCCATGATTGAAATCTCAGCTTCTGGCTCCAGTGCCTATACTTTCAGTTACTACTCAAAACTGCTTTCCAGTAAAATATTCGGTTAAAGAATATTTTATGAGGCCAAAGCTGGGTGGATAACCTGAAATCAGGACTTTGAGACCAGCCTGATTAATATGGTGAAACCCTGTCTCTACTAAAAATACAAAACTTAGCCAAGCATGGTGGCGTGCGCCTATGGTTTCAGCTACTCGGGAGGCTGAGGCGGGAGAATCGCTTGAACCCGGGAGGTGGAGGTTGCAGTGAGCTGAGATTGCACCACTACACTCCAGCCTCGGCGACAGAGCAAGACTCGATCTCAAAAGAACAAAAAGAATGAATGAGACCATGGATACCACCCGGCCTGTTTTTGAGAGGGCATTTCACACTGCCGAGAAATGCGTCGTTCATTCCCCTCCAGCTCATGACTCATTTTGACCCATCTGCCAGCCCGGATCTCCTGCCTTAGGAAGTGAGCTTGGCACAGGTGAGGGCTGTTCTCCTCTCGGTTCAGCCCCAGGTTTGGTTCCTTCAGGTCAAAGGTCGCATTGCAGCATCCCGAGACAGGTCTCTTGTGCTACCTGCCTTCCCACTCTTTCTCCCTCCTCCTTCCACTTCCTTGTCACAGATGTAAAATCCTCACAGCCATCTCTGACGCTGCTAACCACAGGCATTCAGGAACAGTCTTGCTCCAAATCCTGCCTCCTATTTTCATATTTCCTGTGGCGTTTTATAGAAATAGCAGAACAATTGCTCATCCACAGGGGGTAAAGGGAGCAGGATTTTATATAATTAAATTTTAAAGTGACAAGTTTTTCCAGCCTGTGGGGTAGGTAGAGGGAAGGGGAGATGAGATGAAGACCTCCTGCATTTAAAGAGAAGCCTGGTCTTGGCATCGGCGACATAGAATCTAGCTTTATTCCTCTTTATTTTTTTTATTTTACCAGTGACAAGGACTGTGGACATAATTTGTACCTTCAGTGCAGCCTCTCTTTTCATTGAGCTGCAGCAGCATTGAGTGCTAAATGAGTCCCTTGTCAAGGGCTGCTTGGAGTCACCCACTTCCAAAGGGAGCGTCTGGATTTTAGGAAGTGTTGGTAATTTATTTCCATCTCCTGCACCAGTGGAAGAGAAAACAAAATGATGGTTCATCTCCCAAAAGGAACATTCTTAACGTGATAAGGGACAGAGATCAGAAACATCTGTCTGTAGCAAGCAGGCCTGGAGTTTCCCCATAAACACAGGTTTCCATGCAAACCAAACAAAGGAGCATAAGATACAGGCCAGGCAGATTCCACTTCAGCTCCCAGATTGAAGTAAGTCTCACAGCCTCCTTCCTTTTAAGGTAGGGGACCAGAGGGCCAGCCTGGGCTCTGATGGCCACACCCCAGCCCACACCCCCAGCCAGGCTGGCCTCACACATCACGCCCGAGTGCACAGCACACCACTCTCCAGCCATTTGTTCCTTTGATGTGTGCTAAGCAAAACATAATTACCCACTTTGTCATATTGCATGTGACTTTGACGGCCCAGTGTGTGGGCCTTTAAAAAAAAATACATTAGAAGGTCCTCAAGGGAAAACAGTGCTCCTTTTAGGGTTTGTTTCAGGACTTCCACAAGGTTCTAAACAACAGACTCAGTGGAGCCTGTTTGCCTAGTAAGGAGTAGGGACTTTGTCCTCACTGCCTGTCCCTTACAAATAGAGAGAAAGGAGAGAATACGAACAACAGAGTGGGAAGTGCAAAGAGAGGCACATCTGAGGTTTTCATGAAGAAACTGGGGGAAGGAAAGTACAGGAAACCAAGAGGCATGGAGCACTGTAGCACCCCTCTTTTGCATGAGGGATCAGTAGCATCCCTATTTTGCATGATAAATTGTTTCCAAAACCAAAGATGGATGTCTCTGCAGGAACCCTCTCCCTCCACCTTCAGAAACTTCCTACTTAGGCATGCATTTAGCTCCTTTCCCAAATCCCTTGTATTCAAAGTCTCATTTCTCTTGTTCACAGAGACTCCTCCTTCTCAGCACACCCAAAGCTCATCTCTCCAGCAGTGCCCTCCTCCCTGACCCAATTCTCTGCTCCAAAGGAAGGCACCTGGCTACTTTAAGATAGCAGAAATATGCACAGCACACACAGGCCCTCTCTCTCTCTCTCTCTCTCCCCCCCTCTCTCTCTCTCTCCCTCTCTCTCTCTCTCTCCCTCTCTCTCTCTCTCACACACACACATATCCACCTCACCCCTGACCCTCAGAGACTTCCCCTCTTTGTAGAGACACACACCATACTCCCTGGAAACAGAGCTTTCTAAACACATTCTGAATCTACAAATGTTGCTAGGGCTCAGGCTGTGAGGTTCCTTAAATGTGAAGTCTGCTCATGACTGCAATTAATTGGCATTGCTGTGCTAATGGTAAGGCAGCCTCCTGTAATAACCACCAGCAGCCTGCTGAGTGCAGGAGGAGACAGTGGTAGGAGCTGCGCCCTGTGCGTTGTTTACAGTAGAGGAGACGAGGAAACTCATGAGCATTCTCTTTTTTTGTAAGGCAAAGTTTCACAATTGGTTGGTATTAGCAATTTTCAATCATCTTTTATTAGTGCTAGATTGATTTTCTGGGTTTTTTTTTCTAATGTATAAAAGCAGAATTCTCTGAAGAACTTTCATCCCTGGTCAGTTGATTAAAAATAGCACCACTACCCAGTTGCTTATCAAGAAGCTCAGAACGAGCTCCTCATGAAAAGCTCTTTGGATGGGAACAGATACTCTGTGCTGCTGATGGTGCCACCCGGACGCATGCTAAGTGAGATGGTTATCTCTGGGATGAGGTTGACTTGAGGATCCCCTACTAATTGTCTGTGTCTCTGGAAGAACCACTTTTGACAGTGGGATGGCAGGTCTAGGGGATTTGTCAGAATCATTCATTCCTTCAACCTTTTCTGTCCTCATTCTGGGCAAGCACGTCCCTGATTTCAGGGTGCAAATGAATTCTAGCTCTCCTCTAGCCTAGTGAGAGGAGAATGTGCGAATTTGTTTAAACTATGTCAGCTCTCTAGGGCTCATTTCCTCATCTACAACATGGGCACATTGATTTAGATGACTTCTATGAGTCTTTTCATCTATCAAGTAAATTGGTCTAATAAAAAGACAAAGGTCTTAGAAACAAGCTAATCCCTTGTAGGGAGGATACCATATGTTGACACCCAACTATATCAGAAGGCAGTGTGTTCAATGTGCTATAGGAGACACAAAACATTACAGGCATTCAGAAGAGAGAGACCCCTTCTCACTGGGATGACCAAAAGACAGGACTCCATGGAAGGGTTGCGGGGGGCGGTCAGTCGAAGCATGTCTTGAGGGGTGAATAGTGTTGATTGACAGAGATCGAGATGAGGTATAAGACAGGGTTGACCACAAGTTGGGGAAAGCACTTGGGAAGATGCTGTCCAGAAGTATGGGGAATCTAAATGGTGTGGTGACTTGACTTCCAGAAAAAGAGCCCTTTTCAAAAAGAAGAAGAACATTTCACGGGGCCACATGCTGCCAAGAGATCAAGGAGTTTAGCCATGGCATCCTGAACAAGCAGCTCTCCAGATGCATAGCAGGCCTCTGGTTCCCCAAGGACTCTGCCCACTCCACCAGTGGCCACTGGAAAGCACCCCTCAGGGCTCTCTGCGGTGGGAGTTGTGTCACTGGTCCTTGAGCCTGGCAGTGTCTATAAATCCCATGTATTGTTCTGGGGACAACAAATGCTGCCTTTTCTGATATTCAGAAGTGAGATAAATGGCAGGCCTGTTACATTGCTCAGACATTTTGGACTTTCTTTCTCTCTCTTTTACGTGTCCCGTTTTTTCACTGGGCCTAATTCTTGACAATGGTTCTGGTTCTCATTCATCTGCTCCTGAATCGTAGTCTTCCTTTTGCCCTTCGTAAATTATCTCTGTTATCCTATCTAAATACTTCTTACTCTCTCAAATGAGCCACAGCCTAGAGAGTATTTCTCAAGGAGAGAGGGTAGCTTCTTGTATTTATTAAGCTACAGCCCAGTAAAATACACTGATTTGGAGTTAGACGACTAAATTTGAAACCAAGGTCTTCCACATTCCACTATGGGAACTTTGTCAGCTCCTCCTCTTCTTCCTGCTCCCCTTCTCCTCTTCCTCCTCCTCTTTCTTCTTCTTTCCTCCTCCTCCTCCTCCGCCTTCTTCTTCTTCCCATTTAAGGCTTGGTTCACTCATCTGTCAAATGGGACATGGTTCTGCTAGACAGGGTAGCTGGGTGAGAATTACATTACATGATAAAGTATAATTTATTCCGCAAATCTAACATTTTGATATCAATTATGGTTATTGTAACCGTGCAAAGAGAGATAATCTTTCTCATTCTCAAAAGTTTATCAACCATTTCATAAACAAAGCAATGCGTGTGAATTACAATTGTGTGGACACAGTGCATCGCTCCTCTCAGCTGTGTGTAATTTCCTTTGTTGTCAGGAAGCCCTGGCTGATTTCTAATTTAAAAGTAAGGCATGCAGTGCTTTGCCCCCTATTTTTCTCTATGTATTTTCTACTAGATGTGGGATGCCCCCATTGCCTCTAATGAGCATTTGACTGCATTGTCGGCGTGGTGCGGGATGGCCACGTGCTGCCCTCTTGATAATAGACTTGAGGGTGGAGGAAATTTAAAGACGCTGCTGCCTCCAAGCTCATCAGGTTCTCCTGTCAAGGAGCAGGTGACACTGTGGACTGGGCAAGAGGGGTAGCCATAGCTTTGACCTTGCCCAGGCCAGCCCGGCACCCCCAAAGAGCCAGAGCTCCTCCTGACAAGAATCCACTGTGAAGCGGAGCATCTCATTGCAGAAGGCCCCACAGCAGGGCCACCTCAGCATTTCAGCTTCCAGACAGAAAACTCTTCTCCTGCAGCCTGCTGTTCTTCCCTGGGAACAGCCTTGGCATACCCTTTCTCTCCCTTACAGCAGAGCTCTGAGTGTCACTTATGGAGCTAAGAAGTCACTTTGGACCTTTGAGCTCTTGTTGGGGGATTCTACCTTGTCTGGAAGGGCAGAAGGAGGCAGAAAAACCAAGAACTTTATAGGAGAACAGCATATTCAGCCCGAATGTAGGATGTGGACATTGTGGTCTGGATTATTGGTAGGGTTGGGTATCAGGGCTAGAATTTTAAAAATGTGCACTAGTGTCTCAATTATTTTGGGTGCTCAGTTGTTCAGGTGAAGTCCCTTTGAAATTGCAGCATTGCTGGCCTAAAATACATTTGAAAGTGAGAATGTAGGAGGAGCAGAGGGGGAGCCAGAAGCCCACTCATGCAAATACAGGGATATAAATGACTCAGTTTCCTCCTTCGTAAAGAAGAAAATGATTCGGAGTTGCTTTGTTGGCAGGTTAGCTAATGAGGGGGTGTTGTCTTAATTAACGTTGCAAAGAACTGTGAAAGCATTAAACTTTAGAAGTACCCTAGTGCTTCTAGGAGTATTATTCTTGGTGCATTAACAGGCTGGGTCTGCCAATGTCTATGAGAGTGAGGGAATAAACGAAAGCTGGAGCAGAAGGCAGAAGACGTGTGGACACAGCAGCACCAGCTCGGGGCTGAGTGAAGGAATCTCAAAGTACCATCTTCAGAGCTTTAAAATATCTTTCTCCCAAGGAAATGGAAATGGAATACTTCGGATGTTTTTGGTTGCAAGTAATCAAGCCCCTTACAGCAGATGCTTAAAAAGTAAGGGCATCAAGGAGGCCTGGAGGTGGGGTGTGTCCACACTCAGCAATGGCCTCCAGGACCCAGGACCTCAGAGTTGGTCTCCATCATGCTCGGCATGTGAGATCTGCGTGTCATGAGTGAAAGGTGGCCACCTTTCTTCATCTCTCACACCATCACCTAAGCATGATCAAAGATAATAATCAAGTGGGCCTGGAAGAGGGCACATGTTTCTTTTTGATGAGGGAGGAATATCTAGTCCTTCTACTGTGTAAAGTGACCTGCATAGCTGCAAAAGAGAGTGAAAGGTGAATATCTGGCATTTTTAGCTTCCTTGGTGGGAGGCAGGCTTTGCCAGTAGGAAAGAAGGAAGGAGAGAGAAAGGCATTTTATATAGAAGTCAGCACCGAACACCTCTGTGAACAATGGACTTCTGGATAACAATCTGGTGTTTGTTGGGAAATACTCTGTGAGCCCTGGGGACAATTGTGCAGCTTCTCTTCAACCGCCAGCCACATGCTTGCCTAATTAGGAGACACAAGCCAGTTGCTCTGCTGTCCCCACCTCTCCATGTGTTCAGGCTTGGTCTATAAAGTGTTGGCTTAAAGGCACTTTCACCCATACATGGGTCATCCCCACCAACAGATTCACCCTGGATGTGCATATGGGATCCGCACTGTGGCCCTTCCACATAAGAAAGTAAGGGAGTGAAGACTTGGGAAGATTTACGAGCTCTGCAAAACTGGATGTGGTAAACTATGTGTACGGCAGCTCTGAAAAGCAGTACTGAGCCTCTGCTTGGGGCCTGATAGACACGGAGGCAGTTCTATTGAAACACCAGGCAAAGGGCCTAATGAGAAATCAGTCAGATGTGCCGTGACACTGCCTAACCCACAGGCTTCCATCTGCTTGCACCCTTCGCTTCCAAACAGAGCACCAGTTGTGTTTGTTCAGTGACCAACTGGCCGTCCATCGCCTCACCTCCTCCAGATTGCAAACCACCAGCAGCAGCCCGGGCTCCTCCCTATCAAACCAGAGCAGCCCGAGAAGGTTGTTCATGCTCCTCCCTCTTTCCTGATGCATTTTTCATCATTAAAGGGAAAATGTCATTTTGGTGACAGATACTAGTATGATTGGTGTCAGGAATGAATCTTCCTTTCTCTGTCAGCCTTGCTTCACACAATCCTAAGACAATGTTCTGTTCAAAGGCCACTTCCACTTCCACCTCCAGCAGTGTGCGAGAAGAGCAGGCTTTGCTGTGACAGATGGGTCTGCCAAGGCTGGCACTGTGCCAAGGAGTGTAACTGAATCTCGACCCTTGCACACCGGGCAAGCCTGAAGAAGCTTCTGGGAAGCTCAAGTCTTATTTCTGGAGGGATTCTGCTGAGAACATATCTTAAAAAGAGAAAACCTGCAGCTCTATTCGGTGATTAGGTTTTAAGAGGTGGAAGATTTGCCATCATCACTGATATATAGAGTCCCATAAATCCAAACCCGTTTATTGGAAAGCTGATCTGGAAATGAAGATTTTTATTTTCTGGCAGCAGAAATGTAGGTCAGCCTCTCTAGATCTTTTCCAGGTGCAGGCCTGGACCTGGCATGGGCTGGAAGTAACCATACATTTCACCCATACGGTGTGCCTCATCTGACACTCTGCATACCACAACCTGTCAGGACTCATTTACAGCTTTGTTTTCTCATGCATGAAATAAAGGTAATAGTACCTAGACTACCTTTCTCAATCACTGAGAGGTCATTTCATTTCAATGAATATTTGTTGAACTCACGCTTAGGGTCATATACTTTGCTCAGTGTTGGGCAGGTACAAAAATAAACCAGAAATGGCAACTGCCTTCAGAGAGCTTATGACCTAGTTGGTAAGATCAGACAAATCTACAGTCCATTACAGTGTAGATACACAAACACATTTACAGAGTTCTAGATTGTGAAATATATATATATTATTTCACATTATATATGTGAAATATACATATATATGTGTGTGTGTATATATATACATTTCCTTTAAAATAATTGATTTCAACCAATAGAAAAGAGAAACATGGGAAGCATTGGTTAAACTAATGTTTCATGGAGGAAATGGAATCTGAACTGGTTCTTGAAACCTGAATAGGATTTAGAAAGCTGTGGATGGCAGGAGGGCATCTTGGCAGAGCAAAAGTCTGAGCATTTACACAGTTTGTGATATGCAGGGCAACTTTCCAAGAAGAACGTCTAGTCCAGGTTGATTGGGTCCTAGGACGTTACACGAGTGCAAAAATGAGGCCACAACAAAGACTAACACTACTTCATTAACTTGGGATACTTCTTGATTGTCAGTCTTAAGAGTTGGGTCTTTATGTCATAGGCAGGGGGACCCACTGAAACTTCCTACATAGGTAAAGGATATTATCTGATCCCTGCCTGAGAAAGATAAAGCTGGCTTCTGCATGTGAAATGCCGTACATCTGCTATTCCTAACTTTTTCTAACATAAAAATCATTGAAAATATTTTATAATACCCTCATTACTGTGCAGAAAATAAGTTCACAGATAACATATAACACCTATCACATACTTCAAAAAATGACCTATATAAAGCCTGACTGAATCTGAAGGAGAAATAAATAGAAAATGGTTGATAATAATATAAATGTAAAATAAATATTTGGATACAACTACCCCATGGGGTATAATGAAGTATGGAAGCGTCTGTATGCAGAATCACCATGAATGTGACAGCTAAGCAACAGTAGAGACTGCTACAAGGATGTAGAATTAATTGATGACTCAATATGATGAGAAACATTCCCACTGAGTACGTGATTTTTCAAACTAGTGAACACTTCTTGGTAAAGACGTGAACAAATCAAACACAGTCTTTCTTTGACTTGCAGGATAGTTGCATTCCTGGAGAATTAGCGAATATTAAAACCTGGCAAGAATATCTGTGTTTACATGCCAAATGGAGTACATTTTAGGCTTTTTTTTTTTTTTTTTTTTGAGATGGAGTCTGGCTCTGTCGCCCAGGCTGGAGTGCAGTGGCGCGATCTCGGCTCACTGCAAGCTCCGCCTCCCGGGTTCACGCCATTCTCCTGTCTCAGCCTCCCGAGTAGCTGGGATGACAGGCTCCCGCCACCACGCCCGGCTAATTTTTTGTATTTTTATTGGAGACGGGGTTTCACTGTGTTAGCCAGGATGGTCTCGATCTCCTGACCTCGTGATCCACCCACCTCGGTCTCCCAAAGTGCTGGGATTACAGGCGTGAGCCACCGCGCCCGGCCTAGGCTTAGATTTTTAAAAGAAAAAGGTTTCACTCCCCTAAATGTCTGGCAGGCATTTGACGTCCGTGGCTGAATAGCCATGCGTTGCTGCGTCTCTAACCTCCGCGGCCTCTGTACACTAAACGGCAGCGGTACCTCTCCAATTACGGGGGTGACCAATATCCACTCAATTTTCCACTCCCACACTCCAAGGAGTGTGCCCTGCCCCTGTTAAGAAGCACTGACTAAGGCAGAGGCAGGGTTGGAAGCAGAGAGATGAGTTAGGATTTAATTAAAAGAGTAGAGAGAGAGGGGAAAGAAAAAAAGCAAGAGAGCCTTGGTGGTAGCATTGGGGACTGGCAAGAAGGAAAAAAATTAAAAGGCACTGATCTACCAGTGAGCAAAGGGTTGGCAATGCCCTTGGTGAAGTTTACATCACTGTGCAAATATTGTTGCAGTTGGAGTTAAATGTCATCACACTCACTGTACAGAGATGGTATCTGAAGCACTGAAAAGGTGCAATGACTTTTGCAAAGACACAGCACAGGTCAGGAATTGTGTTAGACACCCAGTGTCTTAGAACTACACTTTTACTGTAATTACTAATGCAAAGGAGCTTCTACTCAGCATGGGAAATTATAAGCAGAAAACTCGAGTAGAGCAAATATAAAGGTAGAAATAACTTCTGAAAATAGTCAAATTCCAAGTATTCTATTTATCACCTCTTGATGGAACACCTGGGAAACTCTAGGATTCCAAACAAAGACCAATATTCCACAATCCATCCACTTTTTTTGTTTGCTCATACCTCTAAATATTCATCAGTAACATTTGAGACAAAGGAAAGAGATAATTATGAGGGGAGAGTTTTTAAAAGATATTAAAGGTTAACAGAATTCTTGGCATTTGTGTCGTGTCAATTTCCATGTAATTATGCTCAATTCCCAGAATTCAGTGTCAGTTGTGCCTGTTAATGCTTAAAGATGATATCCTTGGAAAATAATTTATAAGATCATTTCTCAAATTTTTCAGATTCAAACCAAGCACCCTGCCTAATAGGCTGATTATTATTAATGTTATTCTTGGGTGGAGAGTGCTAGGAGGTCGTAAGTGGGATGTTGGGATCAAAGTGGATTTGTTATGAGAGTGTGGTTAGCTATCTCTCCTAAGAGCAGAATGACTGTGCTCGAAATGTTTATATAACCTGATTTACAAACCTCTTCTATTTTTGTTTGATAAATAATAAGAATGTGGGAAAGCACCCCAGTTCTCTGGAATATGACTGCCTTTTAGAAGAAGGAAAGGGATCCAGTGCTGATGTCTGCCTGTGGGGAAGTATGACCAACTGGCTTTGTGGAAAGACATTGAGATGCACAGGCCTAGATATTTTTTACATGTTTATCCATTCGTTCATTACTTCTTCTCCCATTTATCATTGAATGTATTTTACCTGTTCTTTGCTGAGATCGAGTGATTATAAATAAGACACTCTCCCCTTTTCTGTTCTCTTGAAATTGTGTACATTCCCTTTGTAGTATTGACTCCAATTGTGATTCATTGATTATCTGTGCAATTATTTCTAACATTCATCTCTTCCAGCAGTCTGTAGCCGTGGAGGTTGGATACCAAGGATATGACAGTCCCTGATGTAACACGTCACCTACCCTAGGATATGCTTGTTGAATAAATGTGAGAAGGGTGTTCTCGTCCCTACTGGGCAATCAAAAATAATCTTTTCAACTAACTTACTCTGATCTTGATTTGGGAGAACATTTTCTAAAGCCAGTCCAGTATTGGTCTACCATGTTTTTCAATCTCTTGGGCTCTGTATATTTATGCATCTGTGTCTTCAGGAAATGAAATTGAAAAATAATCTAGTTTCCCCCACCTTCTGTTGAGGCCAGTCCTGTGGAGCACAAAGTCGAGAACTCAGGCTCATGCATTATCTATTGTTTGGGATGATTGCTGTCACCATTCTCTTCCACTAGAGCGAAAAATGAAAAATTCTATGGAAAACAAATTGCTTCCCATCATGCTCTAAAATGTAGGCTGACACAGGGACGCATTGAGGTGGCTAGAAAGAGCTAAGACAGAGTTTAGAGACATATGTCGTAATCCAGCTCTTCCAGTTGCTAGAAGTCAAACTTTTGGAACGAGGCAGCCAAGCGAAGTGAAGTATGTGTCCAAGGTAAATTCAGAGGCAGTGTACAAAAAACAAGTGAGTGCACAGAGGAGCAAGGGTCCCCAGCCCAGTGAAGAGTGAAAGTTGGAGGTCATACATGGAGGAAACAGCCAAGCATGTGAAGGATTGGAAAGCAAGGCAGGCCAACTAACCCTGCCTAAAGGGAACTGTTCTCCTCCTCAGGGGGCATTTCCACATAAATCATGCACACACTTTTCATAGTATTTTTTAAAATGCCTTTACCAAGTGTACATAAACCTTCTACAAGGAGTTGTAACATAATGTAGGGGTGGGAGAAGGGCGAGATAAGCATAATTCAAGTATCCCCAGCCAGGCAGAAAATGGAATTACTAGGTAGATGGGACCATGACATTAGAAAGGTCACACTGGGTCACATAAATTCAGATGTCCTAGTTACCTGCTTTGGACAGTGGCAATTTTACATGAGTCATACTTCTAAGGTTAGGGATATACAGCAGATGCCTCTAACCTAACAAACAGTATGGGTATATCACACATTAATTTATTCAAACCTTTTCATATCTTATTTAGAGATTATTTTTGTCTGTATAAGTTTTATTCAGACATACTTGTTTTTATCCTTTAACTACTGTCTTGATTTCTTAGAGTTTTTAAAATTTTATTTTAGCTAGAGTTTGGTCATTAAGTATGTGTTCACTCTATCCTTATACATCGTGAATATCAAATGTCATCATCAATTCCATGTTTCTCGTTTGTAGAGATTTGGAAGTCCCTACAAAACAAATTATTTCAATTTTTGAATTTTCCTCAGCTGTGCTGGTCACTTAAATGCAACAAATATTTATCAAAACCAATTATGTTCCAGGCATTGTGTTAGGTTTCAGGAACGTAACAGAGAAAAAGACAGAAATTAGACCATTACATGTATTCTGAGTGTTATGCGAGGCACTGATGCAGAGGGCATGTGCCAAGTCCAGTGGACTAGCACAGTGAGGCCTTCATGAGCCAGTCAGAACCGAGAAGGGTGACGACAACTCAGCCCGAGACCATGGGGACTGCATCGGAGGCAGGAAGTGGAACATGCAAAGTCCCTCAATTGAGAAAGAAGAACCTCTAAGGAATTAGAAGTGTAATACAATAAAACAAAATCTGACATGGCTCCAAAAGGGAAGAGGAAGTAGTTGCTAAAGCTGAAAATACACAGATGCCACGTCCTGAGGGCTCAGAAACCACAGAAAGGATTTGGAGCTTTATTCAAATTGCAGTGTGGCGCCACCAAAGATTTAATCAGGACAGTGACAAGGTCAGATTTCAGGAAATCTTCCTTTCAATGTGGAGACTGAAACAGAGCTGGCAAGAGCAGAAGGAGGACATCCATGTAAGATGAGTTTCAGGAATCCAGAGAAGAAAATGAGGAGATCTTGGCTTGGGCCAGGCAAGGCAGTGGAGGGTGAGAAAGGTGGATGGATGTAAAATATATTTTGGAGGAAGAACACAGGAAAAAGACAGAGACAGAAAGAAGGACAGAGAGAGAGAGATTGGGTAATGAGGCGCAGTGATAAGAGGGAAGAGATTAAAAGTGACTCGATTTCTGATTTCAGCAGTTGGTTGCATGAAGTTTATTATTTGTGAGCTACAGTGATAACTACTATAAGCAATACTAGGAGAATTTTTATGGAACAATTTTGAGTAAAAATAACATTTCTTTCTCGTTCCTATTTTTTCTAATACCCTTTTAGTGTTTTTCATAAAAATGTTTGGGCCAACACTTGTTTTTTGGCAAAAATTCCTGATACCTGCAGAAAGCAATCTATAGTATCATGCTCCAATATGTGTTGTAAGGATCATAGCTTGGGAACTGCTAGCCATCACTGATTCCAAGATTACTTTCCTGGGTCGTGAAAGAATAATCAGTAGCAACCATTTGTGGAGTTGGTACTACAGGCCAGGTACTTCACTGGTACTTTACATAAATTATTTCATTTAACCCTCACAGCAAATATAAGAGGTAGGTATTATTCCTTTTTAATAGAGGAGAAAAATGAGTCTCTGAGAGGTGAGAACATTTTCCAAGGTCAAGCTGGTAATTTGTGGAACTTGGACATAAAGTCAAAGCCATTAACTCCAGCATTCATGCCCAATCCCTTCCATATCACTGTCTCTTCATCGACTGCCTAGATGCCAGCAACTTACATGCATACTTTATTTTTTCTAAAGTATCTTCCATTATATTTGGCCACTTTTCCACATATCCAAATAACTTTCTGGATTATTTGCAGCTCATCCATGTGAGCTAAAGTTTTAATTACTTAAGGGAACCTAATGTCTTCTGCAAACTTGGGAGAGTTCTCTATGAATTCCCTTTGACAGATCATTGGTAAAAATATTAAATTTGATTTATCCTAGCAACTGTCCCTTGGGGAATCTAGTATTAATACTTTGCCATATAGAAACATGTCAATCTACCCTTGATTTATATCTTAGCTTTAAGCAACTCTCTGCCTTTGAAAAAAAAAGATAGTCTTCTCATTACTCACTTTTCTAAAAGGTATCTGTGATCCTGACACCTTGTCAAAACTGTTGTGAAAGCCAGGGTAGATTATTTCATGTGTTGTGGTTTATTCACATGCACGCTAACAACATTTTCCAAATTCTGCCTCCTCCAGGTTCAAAGCTACCTGAACAGCACATAAGTTCATTTTCCTAAGACACTCACAAGTTGCTCCTTCTTTCTCACGACCTGCAGTACCACTGGTAGTTTTGTGCTAAGCTAGTGAAGGAAAGCATACCAAAGCTTTAGGGAAATCATTTCTTTCTGGGAGGTGCTGCCCATGTCAACCCCAGGTTGGGAAAGAAGCACAAGGCTGTGATGCCCCAAGGGCAACCTCAATTACTGTATTTAGAAAGGCCCTGAACTCACGATGGTAATGCATCCAGGTGGACCAACAAGGTGAAAGTCACAGAGATTCACAAGCATACAGAAATGCATTTTATTATTTCTTTGTAAGAGTCAATAAGTTTGTCAGAGTCAATAGATGCTTTAAATTGAAGTAAAGAAGAAAAAAAGGAAGTGGATAGTTTGGGTATTAGTTTAGCTAGAAATACAAAGAAACTTGACTTCTAGGGCAGTACAAATTCAAGCCTTCCACAAACAAACAGTTGAGAGTATGTTTATCTTCTTAAAATGTGTGGGTGCCTTCCCACCACTTCACCTGCTCCTCACTGGTTATTTGTCCCCTCCATACTACCATTCCTGTCCCAGGGCCTGCAAAGCAAACAGTGAACATTTATAAATCAAACTTGGTGAACTAAACATTTAGAACCTTAGAGTGAATGATTTTAGTCTCATCCAGTTCCCGCTTCCCCAAGGAAAGTTCAGATTCTGTGCAGCCTTGATGCATTGGTTTAAAGTTAACTCAGTTTGAACACTAACCCATCTAATTAGTTGTTTGTTTGAAATCCATGTCTCAGTAGTCAACTGATCTGATGAAACTGGTATGGTGTGTCTGTATATGTTTGGTGTGGAAATGTAAATGGGTTACAATCCCAGCAAAGTAACATCACAGCAGTTCAGCCAGGTCCACATTTCTAATAAAGAATATTGATTGATTTCAGGGATAGCAAAGATCAGTTCTACCCAATTACACTCTTGCTGCCCCTTCTAAAGCAGCATGACTCAGGAATTATTTCACGGCACTTAGCCTTTTATATACAACTGCTATTATAAAATGTTCTCTGTGACACATAAAATTATATGTATGTATATGTATCCGTGTGTGTACAGAATATGCTATGAACATATGCCTAAATGGCTTATTTGAGAAACTCAGGAGAGATTGAGATAAAACACAGCAGAATGAGTCTAAACCATGAAGTCCAGAAGAAACAAACACAAACAGAAAGAAGAGAGAATCCAAATAAAAAGAAAAGGTGGGAAGAGGTAGATGCAGGAAACACAGAAAAAATCCCTTACTGAAGAGAAGAAAAAAAAATAGGGCCACGGAAAGTTAAAGGACAGACAGTGTGCAACCAGTCCAATAGATCTCTAAAGCTCTTCTAACCCGGATATTCCAATAGTCTAGTCATGGAAGGAGGGTGTAAATATTCTCTTTATGGCTGGATGCCTAGCATAGACTGTATCTAGATAGCCATGTCCCAGCTAGGCTTTAGGGGAAGATTCCCAAATGGGCAATTAATTCAGATTTAATAGGACAGTTACTGTAAGTTTAAATAAATGCCAGTTAAATATTAACAGTGTATTTATTGAAGATTAACATTGCTGGTTGCATTGTGGGATTTTCTTTTCCTTAAAGAAACCCTTTATCGGAAGACTTTTAATCATCTTGACTCTTCCATTGCTTGCCTCAGATCCAGGGCAGCTCATTAATTACTTTGTACAACAGTTTTCAACATTCTGAAGTGGTTACCTAGATGAATGGGAAGAATGGAAGGCCATATAAGAAGGGCTATTTCTGTGCAGGAAGGATTGATGGGTGAATTTGATAAGAGTGTTGAGAAGCATTATAATCCTAGACTATTAGAGTTGGAAATGTCCTGGGAAGCCATCTCATCCAAACTCCTCATTTAGAAGGCAAGAGGAAGAGAGCAGAGCTATTCCACTGAGCTGTTAAGGGGCAGACTTAGGGCTGGAATTCCAGACCCTGGATCCCAGCCTCTTACTGAGCTGTCACTGTACTCTGAAATTGTTCCTTTAATTCTGCAAAAGTGCATTAACCCATTTGAGTGAATTAGTCATTAGACCTCAGTTAACACACAGATCATGAAGATTTTTTTTTTTGTTTTTTGACAAAGGAGCTAAAAATTCAAACACAAGCAGTGACTTATCTAAGGTGACAAAATGATGGGCTGAGTTGAAACTAGAACTCAGGTCTTCTGGTTTACAAAATATATTTGCACAAATGTCGCCTGCAATACAAAGTACAGTTGGACCCATATGTTATTATGCAAATTCTTATGCCATTAAAATTTATTTTGTCTGCTGTTGTTTTTGGATGGGGAACAAGGAATAAAACCTCTAAAGAAAATGAGGGGAAAAGGTCAAACAGAGACAAAAGTTCTAGGTGATTGTTTAGGGAGAATGGAGCACAGGGGTAGAAGTAAGCCAAGTTCCTCTGAGAGTTTAAAACCCCAAGTTAAAACTTGGGGTTTTAAACTCCAAATTTGTACTTGATAAAATTGCCATTCCTAGGGCTCTTTCTGTTTGAGAAGGCACTTCCCTACTCTGGCTGGGCTCAGAAACATTAGAACTGGTGTCTGTGTGTGCATGTAGATGAATGTCTGCAGGTAACTCTTTCACAGAGGTTACAAGGCCAATCCCTGAATGTAGAAATTAGGAGAGATGAGGCAGGCCCAAGATGTTCTTATCCAGTGATTTGTTTAAGATGGAGACCTGAGCTTGCTGGGCCTTGCATGGTCGAAGAAGCTTTGGATTCAGCCATCAGGCACATTGGAGCAATGAAGGGCTTATGGTAGGAGGTCAGACATTGTGGCTCACTTTACAATGGGATGGAGGTGTCCTGTCTTTTTGTCAGGTGGATTGGCTACTTTTCTGTTGTACTTTCAAAGTTTCCCAGGCTGGTACTGAAAGAGAAAGCTGCCTCCTCTTTTGCAAGCACAGGCTGTTTCCCACAGGCCTAGAGAACAGAGGCCTGACAGTGGGGCGGGAGCTGGGGGGCCACGGCTCTTCCTGCTGCGGGGTGGTCTAGAGGCTGTGCTACTTCCTCTCTGCCTACATCTCAGCATGACGTTCCTGCTCTGTCCGCCTTATGCTGTGAACTCTAAGAGCATTCCCAGGGCCTGCACTCAGCAGTCTGCTCCTGGGTTCTCTGCATGAATGTTACCTGTAGGCTGACTCAGAATGAAGGAAGCACAGCCAATGGCAGCTCCTTCCAGTCCCAGCGTGAGAAGCCTGGGAGCAGCCAGGCCTGTGCTAAACTCTTTGCAGCTACTCCCTCATCTCATCCTCACAGCAGTACTGAGCAGTAGGTACCATGAGGACCACTATTTTACAGATTAGATTAGGGCATGTCCCCAAGGTCCCACAGCTAGTAATGGAGAGGGTGAATATTTGACTTCTGGTCTGAGTCTAAAACCCAAGGTCAGGGTCCTTCTTATTGGATAAGTATGTACTGAATGAATCCATGACTGCATGAACACACAATGTTAATGGCATTAGAGGTTTTCAGTGAGACACAGAGCACTCCCGAGGTGCCCATCCTTAGTTTGTATGAGCACTGTCTGAGGCTGTCAAAGAAGTTTCTGCTCATGCTCCTTTCCGTCTTGGGTCGTGTAGCGTCTGTGCTGTCTTCTGCCATCCACGAGATTCCTGCCCATGCTTGCCCATCCCTTCATCTCCCGCTCACTGTTAAGTCCAGTTTAATGTCATTTCCTTAGGGAAAAGTTTCCTGATCTTCCAGACACGATGAGAATCTCCTATCCTGTCCTTTCCATTTTTTTTTTCTCACAGCATTCATCACAAGTGTATCCACTATTTCATAAAATTCTTTGTTAAATGTCTGTCTCCCCTGCTGGAAGTGCACTTCATGCAGGGGAGGCCCACGTTACTTTTGCCTATGTCTCTCCCATTCATTGCTTTCACTGGCCCTGTTGAGTTGATGAAGGGCTTCCCAATATTTAGAAGTCCTTCAGAGCACCTCACCCCTCCTAATACCCCTTCCAATGAAGCTAGAGAACCAAGATTGTGCCTGGGAATCTGGATAAGTGTAATGAGACAAATCACTTCCCACAGGCCAGGCAGACCTCAGCTTTTTTGTCTCAGCAATGAGAAAGTTCTCAAGGGCTTATAGGGGAGTGCAGGGTGGAGTTCATTTAATTTTCATGGATGTTAAGAGAAATAAAACCACTGAAAAACCCAATAGCACTAGATGACACGCAACTCAAGGGCAGGGGCATGTCTTTATTTTTGTTCCTCTCAACACAGTTCCTGGTACACACAAGGAACTCAAAATCTGCTTGCTAGTTGATTAACTAATTTGAGTTCAACCAAATAATTTGATACCCAAAGTGATTCTGGGCAATCATGGTAACCTGTCCTCTGTGGGTCTCTCTTGCCACAGATGATGCAGCAGCAAGAGTTACTGAGTGGTTAGCTGTTAAATATAAATAAATAAACAGGTAGAGTAGAAAGAGAACCCTGTTGTAGGAGTCAGGAGTTCGGAGTTCTAGTCTGGATTGGCCAGTTTATAAACTTTATGCTCCTACGATCAACTCCTCCTCCTTCCTGGGGTTCAATCCTTCACTTAAGGAATGAATGGATTATACTGAAGATCTTCCAAGGTCCCTTCTGAATGTATCATTCTGTGATGTTATGAGTCCAGGGTCTTATTATGACCCAAAACTTAGATAAAAAGGAAAGACTCTGCCCCAAAGACCCCTGGCTCTCAGGCTGTCCCCTTTGGGCACCTGCCTTTCGCTGCGTCGGCACTTTGATTTTGGCTTGTTCATCCTGCTCCCCCTGACTTTTCTGTCTACCTCCGATTGTTCTATCCACCATCGCTCTGCTTTATGCATCTCTTATAAAGTTTTATGGGTTTAAAGTCCATAGATAGCCTCACCTTTGCCATTCCTTCATATCCTCCTTCTCAATTCTATTTGTGACCCCTTTTCTCTCCCTGGAGCCCTCTTCCCCTTTTCAAGTTGCCCCTTTGCTCTTTCTGCTGAAATCCTAACATGTTGGACTATAGCCCAGATGAACCACGATTTTATTTTGATCCTGTATTCATAGAGGAGCAAAAAATAGCATATATTTTTCCAGTTCCCAGCCCTTCCCTACTGCCCTAGAGGCATCTCTTTATCCAGATTTACACATCCTTTTCTGATTAAATCTTCCAATATCTATTTGATGTCACACCACTCTCTAACGGCCCTGCATTTCCCATCTTCTCGCCTGCACTCCTATGTGAGATCTCCACCAGGAGAGGGGAGCCTTTAGCCTTTTTCGACGAGGAGAAGCAGAGCTGGCATTTGTTAAGCTAGTGCTTCTCTTTTCATCTCTTGTGTGTGTGGAACAGTGACAGCTCTTTAGCTGGCCCCAGCTTGCTCTGGGTAACATGGAGTAAAACAAAAACAACAGCTAATTTCTCTTTCATTGGGAGTTCTTCTCTGTTCCAGCCCTGCTTCAGTGTACAGATGCCAGGGTTGCCTGAAGTCTCCATCTACTGCTTCCTCACCTGCCTGCCAACCATCCAGAGTCCACATGGCAGGCTCTTCTCTCCTCCCTCCTTTGCAGTCCCAGGATTATTAAAGGGAATATGATTGTTTCCTTTTGCTCAGGGAGTGTGTATGTGTGTACATGTTTGTGAGCTTGAAAGGCATTGTCCTATAGATATTTTTATAACCTGAAGCAATTACAGCTGTCAGCACAGAGACAAGCTGTGACAAGTTGATTTATGTGTACAGTATATGTGTATGCATGAAGGAAGGGAAGAAGGAGACGGAGATGGTGGGAAAGAGGGTGGAGGTGGGCGCTCCTTAGGAATCGGCTTTCAAGGAGGCAGAAAGGAAGTTGTTTCTATAAAGAACACAAATAATGAAATTGCTTTGAATGTCATCCCTTTTCATTAACTCGGATATGCTGGGAAAAATAAAATAAATCCAGCAGTTTTTATGAAGCAGGAGACAGGATATAAGATAAGCCACTAAATGTTGGTTATATTTAGGGATTAAGGGCTGGGAAGTGAGTTGACATATGATTTTGATCTTCATCTTTTCAAACCACTTCAATAGCCGGTTTGAATAAAATGGATTTTGTCTTGTTAATTATGTGGGCATCTCTGACCTTTCACCACTTTCTAAACTTCTATGTTTGAATAAAGTTTGGATCCCTGCGCCCACGAAGCAGGTATGAGGTTGCAAGTGCCTTTTCTTTGTCCTCCCTGTGAGTTACCTGAGCTTGGCTGGGTTTTCTGCTGCAACTGCTGGATTGCCAAGCTTAGCGCTCTCCCTTCACGGGCAGAGACAAAGGTGGTTTGATTGTCTTAGATCAACTGCATGCAGACTGGTAGAAACCAAACATCTCAAAGAGCCTGTAAGAAGAATTATTTTCTTGCCCAGACATACTAATGAAGCAATGGCAGGCAAATGTATTCATAAAGCATCTTCCATCTTAAATGGATTTCTAAGTATTTTCCTGTAGAGTTAATCATATATGTAGGCCCCTCGGGAAAGCCTGTTGTTGTCATTATCCATATCCCTAGATGCAAAAACTAATGCTCCTTTGTACCTACCTGAAAATTAGATGCAAGAGCCAGGATTAGCATTTATCATGAATCATCCCTGCCATTCTCAGGCCTCTAGGGAAATGACTGCAAAGCTCAGAATGAGCCCCTCTCCTTTCCCCATGACTAGCATTTGTTTCCACTTGTTGTAGTGAGGATGTGTTTAAGAAGAGGGGTTGAGAGGGAGGAGCATAAGGGATGGTTGAAATGAATGGATGAATTATTAGAGGTGACCCCTTGACTTGTGGAGAAGAAGCCCAAATTCAGCAGACTGAAAGTCAGCAAACATATCTCACAGCTTTAGTATATCATCATATTTATCTTAACGTGGTGAAGTTTTTCAATTTCCTGTTTCCACAATTGCCCATTGGAAAATGGAGACACAATAGAAACTTCCAAGAATGGACTGGTGCTAAAATAGGTTAATTTTCCTCCTTTCCTTTCAAAAATACAAACAAAGATCTTCAGTTCCCCGCAGATGTAATCGTTTATTCCTGATAGTAAAGGCATTTGTTGCAGCCATAAGTTGACGATTGATAGTTTTGGTGTTATATATCAAATGATCCCCAGTGGCCAAAAGTAGCAGATGAGTTTCCCTGAGAATTTAATATCAGAAAAGTCACCGGAGGAGAGGAGGGAACAATTGGCCCAATGATGAGTTAATGCAAAGTATTTTGAGATATTCACTGTAAAGTCGCTTCACTCTTGCTGGCTAAGCACGTCCTAGTCAACTATGACAATGGAAAGGCAAGCCGTCTTTGTCTTTCTTTGTTACCCAGGAGTGTGGTTTCCATTTCTCCAAAGCCTACTTCTGTCCTGTCTCTATAGTTAGTGTGAGGGAGATTTGATTGGTGAAATGTTTGTGTCCTCTCCAACGTGGTATCTACATGTAAGTGATTGGTACTGCTGGAAGGTTGCCAGAATGAGTATTGTACCGAAGCCCTTATGGTTATATGACTCAGTTATAATGGTTCAGTCTCTTTGATACCGGATGGCTTTTTGGAAGACCATTTTTCTGTTATTTAACAGTTGTTAACAACAACAACAAAAAGCTTCCTGGTTGTGTTTGATAGAGTCTAGGGGAAAAACAAAGCCACTGTTGCCTCCTCTCCATCCCCAAGGAGAATGTGGGTCAGGGCTGGAGCCCGGCTCTGGGAATCCCTGAGAAGGGAGCATTATTAATGTCACCACCACTGTGCCTGCTGAGCTGCTCTGTGCTTCCCCCTTGCACAAGGACCAGGACCAGCCAGGGAAAGGAAACGCAGGCCATTCCCTCAGAGCCGAAGTTAAGGGAGAAATAATAACATAGGCACAGGAGGACCAGCAGCAGCCAGAGAGGAGAAGTGACAGGGACCGAGGCAAATCCAGTCTCTCCCCGGGTTTCAAGAATTTGAGAAACACACCTCTTAAAGATGAAATCAGCTGTGCGAGAGTGTGAGGCCCAGGAAACCTGGGAGTCTGCTGTATAAATACAGCAAGTGGCTCACACTCATCCACCCAAGTGAGCACTTTTGCAGGCCCAGCATCTTTTAATGGCGACAAAACAAGAATAAAGAATGTAAGTGGGTGTCTGAACTTGACCAACATTTTGATGATGCGATTTTTCCAGTTTCGCACACTAAGAGGCTTCTGTGATTTTGGATTTGTTTTATATATGGCAGATCTCTAGAATGGTAGTGTTGAGTCTCTGGGGTTTTGAGCAGCTTTGTGGGGGGCTGCTGGGCGGGTGCTGTACTACTGAATAACTATGAGGTTCTTCTAAAACATCCTCCCAACACTCTGAGTTTACTCTGAATGCTAATGGGATTAATCTGATCATTTTAAAGGTGCATGTATGCATGCTGCAGGGTGTTCCTTTCCCAGTTAATTAGTTTGTGACCCTTATTAAGATGTCTCAAGTCTGGGGCTGATTAAGGCTGCATGGTAACTTTGTCTTTTTTCCTAATTTGGAAGCGCGTAAATGGTTAAACTCCTGGCCTGGGCTGGGCTGGTGCACAGCCCGGGCCCGGCGCGGCGGGGGTTAAGGTGGGCGCCCGCGCCCGGCGCCCCGCGCCCGCCCGCCGGGATGAGAGCGCAATCCGCGCCGCCAGCCCGCCCGCTCGCTCCGAGGCGGCACCGGGAGAAAGTGGCGGTCAGGGATGGAGCTGCTGCCATGACAACCCCGGCGGTCGGGGCCCGCGCGCGTCGGGGCTGCTCCCGGGAGGAAGGCGGCGCGGAGGCCGGGGGCGGCCGCTGAGCTTGGCGTCCGCGCGGCTCCGGTGCCGGCTGCGCCGCGCCTTCCCCAGCGAGCTACCGAGCTTGGGGCCGCCGCGGTCCGCTCCCGCCGCCCGGCCTCTCCTTCCTCGGCCACCGCCGCAGCCCCTGCCCCACCGAGCCCCGCCGGATAGCGGCGGCTGCGGCGCGCATTTGGGCTCTGAGGAAGTTGACCGAGGCGGCTGCCGCAGGATCCCGGGACCGGATTGCACGAAGCCCGCGCGGCCGTCTCCTCCGCGCGCCACCCCTGCGCCTCCTGCGAGCTCCACTTCCCATCTGCTATTGTTTCCGATTGTTTTCCGGTGGCGAGCCCGGCTCCGAAACTTACGAAGTGTTGGATTTCCCCTGTTCGAACTGAGGGACTGCAGACCGCCTCTGGGTAGCTGGATGAAGCCCACCCCGTCCCCTTCTGGTACCAAAGTGCTTACTCCTCGCCAAAGTGCCATGTCTGAACTGCCACTGGGAAGGAGCGGCTCCTGAGACGCGCCCACACCTTTCAGCTGCCTCGCTTTTCCCCCTCCTCGGCCACCTTCCCGGCAGAAGCAGCAAGGAGGGAGCCCCCTTTGGCCGTCCTCCGTGGAACCGGTTTTCCGAGGCTGGCAAGCCGAGGCTGGATTTGGGGGAGGAATATTAGACGTGGAGGAGTCTGCGCGCTTTTCTCCTCCCCGCGCCTCCCGGTCGCCGCTAGTTCACCGCTCACTCCCCGCGCTCGCTCCGCACCCCACCCACTTCCTGTGCTCGCCCGGGGGGCGTGTGCCGTGCGGCTGCTGGAGTTCTGGGAAGTTGTGGCTGTCGAGAATGGGGGTCTGTGGGTACCTGTTCCTGCCCTGGAAGTGCCTCGTGGTCGTGTCTCTCAGGCTGCTGTTCCTTGTACCCACAGGAGTGCCCGTGCGCAGCGGAGATGCCACCTTCCCCAAAGCTATGGACAACGTGACGGTCCGGCAGGGGGAGAGCGCCACCCTCAGGTAGGGAGCTGACATTATTCTACGAACTGATGATTTGTATGGGGTGGGGGTAAGGGGCAGGGGTGCAGGTGTGTGCACTGAGGCGTGCCTGGGTTGGCGGAGAGGTCGCTGGTTCCCTGGGCTGCACAATTTATGGCTGCGCTGGGGGCTCTGCCCGGGAATGTGGCAGTCATAGGGAAAGGCTCAGAGGTTCTGGCGGTGAGCTTTTTCCCAAAAACTGGCCTCTGCGGCTCAGGCACTTGTTAAAGGTGAGGGGTGGCTGGACCAGGTGGTCGCTGAGATTGAGGGACTTGTGCCTGGCACTGTCTGTGCCTGAGCCTGGTGGCCGTGGTGACAGGGGGCTTGGAGGGGCTCCCCGCCAGCAGTCTTCTCTGAAGTTAATGAGCCCCAAAGGAGGGGTCTGGCTTGGAGTGAATGCCCCCACTCGCCCATGCCATGGGGCTTTGCCAGCCCTGGCTCCTGCACTCTGGGAGAGCCGCTGTTTTGTCCTGGGCCTGACTGTGCCCGGGCTTTCCTGGGGTGCCTTCATGCCGTGAGCTGGTGGGCAGACAGAGATGCTTTCTCCTGTCTGAACGTGGCTTTCTGAGGCCCAAGTCATGGAGTCTGATTTGTCCGTGGAAAATGGCATTTACTGTAGTGAACTGTGTTGTGTTCCTGCTCTCCACCAAAACAGTACATGCAAAACTCGTCTACTGAAGAGAAACTAGGTTTCAGTGTTGGGTTGGGTCCTGATTGGCTTCTGGGGTTAAGGCTTACAGGCACTGGGGGAGGAGAAGAAGAAGAATCTTGGTTATGCTTTGTGTAAGGTAGAATGATTCTATCTCCCTGATTACCTTGCCTGCAGAAACGCTAACTCAATTTCCAGTGTTGATAAACCACACCTCTCATATGAGGGCAAAACACTTAATGATTGCGATGGGAAATTTTATTCTCTGGAATTTTATAAGAGAATAAGCATGAGGTGGACGTTAAGAAGGTTCATGGGAACGATTTCCCTGCCTCTCCTTGGTTTAGTCTGCCCTCTTCAATAAAGTTTTCCAAACTAAGCGACAGAACTAACCACAAGGCAACATGGCAATATTCCTGTCCTTTGCACATGAAGATTTCTGGAAAGATAACCCTGGTGCCGGTGTCTACTGTTTTACCCCTCTGATGACTTTTTCTAGGATTGGGTTGTTTTGGACTGTATACTTAAGGCAATATCTATAGGATAGAAAATGGTGAAGAGGAGGCAATGTCAATACAGAGCTGAGTTATCAGGACATTGCCAAAGGAAGTGTGTAATTTAGGGACCCGTGCAGGGCTACAAGCATCCAGTGATCCTTTGTCTAGGCAGAGCTTATCCTCATGGCTCTGGTGAACTCCTAGTTATTTGTTGGCTCACGAGACCCACCTCTTCCACTCTTCTGAGCAAAAATAAAGCAACTTCCTTCCCCCACTCAGAAATGATTGTGTATCTGCTTTAAAAATGGATTTCAGGGGAGTTACAAATATGCAGTGATTTCAGACTACTTAAATAAAAAACCAAAAATAAATGTCTAGAGCAGTAATAATCAAGGAAATTTTCTTGTTCAAGAAATACTTGTTCTCTGGATGCCCCCTTTGTCCCTAGTCCTTGGCTGCAAGGAGGGCCTCCCAGGGACAGAGACATTCTCAATGGGGAACATTTTAGACATAAATGGGATTTTTTTTTTCAAGGAAAAGGTGTAAGGTAGCTCTGTAGAGACTTGAAGATAAATAAACAGGAAGTGGGTCCTGGCAGACAGAGACCAGGCCGGGATCTGGTCTCCAGAAGGTAGTCTTCAAGGCTTATCAAAGTCAGGACTGTCCAGAGGGTGGCTGCATTCAGCAGAGGCTGAATCACGGGACAGGCCTGAATTAGGAGGAGCTTCTTTTTGAAATCGCATTATCATGTACTGGCTGACTTATCTTTCTTTGTCTTCCCTTTCATGGTTCTTTTTTCTCATTCTGCCGGTCCCCCTCTCTCTTTCAGCACTAATGTTTGTTTGCATTTTCACATGTGTTCTCAACCCAGTGGTATTGTTTGGGTATGGATGGAGATGGGAACATGGTGGAGCTTCCTTTCTAGACCCTTGAATTGGCCCCAACCCAGCCAAGTTCCTTCTGGAACATCTTCTGCCATTCTGTGCCAGCCTCAGGGGCTGAATGTCTTCCTGACACTCAAGAGAAAGGCCCTCACAGTGGATGGAGCACTACAGGGCAGGGATTAGATGAGCTAGGGTCTGAGCGACACCAGCCCTTGACCATAGGCCTGACTTAGGATATGAATCAGGCACCAGGTGTAACAAGCAACCAGTATGGAGGATGCTCAGTCCTCTCAGGATTGCCCTCCTTCTCAGACTCTGATGCGCTAGAACAAGGAAGGGCTGCCCTGCTGGGATGGACTTTGGTGGAGTGGAAGCCCCTGAACTCTCAAACATAGGTCCTGCATTTTCCTGTTCTGTGTACAGAGAGGCAAGTAGGAATTTCAGAATGTATTTTGTTTGCATAAAAATTGCTGCATTTTCATGTAACCTGACTGTAGGTTGCAACAATCTAGTAGTTCAGAGTTCTGAGTTATTTTCTTTTTGCTTTGTATTGTGTGTGTGTAGGGGGACAGAGGACCCTTCCTTCCTTCCTTCCGTCTGTCTTTCTTTCTTCTTCCGTTTGTTTTTTTCTGTTTTGGCTAATCATATAACCAAGCTGTAAGGAACCACAACTAGGGGAGACCAGAGCACCTGTGCTCTGGCCTGGAGGGCCACCATATCCATCTTCCTATGGGTGATTGGGTGATGATGGTGATACATGCAGTTTTCTTCATAACCAGCAGAGGACTTTTTGCTCTAATTTCATTTTATTCTGCTTTGTTCTCACCAACATCATATTTTGAGGATCTTTTGCAGTCCCTAAAGAATAAATGCTCAGCAGAAGATTCTAATGTGAGGAAACTTTAAAAAATGTTTTATCTTATCCAAGTAGCTCTAACAATCCTTGTGGAGGTATTGGGAAATGTTTCAATTAGCATAGCATTGACAGCCTGAAAAGAATTACAATTTGCAGTCTCCCACTCTTTCTGCCCTCCCGCTGACATTTTGTAGGCATATTTCTTAAAAGGGTGAGGTAAAACAGAATCTGCTGTAATAATACTATTAGCCAATGTTAATTGAGTGCTCACTACGTGTTAGGGAGTATCTAAGTGTTTTAATAATATCTAACCTATCATTCAGCCTCATAACATTAACACTTTAATAACAGCCCTATGGTGTAGGAGTTATTATTATCCCTATTTTACAGATGAGGAAACTGAGGTGTGGAGAGTTTACATCCTTTGATGAAGGTGGCACAGCTAGGAAGCTTTGAAGCCAGGCTATGAAGCACTGGTAATAATCACGTTAATAAGATACATAGTACTATCATTGGTCTGTTACTGTTTGTACACTTTATGTAAACAGTAACATTTACTCCTCACACCTCTCTGAAATAGACTTAATTATTCCCGGTTAAGGCCTAGAGAGGGGTAACTTACCTGAAATCACATAAGCAGCCAGTGGCAGACCAGTATGCTAGCTCAGGACTCCACTCCTTGACTTTGTACACCAGGCTTCCCAGGACTATTCAGGACCCTTTGGATTCGTGTTCCTCTCATTCTTCTGTGGCACTTAATGTCTGCCCTATTCATTTTGGCTTAGACTCTGTTTTCCAGTGTTATCTCTCTGTCTTCTTTCTTCCCTTGGGCTGCAGAGCACCTCTTGGAAAGCAAGAATCATGCCTTGTCATGGCATGAGCACTGTGTGCTGGCAGATGCTTACTCAAACAAAATGAATGAAAGCCAAACAACGATATCCCCCAGCTATATTCAGTTTATCTCCTTACCACATTTCTCTATCATTTTATTTTAAATTTCAACTACAGTCAATCAGAAATGTATTGAGTGGTTCTTTCAAGAAGGGGACTGTATTAGTCCGTTAGGCAGTGCTGATAAAGACATACCGAAGACTGGGTAATTTATAGAGAAAAAGAGGTTTAATGGACTCACAGTTCCACGTGGCTGGGGAGGTCTCACAATCATGGCAGAAGGCAAAAGGCACATTTTACATAGCAGCAGATGAGACAATGAAAGCCAAGAGAAAGGGGAAACCCCTTATAAAATCATCAGATCCTGTGAGACTTATTCACTACCACCAGAGCAGTATGGGGAAAACTGCCTTGATGATTCAATTATCTCCCACTGGGTCCCTCCCACAACACACAGGAATTATGGGAGCTACAATTCAAGATGAGATTTGGGTGGGGACACAGCCAGACCATATCAGGCACTGAGCTGGGTGTTTGGGTGTGGAAAGGCGTATGGCCTGGACTTGGCTTTTGGGGGCTTGGGTCCAACTGGAAAAGCTGGCTGTGGACAAAGAGGTCATAGACCTTGTGAGGCAGAGTACACCATGAAAACGTGGGCGATCACTCTGTCCGTGGCTGGAGCAGAGCCCCTCTGTTGGAGTGAAGGCTTTCTGTGGGTTGGCAGGACTGCGCTAGCTCCTAGCTCCTGGGTGGAAGTGAGCAGACATCAGTGAGGAATCAGAGAGCCCCAGATGCCCCAATGCATGGGTGTCATTCACTTAGAGACCTTCACTAAGCATCAACACACCTGTCACTTGGCAGTTTCAATGAATGCTTTCTACATTTCAGAGATTCCCCAATTAAGGCAGCAGCTAGTAAAGTGCATTCTCTCCTGGGGATCACTTGGCAGGTGGGTATCAGAGGCTGAACTCTGCATTCCTTCGTGCCTCTAGACCATAGGCTTAGCGATTGGATGATGTTGTTTTTCCAGGGTGAGTTAGGAATTGAAGGTCTGAGAAATGTATGCAATTTTGGTTGAGTTTTGATATGGAACTCCATGGAATCACACAGACTAAATGTGGTTTTGATACTTGAGAGGACCCAGGGAGTCACCCTCTAGATGAAGGAAGCTGTGGCACTTTGCTCATGTCATGTAAGGTGCTCGGAGTTTCATTTGATAAGCAGATGGATTCTCTGGTAGTCCCTCCAGCTACTCCACAGCCTCTTAAGGGCGGAACTAGGCCTCCTCCAGGCTTGCCTCGTAATCCGCAGCACCTGGCTTGGCCTGTGGAATTTGCCAATAAAATTCGAAGGACTCTCATCCTGCCTTTCCTTTCACTCACTCTGTTGTGGACACCCATAAACACAGCTTATTCCAGCTGCAAAGCGTTTCCTCTTGTGGTCCGCCCTGCTGGGAACACCCCTACCCTGATCTTCCCATGGACAGCTGTTTCTTGTCATTTTGGCCTAAGCTCACAGAGAATTCCCTCCCTGATGCCTTTCCTGATACCAAATCAAAATAATCCTCTACCACTACCACCAGTCTTACCCTGGCATATCATCCTGGAGTTTTTCTTCAGAACAATCATCTCCATCTGAAGTTATCCCATTCATTATTTGGTTATCTGTGTATGGGTTGTCTTCCCCAAAGGGACTGAAAATTCCTTGAGAAGAGATATGCTCTGTCTTGTTAGCAGTGTCTGGCGGATAGAAGGTGTTCAATAAATTTGTTGCATGAATGACTGCAGGAATGAAGGCCTGAGATCACATCTTCTTCTCCTTGGAGTCTATGTCCTTTTTCCTGGATTGTCTTGTGTTGTCCTTGCCTTGGGCATGTTACTTCCTCAGTGTCATTTCTGACTGGGCAGCTGTGTGAGGCTGCTCCTGTGGAGGTGCTGGAGACAGGTTACAAATACATAGAAGTCATTGAACTTGTGTCTGTCTGTCTAGGCCACAGATGAGGTGTGTTGGTTGTCCATTATTTCATATTTGCACCCATGACACTTGCCTTCCTTCTGCTGGGTCACCTCCCCACCCAGTCCTTAAGTCTTTGAAGGAACAATGATAGTCAACCCCAGGGAAATTAGCATTTTCAAGATGAGGAGGGACACAGAAAAGCACTCTGCCCATCCTTTCTCTCTGTTTGTGGAGTCTGCTGGCAGTGGTTGTGGTGGTATAACTATTGATCCGTTGTTTATGAGTTCACCCGTTCAGAATAGCAATGCTACTCAGAAGACCTGTGCTGCTCCCACTGCCCTTCCCCCTCTCAGGACCCGCCACTGGGCACTCACCTCTGGGCTTGCCAGGCATCCGGCTGGTGTCCTGTGGCTCTGAGGAGCAGGCACAGATGGGACCAAGGAGGGAGGCTCCTGGAAGCACATTCAGCTGTTGAGGAGCCAAAAACTAAAATGGGAAAACTAAAAACTCAACCAAACATAGGGCAGAAGGAGTAGGAGTATGCCAGTTGTCACTGAAAGCCAGAGGAGGCTACAGGGGGCCAGCTCAGTTCTCTAACACCCCTCATCTAAACCATAAGTGCTTTGCAGAAAAATGTCTCCTTTCTCCCCCTTTTAAATGCATTGCGTTCTTGAATTTGAAAGGATTGCAGAGAGCTGGGAGGTCAACCACCTGGTTTTACAGATAGTGGAAGTAGTGATAATCAGTCTTGCACAAGGAGGCCTTCCAGAAGGGTGAGAGGGCCGGCAGCCAGTACACTCTCCATCCCCAGGCTGTGAGCCCTCACTTGGGGCTCTGCATGCTGAAGGAAAGGCCATGTTTTCCTAAGTGCAAAAGCATCCTCCTGACCATCAATGCTTTCAATGCATTTAGCTGACATTTATCACCGTGTTCTCTCCTGACTGCTGGTTTAGTCCGTACCACACCTTGTGTTCTTATGCTTTGACTCTCATTCCATGTGGGACAGCTGTTTGCTGTGGGTCATGTCCTGTGCTGAGCAGTTTACCAGAAGAACCTCATTGAATCCTCACAGATACTCCATCAGGTGGACACAGTGATTACTCTGATTTTACAGAGCAGGAAACCAAAGCGCTGAGAGGCACAGTGAAGGTATTTTCCCAGCTCACATACTCAGGTGGGTGCTGAGCCTGGGACTCAAGATGGGTGGTGTCTGACTCCTAGGCAATCCCCCTCTGTTCCATAGTGCTGGTCTCGTTCTGTCCCTTGTATTCTTCATTGCCAAGTTCCTCTCCCACTAGAGACCCAGTGAGTTTGGTTGTCCCTCCTTGTCGTGATGCACAGGAATCCCCTCTCCTGAAGCATGAGGAACAGGGCCTGGGAGTGTTTAAGGTTTCATGTCATCCATGGCGTGGAGACACAGGGACCCAGCAGACCTCTAGAGGCCCCTTCTACTCACAGAATCCAACCATTTCTATAGTTTGTTCGGAGGAAGACTCTCATTCCAGGTTCTTCCATTGATCTTTGGCTTTAGGTATCAGCAATCTTGGACTTTCTCACCTGGAGTTAGTAATACCATGAACATTTCCACGTACTTCTCTGGAATGCAGTATTGAACCAGTCTAGGCAGACACCAATTCCAGGAGGATTCTACAGGCCAGTCAGTGGATCTGGATGCCATAGCACCAGGGGAACAACAGGGACCAGCTCCAAAACGCTTCCTTTTTTTTTTTTTTTAAATTAGTAATAGGCATCTCTCCTGGGGAATCTTGTAAAAAAAAAAGATAATTAATGGTAATGGCATGTTTGTTCTCTTAGGTTGAAAGTCTCCACTGAGGAGTAAAATACAACATTGTCCTTGTGTTATTTAAGGTCATTTTGCTTCCTCAGGAGTAAGTTGATGGGTTCCCACTGTGTAATAGGTAACTAATACTAAATAAATAATAAGCAATACTACCAACATCATTATAGATGGTCAAATATTTTTAGGAAACCAAGGACTTATTGGGTTTAGGATGCAATTTCAAATTGCATGTGTGAGCTGAAGGGAGAAGGAAGCAACGGGGAAGTTTACTAGGAGTACAATCATTGGAGACAAACATCTCTAACACACAAGACCTTACTGACTCGTAGGTACCAGGAGGGGTAGGCTAGAAAGAAGATAGAGTGGGAGACAGGAATCTACAAACTCTGGCTCAGGCAGTTTGTTGATTGCAGGCAAAATTTGTAATCTCTCCACCCTGCATTTAAACAGGACCGTTATTACCCATCTCCAAGTGTTGTTTTAGGTTAAAATGAGATAACACACACAAAACATAGTATATAGTTATAACTTTCTTTCTCTATATATGAATATATATGTATGTACATATGCATGTGTGCATATATATGTATATAATATACACACATATACCAATTTTCATTATAAACTATTGTAGCTTAAACACTTTGGCAGATATACCATGTCTTGCTTCTGAAAGATCCAATTATAGGTGGACAAATCCCCCTTTGTCCACCTATAATTGTGAGTTTTTTTGTGGTGCCTCTCCTACACATCTGTTTAGAGATTCTTCAGTTTCAAATCGTTTCTTGAGATGTTTGATTTCTGAGAGGGAGTGAGAAGAAAGATATTTCTTTGTTTTTCATAAAAAGATTGTTGCATAGCAGGTTGTGACAGTTCATGGCTCTGAAGATGCATTTCCCATCAGAAAAATTCATCCAGAAGGTTCTGTGGAGCAGGTTATCTGTGAATTCATGCATAGATTTCGGAGTGCCGGACCCCTTTTCCTTGGAGAAATGATTTTTCCATGATAATTCCAGTGGAGTCAAATGGTAAAAAACAGGGTCTGGGATAACATGTGTTGGAGAAGGGGTAGTTTAAGACTCTTGCAGCTTTAATGCTCTCTAATTGTAAATCTTCTCTTCATTCATATCTCCTGATGATTGGGAGGCAGGCTCAGGGCTTGAGTGGTGATGGTGAAAATAGAGAAGGAGGCTTCTTTGCATTTGGGAATTTTACTTTTGGTCAGGTCTAGGGCAACACCAGTGCATCTGACATTAGAAACTGATCTCAGCATTCACTGATGGGATCACAGGAAGAGTCCTGTCCATTTTAACCCAGTGTCAAAGGGCTTAAATTAGTTTAAACGTAGTGAACTATGAATAGCTGTCTTGATCTTTCATGATCTGTTTTTCTTAAATCTCATTTATTCACATTTTTGAATTATTTGGTTTTATTTGGGTGTATTTGGGCAACTTGCTGTCTTATCAGTGTGAAATGTTTTGGCTTAGAAAGCTTTTGGGGGGTTAGATTTGTCTTATAAAATGAACGTATGAACTCATCTTACAATCTTGCTGATGGATTTCTTAAAATAATAGAATTTTTAATGAAAACAGCATCAACCAACAGACTGATGGAAAATTAAAAAAACTAAAATCGACCTTCAAACAAGCTTTGTTAGGTTCATGTTAGGAGTCAAAGGAAGATGTATCTGTGTGAAAATAGTTTCTTAATCTTCTCTGCTTTCAAACAGCCTCTAATGTGCCGGATGAGTGAAAAAATGCTCTCACATTCAGAATAATCATCTTTGGACAAATTTACCTGTCAGGAGGGCTCAATCCAAAATTCTAACCCTTCAGAAGCTATAAGTAAGAAAAAGAACGCATGTGAATTATTTTTAATTTAGTGCAGTTTTTATACAGAAAAGCTGGAAATAGCAATGCAGTGGTGTTACGGGTTGAATTTTGTCCCATCTCCCCACCATAAAAAAATCATATTGATGTCCTAACCTCCAATAGCTTACAATGTGACTTTATTTGTAAATATGGTTGCTACAGATATAATTAGCTAAGGTGAGGTCATACTAGAGTAGAGTGTGCCTCTAAACCAATATAACTGGTGTTCTGGTAAAAAGATGCCTATGTGGAGACACAGAAGACACGCAGAGAGTGACAACAAAGGCAGAGGCTGTAGTGATGCACCTGCAAGCCAAGAAATGCCACAGATTGCCAGCAAGCAGCCAGGAATTAGGAAGAGGCAATGAGGGAAACTTCCCTACAAGTTTCAAAGGGAGTATGGCCCTGCCAACACGGTGATCTCCATGATTTCAGACTTCTGGGCTCCAGAACTGTGAGACAACACATTTCCACTGTTTTCAGCCCCCAGTTTTGATACTATATTATGACAGCAGTAGGACACTGGAACATTTGCATATTTAAAAACAATTTTGTTAAATAATAGTAACGATCTTGCAAAGGACCGTAGATAGGCCTGGTTAGATCACCCAGTTCCCAGCTATGACACGAGCCACTGCAGTCCACAGAGGAAGTGCCAGAGTCCAGAATGCTTCTGGGTCTCAGTCGTGAGCCCAGCCTCTCCATTACAAATCCTAAAGAAGCCAATCAGGGTGGAAATGCTTGCCCTTTTATTCCTCAGAGGCCATCAGCACAAACCCTATTGTATCTTCTCAGTTATCTCGACCACCTGAGAAGTCACAGACCCCCAACCCCAGGGCCATGCATCGTTTTCTAGATTCATATCCCAACATCCAACAGCCCAACCCAGTTACAAACCTCTTCCTCATCCTCCAAACCTTTTTACTCTCTGGACTTAATGATCTGTCACCAGCAACATTTTTACATCTCCAGTCTCTACTTTGAATGTTCCCCCCTTATTATTATTTTTTTCTTTTTTGCTTTAGTTGAAACTCGGCTGTTCCCTGGATTATTTCCACTCCTGGAGTCCTCAAAAGTGGCTGTTTTTCTCCCACACCTTGCTTACCCTGAGGCCTGAAAGTTGGATAAACGTCCTCCTTGCTACTCATTATGGCTGCTGGACATTTCTTTTTCACCTTTCTCGACATGTCCAGTTAGGGTGCAGCAAATGCCACTTGGCTCTGTTGCCCTCTGCCCCTTCCTTGCCGTGGTCATCTGCCATCAGTTCTGACCACGCTTCTTCACTCTGGTCCTCCAGACCGCACATCCTGCTGCTCATCTACAGAGCCTTTTAATGATGACGTTCAAACTGGGTCCTCCCAGCCAGTACCCTTGACGCAAGGCCCACTGGACCACGGCCAGCTACTCCATCCTGCCCTTCCCTCAGTCTTTCTGATCTTAGGAACTGCAAACCTAGTACATCTTTTATTTTTTTCATTCTCTCCTGTGCTTCATCTAATTCACCACTAAATTCTGGTTGTCTTTTCTTTTAAGAGTTATCCTGAATCAGACCACTTTTTACCATCTCAAGCACTACCTCCCTGGGCAAAGCCACCACCGTCTCTCCTCGGCTATTCTGGTGGCATCTTGTCTGGTCTCCCTGTTTTTACTCCTGTTCCCCTGGAGTTTATTATCTGCTGGCAGCCCCAGCTGCCATTTCACAAGAATTACCTGACTCTGTTCAAAATCTGCAGTGGCTTCTGGCTAAACTTAGAATGAAATGCAAACACCTCGATGGAGTAGAGGCTTTTTAATCACCTGCTGCCTATCTAAGCCTCATACCACTCCCCACGTCACTGCTGCCTCGCTCGTGGGAATGCAGAACGCTGAACTTCTCTGCTGTTCCTGGAACTTACTAAGACTGTTCTTGACTTAAGAAATGTTCTTCCCTCTCTCAGGATCTGCTATAAACTTATGGGCCTAGACCTTCATTGAATTCATGCATCTACTCCAAGACCCCGTTTTAAAAAAAAAGGCTTTGCAGATCATCCTGTTTGAAATAGCCATGTCCTCAGCCCCCACCTTTCTATCCCTCTACCTAGCTTTAACTTTCTTCATAGCCTGTAACACCTAGAGAAGTCGGTTATTTATGTATTTCTTCTGTTATTTATGTATTTCTCATTTATTGCTACTCCTCCTAAAATGCAAGGTCCACCAAGCTGCTGAGTTTATTGCTCTCATTTATAGTGATTACTTTACTGCCTGGGACATGGGATCTATTACAGGATATTTGTTGAGTGAATGAAACGTTTGTTAGGAATAATAGTAAGCTATTAATAGTGAAATTATTTATCTTTTACTAGAAAGAGGAAACTCATGTCTGTCTCTGTATTGGCATGGGATTGGGTGTTATTAAACAGAGTTCAGATAGGGTGTGCGTGAGCTGGCGTGTTTGTTTTCTAGGTCAGAGAGTGGAATGAGACATTGAGGAGGAAATTGTCAGGCAATGTGACACACTTCATAAAATCTACACATGTGGAATCTAAAGGGCCTTTAAATATCCACTTTCGCAAGGAGTTTTATGGAAAATCTAATAAACACTGGAGAATAAGGATTATTCTGCTCAAGGCCTACAAACTTTGGGGGAAGGGAAGGAAGTGAAGTGGCAGCTAGAAATCAGGCTGTGAGCCTGAAGTTTCACGCGTCATTCAATGTCCAATCTTTCACGTTAACCTTTCTTTATTAAGAGAATTGTACCTTAGAGCTCTAGAGGATAATGATTAAGTGCAGGGTCTGGAGCCCGACCCTCCTCCCATCCCCAGTTTCAAATTCTGGCTCAGCCACTGGGTGTATGACCTTTGGCACATGGATTAGCCTTGCTGTGCCTCAGTTTATCATCATTTGAAGGGACTAATAATAGGGGTTCCGGGCCAGTGTGAAGCGTGAAGTACTCAGAACAGTGCCTGGCACTCTGCTCATACTTGGTGTTAGCCTTACATAGCTGAGGAAGTACCTGGCCTACAGTGGGCCCATGGTGGGCAGAGGGCAGGGTGTGCCTCTCGTGACCCTGGAGCTACGTGTGGAAATGCACAGTGCAGGGCGCGGAGCTGGGGGCCGTGGCTGACACTGGTGCACACTCTACAGTTACACAGACATCTGGTGGTGGGGTGGTTTTTGAAAAGTATCAGCGCAGTTCGTTGCTTATGGCATGTGACTTGTGGTCTCGGGGCCAAGGTGACCTGGCTTTTAGTCCTGGCTCTGTCCCAACGCATCATGTGGGGCTGCTAAGAAAATGAGCATTCCCAGGCTTCAGGTTCACTCTGTGAAGTGAGAATACTGCTCTGTTTCGTTCTTGAGTTTTGAGGAAGAGATTACTAGCTGCTCAAATCGTATATAAGTTTTTTTATTTTTCCCCTGAGCACAAACTCAGCTGCCTTTCCCAGCCTCTTTTGAATTTAGAGGTGACCATGTGACAGCTCTACCCAAAGGAATGTGAGCCGAAGCTCTGTGTAGGTTGGCCCAGAAAAACATCCCCTGTGAAATTCTTTATGTTCTTTCCTTTCTCCTTAGACCATCTGGATGTTGATGTCCAAAATTACCTTGGAAACCTGTGTCCTGTTGGGCAGAGCTCCATCGGCCAAATTCTTGAATGACGGCACAGAGCAGGGCTCACACCCCCACCCACCAGCTGGCCAGGAACCTTGTTAAATTATTACCTAAAGGAAAAACAAACTTTTATTCAGGCTTCTGAGAGTTCAGAGATGATTTGTTACAATAGCTAGCATTATCCTATCTAATTCAATACTCAACCATTATAATTTATATTTTCTGATTTCAGCTGCATAGAAATATACAGATGTAGTTTCTGAATCCAGACCTAAGCACTTATTACAATTTCTTGGCAAGACTTTTGGTGATTTTTGCATGTGTCTGAAAGTGAGAACCATGGCCTTTTCAAACGGAAGTCTCAAATGTTTGATTTTCAGTTGCTTGACTGTTTACATCTGTGGTCCAAGTAACATGTCTGCTTTATTCTACAGGAATGTGAAAACCAGTGACAAGGAAAAGTTTTACCTTGAGGCAAATGAGCACATATCCATAATGGACATAACTCAAGACATGCTACAATTGCTGAAAATACCTCTTAGATGATAAATTACTCATTAATGGCTGGAGGTCACTTATTTAGTTTAACCTTTTGTGCCAGAGATATTCTAATATCCAGTGTTTTAATTGACACACACACTAAAGAGATAGATAGGATGATTTGTAGGCTTGTTCTCAAAAATGTTAAAGAGAAAGAAGAGAAAACCACTATTAGAGTTCCTTTTTTTTTCTTTCTTTTCTCTTTTTTTTTTTTTTTTTTAACAGGGTCTTGCTCTGTCACCCAGGCTGGAGTGCAGAGATGCAGTCTCAGCTCACTGCAGCCTCAACCTCCCTGGGCTCAGGTTACCTTCCCACCTCAGCCTCCCAAATAGCTGGGACCACAGGTACATGCCACCATGCCCAGCTAATTTTTGTATTTTTTTTGAGAGACAGGGTTTCACCATGTTGCCGAGGAGGTCTCAGACTCCTGGGATCAAGTGATCTGCCTGCCTTGGCCTGCCAAAGTGCTGGGATTACAGATAGATGTGAGCCACCACACCCAGCCAGAGTTCCAAGCCTTGAAGAGAAACCAGGTGGTGGAGAAATCGTGTATGGATTTGGGTAAAGGAGAAAGGAAGCTGTGGAAAGGGGAAGAGGCTAAGCCAGAGTTGTGGGTAGGAGACGTACAAGGAATGGAGGTAATGCAGAGACAGGGGGCAAGATTCAGGTGCCTGGATTCCACCTTTTGTAATTCAGGGGTCAGGGATCTTGTCTTACTTTTGTTGTTGCTTTGGTATGCTGCACAGTGCCTGGCACATAATAGGAGCTGAATGTATCCTTGGAGAATAGATGCATGTGTTTTGCTGTGTTGCTTCAGTAGTGCCTACTGTACATCTCCTATGAGCCAGGAGCTGTTCTAGGTGCTAAGTTCCTCTCTTGCAGAGTGATGTTTAGTGAAGGAGATGAGGGTTGCAACTTGTATGGATTAGAAAAAAAGGCATCTTCTCCTAGCATGCAACTTGCGCAGACAAAGTAGGAGTAGGCATTCCTCGCTGACGATGTTGTTCACTGGAGTCCCTGGCTGAGTAAACAGAGTGGCAGCTGCATTATTTTGTTACCTTCTTCAGCCCTTGAGCAGCGCACAAGCTGCACAACTGTACTTAGCAGGAACCAGCTGTCGGAAAACAAATAAGTAAACAAACAAACAACGCATCACATGGTGGAAAGTATTGGGGCAGAAAGTAAACTGTAGGTTAGGGGACAGAGTAACCTGGTGTGCAGGGAGGGGTAGGGGCTTGCATGATGGTCAAGGTGGTGAACCGTGGGGAGAGCCATGCAGGGAACAGCGTGCTGGGCAGATGGATGGGCAAGTGGAATGACCTAGTGAAAGACGAGCAAGGCAAGGAGGAGGAAGGGTCAAAGCTGAATAAGGGGCAGGCAGTCAACCAAAGGATCTGGGGGGTCCTCAGTGTCTGTAAGTGCTCTTACCATGTCAAAATTAAGCTGTGAATGATGATAGGAGCACAGCTCTCAGGAGATGGGAATTAAATAAAAATCCCACATAAGCGAGTAGCCCCAACACCTGTGTGGATTCACTTGCTGCGCACAGAGGCCTGGTAGTTTCCATGTGGACTTTGTGGATTTGTGGCAACCCATATTTGATGTGTCACCCCTGCAGCACACACATCCAGCCGTGAGGATCCGGGGTTTTCTAACTGAAATGTCATCCTTCTTGGGTCCACTCTTGTCATTTTCACTTATCACATCTGAAAGTTATAAACGTTTAAAATGTGCATGATATCCAATTTGACGTTTTACCTGTTGCCATTTCCAAGATATTACATTGTGAAATTAAGCTGGCATTTTACGATCATATATGGATGTGTGTGTAAGTATAAGTAGGCACGTATTTGGAATTAATGGACTCATAGAAATCAGAGATGGATTAGGCCTAATGAGCTGTTCAGAAGAATTATTTAGCACATATTTCATCTCTCTATTCAGTAATCAAACCTACACAGTGTGTATGCTAAGGAAGTGAGATTTTTGCCTTTTTAAAAAATTTCTTGGATTATCTCCATTTGTGGCTGAAAATTTAACATTGCACCCTAGAGCATTTTGCACCAACTTTATTAAGCATTCAGTCTGACATTTCCCTGCACCTGGGGTTACCTTTGTTATTTAAAAAGTAGTTGCTTTCCTAGTTACCATTAATGTATAATTAGTAGTTGATGCTGGGCTCCAAGCACCACACCAGGATCCTGGCCTGGCCTTGGAGCCATTGTCAAAAACAAAATCTTGCCCAAGTCTCTAGCAAGACTTGGAGAGTTAAGCCTAGATGGGAAGTGTATATATTTTGTTTGAATTTTTATCCACAGTAAATGGATGCAGCTTTGTCTTTTCACCTAAGGCCTATGGTCACCTTCCTCTGGAAGCCACGTGCACTTGACTGTTGCCACTTTGGCTTCTGCTAATTCCTTTAAGCACACAGTTTCAACAGACTTTCAAAATACTATTCACAGCATGGGGTTCCGTACTTACTAACAGGAAGAAGGAAAGCAAATGTGGGATACTTGATAGTGTAGAAGGACACTTGATACCCAGAGAAGGATTTTATTGACACTGTTACAGAGACATAAAATCACAGAGCCCTGTGGTAGCATCAGAGATGGGGTCACACATAGTCAGCTCCCAATAGCCAGGAGTCTACCCTATGAATTTTCTTTACAGCATGGCTAGATACAGTATATACATATTTATCCTAAACATATATACTCAACTTATAAGTCTGCATGAAACATGTGAATTGAGAATATGTTCTATAGTGGGAACAATGGATTCTGGTATTGGGAAAAACTTAAGCTGGGACTTAATTTGAGCTGTAAAATTATTAACCTAATCTGTCTGAGCCTTTGTTTTTTTTTAATCTGTGAAATGGGGCTAAATTATATCTTAATACCTACCTGACAGAGTTGTTACAAAAATCATCACCATAATATTAGTAATAACAACAGAAACCAACATCGGTAGAAGCGCTTAATGAGAACCTATGCTTACATGATAAGTGCTTTACAAGGGTTACCCGAGGGTCTACCCTGTGAATTTTCTTTACAGCGTGGCTAGATACTTATAATACTTATCGTAAGTATTTTTAATAATTACATTAAGACAAGATATAAATTCTTAAGGATTGTACCTGGCATATATGAGGCACTAAACAAGTTATTTCATATTGTTAATACATTCCATTAGCAAAAACAAGCTAAAATGCTTAGGCATGTATAGAGGATGCTGGAAGACGTTCTGGCTGTTGCCAGAATCTCCAGACACAAACCTTTTCTGTGGTCTCCCGTCTGTGTTTTGTCCCACCGCAAACTCTGTTTGTTTTCTGTGGTCTCCCGTCTGTGTTTTGTCCCACTGCAAACTCTGTTTGTTTTCTGTGGTCTCCCGTCTGTGTTTTGTCTCACTGCAAACTCTGTTTGTTTTCTGTGGTCTCCCGTCTGTGTTTTGTCCCACTACAAACTCTGAACTCACCATTCCCCATGGCTTGCTTAGCCTGGTTGCATTTTCCACCTCCTTCTCCCTGACTCTTTCTCAACCACCCACCCACCCCCCAGCAAGTCCGGTGAAAATCCTGCAAACAGCATCATTCTCACGCTTTCCTTCATTTTTTCAATCAGTACAAACCTCTTGTTTTCTCATGTTCCCATAGTGTGTTGTTTAGAATCATTCAATTATTTATTCAGGAAAGAAAGTGTTCCTTGAAAGCAGATGTTAGGCACATCTGCTAAGTGCCTAACACCGTTCTAGACCCTGAGACTTGAGAAGACAGTGAAGAAGTAAGTGGCCGCACAGTGCGGTGTCTGGTAGTGATGAATGCTCTGAAGAGGAGAGCGGCAGCCAGGGAGGGGAAAGGAGGAAGTGTGCGAGTGTAGACTCCCTGGTTAGGGGAAGGCCCTCCTACGCAGGCCTTGAGTGAGAGCTGATGAATGAGGGCGTGAGCCTGCCCACATTTAGGAGAGCGGTTTCCGAGGCAGATACAAAGGTGCTGAGGAGGGATCATCCTTGGCCTGAACCAACGGGGGCAGATGTGGGCGGGGCCTGGTCCAAGCCACAGGCCTTGGTGATGGCTTTGGATTTTATTCTTCGTCTTATGGGAAGCCCCTGGAGCAGTTTGACAGTTTGAGCTGCTGCATGTTAGCAGTTTTTTTTTTTTAATTTTTTATTTTTCTGTAACTTATTGCCCTTATAAAAACTTTCCTTTTTTTATATACGGCAAAGGCTGTATTTTCTTTGCGTTTTTGTGTTAGAGACAGGACACAGCCCTCGTGTAGAACCTCCTCTGCACTCCCACAGTTCCCTGTGCCACCTCCATTGTTTTAAGCACTTAACTGTGATATAGGACAAAGGTCACTTCTGCAGACTTTCTTTTTTTTTGGTTCACACTGATTCACAAAGGAAGAAGCCACTTCCAATGGTCATATCATGAAGGTTTCCTCGAAGGATCGTGAAATTCCACGAAGTCCGCTTGCTTTCCTGGGTGAATAAACACCAGGCCGCTCCCTGGACTTTCCTTGTCGTTTGTGATCAAAGGCTCAGCTACCTCGTGCTCATGGTCCTGTGATGGCTGAAATCCGTGAAATGTCCAGAAAGAATGATTTGTCATGAATGCATCAGCAAAGAGGCTATAAGCTTCTATTCTTATTTTCTTATCTACTTTTAAACACTTTTTCATTGCTTTAAAAAAGTATATAATTACTGTTCATTTAGTGTTGATGTTATTGCCTTGGTCGGTGTTGGGGGTTGTTTAATCATTCAGTGTACACCAGTGACTTTTTGGTCTGTATTTCCCAACAATTACACTGAGTTGCAGAGAAAATATTAATTAAACATACTTCTATTTTAAAAGGCAATATTAATATATAATTCCCATTAGAAATGCATTTGAAACTTTTCTATTAACTCTTTACCGTTGTCACCAAAGCCTTCCCTTCTAGACAGTGGAAGTGAGTGGGACAGGTGGCCATATATGGTTTGAGCAGGTGGGCAGAGGAAGAATGCAGGGTACTTGTTGCCCTCTGGTTGGTCCTCCTTCCTCCATGCTTATTTTCAACCTTCTGGCCCCTCACACTGGGCCCAGCTCATGCCCTGCACTCAGTAAATGTTTAATGAAATGCTTCCTCGAGGAGCACAATATTTTATGTGTACAGGGAGCCGAAGGCATATTATTGCATAGTATTTTCCTTTTGTTATGAAATATTTTATATACCAGCATGTGCCTAACATATCTATGTATAAAAACATAAGACATTGATCACCTGTGTTCTCTTGGCACAATCTAAGAAATAGAACCTTCTATTACCTGTGAAACTTTCTGCACTCCCCCCTATTTTCTACCCTTTCTTGCTTGAGGAGATCACCACTGGCCTGAATTTTTGTTTATTTCCTCCTTTCCTTTAGACTTTTACCAAATATATAATTATTCTCAAACAACATATTGTCTAGTTTTTCTTGTTTTTCCCTCCAAATAGAAAGAAATTTTATGTATTCTCCTGCAAATGTTTTTCATTTGATGTTATGCATTTTCTAATAATTTAAAATTAATGTAGTCCTGAATGTGAACAAAGGCAGAGCTCTAACTCAGTCATTTCAGGTAATTAACTGGTCTACAACCCATCAGTCAGAAGTGCTTTGATGCTCTTTGACTGTGTGTGTGTGAGTACACAAAACACCTGCTAAAAATATTAAATAAAAGCAGAAAGGCTTTGACATCAACATGGTAGTGTTCATAACGTTTCTGCATAGTGGAATTGCCAGTGACATAGATCTTTTTGTGTTTTCTCGAATTATTAAATTAAAAAATTAAATTTTGGGTTTTCATAACCAGATAGGATTAGTGTCATAAAAATAGGTTCCTAGGCCAGGTGTGGTGGCTTACATCTGTAATCCCAGCACTTTGGGAGGCTGAGGTGGGTGGATCACTTGAGCCTGGAGTTCAAGACCAGCCTGGGCAAAACCCTGTCTCTACACAAATACAAAAATTAGCTGGGCATGGTGGTATGCGCTTGTGGTCCCAGCTACTGGAGAGGCTGAGACAGGAAGATTGCTTGAGCCCAGGAGGTCGAGGCTACAGTGAACTGAGATGGAGCCACTGCAGTCCAGCCTGGGCTACAGAACAAGACAGTGCCTCAAAAAAAAAAAATAGTAATATATATATATGTGTGTGTGTGTGTATGTGTGTGTGTTCCTTTTGACCACACACTGATTTGTGTAGGCCATGGGGCTTTTTGCACACACATCCGCATGTGTAGGGCATTGCACTAGGTGATGTTTGGGCTACAGAAATAAATAAGACACAGTTCCTGTCTTCCACATGCCCATGACCTGGCTAGGAATGGAGAGCTTCAGAAGCAAGACCTCAGGAGGTGACTGAGAAGGAGCCACTGCTGGTCTAGAAGGCCACCTTGTAATCTGGGATGGGGTGGGGGGTGGTGCAGGAGCACAGAAGGGACACTGGCGGTTTGGCGGAGAAGTGGTGGCGGGAAGGGGCCTGCATCTATGAGGGCCAGGGCGGCTGTGCCATGGCAGCCAAAATACAATAGGGAACTGGAGCAGCAAGAGGCCACCAGCTACAGCTGACCCATTTCTGGCGGGAGAGAGGACCTCAGAGTTGTGGGTGGCCTTCGCGAGTCTTTCCCACCATGGCCGTGCCTCGATCTGTTTCCAACTAAGCCCAGAGCAGCCAGGGCTGTCAGAACCAGGAAGACTGATAAGCGTGTCTCTGGATGGCTACGTCAGGTTCAATTTTATTCAGCAAGTATCCATTCCGTGCCAACCATGTGCTAGGCACTGTTCTAGGCTTTGTGGAATCCAGTAGTTGTCAAACATAATAAAATCCCTGTCCTCACAGCACTTCCCTCCTGGTGGAATGAGACAGTGAACAAAATACATACAAAACATAGAATAAATTAACTGGTGACACATGCTGTGGAGTGGGGCGGGTGGATGGGAAAGGAAGATGAAGCCTATGATTCCAAATAGGATGTCTAGAACAAGAATAATCCCTTGCTTATTGGTATAGTTTAAATTGTCAACAAAAACATGCATTATTTTGACATAAGAAGAAACATCAGGAAAAAGGTAAAGACCACAGTTTATTGCAATATATGCTTTTTCAACATTTGAGGAAAAGAGATTGTACATGCTGTATCGGAAATATGTTTTAGTGTCTAAAACAGTGCAGAGGCAGAATGTTGATCTTCATTTATCACCCCAATTCTTCCTGCATCTTAATTGCCCCGTCAGAAAGAATAAAAAATGGAAGCACTTCGTCCAGCTTCTGCACAGAAAGCCTGTCTCTGATCAGCAGACAAGGAATAGGAGACAATGCTGATGGTGGTGATGATTTATACCTTAATGAGCATGCGTTGGTCATCAGTATGTGCTGCAAAGGGATTCGCTCCCTGCCCACAGGGGACTTTCCAGATGCTGCTGAGCTGGGCCTGAGCTGCAGGAGGTACAGAGGCTGGTTGGAACAGCCGATCCTTGGGGCAACTTTTAGGCCAAGGGCCTTTGGAACCGAATTGAGTGGAGCAATTTAACTGCCCGGGAAACACGAAGCCTCTTAAAAGCAATGGCCGGTGAATAAGCCAGAAGCCATAAATAGATAAAGTAACAAGCAAATAATGGGATTAATAAATAGACAGGGGAGCAGAGCCAGGGCTGTGAGCTGAGCGCCACTAGATCAAGAAATGTCAGCTTTTCTCTCAGCTTTTCCTCCACAGCGCCAACTGTCAGTAATTTAACTAACATTTTGTAAATAAATGTGGCACTCGGACAGCTGTCAACGCGCCTGCTATGAACACTCCTTTTGTCACTAAAAGCTGGCAGTGACGCTCTGTTTCTCCTGCAAGTGCAGCCGGCACTGCCAATTGGCTCCTGGTCCTGGGACTGTCAGGGAGTGCGTGGGGCCCTGGGGCAGGGAGGTGGGTGCCTGCCCTAGAGACCTCACTCCCCTACACCCGCAGGCATCACCTGGGCTCAGCTCTTTCTGGTGCACTTGGCCGGTTTGTAAGGTGCTTCCATCAAAAATGAGACTATTGTTTTCCAAACACCTTGTGTTTCAGCTGGGAGTTCCATGTGCCTGACCATCTAGTTTCCCCGCAAAGGATTTGCTCTTTCTAAATAAGACATTCATTTATCTAGGTTAAAGATACGAAACGCACTGTTTTCCACTCTAGCTGCTGGGTGATTATTTAAGGTTATGCAGCCAGTCTCCTTGTGCTGTGGTTTGCTCCTGAACTTGAAACTAATGGCTCTGGACTGTGCCTTAGGTCTCCCAGGTTTAATCACAAAGTTTTATTAAGTTAGTGCTTTAGTGTCCTCTTCCCGGAAAGACTCTATCTCAAAGCTTCTTAACCTATACCCAAGCAGAATAAGGAGTGGAAGAATCTGTCTTAATATCAAAGTCCCGTGGGCAATGAATTTGGGTTATTGAAATAGATGAAATCTAGCTTGGTGAGGAAAAGCGTGAACTGGGTAATTAAGTAGTCAGAAATATATTTAATAATAATATAAATTCTAGTGGGCATTTACTGAACTCTTTTTTTTGGGGGGGATGTTGTTTTACAAAGTGCCCTACATATTACCTCCTTTAACACTCAGAGCCCCTTGACCATCCCAATTTAAAAAATGAGGGTCTGAAATACAGAGAAGTTGAGGGGTCTATGACCAGCGTGTGGCTGAATGGGGATTTGATCCCAAGGTCCTGTGTTCTAAACAACAGCACTGGTCTTTTTTATGTATAGTTACCATGTGCACGGGGTATAAAATTACTAATTTTTAAGAAGCAAGAACACAATAAAATAAACTCCATACATAAATGAAGGAAGCATCTTTGACCTTTTTTTCCTGGTGAATGAGAAGGCTCTTTATTGTATTGTGGCAACCCATTGAGAACATTATTCCCTAGAGTGTATCACAGAGTAATATATGGAGAATACAAATAAATGATTAAGTGAATGGGCTCTGCAGTCAGCTGAGAAGTTTACTTAGCTTCAGAGGCAGAAGAGTACTAATTAATAGGAACTACCTTGTTGGGATGTTTTGAGGATTAATTATCATAATCCATATAAAGTCTTTACAGTGCCTGACACAGGGTAAATATTCATTCATTCATTCATTCATTGAAATTTTTATTATGTGCATGTGATGTATCATGGATTCTGCAGTGAATGAGAGAGACATGATGTATTCTTGGAGCTTATGGTCTTGTGAGAGGAGATAGTAACAAACAAGGTAACATATACAAACATCCCAGGTAGGGGAAAGTGCTGTGACGGAGGCTGCCTGGGTGGCTGGTGGGCTAGTGGATGTCTCTCTGAGAGGAAGTGACATTTGAGCTGAGATGTCAATGGAGAGAAGGAGCTGGCCCAGCAAGGATCTGAGAGCAGGACACCGCAGGGAGCAAGCGTCCTTTGCTGGAGGGAGGGAAGAGAGACCCCTGTGTGTGCAGCAGCATAAACAACGGGGAGAGGTGGAGCAGACAGACCTGCAGGGTCTGTAAGCCAGGCCACAGGTAGGGATCTCTTTTCATTGTGCAAGAGGAGGTCATCAGAGTGTTTCCAATGGAGCAGTGACGTGCTCTGAGCCACTGAGTGACAACAGGACGCTGCTGCCTGGCCTCTTGGAGACTGGCTTATAAGCCTCAGAAGTGGACACTGCAGTATTCAGGTGAGGGATACTGGAAGATTTGGCAATGATGGAGGCAGTAACAATTGAGAGATAGTCACAGATAGGTTTGCTGGTGAAGCAGACTAAGCTGATGGGGTTGATAAGTTGATATGGAGGGTGTTACTGACTGCAGTGCTTATATTCTCGGCTACCTTAAAGTAACAGAGTAATGGTGGTTTTGTTGTATTAGTGTTATTGTGGTATTTACATAATGAACTATTTACAGCTTGAGAGGTACTCAGAGATTTCTTTGCCACATTACTACTTTGAATTAAACATGGACAACCTATTTGGGAAAGCATCACTAGCCACCTGCCCTACTTAACACTGATTCAGAATATCTGCTTTTTGTTTTTACTTCCTTTTCCTACTTCACTTATCAGATTGGGATTGATTTCTTGTGTTTATTAGTCATAAATATTTGTCCTAAAAACCAGTTTTTGGCCACTTCCATGTCCAAAGTTCCCTGGTGGAGTTATGTTGGAATTGGAGGGTTACATGCATGTGTGTGCACGCATGTGTGCTGACCACAGATAATTAGGGTTAAGAGAAGGGTGTCATGAGGATAGGTGGGGGGATGGAAGGGGAGGGTTCCCTGGCCTGTTTTATCAGATTTCCTCCGCAGCTCTCCTACTTACTGCAAGGGCCAGGTACAATTTATGTTGCCTGATTTCCTCATCCATAGAATGATATATTTTTAATTAGGACCTCTTTCACTAGTTTCCTTACTTGTAGAATTTTAGATCAAAATTACAGAAGAATCTGTCCTAGATTCACACCCTGTCTCATGTAGAACAAAGAACAAGGAACAGGCAGAGGAAGACAGTGGCAAATCTCACTTTTTAATAAAATAGTGGCATTCACCATCATTAATACTGATACTTTGTTCTTAGGTTAAATCAGCATTAAAGTACCAGCGTTGTAATTTTGCTCAGTTATTGCAATAACTAAGAGTGATAAAAAGAGGGGAATCATGGAAATTTATTTATATATATATATATATATGCATAAAAATGGATTCTTAAATATCTCATTAACTCCTAAGAATATCAATATAAAAGTTGGTGTTGAGAGTGATGGTGGAGAGACAGCAACATTTTAAAACATGCAAAATCACATTCAGCATTCTCAGTCTCTCAAGGTATTCAAGTGAGCCATATGTTTTAAGCAACTTGTCATTAACGTTGGTTAAAATTAAAATAATAAGTTTGAACATACAGGATTAAACTTCAGTTTATCTTGGAATTCATTTCTATCCTATATTGCATTCCTCTATATAATACCAGAAAATGGAGGTATTACTGTAAGGCACATGTCTTTCGTCCATCCTAAATTTTGAGAGCCTTCTATGGAAGTGCTGTTTTCTCCCATGCCTTTTTATCAAGCCTTGGCCATCACTAAATTCTGGGTTACCAAACCACTGGCCAAAAGGAACTTCTGGCTGAGTGGTATAATGGACATTGGAGACTCAGAAGGAGGGTGGGTAGGAGGTGAGGGTTGGAAAACTACCTATTGGATACAATGTATACTACTTGAGTGATGTGTGCATGAAAATCCTAGACTTCACCTCTATAAAATTCATCTATGTAACCAAAAACAACTTGTACCTCCAAAGCTATTGAAATAAAAACAATTTTTAAAAATACTACGCATATGCATACACACACAAACACACACAAACAGAGGGAACTGGTTTCCAAGATCAGCCACTGTTCTGGGGAAAAAATTCTAACTATGATACATCAATGGATGGAACTGAGGCAGACACAGAACTTACTCTGTATTAACAGCAGGGTTATCAATCACTTACTATATATCAGGCACTGCTCCAGGTGCTTATGTGCATCTCATAACAACTCTAGGAGGTAGATTCTGTTATTATTCTGTGACGGGTGATGTAACTGAGAACAGTTAAATAACATATTCAAGCAAACTGCTTAGCAAAGAGTCAAGCGCAGTTTTCTATTCAGTCCCAAAGGTAAGCTTTATCTTAGGTCCAAAGAAAAAGGTCCCACCCACCTACTATTTTAACTCTTTAGGTTTCAGCTATGAAAATGTGAAGAAAGGAAGCAGGAGGGAAATTATTCCCTGTCTGTGTTGTGTATCGAAAACGTCTACTCTTTTATTTCTGCAGAAACAGAAGTTCTGCATTTTCACTCAGGAGTAGAGTCAGCAGTTTATGTGTGTTTTTTAAATACCCTCTTAGCAGTTAATTATTCCTTTTAATAAATGCAATGAAAAAGAACTGTTATTGGAGTCATACTTTAATTGAATTAGTAATTTATTCTAGCTATTAATGTTTACTTAATATTCTGTGTATTGTTTCTCGTTCTATTAGACAGATATGACAGGGAGGTAAAACGTGAGCTCACACTGGAGTTGTGTGGGTGGAAGTCTCTGGGCGATGCATGGGCCACTGCCAGGTATTGGTGGGTGGGGGTACATGTTGTAGAGAGAGGCCTGGAGATGCAGCGATGCCTTCTCATTACTGCAAAAGTGACTGAAGTCGTATGGACAATTTCTTGGTCAGAGGTGAATGAAATAGCAAAGTCTTTCGTATACCACATAAACATTTTCATATGAAAGTGACTTCTGGAGTCATTAAGCCTCTTCCCATTTCTCTAGTTTCAGACTGATCTAAGCACAGGTGTATTCTACACTTAATGCCTCGGTAATCTGGTTCTGGGTCTAACTCTAGCGATAAATTATACTTTTTTACTTCTAGTAGAAATTTACATAGTTTTCCATTTAGAAAGCTGGCCCCATGTTAGAATTATAATAAAGGGCAGGAGGTATGGATTAATGTTATTTTGTAGGGCATGCTCAGCAAAATGTCTCAAAGGGCGGATAAAAGATGAGATTATTTCTTTAGGTTGCACGTAGCAAGTCCTCTGAACTTGAGTGCCTTTTTGGTGAGATTACTGAGCCAAGCCTGAAAATAATGTTGTTTGCTATGTCTGGATCCTAATAGGCATGCTCTTAATTAATTTAACTATTACCAATCATTTGTTCATTCCTTCAGTCATTTCTCTAACACGTATTGGGTGCTTACTACGCGCTGGACAGGATTGTAAGTGGTCAGGGTACACAGGTCACCCAGAAAAGGTCCTTGCCCTCATGGAAGTCACCTTTTAGTGGGAAAAGCAGATGATAAACATGTAATTAAACAAGGAAGCTTTTGATGACAAGGGTGTGAAGAAAAGAACAGGTGATGTGATGGAAAGTAACTGGAGTGTGTTGGTCAGGAAAGGACTGTGGAGACGGGAACAGTGGACCTGAGCCCCGGGGGATGGGCAGGAGGCAGCCATGCACAGAGCCTGGGAGGAAGCACAGAATTCTAATGAGAGAGAAAACAAGTATGAAGCTGTGTGGCTGCACCCATCTTGGCAAGTTAGGGAAAGAAAAAGGAAGTCACTGGGGCTGATCACAGTGCTAAGCATGAGAGCACTGCAAGATGAGGTCACGGAGGTGGGCAGGGACCGGCTTGTGCCAGGCCTTGCTGGCAGGGCGAAGAGTTTGCCTTTTCTCTGCGTACAATGGAAAGGATAAGAGGTTTTAAGCGAAAGAATGGCTTGGCCATGTGTATGTCTTTGAGACACCCTGGCTAGTCTATGTATGATGCAAAGTGTGGGTGGGGCAGGGTGACAAGAAGAAAAGACTGTTCCGGAGCTTCCTGTGGCTGTGCCTATAAGAGGTGATGGTGGTGGTGTGGAAGGAGGTGTGGCAGTGAATAAACAGAGATGTAGAAACAGTGTGTACGTATATTTTAAGGAACACTGAGGACTTGATGCTGGAATTTGTGATGAGAGAGTGGAAGAAATCCAGGATGACTTCCAAGAGCTGACTCAAGCACCTGTTGGGTTATGATTCTTTTAACCAATGTGGAGAGACTGGTGGGGCAGGTGGGAAGGAGAGAAATGAGGGAGCAAGAGGACCCTTAGATACATGAAGTTTATGATGTTTGTTTAGCATCAAGAAGAGTTTGCAGATGGATTTATGATTGCAAAGCTCGGGAAAGAGATGAGACTTGGGGATTTACTTATGGGAGGGATCAGCTTATATTTCTTCTTAAAATCTTGAAATTGGGTAAAATCACCAAGATAAGGAGAAAGTGTAGCTAGAGAGGAGAATGGAGGATCAGAGTCCTGAGCTTCTGCAATATTTAAAGGTTGGAGGGAAGAGGAGCAGAGAATCAGCAGCCAACGAGGTAGAAAGCAACCCAGGGAGAGTTTGAGACCAAAAAATAAAGAGAAGGAAATATTTTATGGACAGAGTGACCAATTTTGTGGAATGCTGCCACAACCAGGAGTTCTGGAAAAGGAGAAGTGAAAAGTATCGATGGGACTTAATAAGATGATAGCTGGAGGATTTTGGCAAGAGAGATTTCAGGAGAATAGTAGAGAAGGGAAGAAAAGAAGATGGTAGTAATTGGAGAGGTAAATCAAGTCAAAATAATTGGTGTGTGTGTGCATTCGTTCAGACCCACATTATCTAGTGCATGACTGCATACAGATAAGAAAGTTCCATCTCATCTGTGCAGACGGAGGGAGTATGGCGCTGGAGAGCAGAGATGAGAGGTAGAGCACAAGCAGAGGGCTGGCACACCTTTGGTGTGAAGGGATTTCTGTTGCTTGTTTTGTAAATCTTTCTTCTCTTAATATTCCTGATTCTTGCAAGCTGCTCATCTGGAACAATCTGATTACATATTTTTATGAATTTTCCAACAGGACAGTTGAGAGCATGAGGAATTTACCAAATGAAGAAGTGGATTTTCAAGATTCTTCTTTTACTCCCTTGAATGATGTTATGCTCTGTGTACAGAGGGGCAGATTAGGAGAGTAGCAGGGAGGGATGCCAAATTGGAGTAGGAGGGATGTGAGGCAGTGACAGTGGATGTGTGAGGATAATAGAAAGTTTGATTTGAGGAAACCTCACCGTGGGCTACTTCATTACACTTAAGACTTTTAGTTGTGTGTTCTCTCTTGTCTAAGTAGTTCTGCTCTAGAGGTTCAAGCTGAACCCAGAAGGAAAAGAAACCTATTTGAAACTGTGTAAAACACCTCCCTTCAGAGAGCTTTTCTCACTGTTTTTAGTCTCACTGAAGATGACCCCAGTATGGGATGACGATTCTGAAGAGATCTGGCTTGTCTTTACATTACATCTCCAACCTGGAGAGTCTTGCCGGATGCTTCCCCAGGATTGTGGTTTCTTATATTTACTCCTAATCTAATGCAAAGCACCACGTGCGACTTATGTACAGTTCCACGACTAAATAATACAATGGAATCGCCACAAAATATTATCAGCTCCTCCCAGGCCTCTGGTTGTTGAGGAAGAAAAGTGGGCGGTGCTTGTTGGAGATAAAACAAGACGTTAGTGGGTATACATTGTGAGATAAATACATATGTATTTTAAAGTTTACTGGAGGGTATCTGTATTTACTTGGTTTTCCCCAGTGTTTTACAGATGGTGCAAAGTATACATACATGCACAATGTACATATGACTGCCTGTCTTAGCAGACAATAACTTATAGACATATAGACATAGTCCAGTTAACCTGAGCTAGAGACTCTTACCTTACAAATGATTGTCCCAAAGCGTTCAGTAATGTTTTCTTATTTTATCTCTTTAAGCAATACTAAGTGACTTTTGGGATGAGACTGTCTTTTATCTGATTCTAGGTTTATGGAATATTTGAATATCTGATACCAGACATGGGGATCCACCTCTCTTTGTGCCCAGCCAATATTCAGTGCAGAAGGGGATTTGTCACTGAATCTGGCATGTTGCCCTAACATTACTACAAGCCTGAATTTTGATAATTATCACAATTATTTAAGTAAATGGATTAACCTTGCTTTGACAACATAGTTTATGAGCTGATACAGTGTCTTTAAACAGCATTTCTTAATACGGGTGCAAATGATAAAATTTATCAAAGTAAACCCCTGCGTGAAAGGTTTCCTCTTCGATGATTCTGCTGACTGGAAGAGCAGGTCCCCATGGCAGTGCGCATAGGGCACGTGGAGGGGTTAAAGGGGAGAGGGAAGATATTCTCGAGGGTAATAAGATGACAGGCACATTGTACAATTTCTCACACATCTGATTTATATCTACATAATTTTAAAAATGGGCAGTAACTTATAAGTCTGATTCAATGCCACTTATTAGCTGACATTTTTCAATATTGTGTTTGTGTGGCTCTATTTTCTAAGAGCAACAGAGTAGAAACCTGTTATCCTATATCATTTCTTTGAGTGGGAATTAAAAGCCTGGAGTTGCATCCTGGGCTTCTGTTCCCTTCTCTGCCATCCCTGCCCCAGCCACCACCCTTTTGGGGAGAGTTAGAATACCATCAGCAAAAGAGCCATGGGGTTATGGATTCAAATCCTGTCTCTCACTCTCCATAGCAGGGTGTGGCCGTGTGACCTTGGACGAGTTACTTACTTACTTAGCTCCTTACTTCTGTGTAGTGTCTTACAAGTGACAAAGCATTTCCTCATATTCTCTGTGCTTGTCTCTCTCTCCCCTGGAACTTTAAGAGCCTGGAAGGCAGGGTGTATGTCTTTGATCTCTGTATCTCCAATGCAGAACACTGTGGAACAAAAACAGGGTAAATGAATGATAGAACTTTGTTTGACTCCTACCACAAGCCTGTGAGGTGTCAGGAAGATTGGGATAACCTTGTAAAGCACCTAACACAGCTCAGTAAAAATGGACTCTTGTTATTATTGGGTAACAGATATTATTCACTTGGAGAGATAAAAACAACACCAAAACACTAAATAATGGGCTTGGCTCTCAACCCAATTCTTCTGTTTCCACTCTACTTCATTGCCCTTTAGTCTAGGTGAGGTGTAGGTCCATTCTAGTGGGCAGGTGTTTTCTGCATAATCATCCATATTAAAGAACACACTTACAGTTATGGAACATCATCTCATATTATCTAACTCATTTTTCTTTCTTTGCTTGCTTACTTTTCCTCTTTTCTTTTCTTCCCTTCTGGAGACATTTATTGGTTATCCATTTAATGCCAGAGTTTTGTTAGGTGCTGGGGATTTAAAAAAATGAATAAAATGAAAGAAGTTATCATATCACAGGAAGATGGGCATTTAAACAGCCAGCTGTAAAGTAAATGGAATATGATGTGGCAGAAGCAGGTAAAACTGCTATGCAAAAGCAGAGAGAGAGTGGATTAGTAGGGCCAGCTGCTGTAATAACAACCCCTAAATCCCTGCAAACTAACACAACACATATTAATCCTTACTCGTGCAATGTCCATGCATAGAGTGGTTCTCCTGCATGACTTCTTCCAGGGGATGATTTGGGGACTTGGACTCTCTTCTTCCTGTGATCCATATTGGAGTCCTTACTTTGATGCAAGTGGGCAGAGGAGAGTAGAGAGTGATGTAGTATCTTTTGGGGCCAGTCCTGGAAGCAGCACCTAGAACTGCCGTGAGTTCCTATCTGAAAGCAAGGGGGCTGGGAAATGCACCCTTTCTCTGGGCCTGGAAGGGGAATGATGATGGTTTGGTGGACACATAACATTGTCTCTGTACAGGGAACAGCTATTTCTATACGAAAAGTCTGTGGATCCAGGAAGATGATGCAGAAGGGGGGCCATTTGTCTCAGCTCTTCAAGAATGCATAGAGTTTAGGCTGGGTGTGGTGGTTCATGCTTGTAATCCCAAAATTTCGGGAGGCTGAGGTTGGTGGATCGTTTGAGGTCAGGAGTTTGAGACCAGCCTGGCCAACATGGTGAAACCCCGTCTCTACTAAAAATGCAAAAATTAGCTGGGCATGGTGACACGTGTCTGTAACCCCAGCTACTCGGGAGGCTGAGGCAGGAGAATCACTTGAGCCTGGAAGGTGGAGGTTGTGGTGGGCCGAGATTGGGCCACCGCACTCCAGTCGGGGCAAGAGGGTGAGACCCTATTTCAATAAAAAAAAAAAAAAAAAAAAAAGAATGCATAGAGTTTAGCCATGTGGGGCTACTGCAGGGCATTCCTGGCAGAGAGACTAAAAGCTAAGCATGCAACTCTGGGTTTTTGGAATCCAGTCAAGGGGTTGGAGTTGTTAAGTGGAAGAGGCATCTGCAGCAGCCTTGCGTGGTCACTGTGGCCTTCTGGCCTCTTCTCACCATCCCTTTCCACCATCCACTTGGTACTGAGTTGCTTATCAGTTTGGTTTCTCAGTCTCCAGTCTCCTGTGCTTGCAGAGGCTGCATCTCCACTAAGGAAGCTCTCTTGCTACCGTGCCCCTTCCCCTGGCTGGTGTGGACTCAATTTCCAGGCTCACTTACATGGAAACTGCACCCAAGTCGTCAACTCTGGGCTGGTGACACAACAAAGAATGGGTGGCTAGAGGTCAGTCCCAGAGCCGGCTCTGCTGCCCTGAAGCACCCAGTTGGGAGGGCCCAGTAACCTGTGCTGCAACAAACCTTCGGATGGTTCCAATGCAGCTACAGTTTACGAGTCCCCACTTTTCCCTGTTTCTCTTTTCTGAGTCCACCATCCAGGTGTCTGATTCCATCAGTCTGGGTTGGCGCCCTGCCAGAGTGAAAGAGACCAGTGGGGCAGGTGCGCAGGCTGTCACTTCTACTTCTCTGGCTCCTTTTTTCCCTTCACTCTCTGAGCACCTACCCTCAGTTCCACCTATCACTTTTCCCAGCTAGTTGGCCCAAGCATGGATAAAGAATTTTAGAAATGCAACTTTCCTTTTTTTTGTCTCTCTCTGTAGGTGCCAGTTCTGTCATTAGAAATGTCTTGCCAAATTAGAACACAAATAAGCCAAGAATATTCTTCAAAATGCAGATAATCAAAAGCACAGCATTGGAATCTGATCATCCCCCACACATCCATGGTGACAGCCCGAGTTGCTCTCTTAGAGCCTGGCAGACATTCTAATTCCAACTCGCATTTTTCTAAAAGGAAAAAAAAAAATACCTGTTAGGCTGATATTCCTTAAAGAAGTGTCTTTCTTAGAGAACTTTATAAAAGCCATATTTGGGCATTATTTGTATGTGAAAATTGTGCTCTTTCTGCTCATAAACTTTTCTGAAACATTTTTTTTTCTTCTCTGTGAGAGCTTAGAAAACGGCTAGTAATTTGAAAACAACCTATGTGACACTGATATGCTTTTGGTAGCAGATAAATGCCACTGGCTGGTGCAAAGACAATTTGCTTGGAAAATGTGAAGTGCTTTATATCTAGAAATACTAGGTACAGAGTAAAATTCTCCATTTGTTAAAATCAGACACTGACTTGCAGTAGTGAGTTATGTGCTGGGCTTTATTAATCCTTCTGCTCATACTGCTTTAGACATAGGAGACAGGGATGCTGATTAGTGGTGAGCTCTTGATGAACTACATTTGGGAGGCCCCAGTTTTGCAGGAGGGAGCTCAGGCAGGTCACTGCTTCATGCACAAAACATAGGGAACACAAGCAGCAATTTGGATGTCCACAGCTCATCTCAGCCTTGCTTCCACACGAGGAACAATGATATCAGTATGTAATCTCAGCATTTTGCCCTTGAAATAAAACTCTGCCCGCCACTGATATCCAGTAGCTCACTCCTCACTAATTCAAAATAGGTCCCAGTGGATTGGCATCCCCTCCATCTGAATTGCAACATGCACTTCATCTCCTCCTGTTTAAAATGAGGATGAGCATGCTTAGAGTGTTTAAGAGTTGGAAGCTGCTTCAGGGGTAGGTATTTGTAGTTTCATGAATTATTTATTTAAGCAAATGTGTACAGCACATTTATGTGTTGGAGTATATGCCTGATCACACTCGAAGGGGTGTCGTGGAAATGTATCATGCCACGGCATCACCATTTTGACATGTGTAGCGCGGAGAACCAAAACACTGCTCCTGGGATAGAACAGGATTAGTTCAGTTTGGAATCATTTGGCTCTCATGATGCAAGACTAAGTAAATGCGTTTTATCATCTTCCCTGTTGTGTAAGGATAAAACCCAGCCTGGATCTATTTGGGCTTCATGCCTGGAGTTTTGAACTAAACACAGTCCCATTGCCCATTGGTGTGTAGTCAGATTTCATTGTTTTTGGTTTTGTTTTATTTTCCCCTTTCACCAAGCACAAATCCAGAAAAAAAGTAGTATGTGCATTAAAGGTTTGCGGTATTATCCTTATAGGGTGATTCACAAAATTGCATAAGTCAAGTCCAATTTTTAGCTATTTGTGTAAAACAAACAGAGGCTGTCTTTCCCTATTTCCTTAGCATCTCCTGTCTCACGCACACACACATAGCAAGAGGTCTGCTGTAGCACTTAACGGTGCATTCAGGTGTTTAATTTGAAGCAGTGCAGGAAGTGAGATGCCTGAACTCCACAGCGCTCTCATATCTGGGCATACACAGCCTTGCGTCAGCCTGGAACCCTTTACCCCACTAGGTGTGGTTAGCAGCACCTTCTTGACTTGCTGGTGGGCACCTCCTTGACTTTTTTTCTGGTCCACTTGAGGTTAAAAGTTGAAGCAGGGTGAATCTAGAATGAGCCCCTAACACATGTAAGCCTATACCCTTCTCTGAAAATAGCAAAAAGTGAAATATCCAAACTAACGGGTTAACCAGGTTCAATATTTACCTAAAATTGCCAACATTTCAAAAATCATTTAAGAAAATAACCCAAATAACTCATCAGCCAGCCAGTATTTGTTAAGAAGAAAGGACAAATTGCATACTTATTAATTTCCCTGTGGGGTAGTCTCAGAACTGTGCGGTGACCTCTCGCTGACATTCCTGCACCTTTACTGATATGCTCCCAAAGTCTCACTTAGAAGAGTGAATATAATTGCTCACTCTGATGGCTCCATTCGGGAATCTCCAGGAGACACAAGTATTAAAATGAATAGATGGCGTCTGGCAAATCTCTTCCTGCCAGCGATAAGCAATCTTGTCTATTAAATGTCTCCCAGTGCAGGCGGATAGTATATTCCATGCCTGGTCTGTAGCAGGGTGCAGGCTGATGGATTGAATGTATCTATACATTGTATACAGCTAATGAACTGGGGTTAGTTACGTAAGAGGAAGATTGATAGAACCCAGAAGTTATAGCCAGATTCAGTCCAGAAGGAGAATGAGAAAGCGATCCAGGAAATCGGGGTAAAGGGGGAGATAAATCAGGTGGGTAGACGTTATAAACAGGCCTGGGAAGCTGGGTCATGCAGGCAGTGGGAGACTCGCGGGAGACTGGGAGACGGGGAGACGTGGGGAAATGGACTGCTGATGACTGCTTCGTGCCTTCCCTCCTTAGCACACTTGGGCTGGACAGACATATGTGCTTTTTAAACAAGAATCTTTCTGAAACCTGGAAGCATTAGTCTAAAAAGATGTCAGACACCTTCTGGTACCCTTATTTTAGAGAGGAGAATGCACGTAAGGCACATACATTGCCACAAGGTCAAATAGGCCATTTCCTGATCTTTGCTGCTCTCAAAATAAAAAGAAAATGTAAAACATATATGCAATTGTTAAGAAAAAATAAAAAGGAGAGAAAGAGAAGGAACTGTGCCTGTTGCTAAAAGCTAGAGTTCAGTGTTTTAAGAAATAGAATGGAAAAGTTTCCTTGAAGAGAACTTTCTCTTTCTTCTCCAGAGGAGTCCACAGGTTGTCATGGATTTTACATTCATCTCTAACCATACACAATGCACACAATATGAATCTTCACAAATGAAATATGTTCCATATATTGATCTGTGATTTCTTTTCTCTACAGATAGTATATCAACAGTATGCTCCCAAGTCTGTATGTATAAATTAACCTTGTTTCTTTTACCTAGAAGAATAATACTCTATTTTGTAAGGTTCCATAACATATTTCACTAGTTCCTTATAAATTTATGTGCATATTATTTCCAATTCTTCTTCTCTGTCAAACAGGCTACCATGAGTATCTTCATGTATACAGGAAAGTGCCTCTGAAAGCGAATTCTTGGCTACAGAGTTACTAGGACTAATGGTATACAAATTAAAAGCTTATGAAATATTGAAAATTACCTAATATAAAGGTTATTGGAAGGTACAATGGAATGGAATGTACATGGATTTGTACAGACATTTCCAGAAAAGCTGATGAGTAGTGGGGTGTTTCTAACATGTGACATTTGCCACACTGGTAGTTAAAAAATGTCTAATTTATATATATTTAATTATGAAGTTTAGCATCTTTTCATATATTCACTGTGCATTTGCAATTCATTTTCTTTATATAGTTTGCTTGTATTATTTACCTATTTTTTACCCATCTTTTTATTGATTTTCAAGAGCATATAATGTGTTTAAATAATTTAAACATTGTTACACATGTTATAAATTACTTCCCAGTTCATGGTTTGCGATCTTACTTTGTTTAGCCTATGTATTTTTCTGTATAAAAATGTTTAATTTTATGTAGTCAAATTACTTTGCTTTTCTGGTGTCTGAGCTAATGTTTAGAAAGATCTTCTCCATTCCAAGATTTTGAACAGTATGAATTATTTTCCCAGGGGCTTTTATAATTTAATTTTTATGTGTAAATTGTTGGTGCATCTGAAATGTATTTTACACCAGAAAAGGGAATCCGGCTTTTTCCTTCTGTATCATTAACTAGCCTATCTCCTCCCACTGATGGTATGTAACTGGCTCTGTGCGTCTGGATCAAATTCTGGACTCTCTTTTATTCCATTGATAGGCCAGACTATTGCTGGGCCATTTCTATGCTGTTTTCAAGTTTCGTAGTTTCGTAAACTGTTGTAATACTTGTCAGGGATACTTTGCCACATTAACTATCCTTTTCAGATTTTTCCTAACTGTCACCCGAGATGCAACCAATGGTGGGGGACAGGGCAAGAAGAAAGGAAGGGAGGTCATGCCCCCCAGTGACTGTGTGGTCCTGACAACACAGGCGGACTTCTGGCTTCTTGGACACTTGCTGCTTTGTGTTGAAAAATGTGGGCATTCACCTGTTGAGTCCTAAGCCCCAGAGAGCTTTCTTTGACACTCTTGCTAATCTAGCCTTCCTGCTGGGAACACTGTAGGGGTCCAAGAGCAGTGCTGTGTTCTGTGGCCTTCCTTCTGCCTCTAGGTTCCATGCAGCTGGCCAGAAAAAGGCCCCTTCCTTTGCATGATGGTGGTCTTGACTTGTTTACCATGATGCCTTCTTACATTGTGTTCTCCGTACCTGGTATTGAGGGACTGCGTTTATCTTCCCACCTGATGCTACTTATCCTCTGCATTATGTGTGAGATAACTTCTGGACCGCTTCAGGAACCCTCCCTGCCTGTGGAGTCATCTACTCTAATTGTCCGGGAGTTCTGCACCCCTGCCAGACCCTCCCCTCACCGGGACTGTCTGCCTGTCTTTATGAAATCCCAGCACCTACAGAGAACCAGGCACACAGAAACACTCAGAAAGTGGTTGGTGTAAGAAGGAAGAAAGGAAGGCAGGGAGGTGGGTGCAGGGATGATACACGCTGGTATGAAACATTCACAGTGAATAGAACATCTGTGAGACACAGGGCCCTGGGGTCTGTCCATGGAATTCATTTTTTTCCATTTATTTAGTGCCTTAGCCCTCAGGAGCCTTGTTTCCTCACATGGAAGCCAGTCAGTTACGTATATGGGGGTGGCTAACATCCCAGTTAATAACAGTGATGTTGGCTTCAGTCAGATCTGAATGTGAGTGATGGTGTTCTCTCCTAGGGTTTTGTGATTAGTTTAATTTACTTAAGCCTGAATTTTTCCTCCTGAGATTAGTATGAGGTTTAGATGATACAATACATTGAAAGCACTAGATGCAAAGCCTAATGTAAAGTAAGCACACAATAACCATTGGCTGCTATGAGTAGTACTTATTATTATTAGTAGTAGTATGATTATTTTTATTATCAAATGGTAAGATGGTCCACGCAATGCTATCTTTGTCCATAAGGCCATTGGTGCCCATGGTGAGCAAGTTATTGTAATAGAAGTTAAGCTCAATTGGCCGGGTGCAGTGGCTCACGCCTGTAATCCCAGCACTTTGGGAGGCCGAGGTGGGCTGATCACGAGGTCAGGAGATCGATACTATCCTGGCTAACACAGTGAAACCCCGTCTCTACTAAAAATATAAAAAAAAAATTAGCCGGGCGTGGTGGTGGGTGCCTGTAGTCCCAGCTACTTGGGAGGCTGAGGCAGGAGAATGGTGTGAACCTGGGAGGCGGAGCTTGCAGTGAGCCGAGATCGCGCCTCTGCACTCCAGCCTGGGTGACACAGTGAGACTCCGTCTCAAAAAGAAAAAAAAAAAAAAACAAGAAAAGAAAACAAAAAAAAGAAGTGAAGCCCAATCATTATCATATCCAAAGGCTTATTTTGGGGGAACTGCCAACACTTAGCCTTCTCATTTATCGAATCGGTGGTGCTCCTCTGGTGATAGAATCTTGTTCACAGAGGGGAGAGTGTTCCTCAAAGCTGACCTGCTTTGCTTCTAGGAGGAATGATTGCTTGTCCTAAAATCAGTGTGTCCGGTTCAGCCCTTTAGCCACAGGGCTTTTGTACTTGCTGTTCTCTCTGCCTGGAAAGGCCGTCCTCATGGTATCTCAAGGACTTCTTTCTTACTTCTTTCAAGATGGCAACATAGCAGAGGTGTCCATGCTGGCAACTGATATAAAATGGCCCCATCACCCCAGTGCTAGGCAATCTTTAGCACTCAATGCCCTGAGAAATGTCCATATATTTTTAGGTTTGTAAAACTTTATTTTATTGTGGTCAGATTACCTAACATGAGATCTGCCTTCTTAAAACATTTTAAAGTCTACAGTACAGTACCGTTAATTATAGGAACATTGTTGTGTAGCTGCTCTGTAGAGTGTATCTTGCATAATTGAGACTTTATGCCCATTTGACAGCAACTCCACGTTTCTCCCTCCAGCCTCCGGGAGACACCATTCTACTGTGACTCTACGTGTTTGAGTATTTGGGATACAGCGTGTAAGTGGAATCGTGCAGTGTTTTCCCTTCTGTGACTGACTTATTTCACCTAGTGTGATGTCCTCCAGGTTCATCCGTGTCATCACATACGGCAGGATTTCTTTCTTAGTTAAGACTGAATTGTGTGTATATTGCATAGTGTTACATGCATTAGTGTATATTACTGCGTTTTCTTTAATCATTCATCTATTGATTGACATTTAGGTTGTTTACACATCTTGGCTATTGTGACTAGTGGTGCAATGAGCATGGGTGTGCTAATATGTTATGTACATTTATTGTTTACCTATTGATTTCCAATTGTTCCTCACTAAAACCTAAGCTCATAAAGGTGGAGCTTTGTTTTGTTCACTGATCCTGTGTCTTCAGAATCTAGAACAGCACACTTACCTAGACTCTAATCCCAGCACCTGTTTCTTTGTTCTTATTTACTAGAATAAAAAGCAATCTCAGTTGAGTTTTAGGCATTGCACAAAGAGAAACTTCCAACATGATTGGAGACATCATTGGCTCTGGCACCCTTGGGGATTCGGGGTCTTGTGTTGGGTCCACCTTGAGTACTGGCCCTATACCTAGAACAGTGACCCACATTCCCAGGGTCCCCAAGGTCCATCGTCCTGAGTCACGAAAAATGTCCTGTATGGCCAAAGTCACTTGTAAGCCTGTTTTTATTTGAACGTCCCGGCCCACTCGAGCTAGTGCTGTCAGCTTTTCAGGTCCTTTTCAGAAGTCCTGGGAGGGTAGAAAGCTCTGTGCTGATGTTGGATGGACATTTCCTCTTCCTTCTAATGCCCCAAACTCCTATCCGTTCATCCTATTGAGAATCTCCTAGCTACTCACACTTTTCTCTTCTGACACTTTGCACACTTACTAGTATTTACTATTTATAATTATTCTGTTATTGTTTTCCTTACCAAAATGAAGGATGCTTCTCTGTTTTGTTTCCTTCCCTATCTTGACTACCTTAGTGCTTGACCATATTCAGTGAATATTTCTTGAACATTATTGGTGGATTGACTTTGTTTCCTCTCCCCTTCCACATCACATCCCAGTAGTGGTACAATGGGAATCCCACACTTTAAATCTGTCTTCAGTGCCACTTGCCTGGGTTGCCCTAGAGGCCTCCTGTTTTTCATTTTTCCTTTGCCCTGCAATGTATGGCAGATGACCCAGAAGGGTCCCAGAAGGATGCTCCTGAAGTTTGGCCCACAACACCTTCCTGCTTTTCCACTGCACACAGGTCTTTGCAGACTAACAGCACCTGGATTCCCTTGCCTGGTTTTCTGGGCATCCAGCACACTGTCTTCAACTTTTCTTTCCATCTTACCTCCGCTATCTCTGTCCTCCTGCTTCTGCCAAGCCAGGCAGTTCACCTGCATCACCTATACCCTGGCTTTTCTCTCGTACACTTTGTTCACTCAGTACTCTCTGTCTCGGAAGCCCACTCACTCCCCTTTCACCCTCATCCTTCCTTTGCATGTTTAGGTCCTACCTAAGCTGAAAAAGAACAGAGTCTGGTCAAATCTTGACTCCGCTTGGCCAATGGATGGTACTTCTCTTAGCCTCCGTTTACTAAAATGTTAAGGGGGAGGAGATAATGGCACCTACCTTATCAGGATACTGTGAGAGTTACATTAGATACTGTATATAGACTGCCTGGCATACATGCTCCATAACTATAGATTATTATTTCTCTTCAAAGCCCAACTCAAAAAATGAAATTCTTCTCTATGAACCCTTCTCTAATCCTCCCACGCATGGCCTCTCTTCTTCCTCCACTTCCTTCTGGTTCTCTTGGAGTTGCTGAGCACGTTGCCACATCTTAGAACTCATCAGGAATGTGTTCTATCTTCCCCTGTATCCAAGGTGGGAGGCAAGTTGAAGTCAGGAATTATTCTTGTGTTCTGCACAGTGCCCTGGACATTGCTGTTGTTCAGTAATTGTTTTTTTTTTAATGGACTGAATCATTTTGCTGCTGCCCAGGCTGCTTTCTACTACAATAGCCTGTAGCTTAAGCAAGGATGGGCTATTTTCCCTTTGGTAATGGGCCAGCATCTAGGCCTTGATTTTGAGTTCTTAGTATGGTACCGTGAAAATCATTAGTGTTGAAAGGAATAGGATCAGAGGGGGAATAAAAAGGCATTTGATGAGGCTCTTAGTGTAACAGTATGTCTCACTCATCTTTTTTTTTCCTTAGCCTTTGAAATAGACAATGGCCTTGAGCCTTCTCGGCAGATGGACCATGTTTGTGCCTTAGCCACTTAACAGCCATTAGCCTAATTCCATCTTCTACAGCCAAATTAAATAATAAGTAAAAGCCTATGAAAAGCTGGTTTGGAGGCAGTGTTACTGCCTTTCACTTGACAGCCTTCTCTGAAGCAGATGCTCCCTCTCCACCCTATTAACCTGCTCCTCTGAATAAGGAGCTGTCCACACAGAAGCAAAGATAGAGGCCTGCAGGAGAGTGGTCTGGATTCTGGAGATAGGGGGAAAATCCTGCTGATGAAAGTCCAGCTTCTTTGGAAGGCTGAGGCGGGAGGATCATGAGGTCAGGAGTTCAAGACCAGCCTGACCAATATGGTGAAACCCCGTCTCTACTAAAAATACAAAAATCAGCCAGGTGTGGTGGTGTGTGCCTGTATTCCCAGCTACTCAGGAGGCTGAGGCAGGAGAAATGCTTGGAACTGGGAGGCACAGGTTGCAGTGAGCTGAGATCGTGCCACTGTACTCCAGCCTGGGTGACAGAGCAAGACTCCGTCTCAAAAAAAAAAAAAAAAAAAAAGCCCAATGTCCATCCACTACTCCCACCTCATAGACCACATACTAAGAAGATGAGAGCTTTGACCCAAAGTCATGATAATGCGATTTCTGCTTTGATTGGTCAAAGCTGCTATTTGTTAGTAGATAGTATATGACCTATAAAAGTTCACAACAAGAAAGTAATACCCTGGTCTTACTCCTAACAAGTCTGATAATACATTCTCTTTTATCACACTTTTTTTTCCTCTGTGTCCTTGCTTATAGACTCCTCCTCCTGAAATACTTCCTTCTATTCCGAAATCCTGGATACCCCTCAAGGACAGCCTAAATGTCCCTATCCTCATAAAACACATCTCCGATTCTCAATCTCATTCTCTGACTCAAGTACCTCCTCTTCCTCTGAGCACCCTTCACCCTTAATCTGAACATAATTTCTAATTGTATTACTATTTTCAAACTTGTATTATAGGTGTATGCATATGACCCTTACTACCAGGATCTATGTTCCTTCAGGGCAGGAACTCTATAGTCATCTAAATACTTCCTACAAGTTTAACCTTATTTGTATTGTGTTTGTGTGTGCACATATATGTACATGCACGTATGTATATATTTATATACATACACATATATACTCAGTAAACATTTTTTGCATCAATGCATGCATACTTATGGGCATTTTAATTTTTTATTTACACACTCTCTCTCTCAGCTATCCCTTAGTGGCCTCAGATTTTTTCTGCATGTAGTCAAATAGGTCTCTGTGCTTGTGAAAATGTTTCTATCAACTGTGGATACCCATAACCTGATTGTTAAGGTGTTACTTTGAGAGATCTAGACAGTGTGACTGCATTTTTTTCAACTTAAAGATAGGCAGAAATCTAAAGCATCCAACTCAATTAATTTTCTCTAAAAAGGAGGAAATTTATTACTCCAACACAAAGATACCTGTTACAATGGTTATGCTTTATAAATAAGCAAACATGGATGTCAGGTTGGGATAGCTCTGACTGGTGACCAATGCATTATCTCTATTTCTCTCTTCTTGCCCTTGCTATCTATCATGATAGGCCTTGAGGCCCCAGAGAACAGAAAGGAAAGGCACCTTAGAGACATTTTGCTGTTGTTATTCTGATCTTGTGGTGGCATATAGACTTAAAGTCTCTGATATTAGAAATACACACTAACTTGTTTGTTTGGTGCCAGTTTTAAGAATTTTGAAAATTCAGAAGGTAGCCATTCATCATGACTCTTAGGCAGAAAGCACCATGTTCAAGTTCCTCCAGCTGCTAGCAAGGACAAGCATGGGGTAGGTGAGGCAGACCCTGGTTGGCTTTCAGGCATCAGGGAAAGACCGGACCATCTGTTGCTATGGCAACATTCATTGGTTTTACAATAAACATGGACAATGAGGTGCTAAGTCTTCTAAAAATAGAGGCACGCTCTATTTTTTTCCATAGTTTTATAAGATAGTTTCACGATATATCTTAGGACTAAAATTGAGATCTATCCTCCTGGTTACAAGGGGCGAGTGTAGTATCCATAGCTTTTTGAATGGCAGACTCCAAGTTTGTGTGACTTGAGTATGCGTGTGTGTCTATGTGTATACACACAGTTAATATTGAGAACAGACCCTTGAAGACCACTATACCTACCTATGGAGCATGACATAAAGTGAAATGTAGCATTAAAATTATATTAAAATATTTGGGAAAAAAATAGACAATTTTACCACCTGATCCAAAGGAGGGAGCTTTTTCTAGGCAAGTAATTTCACTGAATTGATGGCTTTCTGTGTCAGTTGTCTTTGCTATTACTGGCCTGGGCAACATTAAATCTGGCTGAGGCTCCGCACTGGACAAAATACAAAATGATCACAGGCACTCAGGCTTCTGTAGAGCATCAATTCACTTTCTAATGAAAAAGAAGGAGTAAAGAGTGAGGGAAAAAAGAAATTGTTGGCAAGCTAAAAAGAGTTTAAGAAATGAAGAGGAGAAAAGATAAAGTGATCAGAGGTGAGAAAAATGAGGAGAAGAGAGATAAATGGTGTACCACGAGGAGAATGTAGACCTTTAACGTGAATCTGATGAACCAAGCCACTCCGTGGAGACGGAGAAAGCCAGCCTTTCTTTCCCTCCTTAGCCACTATTTCTGGTAATATCAAGTCCATCTGTAAGGCAGGCAAGGTGAATTTATTGTATTTAATAGCTTCCAATTAAACAAGTCAAATCGGAGGGATCCCCAAACTCTACTCTCCATGGCTAGATGCTAACAGTGCTGTGATTTAGGGTAAGCTCTCCTTTTTCCTAAAACAACCACCTGAGAGGATGTCTCCTGGCACGCGACGTCCTCTGAAAACCAGAGGCCAGTGGTTTTGGGAGCCAGACACAGGCATTGTAAGTAGCACAGGACGCTTCACTCAGCAGACAGGGCGGGAGGCCTCAGTAGATGTGCAGAAGTCGGGGAGAGGCAGGGCTAGCCTGCTGCTCTGACCAGACCTAGTGAGGCAGGAGGGTGACTGTCGCTGCTTGGTGTCCTTCCCATCACAGCAGTGAGGCTGCAGGCCAAGCCTTCACCTGGACACGATCGGGGACTCTGGCTCTCTGACGGGAGACGGTGATCTGTTTTCTAATGCACTTCATCGGGTCCACATTAGGCCAACAAGTCAGGTTCCTCAGGGCTCCTGATGATACAGCAGGAAGATGTACATTCATCCCTGTCCATCAGCACCTCCCAGGGAACCTGCGTGTCTGATTGAAGTAATTTCACCCATAGTGCACAAAGTGTATACTCAATCAAATTTTATAGAATACTTTTTTTTTTAAGGAAAACATTATGTTTGTTGTGCAAAGTTTTAGGGAGCAGTGATAAGCAAAAGCAAAACAGAACAATTAAAACCACCTGTAATTCCCCATCCACATTCATCATTGTTAACACAGTAGTGTATATGCTTCCGTCGGTATTTTCTACAGTTATGTAGTTACATTTTTCATTTAAAAAAATGAATTCAATCTTTTGTTACCTACTCATATAACTTATGTATATACACATCTTTCTGTTTCATTAAATATTTTATGTTATATTTTATTGCTACACAATATTCTATTTTCTAAATGGACCATCATTTAAGTAGTAACGCTCAGTGGTGAGAGAGTTAGATTGTTTCCAGTGGTTTTGCTGTTGTAAATACTGTTCAGATGAACATCCTCATTGTCTTTATTCACAAGCATGATTACCTCCTTAGGATATATTCTTCCAGTGGTATTGTGGCAGAGAATATGCAAACAGCAGGGTTTTTGACACCTGCTGTCAAATTGCCCTTCAGGAAGGTACCCTGAGCACCTCCACCCTCAGCCTCAGCCTCAGCCCGCTTGGTTCTTCCTGCTGTCACCCCTCACCAATGCTACCTATTATCATTTTGTTTAGGTTTGCTGCTTGATAGGTGGAAATGCCATGCCTTTGTTTTAAACTGCGTTGCCTGGAATAGTAATGAGTTTGAAATTTTCCCCAGAAGTTGAAGGGCTACTTGATCTTTTGTCCCTGTTACCTAGACACATGGATCCTGGCTGGGCTCTGGGAAGTGGCACTATGGCAACTGCTAGGCCTTCCCTCTCCTTGGAGAGGAATTAGCGAGAAAATGATGCCTCTTCAAGTGTGTTTTTAAAAGAGTTTAAAACGTAAAGGGGAAAATGTAGATGGCCAGAGAGATAAATTATAAATGGAGGATAATTATCATAGTTTTTAGGAAAGGTAAAACGTCAAAAGATACATAAATGATAAAAGAACTAAATATCTTAGGAAGCCGACTTTCCTAAGGTAAGAATCGTGTGCTGAGTATGTGGCACCAAGACCTGGAAGGACCCATGTCCCTCCCACCCTCCCAGTGCCCCGACCTCCCACCTCTGCTGCTGTGCTGTGACTCCACAGGGAGATTTTGTGCCAGTGCCCCCACCAGGGACTCATCACCACTCTAGCCCAATGACTCCAAAATAGCCTTCTCCTAAATATAATGTCCGTGCTTTGACTTTTAAAAATAGCAGCAGAAAATGACCAGAGGGGCACTCTGTGACGTCCAAGATTCCTGGGGCAAATCAGCCCCTGGAGCCTGTTCTTAAGATAGCTCCATCCTTGTCTTGCTGAATTATTTACAAAACTTGTGAGGGCAGAGGCTGAGTGGAGGTACTTCCTTTCTGAACATGTTCAGGCACTCCCTGGGCCAGGCAGGGAAGCTAGTGTCTGGAGGATGTCTGCTACCCAGTGTCAGGGAGTCTGCCATTGATTTTCTTTAGAACAAACCTCTCTGCAAATGCCACAGATTTACATTAGCCTCACTATAGAGACCCAGTCAGGGCCAGGCGCAGAGACGTGGGGAATGCCACGTGCTGATTTCTTTTCTGCTCTGGGCAGTTGCTTCTTTTCACTTCCACGTCTGAATGGCAGGGAGAAGCCGGGTGCCCCCACATGTGAGTCAGAATGTGACCTCTAGCATTTGAAAGTCCTAGTTATTAAATATATGATCTGAGTTGTCCACATTAAAAAGGCATTTGGGAGTGCGGGGATATGGAGAAAGATGATGAGCTTGATGCTTGGATTGATTTATTCTCAGCAGAGGTGATTTCAGCAGGCTTTCCCAGGCAAGCTAGGATACTTTAGCATTACTCTGGGTATCTGGCCAGAGTTTTCAGGGGTGTTAAATAGTGAGGCTCTTAAGAATGCAGGAAGCTTGGGTCATCTCCTGCATTCCTAGGGTACTGCCGAGACTGGGTTCCCTTCATCGGTGTCTCCGGGGGTTAGGGGTGGGGGAGCTGAGCCACAGTGGAGCGGAACTGTCTGCATGGACCCTTCCCTTTCTTCCAGCTCCGGTGTTTGCCCACAATTCCACTCACTTAAAATTTGCCTTTCTCTTCTAGCCAGGTAGCTTGCCAGGGGAAACTGGGTGTGAGTCAATGGCCTTCCTCTTCACTGTATGGTCAGCCTCTGTTTTTGTGGGACAGCATCAGCCTGAAGCCAGGCAGAAGGCCCAAGTCATGTAGTAAAAAGTGTGCAGGGCTCAGGACTGGAAGCAAAACTCTCCACCAACCAGCTTGGTGCTATTAATCAGATACTGTAACTGCCTGGAAAGACGAGCAAACAAGCTGTATTCCTCAAGCTCCTATTTTGTGCTGTCTACATTGTGTCCTCTGTGTTACCTCATTTAATCCTGTTACTCATGGTTTAGGTGGGGAATATCATTTCTAATATGCATATTTAGTAACTGAGGTTTATAGACCTCCAAGGTCATGTGAACTACGAGGTGGCCATGCTAGAATTTAAACAGCAGTTTTTATTTTTGTGAAAGTCTTGTTTTCTTTCCAAGATATTGCAGCTGTCTTACTTCACAAAATTGTCCTGAGGACCAGATAATTGTAACATATATGAGAGGTAAAAGAAAAAGTCTAACCAATGTTTGGTACTGTGATTATTGCTTTTATATTCTAGTTAATTTTTCTGTGATGAAAAAGCAAGTTTCCAAAGGCCCTGGCTTTGAAGGGAAGTAATGCAACTTGGCCCAGTCTCTGGGTTTATCCCAGAAAGTCAGTTCCCCTCCAACTCCCTCCTGCAGGTGCAGTTTGCAGCTGGGCCCTCAGACACAGTCCACTTTGCATCCCACTTTTTGGGAAAATTTTTCTTAATGTTCACTAGCGCTAAGATCATTCTGAAACCTCTCCCTGCACCACTGCAAGACTAGTGCATTCTTAAACCCCGCAGCCCAACTGTTACCTGTGATTTATTTTATTGTCATTTATTCCCACAGACAATACACATGAAAATAAAGGTAATAAGTGTAAGAGCATTTTAATTGCCATCCCACTAGTCTTAAATGTCCGCTGTTTTTATATCTCCCCCTCCTACCCTAGAAAATTTCAGAATAGAGAAGATCAATTTATCATCTTATCCTCGTTTCCTGATCTCAAATTGGAAGATGGACAGTTTTTATGTTAATAGAGAGTTGTTTAGAGTCAGGGAATTTTTCGAAGGAAAGTCGAGATGGATGAATAGGTGGTTGTGTGTGTGTGTGTATTATATATATTAATATTAATAGAGAGGCTTCCTTTGCAGCCTCATGCAGAATGCTTAAAGATCCTAGAAATGTTGCTCTAGGAATGGAAGCAGAAGAAGCCGCAGGCTTCATGGTTGATTGCTTTTCTGATTGGTGCCATAAAAAAAATGCATTAGCGAGAGAATGTTTGATTTAAAGAGCGCCTAGATGCCGACACCACCTCTGTTTGTTTTCCTTCCTTTAGCAGAAACCTTGTAAAATTTTTATGAAGCATTAATGGATCTGAGATTTTCTCAAGCAAATTTTATGAGGTGAGCTTAATCCCACACATCCGACCAAATTTAGCAGTCTTTAGAGACAAGAACGTAAAAGGCACTCAGAAAGTATCCTGGGTGCCTCAGTACCAGGGGAGTGATGGGGCAGGGGTAGGGTATTTCCTCCCTCTCAGTGCTTTGGTAGACTCTCAGGGGTTGTGGGAGAACAGAGTGAAGAGGTACCCCACCTACAGAGAAGACCGCACATGTAAGCCAAAACTTCAGATAGTAAATCTTAATTCATAACTTAGCACTGACTTCAAGAACTTCCCCTATATAACTGTAGTCTTTGATGAGAAAATCATGTTTAGGGAAAACAAGAAATTATTTGTATTAACAGTTTCTGTGCTGTCAACCTGGAATCACTGGCTTTAATCTAAGAAAGAGACATGAACACCCTCCTTCCTCCACCCCAATTTGTTTTCTGTATTTGAAACAAAAGAGCCTTGAAGAAGATAAGTTACATTTTTGTGTATGTTGATGCGTGAAACTACGTTTTGTAATGTGAAGTTTGGCCTCCCACAAACCAAGCAACTTGATGAGCCTCAGCACACTAGTGAGCATTTAGCAGTTCCCATCACTTACCTGTTTATGCTGATTCTGTACTACTCTCGCGAGTTCTTGCCCTGTAATGTGTGAATTCCATTAGATTTATGGTGACGAAATGAAGGAAGAGAAGTTTTTTGGAAGAGAAATAGGAGCCTTCACCGACTAAGAAATCACTGTGGCCCGTTCAAGAATGGTCAAGGGTTTGGGATTTTACCCTACTTTCAGGCAAGCAAGTCCACATGCCACTGTTTCAGGGGTGCTGGCAGAAGAAACGAGACTCCAGGGTCAGAGATAAAAGACGTTGTTGCTCGTGGCACAGCAGGCAGCATGAGCTCCATGTTCGTGTCAGTGCTTTTTGTCCCCCAGCTCTCAGGAGGGTGGTGTGTATGGCCCAGGTGGATGTTCCGTGCTGAGGTGGTTTGCACCACAACCAAGTAACCCCTCATTTAGCAAACTCAAATCTTTTGTAATGGGCTGCCCGCAGATTTGCCCAATCTTTTCTCAGAAGAGAGGTGTTCTCTTTATTTTACTGGACATAAAATTCTGCCTTGTGCCATGGAGGGAGACACCATTTCTGTCTTAAAGTTCTTCGCTATATTAACATCCTTGAAAAGATAGTTATGGCCAGGCATAGTTGCTCACACCTGTAATTCCAGCATTTTGGGAGGCCGAGGTGGCAGGATCACTTGAGCCTAGGGGCTTGAGACCAGCCTGGGCAACCTAGAGAAACCCCATCTTTACAAAATAAAATAATTTAAAAAAATTAGCCAGGTGTAGTGGTGCATGCCTGTGGTCCCAGCTACTAGGGAGGTTGTGGTGGGAGGATCACTTGATCCCCGGAGTTCTGGGCTGCAGTGAGTTGTGGTCACACCACTGCACTCCAGCCTGAGTGACAGAGTGTCTAAAACAATACTTTACCTTGTTTTCCTGAGGGTGAATATTCTCATGAGTAGACCACCTCATCAACCACTCTGACTGATCAAGGTTGGTACCAAATCCATTCAATTTGTCTAATACAGCATTTAATTAAAGCTACTATCAACAGGGTTTTGTGCAGCAGGATGAAGCTGTTCTACAGTATTGAGCTCAACATTGTTCCCTAAGATCCCAGACCTAACCAGATGAAGAAATGCCATAGACAATCATGGTCCAGATGAGAAACGAAAGGGAAAGTTTTCCTTACATTTCTATATTAACTTTCTCACTTGTCTGAGGCATGAATGCAGGTACAACAGCATGTACTAGAGATTGCACAGACCTGAGTAGGCTTGCAAAGAGGCAGTGGAGGGTAGTTCTGTTATCCATAACAATCCTGGCCAGTGCATTGAAGCTGATTTGAATTCCTTCAAGGGCAAGGGTGTTATCTCCTTAAATACTTGAGGTTCTCTGTGAGCACCTCTGAGTGTAAAAGTCACAGTGTGTTCAGAAGGGGCAAGTTAAGGCCTACTTCCACACAAGAAGTACAAGCTCGAGGGTGTTCATGGTACCCCTGGATGGAAAGTCTTGTTTACAGTTGTTCGGACCCTTCCAGGTAAGACCTCCGTCCATCCAGAATCACAACTTGACATTGCCTCCAGTGTCATCTCCTATGTGATCGTTAGGACTTAGGGGCTTCAGTTCTGTTAGAATAATTGAGTCTAACCCCTGTTTTTGAGGGACTTCCTGCCCTGTATATCCATGTCACCGGCTGGATGCCATTCATCTGGCCCGTGGAACCATGGAGCAGTCAGTGACTCTAGGAAGGGAATCGGGGAGACAATGGCAGATGTTGACGTATGTTTCGTGATGATGTTCCAGGAGCTGGCCCCATCCCCTAATGTTCCAGATAAACTGCTCAGTTAGGTTAAGGGGAATCGTGATCAAATTGTGTTGAGAGCTGTCAGGAGGGGATGCTGGACCCAAGAGTCAGTTAAATGAAGGTATTTGCAGCAGATTGGGAGAACTGTATCAGGTCATTTTCCTCATGAGGAGGATTTCTGGAGTGGTTCTATGACAAAAGATCCATCCGGTTCCCTTCCAGGGTCTACAGCATTCCTCTCCAAGTGCCTGAGGTTTTGGTCCGTACTCTGCAAAATTGGTCTGTTACATCCAGTAGCTCTAACTTCACCTTTTCCAATTATTTTCTGCTGATACCTGGAACTTTCATCCTGAAGATTCAGGTGCAGGAGGGTCAATATTGCTTTTTGAAATTCACAGAGATGCATCATGCCTCCTACTTTGGCCTGTTTGAACGCTGTGAGGGGATTTGGGCAACAGTGTCTTCAATCTAGTGGCCATCACCTTTTTCATCCAGGAGCATGTCAGTCCAACAAGAGAATTCAGGCAGCCTAACCAGATTTAAGCATGAGTCCCCTAGATCCTTTTGTAGTCAGGTTGCTACCCAAAGGGTGGGCCAACTATGCTGGCCTGGGGTTGCTGTTAAGGGAAGAAAATAACTCATGTTCCCAGGAATGGTCAAGCAGAAATCCTGAATTTGAAAAAACCTTCATTGTTCCCTCCATTTATTTTGTCCTGTTGATTATGCAGGAAATGGCAGGAAAGAGATGATCCTTTTCTTGGATCAGCCACTTTCGGGGGACAAAGCACCCTATTAAGGTGTGTGGAGTGGGAGGACATGAGGAAAAAAGAGGCAGAAATCTTTCGGATTCAATTTTTCAGAGGCTATTCCAAAGCTTGGTGATACCAGATGCCTGTGGATCATGGGGAGAATTAAAGCCCATCAAGTAATCCTTGACTATCAAATCCATTATTTAATCATTTTTGTGATGAAAGGTGCAGCATTGCTAGACTGAAGATACTCCGGAAAGCCTAGCACATGACACAGGTTGGTCTGATGAAAGGTGCAGCATTGCTAGACTGAAGATACTCTGGAAGGCCTAGCACATGACACAAGTTGGTCTCAAAGGCCACACTAGCATGGGTAGCAGAATCAGATTACACTGGAGCAGCAGCACTGTATCCTGCAAGAGTGGCCGGCAGTGAGGCAGCATCAATAGCCCTGAGAGGGGGTCAAAAGTCAGACTGAGTGAGTGAGTCTTCCAGAAGTGGGCAGGGGTAATTCCCCATGCCATGCAACCTTTCCCACTGAGACAGAGATCACCTTTTGTCAGGAGTCACCAAGTCTGAAATGCAGTGGTAGTCGCTGCATTCGAAACATAGAGTCTTTTACTGTGTGCCTAGTCTAGGAAGGCGGACATGTTGCCACATCTAGGATGATGATGGATCCATGCACCAATGGTGTCCATGTTTCACCAAGGCTCCATCAGCAACTTGATTTTGCCTGGTCTCATGAGGGAACAGGCCTTTGTTGTGTCATCTCTGTGAGTGGCCCAGGTGGTTTGTGGGTACCTGCACCCATCAGATTCCCTTCATTCTGAGCCCCTTCCCTCCTCATGGCTCCTTAGCATACTTTCCTGGGTGCATATGTCCTGCAATACCTCTTGAGGGAGCACCAAGAAATACCAGCCTCTCTCATAATCATCCTTCTCTTTAAAGCAGTTGAGGTCAGAGTAGAGGGGGTAGGAAGGATCAAGGGGTGTGAAGGTCGAGAGCAGTTTCATGCCGATAAGCAAAGCACAATCAACCAAACACCTTTCTAATGTTATGGACTGCACATTTGTGTCCTTCCAAAATTCACCTGTTGAAACCCTGAACCTCAATGGGATAGTTTTTGGAGATGGGGACTTTGAAGGTGATTGGATCATGAGGTTGGAGCCCTCATAATGGGATTAGTGCCTTTATAAGAAGAGACACAAGAGAGCTCCCTCTCTGCTGTCCTCCCTGTGAGACCACAACAAGAAGGCAGCCATCAGGAAACCATGAGGCGGGCCCTTGCCCTCCAGATCTGCTGGCATCTGGATCTTGGACTTCCCAGCCTCTAAAACCCTGAGAAACAAATGTTTGAACCACTCTGTCTATGGTAATTTGTTACAGATGATCTAACTGGCCAAGACACTAATGTTTGCAATCCACACAAAGTTCTGTATCCTCATTGCTTATGCCATTTACCCTGACTGTGGACCCTTGGGCTCAGCAGCTGCAGCCTTCTTGTCAGCTGGGGCTCAGGTTGCCACCCCATTTTCATGAAAACATCCCTCCTTCCTCCCACCCCAAGTAGTGTGAGCAATGACCACACTGTCCTTCAGCAGCTCGTTTTATTCCTACTTCTCACTGCAACCTCCAAACATTCATGAATAGGTCGGATAGTGAAGATCCTTACTCACTGCATCCCCCACCCACCAGTGTGAAATAGCATTTGCTACAGGGTGTCAAGGAGTCATTTCATATCCCTGACACAGCCTGGGACGCCCACTCCCTTACTTTTCCAGAAAGCTACATCTTTGTCAGCATCCCATTCTCATCACTGAAATCTGTCAGGAACTGTGATGGATCTGAGATTTTACCCCACAGAAGACACGAGACTCCTGGGTCCTAGGCAAAAGACTTTATTACTGTGGCACAGCCAGTGGTATGAGCTTCAAGTTCACACCAGCTCGCCATGCTCCCCAAGCACCCCAAATCCACAGGTGTGACCCAGAGCAGCGCAAATGGAGGCTAGACACTTGGATTGTGTTTGCATGACAGCTGGATAACTCTGAGTTTGGGGAACCTGGATCTTTTATAATGGACTGCAAGTAAACCTGCTCAACTTTTGCCTGGGAGGGAAATATTATTTTTGTTGTACTGGGTGTTAAAGAAAACATGTCCTCTGCTCAGAAGGGAGATATTATCTCTGTCTTTCAGGTTGTTCAGTCTACAAATATCCATGAAAAGATAGATAGGTCCTCTTCTTGCAATATGTGCAGAAATGCAAGACACCCATGGAGAATATCTCCTGTGACCTTGCTAAAAGGATTCTAGCCAGAGGCACTGAGCAGGTTATTGTTGGAGCTCTACTCCTATGTTGAGAGCATCCCTTGATTCAACCATTATGTAGGATAACATGCCAGGCTCTGGAATAGGCACAGGGTAGTGAATAAATAACACAGTAATTGTTTCTGCCCTGACAGAGCTTATACAGACAAACTAATAATGATGACAGCTACACTTATATAGTGCTCACTATGCACTAGGCCTTTTCTGAGTAATTTATATGTACCTACTTATTTAATCATCAGAATGACACTTTGAGGTAGATACTATGGCTATCATTCTCATATTTACAGATCAGAAAACAGAGAGAGTGTTAGAGTCAGAATCCAAGCCCAGGTAGTTTCTGAATTTATGCTTCTAATCTGTCTTAGTATAACTAAGTATACTAGTTATACTTAGTATAACTCTGTCTTACATGGCTTCCAGTGGAATTACCACACAGGATTATAAATTCAGTGATTTTATAATAAAAGATGAACTGGGGACATCTAGGAGGAGTTTCTAAGCCAGACCAAAGGGCTGCCCAGAAGAAGAGATATCTAAGAACAGTCCAGAAGGGTGAGTGGACATTAACCAAGGGAGCTGGAGAAGAGAGTTCTCAGCAGGGAAACCGCGTGTGCAGAGGCCCAGGGGTCGGTTGGGGGCCTCCTGAGATGACAGTAACATCTACTTAGATGGGTCATTTGTTGTAAGGCACACATTTATTTGGAATGAGTCAGCTGGTGAAATTTCCCCCAGACTTCTAATTCACAGCTCTTTGTTTTCCGTGTATTTTTAACTAAAATATGCCACACTTCTACTGTTGAGATATCACAGCAGCCTCTAAAGTGTCAGCAAAATAAGCCAGGGCATAGCCAAAGTGACAAGTGAAACCCAGCATTATTTGAATTTATTTTGATTTTTGTAGAATTCAAGTGTCTAATTATTAATATTAAGCAAGTAGAGAAATTAAGGCAAGATACACATGGGATTATGGGACACAAGAAAAAAATAAATATTCAAAGCTTCAAAGACTTTTTGGATATGAATAGCTTCTTTGATGGTCTCTCTTCATTATGGAATCCTGTTAGGCATCATTGTCCCTGTGGTCAATGGCTAGATCTGGCCATCATCGTCAGCCTCCCAGTAGCCTGGGTGAGGCTCCCTGGGTTGTGAGTGAAGACTGGTTATCCTGGTCTTTCCCATGCTCATTCCACATTTTAATGCAGTATCACCAGCTTGAGAGTGCCATGTGATCTGACAGCTTTGAATAATTGATGCCCCTCATACTAAAGGAGAGTTTAGGTTTTGTGGTTCAGCAGGATGCTTTACTCTTGTTGACCTTAACCTTCAGAGGCACTCGGGCATTACCAAGAGATCAATAAAACTTACCCTGGCTGGTCTGTGAGGACAGGAGCCTGATAGAGAGTGATGATCAAGAGGAGAGGATGGGAGGATTACGCTGGAACCTGGGGAAGAAGAGGGAGGATGTGTGGGCTAGAGTGGGGAAAGGGGTGGAAATAGAATAGGGGAGCATCGCAGAATGAGGGAGACAGGAGCTCCAAAAACGATGAAGTGCATGACAAAGCAATGGAAAACAAGGGTTGAACAGAGGAGAAAGAGTATCAGGAGGATCATATACAGAAGCCACGAGGATGAATGAGGGACGCACAGGCCAGGAAAGGAGCTCTGATCTGTAACCCTCCTCCAGTCTGCGGTTGCAAAGCAACCCCTGTGGAGGGAGGTCACCAGGGACTCAACGTCTCCTGGGAAGCAGACAAGGAAATAACTTATAGAGTGAGGCAGAATAAAATAAGGGTTGTAAGAAAGGAATGCAGTCACTGCTGGGCATTGGAGGCACATAAAAGGGACTTTAATGCTTGAATGCCAACTACATGCTAAAAGGGCATCGGCACATTATTTAATTATTTATTATTAATTGTATTATTAAATATTATAATTACGTAATATTTAGACTAATTGTCAAATGATGGTCTCAGGTAGGAATTATTATCCTCATGCTAAAGATGAAGAATAGAAGCTTAACGAGGTTGAGTGCTTTGAGTAAGCTCGCTGATCAGTGGCGGAGCTGGAGGATGCTTGTGACTCACAAGCATTTTCCAACTCTTGTCACTGTCTCCGGCTGCCGCCCAGAAAGGCAAACATTGAGTGATTTATTCTTACAAAGGCACTGGAGAAAACTTCAGTGGACTATCAGCTAATTGAAGGTGAGGACTGTGTCTGAGTTTTCAAATCTGCCATGGCTAGCAGAGTAAATACTGCATAAGAATACTAAATAGTACATGGAAAAAGGAAGGGTTGGAGCTTGGGTAGGTAGGGAGAGAGCAAAGGAGGGAGGGAGGGAAGGGGGAAGGAAAGGAGGGAGGGAGGGAGGCAGGAAGGGAGAAAGGAAACATGAGCGGGAAGGGAGGAATGGTATTTGTGCTGAATCCAGAAAAACAAATTGCATTTTTCTGGGGGTGATGGTAGGATAAAGAACACTTAAGGGTGAGTTAATAGCATAATCAATATAGAGTTTGCATTTGTGTGATAAAAAAATGACAAAAATTCACTCTAGCCGGAGTCTAGATGGAAGAAAATACTGGGGGATGAGTTTGCTGAAACAGAATGGATCCAGATTCATTCATTCATTCAACAAATATTTACTGAGGCAGAATAAAATAAGAGTTGCAGTAAAGGCACAGCTATGAATAGACACTGCTAAAAGAGCCTAGGATACATCAATGAACAAAACCAACAAATACACTTTCCCTCACAGAGCTTACATTCTAGTGAAAAGAGACAGACAATAAACATAATACATGAATAAAGTCTACAGTATGCAAAAGGTGACACATGCTATTGGGTAGGGGAAAAAAGCAGAATAGTTGAACAAGAGATACAGGGGCAAGTCCAAATAGTATATTTAGGTTAACCATTAGGGAGGCGATGTTTAGCAATATCTTGAAAGAGGTGAAGGAATGATTAACGCATTTTCCTAGGAAATAAATTCCAGGCAGAAGGGACAGGCTATGTAAAAACCTGAAGACAGAAGTGGACCTGGAGTGTCCATGGGCAGGGGTGGCTGGGATGCAGAGTGTGGTGTCAGGTAAGTAGTTGGAGAGGTGACAGCAGTCTCGATCAGGTCAGGTCTCAGGGACCCTCTCACCATGACAGAAACAGGACCCAGTGGATGGCTTTGAGCAGGGGAGGGGTAGAATGGAATGTGTTCTAAAATGGGACACTGGCCTCTGTGTGAGGACAGACATGGTGGCAAGTGGTCAGATAGGAAGCTGCTGCTGTTGTCACCCACAGATGGTGGCGAGGAAGGTGCCCAGGGTCAGATTGTGAATACCTTTAGAAGGAAGAGCCAGTAAGACTTGCTGATGGGTTACATGTGGGATGTGAGGGAAATAGAGGAGTCAAGAGCAACTCCAGGGCTCTGGCCAAGTTGCCACTATCTAAGATGGGCTATGATGTGGGCAAAGCAAGTTTGCTGGAAAAGATCAGGAGTTATGTTGTCCACATTAAGATGAAATGAGTGTTAGACATAAAAGCGGACGTGCCAAGTGGACAGGTGAATATAAAAGAGGCTGGCACGGAAGAGTGATGTCTGGTAGGAGATTTACACTGGAGTGGGGTCATCAGCACACACATGGTATTTAAGACTGTGAGATAGAAGAGATCATCAGATGGAGAATAGAAGGGGCCCAGGCATCGTGGTGGTCTCAAATGCCATACCCACAGTTCGAAACTTTAATTTATGATCAGTGGGGGGCAACTGATTTATACTTTTGGAGGATAGGCATCTCACGGTCTCAACTGGGCTTGTTTCACTGATGCTTTTTTTTGTTTGCCTATTTTGTGCAGAGACCACGCTGAGGTCATGTGTAGGTTGGCCCTGGGAAGGCCAAACAGGAGGCTGGCGCACCGAGCCACATGAAGGTGGGATGAGGACCAAGCCAGGACCATTTTAATGGGCCGGGGAGGAGCAAGGAGCAGGCAGAGATAAAGGGAAGAAGGGAAAAGACAACCAACTTCCCTTTCACTCAGTTCAAAACAGCGATCACCAGATCAATAGAGAAGAAAACATAATTTAAGCCTGAAACGAAGGTTTTTGTGTTTTCTTCTCTCTCTTTTTTGCTGCTTGAGGCATGGCAATGGTTGATAATGCTTTGCTTCCTGGGGCATAGCTGACAACAGTGGGGAAGGAAATAGAGACAAGGTTTTCAGTATTTTAGAAATCTGGTTTCTATCTGAACTGTGGAGGGTGAGGAGCCTGCTTTTCTCATTAACTGGTCAGCATGTTCAGAATCTGAGAGGGAATTTTTGAGACAAACAGATCTGGATGCCTTCAGATAGAAAGATGGAAATGTTTCTCCTCCCCAAAGTCCCTTGACCTTTTAAATAATTGCCATTATTCCAGCTGTATATAGGAATCGGCTAGAAATAACATAAATAAAATACAAAACCATGTGCCTATACGTGCTAGCTAGTGTTTTACCAACAAGAATGGGTACAATTTAAAATCACCTTTATACAATTATCACAATGCACTCTCACAATGATCTTGTAAAGTGAATAAGGATCTCCTCCCCTACATATTTTACTGGGAAATAAAAAACAAAAAACTAAGACGTAAGCAGGCTAAGTGACTTGCTCATGTCAGAGAGAAACAGAACCAAGAATCAAACCAATTTGTGAGCGGAGGTCTGCTTCTCCACGGTGTTTGCTCTCTGGAGACAGAGGGACCATGCCACTGAATACACTGGACCCTGGTGTCCAGTGCATCCTCAGGCCCATAATTTGCCATTGAACAGTTCATGATCCTCTAAACTTGGCGTCCTCCCCAGCACCTGTTTCTTAAACATATTAAGGTTAAAGAGTGGCAGGTGGCGGCCCTTCTTCGAATCGTACCCAGCAAAAGTAGGCTCAAGGGCTCACATCTGGAGATACAAAGGGCTGCTCATTTCTATGTCTCTTGCCTGATCTTGAAATTACCCTTCTTGCCTGATCAGCGTTTCTGTCTTCCTGACTCCATGTGCTTTCCTTCTGAGTCTTTCTGGACTGCCCTCATGTGCTGTAGTAAAAGTGTAGTAGGGTTTCAAGCTATGGGGTCATTGCTGGGATATTTTATATCTAACAGGCATGGGGGTGATAATTCCTTTTTCACTTTTATAATTCACACATATCCTCCCCCGAAATGCATTTTGTATAGAGCTTTTAGGCAACTGAACACAAAGAGCCTTCCACCCCCTTAATTCTCCTGATCCTTATTTCAACTATTTCCCCACTGGCTTTTTCTCTTACTGCACTTTGGGCCAACTGAAGGCCAGTGGTGTTTAAGAACTACCTTATGGATTCATTTGTCAGTAGGCAAGGGGATGCTACCTCTATACCTGAAACTTCCATAATCAAACACAGTTAATCACAGGGCAAATACAGGACAGCAGCAGGGCTTTTAAAAATCAATTAGTGTGCAATTCAAGATTAAAAACAGAAGAGGGCTAATTCTATTTTTCATTTGGATGGTAGGCTGCTTAAGGAATAATAGTACAAAGACTGAAGTCATTGCAGGAATAATCAGAAGTATAGAAAGTTTACCCAGGTGTCTTTCTGAGCCCCTTTCCTCCTCAAGGCTCAGTAGCATACTTTGCTGGGTTCATGTGTCCTGCAGTTCCCCTTGAGTGAGCACCAAGAAATACTAGCCTCTGTGAATGGCAGGTGAGGGCTTCATGAGAGCTGGAGGTGATCGAAGACAGGTCGCATTCTCCTAAAACCTCTGATGGTGTTTTCTCTTCCTATGCTAGAATCTACTCCATTCTTTTAGCTGTACTCTGTATGAATCATATGTACTTGTTCATGTTTTTCTGCAATTACTCAAAACTGTGTCTTCTTGATATATGCTGTTTGTCCATCAGCTCCAGAGAGCAGGCTCCTTTAATCTGTTGGCTTTGGAGACTGAGCAAGGGGAGGCAGGGTGAGTCCTCCATGCCTTTCACTATGGATTAGCCACGTAATAGATGTTGGGGTTTCATGGTTTGGGGTTTTGTGGCATATGATGTGAATAGAAGCACTTTAGACTCTTGGCAGATCTATCTCTTTGAAGTTCTCTTATTATGTCTAATTTTGAGTACTGCACAGAATAGCTATAAATTTTGACAATGATAACCTGCTCTCTAACCCCAGGCAACCTGCTCCTCTTCCCTTTTCAGTGTTTTCATTTTAGTATAAAGAAAGAGCGATGATACATTTTTTTATTTTTATTTTTTGAGACAGGGTCTTGCTCTGTCACCCAGGCTGGAGTGCAGTGGCACCATCGTGGCTCACTACAGCCTTGACGTCCTGACTCAAGAGATCCTCCCGCGTCAGGCTGCAGAGTGGCAGGGACCACAAGTGCGCAGCACCATGCCTTGCTAATTTCTTTTTGTGGACATGACGTCTCACTATGTTGCCATGCTGGTCTCGAACTCCTGGGCCCAAGTAATTCTCCTACCTTGACCTCAGAATGTGCTGAGATTACAGATTTGAGCCACTGCACCCAGCTAATAATTCTTATATTAAGGCAATGAAAGCAATGCAATTAGAAACTTCACCTGCACCCTGTCACAACCAAATCATAATTGTCCTCATGCATCCAGGTCAAGAATAATGGTGTTAAAAGCCAGTTATCATGGCTCCAATTTTTCTATGTTGACCTGAACTCAGCTTGTGCTAGTCTTGGGATTTGATTATATGTTTTCTGTTTGGCTTCCATGTTCTACCTGCCAGTGGGCTTGGGGACCTCTTGCCACTCTGCACCAGGTAAACTGGAACTCCACATGGACCTTCCGATTTGGTAGCCTGAGCTATCATTCATTTGTCAGGCCTAATGTTGCTAATCCTCTTCTGGAAACTTTATCCTTCCCGAATTGGGCCACCTGATTCCTAGCTGAATGTTCACATCTGCTCCCCATTCCTTCCTAGGACCTGCAGACAGAGGCAGCAGATACAGTTAAACTGTGGTCCTAGCCTCTGGGATTCAGCAACACTTCCGCCTCGCTGCTTATCTGACCATTTTTATTCCCAGGCTTATGCCAGTTATGATATACATTCCAATCTTATACCTGGGCTCTCCCCTCATTCTTCATTCCTGATCCCACTCATTATTCTTCATTATTTTTACCACAGATGCAGGGTGGTTGAGGGTTGGGTTAATCACATTCCTCAGTTCATAGCACATCATCATCCCTGACAAGGGGATCATTGATCCCCAAAAGTGTTATCTTATTTTTCCCCTCATCTCTGATTCTATGCCTTGTCCCTTTCTGCTACAGCTTCCCACACCAAAGCATTTCATAAATTTCATTAAATGTGCATGTGTCTTTATAAAATGTGATGGTGCATTGTATGCATATGTCACTGATTTATCCATTTATTTGATTTATCAGGGCTGTCTTTCCAATTCCCCTCTAACCCAAACAAGCCTATGACAAACAACCCTTTACAAACCAATGAGAAATTTCCCTAGTTTCATAGCCAGCGGTGATTTTGCTGGGTCATGGGACTCCACAGGCTTAATTGTCTAAATAGCTGCCATATTGCTTTTCAATATGGATTTACAAGTGTACACTCGCCAGTAGAGTGCAAGAGTGCCCATCTGCATGCATCTCCAACAAAACTTAGCTTTTTCTAATCTCTGATTCCCATTTTTAAAACCATGTTCATGGGTGTAAAATGACACCTCACTGTTATTTTCATTTGCATTTCTCTGGTCACTGGTGTGAGCTCTTTAATTTGTGTGCTTTCTCGGCTTTTTCTTATGTGTATTACTGATTCTTTGGCCTATTTTTTGATTGAACCACCTATCTTTTTCTTGTAGATTTTCAGGAAAAAATGCTTGGTATATTCAAGATGTTAATTACTTCTCAGTTGTAGATATTGAAGATACGTGTCAGTAGATATTGAAGATACGTATCATTTTGCTTTGTCATCTGTTACCATTTGTCAGTGGGGCTCTTCATTTAAAAGCACGGTATAGTGATTAAGAGCATATATGCTGGAACCAAGCTGCCTGGGTCCAAATCTTAACTCTGCCTCTAAGCTATGTGACCTCAGTGATGGTCCTTAATCTTCTATCTATATGTAAAATTGATATATTAAAATTACCATCTCAGCTTGAGCAACATTCTGAGACCCCATCTCTACAAAAAAAGAAAAAAAAAATTAGCTGGGTGTAGTGGTTCATGCCTGTAATCCCAGTACTTTGGAGGCCGAGGCAGGTGGATCACAAGGTCAGGAGATCAAGACCATCCTCGCTAACATGGTGAAACCCCGTCTCCTAAAAATACAAAAAAAATTAGCCGGGTGTGGTGGTGGGTGCCTGTAGTCCCAGCTCGGGAGGCTGAGGCAGGAGAATGGCCTGAACCCTGGAGGCGGAGCTTGCAGTGGGCTGATTGTGCCACTGCACTCCAGCCTGGGTGACAGAGTGAGACTCCGTCTCAAAAAAAAAAAAAAAAAAAAAAATTAGCCGGGTGTGGTGGCACACAACTGTAGTCCTAGCTACTTGGGAGGCTGAGGCAAGAGGATCCCTTGAGCCTAGGAGTTTGAGGTTGCAATGAGCTGTGATTGCACCACTGCACTTCAGCCTGGGCAACAGAGTAAGACTCTGACTCAAATAAATACATAAATACATACACACATACAAAAAAATAAAGTTACCTTCTTCATAGGGATTTACTAAAACTGAATGAGTTAAATTGTGTAAATAACTTACAGTAGTGTCTGGCCAAACACATACATACACATACATGTATATATATAAATTATATATGTGTTTTCAAAGAAAACAAATAATAATTTCTTTTTTAGCTTTATAATTTTGTCTTTTCCATTTAGGTAATTAAGATGAAGTCTATCTTACATAATAAAAAATAATCTTAATGTAACAAAAGGTAGGGCTATAGCTTTGTTTCCTCCCACGTTGTGAGCCAGTTTTCCAGTATCATCTACTAAACTGTCTGTCATTCCCATTGCTTTGAGAGACTACTGTTTTCATATGTTGGGTTCCTGTGTATACATGCTTCTTTTTCTGTGTTTCTGCTTTGGCCTCCACATTACTTTTCTGTTCATCTGTACTGATGGAACCCCCGCATAATGTGGCTCTCTTGGTTTCCATAAGGCTCTCAATAACCACCCTGGAACAGAGGCAGTGTCAGGGTATTAACATAAACATGTTTTTAAAGATAAAAAAGAGTGCCACTTACAATCTCATGTATAATTTTAAATGAAAGAAAGCCTGTGATTTTGGGGCACTGTTGAGTGAATTGTGTGTCAGCATTCTCATTTTGAACGTGTCTCATTCAGCGATGTCTAAATCACTTTGTGCCATCTTACTAAGTAGAAACAATTCAACGATAACCAGACAGATAAACAAATAATCAAGCAGACCAACAAAAACAAAATAAACAACATGTACTTAACAGTTTACTTAAGTAAAGAAAAGATTCATTCTTTAGGATCTGTGAAGAACTCTAAATGTATTAGAATGACTCCACTTTCCCTAAAGAGTGTTCTCCCAATCAGGGCTGCCTTTTTCCTCTGTTCCCGTCTGTAGTCATGTCACCAGGGATGATTGCGTACAAGTGAAGTGGAAAAAACACAGTCGGATGTCATATCACCTCTAATCCTTTTTGTGCATCCAGTTCTTCCAATAGGATACAGAGGGGGAAGTTGAGCACAAGATTCTGCAGCAGTAACTCAGGACTTTTGGGAATTTCAAAGCCTAGAATTCTAAATGTGAGGCCTCTCCCTTAGCTCTTACTTTACAGCATGTGGAATAGCTCAGCTCCTCACCATCCAAGGCAAGACAGGTGAACCTTTATTAGTGCTTCTCATGTGAAGCATCCATGCTTGTTCCTCCACTCCACAGTGAATCCCTAAGGGCAGGAGGGGAGTGCTTTGTTCTTCTCATCTTGTTTTTAGAAGACTAACTGGCACAGGCCAGGCGCTGTGGCTCATGCCGGTAATCCCAGCACCTTGGGCCAAGGTGGGCAGATCACCTGAGGTCAGGAGTTTGAGACCAGCTTGGCCAACATGGGGAAACCCCGTCTCTACTAAAAATACAAAAATTAGCCAGATGTGGTGGTGAGTGCCCGTAATCCCAGCTGCTCGGGAGGCCGAGGCAGGAGAATCGCTTGAACCCGGGAGGCAGAGGTTGCAGTGAGCCGAGATTGCACCACTGCACTCTACCCTGGGCGACAGAGTGAGACTCAGTCTGAGAAAAACAACAACGAAAAAAGAAGAGTAACTGGCACAGCATAGGCATTTAATATGCACAACATGGGCTTGGACTGTGTGGTTCACTCATATGCAGATTTTCTTCTGCCTCTGCTACCCCTGAGGCTGGAAGACCAACTCCTCAGCCTACTCCAGCTGGAGATGGTGAGGACGAAGACCTTTAAGATGATACACTTCCACTTCATGAGTAGGAAATATATTTTTTCTTTCTTGTTATTTTTTTAATAACATTTTCTTTTCTCTAGCTTACTTTATTTTAATAATACAGTATGTAATAAATATAACATACAAAATATGTGTTAGTTGACTGTGTTTTCAGTAAGGCATCTGTTCAACAGCAGGCTATTAGTCATTAATTTTGTGGGGTGTCAAAAGTTATATCCAGATTTTCAACTATATGGGGGCTTGGAACCCTAACTCCTGAGTTGTTCAAGGAACATCTGTTTGGTTCAAATGAATGAATGAATGAATTGTGTTAAAATTGTGTCTGTGATAACTTATTCCTTACCCAAAATGCATTTAGGCTAGCTTTTTTTTAAGATAGGAGTCCTTTTGCATTTTCCTTAGCACCTCAGAATATTTGTCCTATAGACAATGTGAACAGTGATGAGCATTTGCATATTTATAATCTACATGTGAACTTATACCTCTTTGCTCTCATGTTAATGAGTTCAACACATAGTGAGTTAGCATCTTCTGTGAGCATAGCATAACATCTGAGAGGTGCACAAAAGATACGTGTAATGTGAAAAGAGACTAGAAGATGTAAGCATGGGCTCTTGGGTCTGACTGCCTGGGTTCAAATTTTGACCCTGGCATTTCTAAAAAACATGACCTTGGGTAAGTCACTAAAATGCTCTTTGCCTTAGTCTTTTCACTTGAAAAATATTTTTTTTCTCATAGAGTTATTGTGAAAATTTAGTGAGATAACATATGTGCAAGGCTTGGCACATACTTAGCACTGCGTAATTATTAGGTCCTAGTGTTTTTACAGTCTGACCTACAAAACTTTCAAATTTAGAGGGGGAAATAAGACAGAGACTGGAATAGTCTAAACTTTTGAAAAGGCTAAAACATATGAGAAATGTCCTAAATTATGTATGCCTATATCGCGTCCTTCTGTGAGCCTCCACTCCATTTATTAATAGTTTGCAAAAACCTTCAGTAGATCTCCCTGCATTGACAAGTGAGTTTTCTTTTCTTAGTGGAGTTCTTCAGACAATGCAATCCAACCTATCTTGTGCCTTAAAAAATATTCAGGTACAGTAATATAACTGCCTAGTTTCCTTGTTTTTCTTTCTTCTTCTTTTTTGCCTTTTCAGGTAACAAGTGGGACCAAAATAAGAATCTTGCCTTCTTTTTTTTTTTGAGACAGAGTCTTGCTCTGTCACCAGTCTGGAGTGCAGTTGAGCAATCTCAGCTCACTTCAACCTCTGCCTCCCGGGTTCAAGCAATTCTTCTGCCTCAGCCTCCCAAGTAGCTGGGACTACAGGTGCGCGCCACCATGCCCAGCTAATTTTTGTATTTTTAGTAGAGACAGGGTTTCACCATGTTGGCCAGGCTGGTCTCTATCTCTTGACCTCATGATCCACCCGCCTTGGCTTCCCAAAGTGCTGGGATTACAGGCGTGAGCCACTGTGCCTGGCCGAATCTTGCCTTCAATGGAAAGCCTAGTCTTCTAGATTTATAAGCCTTAAAATGTTAGGGGAGGGGGGAAAAAACCTCCAAACAAAACCCCAATAAAAGCTTCAATAAGGGCCTACGTGAATGAATTTGTCATCAGATGTGTTTGGGTTGCTTGCCACCCTATTTAACGGTGTGTTTGTTTTGTGCCTTTTTTGCCTGAGTCGGTGTAAATGTCTTTTCTCCACGGTTTCCTTCCTGTGATGACATAGATGGGTTGGATTCGAGAGTCCTCAGCTTACCGCTCTTCCACTTGAAAGGAAGAGGGTCATGAGAGGAGAGGATTTCTGGAGTGGAATTTCAATCTCTGTGGTCATCAGGAAAGGGAAAACATTCTGCCCAGGATTTCCTGTCATTTATTCTGGAGAGCTTTGTGTTGTGCTCTGTGCGGGATCCGAGATATGATTAACTCAACTCTGGAGTCTGTTGGCAGAACCAAGCAGCTCTGGCATCAGAAGAGAGATGTCCTTAGGCCTAACCTGCCCTCCCTGGGGTCTTGTTACCTGCTCAAAAAGAACCCAGTGGCCTTTGAATGCATTTTAAATCTGTGATTGGTGCAGTTTGATGGTCCTTCCTTCCCTCCTTCCCTCCTTCCCTCCCTCCCTCCCTCCTTCTTTTCTTCCTTCCTTCCTTCCTTCCTTCCTTCCTTCCTTCCTTCCTTCCTTCCTTCCTTCCTTCCTTTCTTCCTTTCTTCAGTTTAACTCAGCTTTCAATAAGCTTAATGGGATGAAGTCAAAGCGTTGAAAAGAGAGGTGATAAGAGCACAAAGGGGAAGCTTAGACCCGAGCATGGGTGAGTACAGGAGATGGGTTGTTCTGATTATTCTTGCTCCCGTTTTGCCTTGGCCACCAGTTGACCAGGTCGGGGACAGTATGGTTTATGGACTGCTGTCACTTGACTCTTCCTTCTCAGTTGCCTTTTACCTTGGATGAATTTTCAATGTTCTCTTCCCACTTTCAATCATAAGGAGTTGTTGAATAGATTCATGTTTTCTTTCATTCTTCCTTCCTTTTGTCTTTTTTAACTATAGGAGAAGGGCACACTGTTCAACACACAGATAATTTAGAAGAATGTTTCAGTGTCAGTTCTTCCTCTCCACCCTCTTTCACCCCAGTTCAGTCATAACTGAAATCACAAATGAATGGATCCAATTAATAGTAAAAATAAAAATGTCCAGGATGCTCTCTGGAGTTCTGAGATCCATAGGTCATGGGCAGATTCAAGAATACAAAGTCTTCTTCAGGCCTCTGTTTCTAATTTGCAGAAGAAAACAAGTGGGTGAGTAGTATTTTGCTTTGAAAAGCATCTCAGCGAAAGTGCTACATGATAACACAGCCCTCATTTCCATAGTTCTGCTCCCTCCGGAGCACAGGTACATTTAATTTCTCACAACTGTTCCCTAAATGAAGAGCAGCATGAGGAATACACAGAGAATGAAAAATATCGGTGTGTGTGGGTAGTACATGACCACTAATCTTTCCTGACATTTACTTTCACTCATGAGCACAGGGGTGACCAGCCCCACCAGTCCTAGATGCTGAAGATAAATGTCAGCACCATCCATTGGAAGCTTTCTATGCATACATGCATATTGGAAATCAAATATATTTGGCTTATCACACACTGAGGAACCCATCCCTTCAGAAATGCATGGATTGATCTCTGCTACCCCACTCACCAGTGCCATTTGGTAAAGTTGGGGAATGGTAGGATAGTTCGCTGCATTTTTAATGGAAGGAAAACAAAAAGCGACTACGCGTAACAGTTTTTACAATTATATGCCTTCAGTGCTGTGTGCTGTCACCCCACGTGTTGTACTGCCAAATTTCCCAAGAGCGTCTGCTCTTTCTATTGTGAAAACAATGAGCTGGTGTATGTCATGCAAGGCTATTCTGCCCATGCCAAATAGCTCTGTATGTTTTAACTGTCTTCACACTGGGCTCCACCAATCACTCAGGCGCATACCTCTTCCTCAGCCCTAGGCAATAGAAGTTACAGCGTTCAGGAGCAATTGCTTTCCTCACATAAAGGAAAAAAAGGATTTTGGTCTTAAGGTCTTGCCAGCTCATTGACTAATTTACTCCTAATCCTGAATGTATAAAGCCACTTGAACATTTCGTTTGTGTGACATGGTTAAAGGCTTATGTAAATATAGCTGGTAAGGGCTAGGATTGTAGATTAAAGTCAGAAAGAGGTGATTTTGTTCTTTTTGACTAGATACTGTAAATTCTGATGTCCAATTAAGATCTGAAGGAGAAACCTTTGTAACCCAATGCAATGTGAGTTTGTCGAAGAAAAAAAAAAAAGGGAAACAAGTCTCCATTCTCAGGGACCCATTAACAGCTCAGTACAATGACTCTTTATGTGGCCTTTGATATGCAAAAACAGCCCAAAATAATTTATGGAGAAAATCAATTATGAGCTGAAGAGAAAAAGAAAGTTGCCCAGATTAATTACCAAGTCAGGAAGGATGGCAGTGCAAGCACCTGGAGTTATGTCCAAGGGGGACGCCCTTCTGCAAAAATTCTTCATGGTCAGAAGAAGGCTCTGTGGTCAGGAGAGAAGGGAGCCACATGAAGTCAGATGAGCTGAGCTGTACCTTCTGGAATGCTGAGAATGAGAGCGCATGTCATCTATTCAGTGAGATAAAAAGGCTGCTTCAAAACTAAAGGTATATTTCATACCCTCGAATGTGAAGTGCAAATTGACAATGGATGGAACAATAGCATTGGCTAGAAAGCCTGGAATAAAACCATCACAAATTGAATTTAGAGAACTTATGAAAGCTAATTTTATGCATGTTTTATTTTATTACATATTTTTCTTTAAAACAATAATAGACTCAGGGATATTTGCAATGGAGGGGATTTTAGAACACCTAGTCTGGTGGATTTCAAATTATTCGGGTCAGAGCACCTATTCTTTTGAACAAATCTTACTCATTATTAAGAAATTAAAGCAAACAAAGTCAGAAGAAAAAAAACAGTAGACCTGCTCTGGCTAAGGGGCTGATGAGGTTGGAGTCTCTTCCCTATTGCCTATGACTGTTCCCGAGGCTCCCACAGCAGTAACCTAAGGCTCTAGAGTCTCTTCCCTATTGCCTATGACTGTTCCCAAGGCTCCCACAGCAGTAACCTAAGGCTCTAGAGTCTCTTCCCTATTGCCTATGACTGTTCCCGAGGCTCCCACAGCAGTAACCTAAGGCTCTATGGAATACTATCAGAACTCAGTGATTCCTAATATTAGTTCCCACACTAGAACCGTGCACACTCTACCAAAATATGTTTCCTTAGTTTAATAAGTTTGTTAAATATTGCTTGCACAACCCAGAGTTTGGAGAATTACATTAGCACATTGAAGGCTGTGAGAGTAATACTTCAGATTTGAAATGCATTAACCTATGTTTAACCTGGTTTTTCACCTGCATACTTGAATGGACCTGACCAGGAAACCCTTGTATCAGAAACATGTATTAACATTCTGTGGCAAATAAGTCCCCTAGGATGCAGTTTAGAAAACAAAACTCTTGTCTGGGTTCCGGTCTAACTCCCTTGTTTTTTAAGTGAGGGTACAGAGCCTCCGAGAGCATGTAAATCACTCGCTCTTGGGTACATACTTGGAAGCAAAGTTAGGAACCAGACATAGGATTCTTGAATCCATGAAGCTAAGGGGATTTTCAAACATATTTTCTTTAATATTTCCACATGTCTGTGGGCAGGGAGCAGTCATGTTCTATTCTTTTGATGCTATACACTGAAACACAGAAAGTCAAGGTTTCCCAGTCAAACTCTAGTATAATCCTTCTTTCAGTGCCCTGGTCGGCTTGCTTGGTGCTAAAAGAAAAAAATCAATCCATCTCCCTGCTGAATGGAAGAGGATAAAGCTGTCCAGTTTTTAGATCTTAGACTGATATTTAAACTAAAGAAGTGTGTGATAGCATTATTAACAATTGGCATAGTAATTTCTTGAGGTTTAGAGAAACTAGTTTACATTCGCAACATTTAGTGATGATTTAAGATGTTTTGCTATGTTGGCATTCACAAATTGGGCAAACCTCTGGCCAAAGTGAAGTACAGCCCATGTGAGCTATGGAAATGCAATTAAAAGGAGTCACAGAGCCTTCTGAACTGCCTGGGCTTAATTAAGATACGATCTGCCAGTCTCTTAGTGGCAATTAATTCATTGTCTGGTAATCCAATAAGGGGTTATTGTTTGAAGCTGTTTGAGAGCCACTTGCCTCATTATTAACTCAAAATTGCCCAAAAGGCAGTACTACGATGTCATTCTCCCTGCCCCAAAGAGGACATGACATTGAAAGACATTTGACATCCACATTTGACAACACTTGAAATGGCAACATTATGGCTTAAGCATTCACAAGTCTATGGATGTGATAATGGAACTAGTGACATCTAATTACTAACTGGCAATTAATGATAATAGCCCTTTGTGAATATGTAGGGCCATTCTCTATAGGGAGCTCCTTGCTCTTTGCACACATTAATTAATATAGATAGGCAGGTAGGTGATAGAAAGGTGGCTTTATAACATTATTGCTGCTGAGTAAACTGAGTCAGGTTCCAACTGCACCTGGTAGATGCACAATGATTCCTTGCTGTTTTGAAACTAAATGGATTACAATTTTAAAACTAATTAAAGAGGAACGAGAACTGTAGGGAAGTGAAGGGAATGGATGTCAAAGGACAATTCAAGGTATCACTAACTATTTGAATTCTTGATTTGCTTCCACCCATTTTTCTGGAACAGGAATTGGTCATTTTTCCCGGATTGGTAGCCAGATATGAAAAATTAAGTCGGCTTTCAGCAAAATGATGTCTGGTATATTCAGAATAAGGCCGATTTATTTTCTCCCCACAGAGCCCCACTGATGCTGAATTTTTATTGCCCAATAGAATTCAACCTGGTTGTTATTATCCCATTGGTCCTGCTAGATAAAACCCATGTGTATTTGCCAAACACCCACTTGGAAATGGAAAATTTAATTAAAGACAGGAAACTGAACTTAATGATCTCTATTGATCTCTTAAATTCCCCAAATTATTTCATTATGGCTTACTTATTGAATTTTCTTAAGGAATTCTAAAATAAATGAACAATTATCTGAATTTTGCAGTGTTGTACATAGAAATAGAGTGAGTTTTCACCACACTTTCAAAAACAAGTGAGAGTCTACCCCACTAATTCATATATTCTTTCATTCATAAGCATTTATTGAGCACATAGTGTGCCAATGCTGTGCTGAGCTCTGGGTGTACTGATAGAAAAAGCTTTGATGTGGCCCTTAAGATGCTCAGTGTGGTGATAGAAAGGAAGTTAAACAAATAAGTACAATCCGGAGTGACCAATTCTACAACAGAAAGATGAGCAAGTTATGGGGAGTAATGAGGGCAAAGAGGAATGAGAGTTAACTTTGTGAGTAGCCCCTGCCTGGCTGTGTGATAGGGGTTCAAATCCGACTCTATGTTTATGGGAAGTACTTTGTTCCATCTGCCTATCTACCTGTCATTACTTCAAGTTGATTTCATAGTTCTGCAGTTTGGGGTGTGTGTATGTGTGTTTATAATAAGTTTCAATGAGGTAATCCTTTTATAACCTCACTAATCCCTATTGGGATTTGTTTATTTTGATGGAAGGGAGGGAGATGAGATTTGGCACATAGCAGGTATTCAGCAAATGCAACTGCAGCCTGAAGAGTCAACGTGGACAAATCCCAAACAATGTGAGCCCTTTGGGAATGCTCCGCTTTGTGTTTCCTCTGAATTGCATGAGGCTACCAGATGAGGACAGGAGGAGAAAGAATTAAAGTGTCCTGACACCGTGTTCCAGGTTGTGTAACTTTTAAGTGGGCACCCATTTTTCCACCTAAGAGCTCCAATGTGCCTCTGTTTGACCACGTGGCTTTCCGGTTAGCTGTGTGACAGCTGGATGTCCCAGCACTTCTTTCTCTCTCTCCCTTTCCAATCACGAGCTGGAGCAGTCTTGATGAATCTCTGCAGGCACTTCGTCCTCAACTGAGGGATGATTCATTGGCATGAAGCTGTTAAGTGTTTAAAATAAAACACTTTTATGGAAATGTTCTGCTTACTCTGTGTTCCCAGACACCTCTGTAGTGTGTCTGTGGCAAGAGAGGACTGTAGGGGACACACATCGTCTTATCATTTTCTCTCTTGTTACAATATCCAATATTTCTGTGCTAGGGCAGAATTTGAAAATTGTAGTTCAATTCAGATAACCTTGCATGTGCTCTTGGGCCCTTGAAAGGAGACAAAACAGGCCTGGTGCGGTGGCTTATGCCTGTAATCCCAGCACACTGGGAGGCTGAGGCAGGTGGAGCACCTGAGGTCAGGAGTTCACGACCAGCCTGGTCAACATGGCAAAACCCCATCTCTACTAAAAAATACAAACATTAGCTGGGCGTGGTGTCGGGTGCCTGTAATCCCAGCTACTTGGGACACTGAGGCAGGATAATTGCTTGAACCTGGGAGGCGGAGGTTGCAGTGAGCCAAGATTGTACCACTGCACTCCAGCCTGGGCGACAGAGCGGGACTCCATCTCAAAAATAAAAAAGAAAAGGAGAGAAAACAAGCAAACAAAAAAACCCACAGAAAACAACAAAACAAAAAACACTAAAAGGAAAAAAAAAGAAACCCTGCAGTTTGAAATTATGTCCTAGGTTGCCCATCTGCCCAAGGGGAAAAGTCTATGAGAAACATACTGGGGTGGAGGGAGGGGGGACTTGGAGGCAGCAACACACTGTTCTCATGGGAAGGAAGGCTCCTTTTTGTTTGTTTTGTGCACAGGAACTTGCCCTGATTGGAGTAGAGTTTGCAACCCTCCCCAGTGTGGGGTTTCTTTGTTACGAAGATCAAGAGAAGGCATAGGGAGTGCAAGAATGTAAAGAGAAAGAAGGGGCAAGAACAAGGATTAAAGGAGCTGGAGAAGGGAAAGGGACAGCGATGGCAGGAATGGAGAGACAGGAGAGGTGGGATGAGGAAACAAGGAGGGTCATGGAACAGACACAGCTGCTCCTGAAAGTGCAGGAGCAGCTGGGAGAGGGGCTTCTGGCTTCTTCCAGCCAGGGTGCTCCCCTGTGGAAAGCAGAGTTTCTGGGTCTGTCCCGTGTATGTGCTCTTTAAAGCAAGTGGCACTGGAGACACATAAAATGAAAGGGGGGGCAGGGTGGAATAAAGGGAAAAATTATTGTAATTCTTAAACAGATAACTTTAAAAAGCAGTGATTTAGGTTCTTTTATTCATTACACATCATAAAGGACCCAGGCTGTGGTGCCCATTGGCTTTAAAATCTAGGACCCTATTAAAACCTTTTCTTGTTAGTAACTCAGAGCTTTAGAAACTTGATAAGAAAAAAAGCCAATTTAATCAAGGCAAGATTTAACACAAAGAAAGGACCTGATCTTGCCTTTCTGCAGAAAAACTTTCAGGATCAAATGGCTTATGATTTTCATTTACCTAAAGAATCCCAGTGGAATCAGCAGTTGGGGAGAGGAGGGGTCATTTCATTAGCTTGCAGGGCATGCCCAGATTCAGTTTCTTCACACACTACTGGCTGCTTCCTTAGCTACTCAAAGGAAAATGATTTTTTTTTTTTTTAGTCATACTACATGGAAGAACACCCATTACCTAAAGAAGAGGCAAAAGCAAATCTGCCTAATATCTGAAAGTAGGAAAAGATTGGTTGGTTTATCTTGACCTCAATAGATCCCATTTTCAATAACCTGTATTGTACCTTCAATCCTCAAATGATAATGTGGCATTTGTGGCATAACAAAAAGAGATGCTGGAGTTGGGGAGACACAGGGTTGAGTCCAACCTCTCTAAATTGTGTAAATTATTAAAAATAAATTTTAAAACATAACAAACCTCATTTTTCACCTCTCTAAAATGGAGAGTGTAAAATTGTATCTTGTTTTTTTTTTTTTTTGAGATGGAGTCTCGCTCTGTCTCCCAGGCTAGAGTGCAGTGGTGTGATCTTGGCTCACTGCAACCTCTGCCTCCCGGGTTCAAGCGATTCTCCTACATCAGCCTCCCAAGTAGCTGGGATTCCAGGCATCTGCTACCACACCCAGCTAATTTTTGTATTTTTAGTAGAGATGGGGTTTCACCACGTTGGCCGGGCTAGTCTTGAACTCCTGACCTCAGGTGATCCACCCGCCTCGGCCTCCCAAAGTGCTGGTATTACAGGCATGAGCCACCACGACTGGCTATAATATTGTATCTTCTATTATATAAATAAAATTCTCTGAGTTGACTCAATATAAATTTATGACTTGCTCACTCAACAATCTACAATGAATGTTTCTGATTGTCATTGAGGAGAGAGGTTCTGCTCCATGTAGTCACTCAGGGATCCAGGCTAACCAAGGCTCCGCCATCTTGAACACATGATGTCCAAAGTTCCCTGAGCATTAGCTTCCAGCCAAAGGAAGAGGACAGAATGTAGAAGAATACATAAGGGAGATTGTTAAGTGTCATACGGTATATATCACTTTTTCTCACATTCTTTTGGCTAGAGTGAAATCACTTGATTTACCTGCCTGCAGAGCCAAAGAAAAGGAATCTAACCTAATTAATGCCAAGAAAAAATAGACACAGATTTTGGTGTACAGGTAGCAATCATAGCTACAGTAGGCATTTAAGTAAATATCCATTTGTACCCGTCTTCACATACTCAGAATACACAGCCCCAAGGTAGACTACTCAAAATCCAATTCAATTATTGCATTCAGCTCAAAGTCCGAGTTCACCTGGTGGTATTTACTCCTTTTTCTTCATGATCAGCTGTGGCTGTTTATGGATCACTGACCTATAACTGGAAAGATTGCCACCCCTTATTCCAAAGTCCTTTTAAATGGGGTAGCAGGATGGGATTATCACAGTAAAACACCTTATTTGGAAAATGGAAGCATTGAAGATACACAGCAGTTACTGGTTCATGGGTGATATTTTTGCCCCGGCAGTGGAGAAGCTTCTTATCTGTACTCTGATTCTGTTCTCCAGGAGGAGATTTCTTATCTATTGTTAGTGGTGGCTCCCTGGCGTCACACACTGGATAGTTCTTCTTTGTTCAGCATCCTCCATGGCCACATCTGAAGTGGTCATTGTGGAGTACACCCTCCTTGGGGACTGAATGAATTATCTAGCCCATTTTCTGTGAGTGCATGTTGGGGTGTTTGGCAGTTGGTTTACAGTTCCAGGCTCTTTTAAAGGAAAATCATAGTTTTTCGGCTACACAAAAACTGTCAAAAGTATCATAAGCTTCTTCACTATTTATTTTCAGGCAGATCCATTTGCCACATGAAAAAAATAAAAAATATAAATAGATATAACTCATAGACCTACATTATTGCTTTCTTTCTGTGTTACTGTGCCCTTTTTCTTCTCTTAATCTGGATACATTGGGATACTCTGAAAGAAAGGGCGTGGAAAGGAAGGTAAAAACCTTGATTTGATAATTGCCACGAAGGTGAGGCCTTTCGTCCAATCGGTAAGTAGTATTGAGCCTTTGCTGCTTAGAACCATTTTTTTAATCTTCTTCCTGACATTTGAGATCCAGACTGAGTTGGTGTTCTCAAACATTTCTGAAATCAGTCTCTCATTCCCTCCCCCTTCATTTGCTTGAAAATAGGAGCATTTCTTCTGAGCTCATCTCTTGTGATCATTGGTGTAAACAAAGAGGAGTAATCAATCCCAGAAACGCTTTGGCTCTTTCTATCCATTTCTTCTAGAGCCGCAGGTTCAGTAGGCACTTGGTTTGCCATAGAAGTTATCACAAGGGACAGTTTTACCAAACATTTTGCTATTTCACAACAAGGGTCTACAGACTTCTATCCCATTCTGTTTTCTTGACACCCATTGCCCAAGTGCAATCTGTGAGCACATTTTTGATTTAATCATGCCAGAATCCTACTCTTGTTACCACTTTCAAAATAAACTAGGGGCACATTAGTTGTTATAACAAATAAATCTGCAAATCTCTGTGGAGTAACAACAGCTCTCCATCCTTTGCCCATGCAACAGTGCAACACCGTGCTACTGGCAACCACGGGTGTCAGGCTTGGCCTCAGGCGGCATCCGGGAATGGTGCATCAGGAGGGGTTGCCTACCCTCAGTTTGTGACTTCCAAGATCACCACGAGTCTTGACATCTTCCTGGGGTAAGGGGAGAGCACGCGGCGTCATAGGAAAAAGTTACGAAGGGCCCGGGATTAGGCAGTTGTGCATGTTACTCCTACGCTCATTCCACTGGGTAGAATTCAGTCACAGTGTCACGTAATTGTAAGAGGTGGGAAAATGGCATCGAGTAGGGTGTCCAAGAAGAAGAGAAAACAAGTTTTGGTGAGCAGCAACCAATCTCTCTTACAACATCCACCACATATAACTGTTGTAAGGACTGAATTAGGCCTGCAAAGAGTCTGTCATCAGGACACAGCACATAGTGAGTGTTCCACGAGTGTTTGCTCTGTTCACCTCCCTCCGCCCTCTAGGCAGCCCCGAAGTACCCAATAAGCACTTAATAAACACAGAATAAATGAATCAGTATTCGTAGTTATTTCCCCTCTGAATTGGAGAGCTTTGAAATCTGACCCTGTTTTGGATTGAACTATGCTGGTTCTCTTTGGATCTGATTTTTCTTTGAATTAGAAACATCTCTTAGGAAACCTAGACTATCTTTCAAAGAACCCCATCTGGCCTATTGGAAACAGTTTCAAAGTTGAAACGTCAACCCTGACAGGTCCTTTGGCCGCTAAAGATGCAGCCCCTAGGGATATGTCTCTGCTGGCTATTCACATGAAATAGCATAGCAGAGATTGGATGAGAGTCATCTGCTGTTCTGGATTTTGCATCCTGTTTAAACACATCTGCCTTTAAACATCCTTTGCACAAAAGCTTAATTTTCCCTTCCCTAGGTTTTAAATCACTTTGCAGACTACAGAAAAAGATTACAGAAGGCCTGTTTTTGTTCCATTCCTTTTCTATACTTGACTATCACGTTTGCTTCTTCTACCTGACATTCATTTTATTGTTTCAGTTAATTAATTAAACATGTATCATGTCATGAAATATGTGGGTCACATTTATACACAACTCACCAGAGTTAAACTTGCTGTAACCATCCTATCTAAAATTGTGGCTCCTTCTGTCCAGAACTTTCTATCTCATACTCCTATTTTAACGTTTTCCTTAACTCTTTAGCTGCTGGCATGTGACTTATTTATTTGGTTTGTATTTGCCTTCCTTATTAGGAATATAACCTCCATGAGGGCCAGGGATTTTTACGGTTTTCGTTTAGGGCTCTATTGCCACTGCCTAGAAGAGTGCCTGACTATAAAGGGGGTTCAATAAGTATTCATTGAATGAAAAACATGATCCTTATTCCTTAGTCTTAAATAACTTAATTCTTATGGGGGAAATCTGACACATTCCAACATAATTATAGTTCCAACACAACTCCAACATAATTATTAGGCAAAGAAGATTATATTGGTTATTTTATGATGTGTCAGTGTTAACCAAGAGATGAAAGGGGAAAGAAGGGAGAAATGGTTGTTGTTGAGGATCTTTTATTCCAAGCAAATTTTGCTTACATTATTTCATTTATTTTAACCAATGTGGTAGTTCTAAAAACAGGTGGTAAATGTCCCATATTACTAATGAGGAAACTGATGCGCTAAAAGGCAGTTATTTGTCTAAAGTTGTATAACTAGCAAGTGGTGGAAACAGTATTCATCAGGTCTGTCTGGCTTTAGTACCTGTGCCAATTATTTGCAAAGTTGTTCATACTAATCCTTAGAAATAAGCATATTTTAACTGGAACACACTCCAGACAAGTACACACATGCACACCCCCACATAGACTGAAATTATTTAAGATTTAGCTATTTGCAAAACATGTTATTCTGTCCTATTCCACTATTCTATTCTATGCTATGCTATGCTATGCTATGCTATGCTATGCTATGCTATTCTATTCTATTCTATTCTATTTTCATTCCAGCCCATCCCATCACTTTTATTTTTTAAAATTTGACCCATTAAGCTGTTTCTGCAGTAAACAAATGTATTGCAATACAGACTTTGAAGATCTTTGCTTTTAGGCACATTACCTGGTGAGGAAAAGAACTGAAGATTTAGACCACAAAATGAGGACTAGAGAATACTTTATTGTGGAGACAGTATTTGAGGTAGGCCTTGCAAAATGGATTGAGTATAAAGAAAATCTTAATAAAACTTTCATCATTTCAAGCAATATTACTTCACTTAGGCTTCTATCAAATAATCCAAATGCTCTGTATTTTATGATGAGGCTGAAAAAAAGTCAAAATACTCAAATGTGTAGCTTTCTTCATTTGAACAGTCAGCCACTCAGTCAAAGATTAGCAATCATCTGCTTAGGAAGTAAATATTGAGCAAGGGCTATATGCCAGCCAGTGGGCTAAATGCTGGAAACACAGAGATGACTCATGCGCACTGTCTACCTGTAAGGAACATATGTTTGTTGCCTTAGTCCAATCTGGTTGCTGTAACAAAATACCAGGCTGGGTGGCTGATAAACAACAAACATTTATTCCTCACAGTCTGGAGGCTGGGAAGTCCAATATCAAGGCACCATCCGATTTGGTGTCTGTTGAGAGCCCATTTCCTCAGATGGTGCCTTCTTGCTGTGTCCTCACATAGTGGAAGGGGCAAGCAAGCTTGCTGGGAGCTCTTTTATAAGGACACTAATTCCACTTATGGGGGTTCCACACTCATTACCTAATAATTCCCCAAAAGCCCTGCTTCCAGATACCAGTACCTTGGTCATTAAGTTTCAACATAGAACTTTTGGGAGACAAAAACCATTCAGACTGTAGCATTGAAGGTTATTGTCTGATTAAATATTAACCTTTCCCTGAGTTGATTTGTTAAGGAACCTTTGCACAACGGATATCCAACTCCATTCCACTGTCAGAGGAATTGGTGGTCTGACCTGGCACCCTGGGGACACTGCATTGCTCTCTCTCCTTTCTTCCATCATGATATAGGATTTGTAAGTTACAATGGAGCTATCCTTTGTGGCCTGGTGACATAGTGACTGGCAGTGGTGGATGTTCCATGTGAATGATGGCTGTAGACGTGGTGAGGTAGGTTGATGGGTTTTGTCATCACTTCTTTTACCTGAGATCAGGTTTTTTCTCCAAGCCGGGAAAATGAACACTGCCACATCCATTTAAATCAGAGATTCGCTAGAGAAATTGATATGTGTGGTTCCATAGGCAGTGCCTTCATTTTGACAGTTTTCTGGGTCTGATGAATTGATGGCCAGCAGAGGCAGTTAGGTAGGCAGCTGAGCTTACACAAAAAGACCTCTGTCTAGAAGGCTTCTAACAAGAGCTTCCATTAAATAGGCTTTATATGATGAAAACGTAGTACCAAAAACACTGTTATATTTCTTTATTTTAAGCCTATAGTAGTGAGCTCATATTATTTTGGAATGGAAAAACAGAGAAAGTAAAATATATAAAAACTGAATAAAATAGATACATCATCTTCCTGATTCTTTGAATCCAGCTATAGTGGGTCCATAACCTTCTGCACCAGGTTTTGTTTGTTTTATTTTGATTTGTTTTAATTGATACAATAGAATTTATTGGTACTATGTTTGATCACTGAGATACATCGTTAAATATGCTACTGCTGATTCCTTTTTAAAATACACTGGACTGAAAGTCCTTTGAGGATAGTTCTATGTTATTATGTCTCATGTTATCCCCTGCATGATGTCTTCCAAAAAGTAGCTGCTCAAAAACATACTAATTAACAAATTAGTAGTAACAGCAATTTTTAATTTATAAAACACTGTCATATACATTTCATCATTTAAAAAATCAACAGTAATTTATTTAGTGGTTTGTTCTTATTGGTGTGTTTAATCATATTTGACTTACTCATCACAGAATTAAATTACGATGTGATATTGCGGTAATAGTTATACATGGCATAAAAGAAATGAACTCATAGTAATTATTCACTTAACTCGTGGGATCAGAAAAATGCCAGTGTACTAAATGTTAGCCTAATAACTATGGGCTTTTGGTATGTTGTTTAGAGGAAATGACATCAGTTAATCTGGCAGGATATCGAAGTGAAAAGTAGTTAAGAGGTTCTAATGTGTATCAGTCAGATTGGCTAAATTATACTGCAATAACAAATGCTCCCAATATTTCAGTAGCTTACAACAAAGGTGAGTTATATACACATGCATATTTAGATACATACACACACACACACACACACACACAAACACATACACATACACTTACTTACTGGACCAAAGCATATAGGAATAGGTTCTATTTAGGTTATGCAGTCTTGCTTCAGAGGGAAAAGAATGGTACAACCATGTGAATGCTCTTAAAGCTTTTGTTTTGTAGTAATACGTGAGATTTCTATTCCTTTTTCATTGGCTCAAGCAAATCAAATGGCCAAAACTGATGTCAGTGGGGATAGTAATATAATTCTTTCATGCAAGAAAGTTGTAAATATTTGGAACAATAAAGACATCCATCTATTACTGTTATTATATGTAGCTGGAATTTTGAGACTGGGGTAGAGGAATCAGTCTTATTGATTTTGATCCCCAAAAGCAACCTGTACATTTGGCAGAGTAAATTTTATTCACTACATTTTATGGAGAAGAAAACCTAAGGCTGGAATTATTTTTAAACGTTTTCAACTCTCATAGCTGATAAATGGAAAATTCTAGATTTGAACTGAAATCTAAATCTGACTTTCTTCCTAACCTCAATCGAAATCCAATACTCTTCATAATGTGGCCATGCTGCATATGTAAGTGTGTGGATGATGCCAGTAACTAAAATGAAAAATGAAAATGTTCAGTAGAGGATGCTAGAGAATTTGTTTTTAAATTTTCGCTTAAATATTTCATATTCTTTTAGGTGACCAATATTGAACGTTCAAGGTAGTTCTCACTGTACATGGGTATAATCATGATTTTCAGCATTAAGATTCTCATTTTAGCATTTGTGTGGGTCTGTGTGTGTTTGCATGTGTGTGTGTGTGTCTATAATGTGTGTGTGTCTATAAATCCAGGTTCCTTCAGTTTTATACAAAACCTTAACGAAATGTTCCTATAGATCCTGCTAGAGCTGCTGACTTTCAAATCAGGAATTAGTTCTGATTCTGTTGATGTAAACCTGAACAGAGAAGAAAAACATAATCCACCTTCCTGCATTGTTAAGATTTCAGATACACAGTTTTTATAAAAGCTTGCAAGTGCAAAATTTGCTATCAAGCCTAATGTAGCATGGAGGATTTTGTCTGAGCTAGCAAAGGATCACATTTTCATCTCCTGTGAGTCAGGGACTGAGCTCTATAAACTATTTTCCACATATATGTTCTATTAAAAATAGTATCTCATTTTGACTCTTAGTCTGTTTTTATAGTGAGTGGGCTCTGAACCCAGTTACCTGATAAATTACTTTCTGTATGTGTGATATACATACTGTCTAACCTGAACAAGAACACTGACTTCAGGTACAAGGAAAACCAGTACTGCACAATAAATGGGCTCAACGACTCATTCAGTTCGATTAATGTTTACTATACATTAAGCACTGTAGTATGTACCACGGAGCAGATGCAATGCCATTCTAACTACTGAGGAGCTTTTATTGAAGAGATGAGTTATCTAATCTTTGATAGATAGCCTTGAAATAGGACTTAAAAGAGGTGTTTTTTTGTTGTTTTTTGTTTGTTTTGTTTTGTTTGTTTTTTACCTTCTTTCTTGTCCCTGCCATAACCATGCATCTCTTGCATTGCATAGTTGAGAACAGCAGTTCCACAATAAGAGAGTCTTGTTTGGGAGTCAGAGATTGAGTTACTGTAGTCCACTTTTCTATCCTTTTCTCTCTTTGACATCTTCTTCTGATTAGTTAGTAATTAATAGGTGGTTGATTAAATGATTACTTTAATCTTTCATTTAATAAACATTATTGAGGACATTCTATGTGTCCAACACTGTGCCAAATAATAGAGAGCCAAGGACATAAGCATAGCCCATATCCTTCATTTTAAGTCAAATGAGGGAAACAGACAAGTGTCAATGTTGATGCCACATGACCAAAGCCATGTCAAGTATAAACATTTTATGTAAAATGTAGCTGTTTTAGGACACAGGGAAAGAGTGACTTTTCCACACTTAAAGGGCCTGGTAAGGATTTCTAAATGAAGTGGTTCTTGAAATAATTCTTCATGGATGATAAGGCTAATTACCCAGATAAAGAAAGGGGGAATGCATTCTGGACATGTACCTGCCATTGCATTCACAAAGGCAGGCAAGAAACAGCAGGTCCAGGCATGCAGGACAAGTAGTTAAGCTTGGTGGAAATATGGGAAATTTGGGAGGAGGAGAAAGGTTGATGATAGTGGACAGGTAAAGACAGAAGTCATATTTTCATGAAGTGCTTATAGTCCGTGTTTATTAATCTGCATCATTTTGGATGTATATATGGAAACCTACTCAATCTAACTTGGGAAAGAAAGGAAAACCTGATGAAAAATACACAGTTGATTCTTGAACAGTATGGGTTTTAACTGCACGGATCCACTTATACACAGATTTTCTTCCACCTCTGTCACCCTGAGATAGCAAGACCAGTTCCTCCTCTTCCTCCACCCCCTCAAACTACTCAATGTGACGACTATGAGGATGAAGAGTTTTATGATGATTAACTTTCACTTACTGAATTGATAGTAAATCTACTTTTTTCTATGATTTTCTTAACATTTTCTCATTTATTACTTTATTATACAAATATGATCAATAATGCAATACATATAACATGCAAAATATGTATTGATTGACTATGTTACTGGTAAGGCTTCTGGTCAACAATTGGCTATAATAATTTAGTTTTGGGGGAGTCAAAGTCCTACCTGGATTTTCAGCTGCATGGGGGTCCACACTCCCCACCCCCACATTGTTCGAAGTTCAGCTGTAGAATGAGCTCTCGGTGTATGAACATAAGACTACAACTTTGCTTCAAAAATAGGCACCAAGGACAGGAATCACATCAGGGACCTCAATTCTGCTGTTTTCTCATGGCTTTTTTATTCTCCTCTTTATGCAGAACTGCTTACTCTACTTCTCTAATCTACATGATGGAACACAGAAGTAAGAGCATCTAAGATTAAATCTTACACACACAATTGCCTGAAAAGATTGAATACTTTTCTATGTTCCTCTTACAAATTCACTTTGAAAGGAAGTCTGTTTGGTTAGCTTGGGTCTGGTGCCTACACTTGCACTGGTGTAACTATGGCCAGGGTGTGAGTTGTGTCATAAGAGCATTTTTCCTGTGACCATGAGACTGGAGAGGAATGGTTGCATTGGAAATACCCAGAGAAAGACACTGGAAATTTTACAAAAGATACCCATTATATAAATGGTCCCAAATGCTAATCCACAGAGAGGGTGCCTCATACTAACTTCTGGGAGTTTGGGAAACATACTCAGTACTTCTGGGGGTTTACCCACTAAGTATTCTGATTTGGTAGATCTAGGGCAGGGTCTGAGAACCTGATTATAAAAGTTCAGTAAGTTATTCTAATGCCTAGATAGATTGGGAAACATTGTAAGAAATTTAGAAGAGAGGAAACCTTAACAGGGAAACAAAATCCTCATGGGATCAATTTGCGTCATAGTACACCCACTGGCAAATAGTTTGGGAGAGAGAGGCTGCAGGTGAAGCAACTTCTTGGGAGTGCATTTCAGTCATCCAGGAGGGGAGAAAGGTCTTACCTAAAGCAGGAGCCATGCACATAGAGAGGAGGGCTATTGGGAAGGTGGAGTAGGCAGTTCGTTGTCATCAGTTGTATCTGAAGGACAAGGAATGCATCTAGAACAAGTCCCATGTTTTTGGCTTGGGTAATGAGGTAATTAAGTGATGGAGGGGGAGAAATGGGACTTGTAGTAGAGGATGACAAGCTGGGTTTTGACATCTTGTGTTTGAAATGCCTACAGGGCCTCCAATTGTGCAAGTCCAGGAAGCAGTTGTATATATAGGGATTCTGAGCTAAAGATAATGCTTTTGTAATCATTGTTTGCAAATGATAGATGAAGACAGTGTGTGCAGATTTCCTAGGGTGGATATAATTAAGAACAAAGAAAATAAGTCTATGAATTTCAGAGACATACAAAAATTAAAGGGGATTGAGAAAAATGGAATAGAGCAACCATAAAGGAGAGACAGGCTGAGCGGTGGCTCATGCCTGTAATCTCAGCACTTTGGGAGGCTGTGGAGGGTGGATCACCTGAGGTTAGGAGTTTGAGACCAGCCTGGCCAACATGGTAGAAACCCCGTCTCTACTAAAAATACAAAAAATTAGCTGGGTGCGGTGGTGTGTGCCTGTAATCCCAGCTACTCGGGAGGCTGAGGCAGGAGAATTGCTTGAACCTGGAAGGCAGAGGTTGCAGTGAGCTGAGATCATGCCATTGTACTCCAATCTGGGCCACAAGATTGAAACTCCATCTCAAAAAAAAAAAAAAAAAAAAGAAGATGAAGAAGAAGAACAAAGACATAAACAGCAGCATAATAGAAATCAAGGGAGCTCGTGTCTAAAGGTGGAGAAAGACATTAAAGAAGACAGTATTAGCCAATGGTATGAAACACTTGTTGCAAACATGCTCATTGGATTTGGCTAGTGACAAGTCAGTGATTACCTTGAGAAGAACAGTTGTATTCTTTATTGTTATTTACATACGTATCTGTCTTCCCTACCTAATGGTAAACTTCTTTTGCAGTCAATGAGTAAACATTCTGAGGGGTGGGAAGGGAGTTCTGAAATATGTAATTTCTGACTCAGAGAGCTCACAATTTAATGGAAAGACAAGTAAAAAGATGATAGGAGAAAGTGAGAGTTGCTGATGGAAGTCTAAATAATATTAGGGGAGCCCTCAGGAGGGATATCTAACCTCTCAACCAAGTAAGCACTCAATAAAAGTTTATTAGCACAAAATACATGCTGGAACAAAAACAAGTGGGATCATTAGAAGGTGCACAGAAACAGGAGCATCTAATGTGAGCGGGTGTGTTGGAGAGGTTTTGTTGAGGGAAGCAACTTCTTGTCTGTTTTTTTATATGCTCGTATTTTTCAGGGTTTCATCATAAGCACACTAGCCTCCTGTGGCTCTACACAGACACCTAGGACTATTTCGTCCCACTTCAGTAATTTTAGCTTTTGGGCCACTAACTCCCCAGTTTATGTTTCTGGCCTTCCCTGGACACCAGATCTATTTCTCCAGCTGCTGTTTGGATATATCCCCCATATATCTCACACATACCTCATATTAACAAGGCCCAAACTGGACTCTGTATCCAACTTCATATTCTGAATTTCTACTCCTAAACTCATTATGCACCTATTCACTAGATACCTAAAAGCTGTCCTAGATTCCTCCCCCTCTCTTATTCCTCATTGTTTGCAGTTTATTTGTAATGTCTTTTATCTGCCATGTGCATTTATGCTGCCACTGTGGTAGTTCAGACTGTTGTTCCCTCTTATTTGCATTATTGAAATGAGCCAGACTGCCTGCCTTAGATCCCCCTGCCCTCTAGTGCACCCTGCACAGCATGCCCAATCTCACCTTTCTATCTCCTTTAAGCCCAAGTCCTGCTTCAGTCATGGATGCTCCATGGTAAGGATGGGTTACCATCTAAGCACTTAGCAGGTCATGAAACATCTTCTTTACCTGTTTTCAGTCTAGGCCTATTCAGCAATATTTAACAGAATCTAAATTTTTCATTCTTTGTGCCACACAGTGGTCCAGGTGCTAGGATGCAAGCACCCTTGCTCTGATGGGACTGCCATTCTACTGCAGACTACAACAACAGAATGGAAGGTTGAGGATCTAGTGAGTGTCTGAAAGAAGGACCTGGAGGGATGGGACTGTGTAACTGTGCATCTGGTTTGGTCTGGGTGCTGTGGTGGTATCATTGAGGCTTCTCAAAGGAAGCTGTGCTGAGGCTGAGGCATCAAGAATGAGGAGTCAGCCAGGCAAAGTTGTAGGGGAGCAGGGCATGTGCCAAGATCCCAAGTGGAAGAGAGTGTGAAATGGGGAAGCGGGGCCAAGGCTGAGAGAGGAGACTGGTGCTCAGCAGGGGCCAGATCATGTTGGCTTGGGCATGTTACTGAAATGCCAGGGGTTTGGTCTAGGTCCCGTTGCTTGCTACACAGAAAGCCAACCACCAAGACAACGAATGAAGCCAACAAAGACGGCTTTATTCAGGTGTCATCAGCCCAGGAGACAGATCAGTCTTAAATTCATCTTTCCCTAATCAACTAAAATTGGGGGTTTCTACAGTGGGAAATGAATGTAGCTACATGCAGGAAAATAGGAATTAAGGCAGGTAAGGGAGCAGTCCTGCTGAATGAGGGGTCCGGCATCTCATTGTCTGCATGTGGTGACCTGGTGAGTTTCAGTTCCTCAACATTATCTGGGAGGCCTGAGGGTCAGTTTCCTGAGAAAGGAACTCAGATAAAACAAATGTCAGTTTCAAGCTTTAAGACTGGGAGCATTAATTTCCATGTTAATTAATAAATACATAAACATAAATTCTATAGGGAAATTGGGCCAGTTTCAGGGGGACTGCCCTAAGGAATTTGGACTTTCTCTTATGGGTTGCATCACACATCTGAAGAGTTTTCAGTAGGGACATGATCAATTTGTGTTTTAAGTACAGGATGCTAAGGGTTGTGAGAGGAATGGATTGGATGAGTCCAAAAGTTAAGGAAAGAAAAGCAGTCACCCTGCTGTTCCCCTGACCCCCTCCCCTGCACCTGCCATACCCAGCACAGCGCCTGACACACATGTAGAGTAAATTAATATGTACATATCCACTATAAGAGACGGACGCACTAGGCATAACAGATGTCTGTATCTGAAATGTGGGTTGTTCTTTTATATTGCCTGCCACTGTGCAGTTCCCTCTATCTGAAATTTCAGCTCTTCTCTGTAGGTGCTGGAAAACTCCCGTCCATTCATTAAGATGCTACTCAAATCCCACCTACACACCTTATCTTCTCTAATCCTTAGAGCAGCCATGTGAGGCAAATGTTTTATCTCCACTTTACAGTTGAGGAAGTGGCTCAGAAAGATTAAGGACTTGCCCAGTGACACATAGTGGTGTCTTGGGATTTACAGCTGGGTCTTGTCGTCTTCATACTTGCTTTACCCGCCACTCTTCAAGGTTCCTGGAAGCATGAGTGATTAAGGAGGAATCATTGCCAGTTCGGTGTCATTGCTGCCAGCCCCCTCTCAGGCACACCTGGCTCCCTGGGAGTGTGTTTATGCTCTGCCAGGACTCTCCCCAGCCTGCATTCTGAAGCATCTCCTTCCTTGCTCTGCCACACCCCCGCCCCTCTAGATGGAGGGAAACACTCCTGTAAATGGGAATTCACCCAATAGTTCATCCAGACATATCACTGGCTTCCTACCTTTCTCTCCTTCCCAGCCTGGACAACCCATAGCCTCCATGATCAATCACTTTATGAACATGGTCAGCTTCACCATGGCCTCTCCTGGGCTGGCTGCTAGGCTGGCCTAACAGCTGCAGCTGGATTCTACCCTGGGCATTTTAAAACACTGTTACCTCTGTTTCTTTGATATTCTCTGAGGTCTAAAGTCAGCATACATCACTTCTCCTGCTTGTTTGGGTTCTGTATGTAGGGGCTTGACAGCCAGAGTGGCTTTGCAGAAATTCATGCCCCTGGCCCACCCAGCCTCTCGCCCTGCCTGGAGGGCAGATTACCCCTCAGTGTGCTTCTGCTAGGAATGGCCATACTGCATCATTCCTGTTCCTCTGTCTATGACTTCTGCAGGATGACTCTGGCTTTTTCTGGATACGTGCGGAACACTGGGTCAGGCTAATAAGTTTAGAAGAAGATTTAAGACTCCAGATCAAGGCACAGGATCACATTGTCTCAGTAATCGTGACTTGAAAGGACCGTCGATGGGCCTCAGCTAAGAGCTGGCATGGTGGTGGTGAGCATGCGGGCAGTGGGTTTGCAGGCATAGCACAGGCTGTGGCTGGATAAAAAGGTGTTCACACCATCATTGACAAATTTTCTGAACCATGTGGAACACTTACAATGATCTGAACTGTGTTTCTCTCCATTTTCTTTTCCTTTTTATCTTTTCGCTCTCTTTCTTTTTTCTTCCTGGAATGCAGCTGTCACAATCATTGGAAGATGCCCTTGAAAAAGTGCTCTCGAGCCTGTGATTCCCTGGCAGCTTCATTTTTCATCTTTCCAATGAAGATGGCATTTGCCCAGACCCTGTTAGCTATGAGGCTGCCTGTAGAACCTTCAACTCCCATTGTGTGTGGTGAATAGTACTGGGGTTTTGGCATTTCAGTGCTTTGAACTGCTGAAGAACCCTAAAGCCAGGCTCATATGCACCTCTCCTCCCTCTCTCCCACCTCCCCTTGCTTCCTTTCCTCCCCTCCCCTCATTCCCTGGTTCTTCCACCCCAGGACCCACCTTTGCTCAAGGCAACCCCTCCCACCCCATGGTGTTCCCTTCCTCTTTCCTGGAGGCCTTGTAAATGTACAGGCCATTTAGACTTTAAGACAGTGGGGCCACTTTTCATCTCAGGCCAGGCTGCTGCCTGGTTTTACGGGGTCATAAAAGTCCTGACAGGAGTCATAAAAGCCTCCAATTGCACTGCAGAAACCCTTGGAGTATATTTTAAGGGCCCCTGAGTTTTCATTTTGCTGCTTTTATGGGGACTCGTAAAAGCTGCGTGGAGTGAGCCCACTGATTGGCTGCTCAGCACGGAGGTAGTTAAAATTACAGCTTTAGACAAATTGTTCCAGTCCCAATAAATCAGTATCCGGCATGTGGCAGGGGGAAGGCTTCTAGCTCTTCTGCATCCTGGGGCCCTCCTTGTCCTACCACACAGGCAAGGCTCTGCTTGGGGCCACCCTGGCCAGCCCTCCACCATTTCCTGAAGCCATTCTTTGCAAAGGGGATAGTACTTAACCAGCTGTTTTTATGCATTTTACCACATAGCTGGTTGACTTTTTTTAAAATTTCCAAAAACCTGATCTTTAAAACCAGATTGACTTATTTTTCAATTCAATTGTTAGAGAGACACAATCTCATACTCCGTAGGTCACCCTGGCCACAGGTACTACAGACTACAGCCTGCTTTCTCCCCATTGGTCCCCACATCCCATCTCCCTATACATGGCCTTCTTGCCTTACCTTCTTTCTACTGTTGCCTTGGTGTATCTGTTATACCCCTACAATGGGCCAGTGCAGGGCAAGAATGATCAGTGGGGATGCCATTCTCAGGACCCATCCTAATTTCCCACTGGTTATGCCTGGCAGAGAACCATACCAGCGTGGGTATTATGGGAGACTGCTGTGTTTTGTGCCATTTCAACTTTTTAGGAGCTTGTGGCTCAAATATATCACCAGCCTAGCAGATTTCCAAGACACTGATTGGAGAAGCAGACATTGTTTTCTCTTCCCTTCTTTCCAGATCCAGAATCACTCAGCCCCAGCTGAACTGCCATGCTGACAACCTGAGGATCAAGCATACTCTTCATTTGTGATGTGGAAGTTTAACCATTACCATTGTGTGTGCTCTTCCTTCGCAGGTGGAGAAAGCTTTCAGGAGAGGCTCTGAGGGTGCAGAAGCAAGGAGGGGTCCCTGCAATGTGCTACTCCTGTTTGTGTGTCCGCCTCTGTTCCCATGGCAACCACCTCTCTCCCTTGCTATTTCTAAAAAGCACGTGTGCTTGTGGGAGTACCATTCTGAAAAAAATGATGCTTACTCCTCCCTTTCTGGATCTTAGCCAAGTCAATAATTCAAGCAGCACGAGGTATCTTAGTACTTGAGCAATGCCCGACTGATGTCAACTGTTAGGAGAGCCAACTGAAGTAGGGAGAACAGTTTGGGGTAGAAAGGAAGAAAAGAAGGTACTGTCAAGCTGTGGGTTAGGAGAAGGCATTAGCCTGAGAAATAAGACCAAGATACATGTGAGGAAAACTCCACCACCATTAGTTCACTTTCAGAGTCATGGCTGGTAGATGCTCCCTTCCTTCCAGAGCAGGGAGGAAAAGGGACGCAGGCTTTGCTGCAAATTTCCTGCATAAGTTAGTGGAGAAAACAGGTTCTCTTCTGACATATGCCTCTGTTTTGAAGAGCCTTGTTCTTTTCTTAAATAAATGAACCAATCACAAAGGTTACAGGCTATGAGAGAGAAAAACACATCTTATTTCTGTCTTGCCCTAGTTTTATATAATTATTATATCAACTGTGGCTGATCAAAGCATTCATTAAAGAGAAACTATCTCTCCCATGCTTTTGTTACAGTTTGGAGAGATTTGACAGGCTTTATACATCTCTGGCTATATTTCCCTTTCTCTTTTTCACGGTTGAGTTTGCTCTTCTTCCTCTCCTCCTCCCCTTCCTGCGTACTAGTGATTTCTAACATGACTTTTTTTCTTTTCTTTTTCTTTTTTCCCCTTCCACCTAGCCTAATCAAATCTCTCATAAGACATCAAGGGAACCCTGAACCAAAGCAACTCTGGGAGTTATATCAGTACATTCAGGTGAGCACAGGCTGACTTCCTGCCTCAGAGCAGCCCTCAGCCCACCTGGAAGTCAGACAAGGCTTCTACTGCACACACTCCCAGACAGTCCCTGCCTTTCCCATTGTCTTTCTCAAGGGCTCTGATTTCTAGGCTGAGCTTACTGCCCTGTTCCAATAGCCTCCTCCCAAAGATAGGCACATATCTGACACTCCTTTGTCGATCCTTGGGGGAGTTCTGTGGCCAGCAAAAGATTTCCATATCATCAACTCCTTGTCTGTTTGCAAACGCTCATCTTTCAATGTGGTTTTTGCTACTCCTTCTTTCATTATCCTCATGCTATTCTTCCTGAGGAGGTTGTTTCAGTTTATTTACCATAAGCATGTTCCCAAGGGGATTTCAGCCATGCAAATGAATTACGGAGGATATGACTTCAATGTGCAAAGCATTTGGGGTGAATGTGTACAAGTACATTTTTCATATTATGTGCCCCTCTATCCCATTGTGTGGCATGATTTTATCTCACTCTGCTCTGGACTAATGACAGACTCCTTCAGACATTTATAAAAGTCTGCTTTGATCTTTCCTCTATATTTCATCTTGCATTTATTTGTTCACTCCCTCAACACACAAAGCATAGACTATGTGCTGAGTACCACGCTGGTACCAGGGGACATGGAGATAAATAAGAAATAGTCTCTGTCATCTTGGAATTCATAAACAAATAGAACAGGAAAAAATGTAATCAGTTACTTACTAAACACTGTGGAATATGCAATGATATATCAGGTGGAAGTAAGGGTAAGAAATGACTTTTTAGTGGCGTTTATCTTACGTGGATTTTTCTCAGGAGGAAAGAATAAGGAAAGGGCATTCCAGGTAGATAAAGCGAAGTAGGAAATTCCCAGAAACATAGAACAGCGTGGTTTGTGTGTAGCATTCATAGTCATCTGCCAAAGAAGAATAGGTGGGAAAGGTCTTGAGCAGAAAAGAGTCTGAAGAGGAATCCAGGAAGCATATTGTGAGGAGCGTTTGTTTTGCAGGATGCAAAACATGGGTTTGAGGTTGCTAAAGAAACAAAGCGGCGTTGTATGATTCCATATCAAAGTAGGGCATTGTGGTCCCTTTAAGTTTAGCAAATACTGAATGCCTGCTGTGTGCAAGAGTATACTAGGTGTAGAAGAAATACAAAGATGATGCAAAGATGGTATCTTAGTACCACTTTTTAAGGATCAGAAATTTTCTTGTATACATAGGGCATAAACATATATAAAGGCAGATTTATAGTAAGCTGTTGTGTGAGGCCATTCTGGCATTACTATAAAGATATACCTGAAATTGGATAATGTATAAAGAAAAGAGGTTTAATTGGCTCCTGTTTCTTCAGGCTGTACAGGAAGCAAAGCATGGCACCGGCATCTGCTTGGCTTCTGGGGAGGCCTCAGGAAGCTTTCAACCATGGCAAAAGGTAAAGGGGAAGCAAGTATCTCCACGTGGTGAGAGAGGAAGCAGGAGAGAGAGAGTGGGGAGGAGGTACCATACCCCAACAACAGATCTCATGAGGACAGCCCGAAGCTCTGAGGGATCTCCCCCCATTACCCAAACATCTCCCACCGGGCCCTATGCCAAACTCTGGGGATTGTAATTCAGCATAAGATTTGGCAGGGACATATATTCAAACTATATCATGCATATACACACAGGCAGGCACACACACACACACACACACACATACACACAATCAGTCAACAGTGTAAAATGAGATGACAAAACCATACTTGAGCAATTGCCAAATGATATTAAGGACAAACAATGATGGATGTAGAGGAGAGTGTAATTAGACAGGTATGGATGGCCAGGGAAAGCTGCAGAGAGGAGGCGAATGAGTGGATAAGGAGAATGGGTAAGATATGGAGAGGTGAAGCCTCATTTGTAGAAAAACTTGAATAAAAGCAATGGCAGGGACAGCCAAAGAGGAATCAGAATCAGTTAATGAATTAGGCTCACAGGGGTGGAGAGTTGATGCTGTCTATAGCAACTGGGGCTGGAAATTATGCTGCCTGAAGAGGGTGTAGGCTCTTCAAATGTCCGATTAAAGGTACTGGACTTTTCTCCATTGGTAACAGAGAGTCACTGAAGGTTTTGAATAGGGAAGTGACTTGGTATTGGCTGGACTTGTCTTGTGAGCTATTTGTGGCAGCTTTACTGTACAAAAGCGATGAAATTTAATAATTATTTAGTTATTTGGAACATTAATATGCTGGTGTATCATATATTTTAATAAGAATTCAGGAATGGGAGTTTTCTAATAAGCAACTGAGTTGGGAAGGTAACAGAAGGGGAAATTTTGGTAGAATAGGATAAGAATGAGAATTGTGAGTGTCAGTGATCAACAATTAACCCTACGTCTCAATTCATCATAAGCAAATGCAATTACTACTCTGCAAATACTATGTAGAAGAATGAAATGATGTGTTGGTGTCTGTCCCCCAAATTGGAGGCTTCTGGCCATTGCTTGAATAACTTTCTGCCTCTAGTATCCCCAAACTTATGTTTTGTTTTTTCTTTTTCTCTTAGTATCCATGCTTCTCCTGAATCATTCCTCTCATTAGGAATGTCAGTCTACTAAATTTTGTGGCAATACAATGCCTGGGTTTGAATTCAAGTTCTGCCACTTCCTTACTCTGTCTCTTTATCAATAAACTCATTGGGAAAAGTGGAGGAAATCATAGTAACAATTTATTAAAGTTGAAGATTGAGTTTTATACATTTAAAGTCCTAGAACAAAGCCTGCACATAGCAAGCTCTTAGCCAATGTTAGCAGCCATTATTACTGTTTACTGTTAATAACAGAAATTACTATTAAAAAAGAGGAAACAGGAAAAACCTTTGTCTTCAAGAAGCTTTTACTGTCCGCCTGTCAAAGTTCCTGAGCAGCAGCTGGTTTCTGGCTTAGAAGATAGGGTTAGGAAAGTAACTAGTGAGAGCACTAAACAGTAAAATGCCCTGCCACAGTTGTATATGTAATTGACTTTTATAGTCAATTCTGCTTCTATTTCCTACTTCACCCTAATGCTAACCCGGTTCTGAGCCAGAGTTATTTCGCTCTGCCAGTGGTGCACATCAGAAACACCTGGAGGCTTGTTGAATCCAGATTCCTCCACCCACACCCTTAGAGTTTTTTTTTTCTTTCTTTTTTGACAGGTTATTTGTTGCCCAGGTTGGAGTGCAGTGACGCAATCACAGCTTACTGCAGCCTCAACCTCCTGGGCTCACATGATCCTCCCACCTCAGCCTCCCTAGTAGCTGGGACCACAGGTGTGCACCACTATGTCTGGCTAATTTTTAAATTTTATGTAGAGACAGACTGTCCTTATATTTCCCAGGCTGCTCTTGAGTTCCTGGGCTCAAGCGATCCTTCTGGCTCAGACCTCCAAAGTGTTGGGATTATAAGCATTAGCCACTGCGCCTGGCCCATGATTTGCATTTTTAACAAGTTCCTGGGTAAAACTGATCCTTGTGGTCTGGGGACTACACTTGGAGAATGTGCTTTCAGCTCAGCTCTGTTGTTCACTCAAGAAGAAAAGGCTTTTCCTGGTAGGTCTGTCTCTAGCTCAATCACATGTCCCACATGGAGCCCACTCTTTCCCATGGTACAAAACCCTCCTTAATTGCCTCCTTGGAATCTACACAGAGAAATCCCTGAGCTTTACTGTTTCTGGATCTGCCACTTACAGAACCAGCTTCATTGAGATGTTGTTTAAAATTGATTTCTCACCTAGCCACACAGATTATCTAAAAGGTCAAGATTCTCATGTAAACTTCTTTTTGAACATTCTTTAGCCACTCGATGGCCCAGAGCCCCATCCTCATTGTTCAGGTTTCATTGTCTCCTTAATCAACCATTAGCATAATGTATTAGCATATCTATAGCACAATTATATTTTGATTGCTGTGGTCCCAGTCAGACTAAAGGCTGCCTTCAACCTAGATATAAATAATTTAGAATGTTTATACCAAAGGGAATTATAGGGGAGAGAAGGGAAGAAAGGAAAGAGAATATTTGTGTGTGTCAGGGGAATGAGGGGGGCATTGGGAGAGTAAAGATGGTGGCAAAAGGTAACTTAGATTGCCGTTTTTTACCACAACACTTTTCTAGGCTATTCCCAATAAGAAAATGTGAATTATATATATTCAAAATATAGACACCATTTTGAATTGCTTTAAATCCACTCCTGCCTTTAATCTCATTACATCTGTCAAAATATGTCTCATTTACTAAGTAAAAAGTAGAAGCTGGTTTCCAGCACCTCTTTCTTTATTATAGCCTGATCCCTGTGCAAATGCATTTTCCTGTGGTTCATCTTTGAAAGATCTCTCTTCTCTTGTCTGGTTAACTTCCTCAATGACCATTGATATCTTTGTGCTACTTTATTGTCCACTTGGAAACCTGATTTCCCTTTATTAGTGTCCTCTGTAATAGGTTAGCAGAAATCTTATATGGTTCCAAAGAAGTTTCTCTCTCTTTCTCTCTTTCTCTCTCTCTCTCTCTCTCACACACACACACACACACACACACACACACACACACAACACACACACACACATAGACACATACACAGGTGCATTGTATCAGCTGGAACATCAGCATATGTGTGGTAGGATCACAATCACACAGAGCTTCTGATGTTCATGGTACCTAGGGGATTGATTCAGCTTTCAAGTAGCTGTGGACGGTAAGATTAAAAGAACTGCTCTCCTTGGGGACTTTTAAGTAATGACATTATTGGTAGTCCTTTGAGCAACATGGAGAGATGTTTGAAATATGAAATTGCTGACAGTTTTAATAGTTGCATTTAGAATGGATGATATTTGCAAAAATTGCTACTTCTTTACCTTACCACGCAGAATGACAACGGGATGCTAGGACTAAGCCAACTTCAGTATTCTTCTGCAACTGATGTGAAAACGTTATAGTTGATGGCTCAGGATCAGTGCAGGGATGGTAAAGGGGCAGAGGATGGCACTATGAAATCATAGTATTGACACAGCTGGTCATTAGATTAAGCCTTTATGGAGTCTAAAAAAATATCACTCTCCAGGTCCCATGCATGGAGATTCTCATTCTGCACCTCTGGGGATGGAATCCCATCAGCTGAGTGTGATAGCTGGCCAGAATTGAGTAGTTTGGGTTTAGATGGTGTCAGAAAGACTGGAGAATAAATCTTCTCTTGGGTGATGAATATCTACAAAACCTTGGGTAAGACACATTTTCTGAGTCTCAGTTTCCTTATTCTGTGGACATTGTCTTTACTGGATGGTAGACGACTTGAAGGCAGGAGCTCTGTTTTCTCTTTGTCATCAGCTACTTGCATTGTGGCAGACAGATAGATAGTAGGACCCTAGTTAAATGGTTTGGAATAAATGATTGAATGAGTGAAAGATGAATGAATGAATGTTGGAAGGAAGGGATATATGAATGATATCTCATCAATTTGTTGTGTGTATTAAATGAGGTAATTTTATTTATTACTCCTGACAGATAGTGGGGATTCTAAGAAGTTTCCATCTCCCTTTTCCATTTTCATATCCTACCATCCAACATGCTAATTGTGTGGTGTTGTTTTCATATTTCTATCTCTTCCTTTTCTCTTTTTGAGAGAGGAAAGAGGTGCTCAGTCCTTATTCCTCCCATTTTCTGTTTCACCTGCATCTGCCCACAGCAGTTTCCTTAGCATACATTATTAGCTCACCTAGACTTAACAAACTACCTTTCTAACTCAAATCCCTCCTGTTTCCCTAAAGAAAATGCTTCTTTTTTGTTAGAAAATTTTAAAACAACAATAACCTAGGTTTTGAAGAAATAAAAGGTAAAGATTTTAACCACATTTGCGTGTTTCAATTATTAGTGTTTTCCCTGTGGCCCATTCATGTGGATAAGAGACATCTCTGCATTATTATCTTGTCAGAAATACAGCCCCTTTCCCTTCCCCTCATCTGATTAAGCATTCTTCTCTTTGGAAGCCTCATCCCATTTGGCTAATGCATCTTGACAACTCCTTTAATAAGAGTGCTTGGTGTTCGCATTCAAGGATGTGTAGGAGTTGACAGAAATCTACCTTGTAATCTTTCCATGGCTTGAAAATAAAACCCAGGGAGACCTAGCACCCGCATCTCTCAACTCAAAAATGGTGAGAAAGCTTGAGGGGAGAGGGATGGCCATTGATTTAACAGAAACAGTTTTATTTGTTTGTGGTTTTTTTTCCCTTTCTTCCGTGTGAAAAAGCTAGCAGAGGGAGGGAAAATTTGGGAAGCAGAAAATGTTTCAATCTACCTAAAAAAGAGGAAAATAATAACCCAACAACGAGAAGAGCCAAGAGAATATGAGAAGGCAGCCTCTTTTTGAAATAGATTAAAGGCTTTATTGCAAGAACATCGTAGGACAAAGGTGTCTCTGCAGGACTGGGAACTTCAGCAAAGCACATAAAACCTCATTCTCAGACTTAAAGACAGCCCTGGAAGAGGCAGTCCACAAAGCAGTGTGTGCCTAGGCACCTATTCTAAATTCAGGAGAGCTCTGCAGTCATTTCCTTTGGGGGTGAGGCTTATGAGGCTGGTGTAATCAGGGATATAACTAGGAATCTCCTCCAAAGAATGAGTGTAGACCAGGTCAAACAGAACTATTGTGATGCATTTGTCCTCCACAGTCCCAGGATCTCAAGCCCCTTGTCCTCTGTGGTTATAGAATAGCCTGGGGCACCACTGTGGGCCTATGGTGATCATGGGTGCCACTTCCTGAGCACTTCCTGTGGTAGGATTGTACTTCCTCCTTTGTGGAGAAGAACATTGACTAGTGCTGGCCAATGAGAGGCAGCTACAAATGACATGTGTCACCCTGTGGGCGGGCTAAACATTTTACTTCCAGTGCGAGACCCTCCTGGGCACTCTCTTTCCTCTATCATGACAACCAGCGACTTTCAAGACTGTGACTGCCCCACTGGGGGTTCCTGAGTGAATGGGTGAAAAAAGCTCCTCCCTGTCACACCTGTGATGGATGTCTACTGTGAATGAGAAATAGTCACTGAGACTTTCATGTTGTTGACGATTTCGGCATAACCTACTTATCCTGACTGTTACAGAGTCTGATCTTAATGCAAAACCTAGCCAGGAATTGAAGGCTTTTATTCAGTGGCCCTTTATTTTTGAAGGTGAACATTCTACAGGGTAGTTTGGATAAGTGGCAATAAGGGAATGGTGCTCATTCATCCCAGGATCACTTAGGAGCACAAATAAGACTGCCAACTGATGCCAGGCTGCACAGCAGGACACTAGGTCACTAGGAGAGTCAGGAGGGCATAACTCCTGCTGAGCGTTACGAAGCACAGCAACGTGTGATTTGGGGCCTGTCAACAGCTATGGACTCAGTAAACAGCCCTGAAATGTGAGGTCTCCAGGCAGATCTTTCTGATGCTCTCTTTTGTTGCAGCCTGCTTTGCTTTATTTATGCAAAGAGTGTATCCCTGGGGGAAAAATCAAGTCATATCATAAGTGCATCAGAGAAGCTTACTATTTAAAGAAATCTATGGTGAATCCTTTTGTGAAGGAATAATCATCCACCTGATTTGCATTTGCTTTGTGAATTGTGTTTGTGTATCAGGTTTTATGAGTTTGGGGCACATCATAATTCAGAGCATCAAACATAGAGTCCAACAGAGCTGGATTTTCATCTCATGTCAGCTAAAACACAAAGCTTGCCTTTGTCATGGGGGACAAAGTGAGGGGCCAACTGAGGTTGAATTTTTTGCCTAGAAATCTCTGCAACTTGAGAATGGAGGTAAAAGGTAGATGGTGAGAATAACCCTGGATGGAGTTAGAGTTGATATAAGGGAGGTCAAAGAAGGGAAGGGCTATGAGGAGTAGAAAGGAAAATGTTAGGTGGGCGTCGCTTCGATTTTAGAATAAGCCTTATACTGTAACAAGGAATTTGGGGAAATACACCTAGTCCTCTGTTCAGGCCCCAAATGAAGCAAGGCAAGTGAGGGCACAGTGTGACTAAACAGGGAATTGGGGTTAGCTCTTGACTCCACTGTATGGGGATCATGATGTGGTGGACTGTTGTCTAAGACAGATGAGAGATCAAATGCTCACTTTACCCCTCGCCACTTATGGGATGCATCTCTTTGGACAAGGTTTGCATTTGTAAAATTCTATTGTCCTGACTTTAATCTTTCTGAGTCTTGGTTTTCCATCCATACGCTTAAGGTCTTTGTCCCTCCTGGCAGGACTTGTGTGAGGATCAAGAGACCATGAATGTCAAGTGCCTAATATAGCTGACCTCAGATAGGACTCAGGAGATTAAAACTATCAATATTGCTGACTATATATTTACTTTTTTCTAAGATTCTGAATGTTAAAGCGTTAGTATAGTGTGGAGTCTATGACAGGTTTTTATAGATATTTGTGGAAAGAATGAACCATCTAGTAGCCTAAGAAGTGTGGGGAATGAACACCAGATGTGAGTGCTGAGGGGTTTGGAGCCTCCGTCTGTGAATCTTATACCTTTCCTCCCTGGCATTACAAATGCTCCCCATTTCCCCCTGAAAACATGTCTGTTTCACAGAATCCACATTGCTCACAAAGATTAAAATCATTTTCAATGACTCCATGGTTTTTGTTTTTTTTGTCCTTTCTGTCTTGCCACATCAGGTTATCTGACCGTTTGATTTCAGCAACTCAAAGAGCTCTTCATTTTTTTCCTTTCTTTCCTTTTTTCTTTTCCTTTTCTTTCTTTCCTTGTTTTCTTTTTTTTTTCCTGTTGTCAGAGCCCTAGGAGTTTCTTTTCCCTTTTTAATTAAGAGCGAATGAAGGTAACAAAATGTTTTATAACTGGAGAGAATTCACCAGCAGGACACCAAGGCAGAAATCCACATCCTGAAAGAAAGGCAGGCAGACACCAGATCAGCGCTGTGGGGAATGTGTCCTGCACACACTCTGCTTCCCGCTGACTGATGGTCCAGCCCTCCCTCTGCCATCAGCCTGGAAGCTTTACCTCTGGCAGAAGTCTCCCTGTCTTTTGTTAGGAAAAGCTACAATTGGAAACCTGCTTTTCTAAAGCGTTTTTAAACACACAGTGTGCTCCCCTGAAATACGCCTGTGCCTGCAAGAGTCCTGTAAGTTAATTCCTGCCACCCAGGGAAGTGTCCTAATTTTCCCTGACTTTTACTGACCTACTCCTCATTGTGTACCTGGCTGTCTTTAAGCTGGGGGACAGTTTGAGATTGGAACAGCAAATTTCGTGGAAGAGCCTGTCAGATGGGTATGTATGTGCCAATGTAAAGCCAGATTGAGGCTAAGAGAAAGAGTGTGAGCAGAAGAAAGGGAATAAAATCCTACTGCAGACAGTGATGTGGAAAGGGATGTCGTTTCTGGCACTGACACTGTGCCTGGTCCAGTGCCCTGGCTGTGCCATCCCGGCAGCTCTGAGGCTTTCTGACAGTCCTGAGAATGGAGCACAAGCCCCCAGGGACGTCTTTGGAGCCCTAATTCTGGTGCACTGCTTTCGTGCACTCTTTTTTTCTCGCCACACTTGGAAGATGGCATTATAAGACTGCTTCCAAGGAAAGCGTGCTTTTATTAAACTCCTAGACCAAATTGCCTCCCTGTTGACCTCTTTGTCATGAGACGTGATGGGTTATTACATTTGTGATTAAAAAGATCCGTCATCGGTGTGTTTTGCCTTTTCAATTTTGTAGGAAGGTGATCAAGATGCTGGTTCTCAGAGGAACAGAAGGATGGAGAAGAGAGACCATATTTTGTGGTTTAAGGAACTTGCCCCTCAGAGAAGGTTGCCCCTTTTTTCTGAGTTCACTGCTGAATGTGTGGCTCAAATGGCTGTGGAAGGTCACTGAGCTGACCGAATACACGTTATATCAATTCTGCACAGCATGAGTGAAGAAAATGGACAGACAATTTCTTAAGTGACTAGATTGTAGAGATCAATACAGATAATTTTGGAATTTTTAGAAAATCCAAACACTTATCCTCACCATGGCTGTTCGTGTAATACCTCAGCAGCTTCTTGCTTCATATTAGCTTTGATCTTACTCTCTATTTGGAACTAAATGTTTCAGAAATGATTTCTCCCTCCTATAAAACATACTGAACACAGAACTGGGTTCTTCAAACTCAACTTATGTATGACAAAGCTATAGCCCCAGATTTTAGCTCACCTTGGTAACTCAGATGATGGAGAAGACAAGGATAAGGATTCCTTTTCTCTGAGGCTAGACTGATGAAGTTGTAGGATGACAGATATAGTCTAAAGGTCAGTCCCTGGCTGCTCTGCCCGAGACCCTCTGCCTCATACCTTCCCAGCCTCTAGTCTCCAGTCTGCTCGGACCTCTGCTATACTTCTTTGTGCTAGAAGAGTGATTTGGTCATGTCTCTCCTCTCCTTGAGCAAACCTTAATGAATTTTCCCTCCAGTGGCCAGTCCTGTCTTATCTTGGCATTTGAAGCTCTTTATTAAGTGACCATTTCTACTGTCTTTTTTTTTTTTTCTCCATTCTCTTCTGCTAGGCTCTAATATGAACTCTTTATGGCAACTGATGCTATCACAGAAGGACCTCTTGTACTTTCTCCAGTCTGGGGACTTGGTCAGGTGTCTTTCTGTCTCCCTGTAAAGCATTTCTACTCTGCATTTTTGCCTATCACAATTGTACAGTTTGCTCAAGGCACAGCTGTGTGCTATCTCTCTTAAGAATTCCCTGATGGAAGTATCATTTATTGGTGCCAAGTGACTGAGGTTATATTCGCAGCTCTTGGACAGGGCTCCTAGACTCCCCTTAGTCTCAGTTACTTGTCTATGTATAACCACTAAGCACCCTTCATCTTAATCCCATAAAATGAAAGTGACCTGATATTTACATGTCGATCTCTCATGGGCATTATCACAATGTATGCTCTGTGGCATTGAGTTGTTTTCATACATGTTAATTATAAGCACCAGCAAGCATGGAACCATTTCTTATATGATTAATAACCTTTATAGCAATTAGGTCTATAATTTGTAAAATTTGTTCCATTAAATATGTGATTGAAGAACTGAGTAAAGTCACCTCTAGTGAAAATTCTACTTGATAGTGATACTATGATTTGAAAAAATAATAAACTGAGAGGGGAACTCCTTGACAACAGTTTACTGCACTGTTTCTAACATTTAACTTGAAGTATAAATAAATGGATTTTAGCAAATCAACCTCTCTTTGAAGTTAACTGAATGCTAACTGTGTTCTGGAATGAAAGGGTTCATGCATCTCTGTTAAGAAATGGAAAACAGATAGTGGCAGTGGAGTCAATAAAGTCAGTGCCTCATCTTGAACTGGGTGAGCGGTCCCTAAACATTTGTTACGTAGTTTCTTCAGCAGACTGTTTATGTCTAATGTGTTCTTTTTTTCTTAAAAGAAAAGGATATATGCATTTTTGATTTACAATTTTATTACTGTGTACCTGACCTTTACAAGCATTATCCAAATTAATTCTTATAACAATTCTATGACTTAGAGTTATAATGCACATTTTAAAGTTGAGAAAACTAAGGGTGTAAGTAAGTTGGCCTAGGTCACATAGCTAAGTGAGCTGTAGAGCAATTATTCCAACCCAAGCCCATCTGATTCCACATTTAGGTTCTCTCTAGTACCTCAAGTGGTTTCTACATGTGCTCTACATTTTCCTGCTTCTTGGAATCTGTGCATGCTCATTCCTAAGCTTGTAATACCTTTTCCCTATTCTGTGTCTCAGAAAGTGTCCTTCTTTATTCCCAATCCCTGTTCTCTCTCAGTTTGGAAGTAATTGTTCTTCTATTGCAAATTCTCACAGCACTTAGATTTTTATCTCAAACTCTTTAATGTAATTAATTGTTTTCATCCATATAATATAGTCATGTGTACCTTTATGTACCACATCTTCCTTCCCACATAGGAAGCTCCTTGAGGGCAGAAGCAATGCTCTTTGATTCATTTTGTATTCTTCAAGATGGACTAGAACAGTGTAGTCACCTTGTAAACCTATGTGGTGGATAGGGTCGGGGAAGAAAGGAAAAAGAGGGAAAAGGAAGAGAGGAAGAAATCAAAGAACGATAGAAGACAGTATATAATTCAGTGTTAAATTGTGTGGTTCAGACTAATTATAAATTCCTTTAAAAGAAATGCAATTTTATTACTTTCAAGAACATAAAGTTAAGTTAATTAATGGCTAACAAAATGTTATCAAGTAGCTGTCTTGTCATTCCCACTGTAATTAATCAATGCTTTTGGAATGAAAAAGTGGACTTAAGCCTAGCCCATCTCCAGATTATTGAGAATTTTAAATTAGCACAGTCTGAAATAATGAGGTTATCGCCACCCCTTGGTTAAACAGACGCCTGAAGATGAAAGCATATGGTGATAAAGAAGACATATAAAAAATTTCTAAACATGTTGTTTCTCTTTAGTGGTACTAATAAGGGAGTCATTAATTGTTAAAGCACATACAGGACCTTATTTGCCAAATATTGTAGCACATTTGCTTAGAATTTTGAGTTATTTCTTAATTCCTCTTCTCTTGATTAATTTAATGGCTCATTAATTCATTTTTTAAAAAAGAGGATCTAAAAAGGTTATTTAGAACAAGCTAAATCCATACACAGTAGTGAAGGTGCTGTAGCCCATCACAGAGTGGGTGGGAAGAAGGGGCTAGAAGAAGGATCTAGAAGTGGTAGGAGAGGATGCAGGAGCCATTCAGAATACGCATCAGGAAGAGGAAGCACTGCTGAGTAGCCTCAGGTTTCTTTCTTAGGTGACTTTTTGGAGAAGATTAGGGAACGTAGAGGGATAGAGAGATTTGTGAGGAAGAATATGGAGTTAATTTTGGACTTACTGTGTTTGGGATGCTTATGAGATACCTAATTGGAATTGTTCATGGAGCAGTTCACATACAGATCTGATACTCAGAAGTGAGGGTTACTTGAAGATAACCAATTTTTGAATCACTGACATGTAGTAAAGGAAGATTTTCACAAGGGGCAGCTGTGTGAAGTCAACAGAGACTAGAACAAGGAAGGGTACCATGAAGATTGAAGGTAAGGTTCAGAAGAAGTTTAAGAAATTGTTTTGAGAAGTGATATCCAAAGAAGTCAGAGAAACACTTGAAGAGATTGGTGTCAAGAAACCTAAAAGAAAAGATTTTTAAGAGGGGATCTATTAAATAAGAACTGAAAAGAAGCCATTAAATGTTGTGCTTAGAGAGTCACTGATGCTGGCAGCTTATCATCCTAGTGGAAAGGAAGCCTGACTGGAGCTGGTTGTGAAGGAAGAAGTGAGAAAGTAGCGATGTCTGTCATAGACCATTCTTTAAAGAAACATAGCAGTTAAAAGAGGTAGCTAGTGGAGGACTTGGCAGAAACAAGGAGATTTGGGAGTAAACAGGATCTAGAAAAGTGGTGGTAAGATCAGTCTTGAACAGGGACAGCACCAACTCCCCTGCTGAGAGAAGAGTGGCATAGTCCTGAATGTTTATGACTTCAAGATAGATCTGATGAAGAGTTCAGCTCACTATTTCATTTGTATTAGCTTTGTTTAGGCATATTTTATGGACCATAAAATTTATCCACTTTAAGTGTACAATTCAATAATTTTTGTGTTTTTTGTTATACATAGTATTTGTTCGTGTTTATGCGGTACATATGATATTTTGTTACGTGCATAGAATGTGTAGTGATCAAGTTGGGGGGTTTAGGATAGCCATCACTTGGGTATTTATCATTTCTGTGTGTTGAAACATTTCAAGTGGTATCTTCTCGCCATTTTGAAATGTACAGTACATTGTTGTTAACTATATTTACCATACTCTGCTATTGAATATTAGAACTTATTCCTATATCGTATGTCCTTATTTTTTATTCCTATATCCATTAGCCAACCTTTCTTCATACCCCTCCTCTCCACCCCTTCACAGCCCTCACATCCTTCGGTAATAATCATTCTACTCTCTACCTCCGTGAGATTTTTGGCTCCCACATATGTGTGAGAACCTGTGATATTTGTCTTTCTGTGCCTGACTTATTTCACTGAACATAATGACCTCCATGTCAAATGAAAGACAAGATTTCATTTGTTTTTATAGCTGAATAATATTCTATCTATTCTATTTTGTGTAGATGCCACATTTTCTTCATCTATTCATCAGTCGATGGACAGTTAGGTTGGTTCCACGTCTTTGCTATTGTAAACAGTGCTGTGGTAAATGCGGGTGCACAGCTATCCCTTTGATAAACTGGCTTTTCTTCCTTTGAATAAATACCCAGTAGTGGGATTGCTGGATCATATGATAGTTCTATTTTTATTTTTTGATAAATCTTTATATTGTTTCCATAGTGGTCATACTAATTTACATTCCCACCAGCAGTATGTAAGAGTTCCCTTTTCTCTGCTTTCTGCATTATTTTTTGTCTTTTTGATAATAACCATTCTAACCTGGATAAGATGATATCTTGTTGTGGTTTTGATTTGCATTTCTCAGATGATGAGTGATGTTGACCATTTTTTTTCATATACCTGTTAATCATTTGGATGTGTTCTTTTGAGAAATGTCTATTCAGATCATTTACCCACTTTTTAAGAGAATTACTTGGTTTTTTTTTTTTTTTTTTTTTTGCTGTTGAGTTATTTAAGTTTCTTGTGTATTCTAGATTATTTCCTTATTGGATAAATAGTTTGCAAATACTTTCTCCCATTCCACAGGTTGTCTCTTCACTCTGTTGATTGTTTCTTTGGTAGTGCAGAAGCTTTTTGGCTTAATATGGTCCCATTTGTCTATTTTTGTTTTTGTTGTCTGTGCTTTTGAGATCTTAGCCATATAATCCTTGTCTAGACCAATGTCCTGGAGTGTTTCCCCCATGTTTTCTTCTAGTAGTTTTATAGTTTTAGTTCTTACATTGAAGTCTTTAATCCATTTTGAGATGGTTTTTTGATATGATGAGTGATGGGGTCTAGTTTCATTCTTCTGCATAGGAATATCCAGTTTTTTTCAGCACCATTTATTGAACAGTGTAGTCTTTCTCCAATGTATGTTTGTGGCACCTTTGTCAAAAATCAGTTGGCCATAAATGGGTGGATTTATTTCTGAGTTCTGTATAATGCTCCATTGAATTATGTGTCTGATTTTATGCCAATACCATGCTGTTTTTGTTACTATAGCCTTTTAATATATTTTGAGTCCAGTAGCGTAATGCCTCTGCTTTGTTCTTTTTGCTCAGGATTGCCTTGGCTATTCAATATCTTTTTTTAAAGTTCCATACAAATTTTAGGATTTTTTTTTCTATTTCTGTGAAAAATGCCATTGGTGTTTTCGCAGGGATTGCATTGAATCTGTAGATTGCTTTGGGTAGTATGGTGGTTTTAACAGTTTTAATTCATCCAATTCATAGGCATGGGATACTTTTCTATTTGTTTCTGACATCTTTAACTTTTTTTTGTCAGTGTTTTGTAGTTTTCCTTGTATACATCTTTTACCTCTGAAGTAAAATTTATTCTTAGATATTTTATTTTATTTTATTTTATTTTATTTTATTTTATTTTATGCAGCTAATATAAGTGTGACTGTTTTCTTGATTTCATTTTCAGCTAGTGCATTCCTGGTGTATAGAAATGCTACTGATTTTTGTATGTTGATTTTGTATTATGCAACTTTACTGAATTTTTAAATTAGATCTAATAGGTGTTTTGGTGGCATCTTTAGGTTTTTCTAAATACAAGATCATATCGTTTGCAAACAGGGACAGTTTGACTTCCTCCTTTCCAATTTAGATGCCTTTTATTTCTTTCTCTTGCTTGATTGCTTTGGCTAGGACTTGCAGCACTATGTTGAATAGGAGTAGTGAAAGTGGGTATCCTAGTCTTGTTCCAGTTCTGAGAGGAAAGGCTGTCAGCTTTTCTCATTCAGTATGATGTTAGATGTAGGTTTGTCATATATGGTTTTCGTTATGTTTCTTCTCTGCCTGTTGTTGAGAGTTTTTTTTTTTTTTCACGCAAGGGTGTTGAATTTTATCAAATGCTTTTTCTGCATTATTGAAATGATCATATGGTTTTTGTTCTTTGTTTTGTTGATGTGATGTATTGCATTTGTTGATATCGTATGTTGAACCATCAATGATTTTTTAAAGTGAATGTATAGAGTTGTGTAAGCATCACCACAACCCAGCTTAGGAACATTTCCATCACCCCAGAAAGTTCCCTTGTGGCTACCCACAGTTAACCTCCATTTCTAACCCCAGCCTTAGGCAACCACTGATATAATTTCTGTATCTATAATCCTTTTCTGGACACTTATATAAATGGAATCATGCAATATGTAGTTTTTTGCATCTGGCTTCTTTCATGTTTTTCATATTCCTTCTTATTGTGTAATAATATTCTATTATAAAAGTGTAACACATTTTGTTTATTAATTCACTAGTTGCTAGACATTTAAATAGCTTCCAGATCTGAGTTATTATGAATAATGCTGTTATGAACATTCACCTACATGTCTTTATGTGAACGTATGTTTTCATTTACATTGTGGAGATCCCTAGGAGTGGAATTGGTAGGTCATATATTAAGTTTATTTTAACTTTGATAGAAACTGCCAACCTTTTTTCCAAAGTGGTTGTAACATTTTACATTTCCACCAACAATTTATGAGTTTTCTGTTTTCTCTAAATCCTTACCAACACTTGTTACTGTCTTTATTTTTTATTATAACCATTCTAGTGGATGTACAATGTTATCTTCTAGTGGTTTTAATTTGCATTCTGTTAATGATGAATGACTTTGAGAATCTTTTCACATGCTTATTACTACTCATGTATCTTCTTGTGTGAGGTGTCTATTCAAATATTTTGATTATTTCTTAATTGAGTTGTTTATCTTCTTACGTTGTAAGAATTTTTATATATTCTGGACACAAATCCTTTATTAGCTGTATGATTTGCAAATATATTTTCCCAGTCTCTGAGGGCTTTTCTTTTCATTTTTTAAATGGTGGTTTTTTTTTGAATCACAAAATTTTAATTTTGATGAAAGTCAGTTTATCACTTTTTTCTTTTACAGATATTTTTTACTTTGATATCTAATAATTTTACAATCCAAAGTTATGAAGATTTTTCTTCTACATTTTCTCCTAGAAATATCACAATGTTAGTTCATACATGTCGATCTGCTATGTATTTTGGGTTTTGTGTTTGACATGAGGAAAGGGTCTATGCTCATTTTATTCACATGGATGTTCAGTGTTTCTAGATTCATGTGTTAAAAACAGTCTTTTTCCTCACTAAGTTGTCTTAACACTTTTGACAAAATTCAGTTGACCGTAAATGGGATTCGTGACTCTTGATTTGCTCCTGTGAATGGGATTAATTTTGGAATCTCAATTTTATGTTATTGATCTAAATTTCTAACTTTGCATCAATATCACACATTCTTGATTACTGTAATTTTATAGTAAGTTTGAAATTAGATAGTGTAAGTCCTACAACTTTGGTTTTCTTTTGTTTTAGTTTTTTCTATATCTTTTGCATATCTATATATAGTTTAGAAACAGACTGTCAATTTGTATCAGCCTGCTGAGATTTTAATAGGGATTGCATTTAGTTTATAGATCAATTTGGAGAGAATTGCCATCATGATATATTGAGTCTTTAAATCCATGAACATGGAATGCCTTTTCTTTTATTTAGATCTGTTTTAATTTCACTACACAGTATTATGTAGTTTTCAGTGTAGGCATTTATTGCTGTTTAATTTTTCTCGATGCCATTGTGAATGGAATTATCTTCATTTCATGTTCGGCTTGTTTATTGTGAGTGTACAGGAATACAATAGACTTTTGTATGCCAATGCTCTTTCCTGAAACCTTGCTAAATTGTTTACTAGTTCTAATAGTTTTTTGTGCACTCTTTAGAATTTTCCATATCCAGGTTGTATCACCTGAGAATAAGGACAATTTTATTTCTTTATTCAATCCTTTTCCTTCTTTGTCCCTCTTTCCCTCTTTCTCTCTCTGTCTCTCTTTTCCTCCCTCTCTGGTTTCCTCTCTCCCTCCCTTCCTTCCTGTCCTTTCTCCCTCCCTCGTTCACTGCCTCCTTCTCTCTTTCTTCCTTTTGTCCCATATTGCATGGGTAGAACCTCTAATACAGTGTTGAAAAGAAGCGTCAACATTAGACATTCATGCCTCTTTCTTGATCATGGGGGAAAACATTTAGTCTTTCATCATTGTTGTATGATGTTACTTGTGGATTTTTCTAAGGTACCTTTTGTAGGATTGAACCTAATCCTCTTGGTTGAGAAATTTTTGTTGTTGTTCATTTTAAATCATGAATGTGTGCTAAATTTTTAAAAATGTTTTTATCTTTTGAGATGATCATGTGGCTTTAAAAAATTTATTATATGGTATATTTCATTAATTGATTTTCAGATACTAAGTCAAGCTATCATTTTTGCAATAAGTCCCACTTAGCATGGGTGTATGATCTGCTTTAAATATTGTTGGATTCAGGTTACTAATGTTTTATTAAAGAGTTTTGCATCTATGTTTATGAGATATAGTAATCTGTATTTTTATTCCTTATGTTTTTGGGCTTTAATACTGGATGACCCTAGACTCATGAAATAAGTTGAGAAATTTTTCGACTTTTTCTATATTTTGGAAGAGTTTGTGAAGTATTGACATGTTTTGTTTTTAAATATTTGGTAGAATTCACTTCCGAAGTCGCAGAAGCCTGGCTTTTCTTTGCCGAAGATTTTTCATTGCTAATTTAAATGCTTGATTTAGTTTTATTCAGATTTTCTGCTTCTTCTGGAGTCATTTTTGGAAATGTGTGTCTTTCTAGGAATTTTCACATTTCATACAAATTATCTAATTTGTTGGCATAAGTTTGTTAATAGTGTGGTCTTCTAATCTGTTCATAGTCTGAAAACGTAGAGTCTTTAATATTTTTCTTCTCTCTTTTTCCTGGTTAATCCAACAAAAAATGTGTCAGTTTTATCAAGGAGCTTACTTCTTGTTTTATTGACTTTCTCTATTTTTTTTTGTTTTTTTTCATTGTTTCTCTTATTATATCACTTGTTCTGTTTGATTTGAATTTAGTTTTCTATTCCAGTTTTTTAGATGTAAGCTTAGGTTATTGGTTGAGATCTTTTGCCTTTTTAACATAGACGTTTACAGGTATAATGTCCCTTAAGCACCGATTTAACTGCATTCCATAAATTTTGAATATGTCAAGTTGGTTGATAGTGTTGCTCAAGACTTGTAGTTCTGTTGTTTCTTGACAGTGGGGTATTGAAATCTCCAACTTTAAATGGTGACTAGTCTATTTTTTCTTTCAATTTTGTCAGGTTTGCTTGCTGTATTTTGAGATTGTGCTTTTAGGTATGCATACCTATATAAGTATTACATCCTCCTGATATATGAACTCTTTTATCATACTGAAATATCCCAGCTTGTCTTTGAAATAGTTCTAGTCTTAAAGTTTATTTTTTTCTGGTATTAAAAAAAATTTCCTTTCCAATTTACATGCCTTCTTTCTTATGGTTACTGTTTGCATGGTATATATTTTCATCCTGTTACTTTTAACCTCTTTTTAGCTTTGAATCTAACGTGTAGAAACCTGAGATTACTAAATATTTTAGATTTTTAGATAGCTTATAAGAAATTGGATCTTACTTTTTTTATCCAATCTGACAATCTTTGCCTTTATTTTATTTTATTTTTGTTTCTATTTATTTGTTTTTTTTTTCAGGGGGTACATGTGCAGGTTTGTTACAAAGGGATCTTGCATGACGCTGAGGTTCGGAATATGATTGAATCTCTCACCTGCATAGTGTGTATAGTACCTGATAGGTAGTTATTCAGTCCTGTACCCCTCCCCTCCTTATATTCCCCCATGTCTATTATTCCCATCTTTATGTCCATAATTACCCAGTGTTTAACTCCTGATTATAAGTGAGAATAGGCAATATTTGATTTTCTGTTTTTGTGTTAGTTCACTTAGGGCAATGGCTTCCAACTGCATCTATGTTGCTGCAAAGGATATGATTGCCTTCCTTTTTTATGGCTGTGTAGTATTCCATGGTTTATATGTACCACATTTTCTTTATCCAATCTACCATTGATGGGCACCTGGGTTGATTCTATGTCTTTACCATTGTGAATAACACTAATATCTGCCTTTTCATTGTGATATTTATATTATTCATATTTACTGGTACTTATTTTTATGACTGGATTTACATTTGACATTTTGCTATTTGATTTCTGTGTGATTTCTCTTTTTAAGTTCCTCTATTTCTTCTACATTGTCTTATTTTGTATTAAATAAATATTACAGATAAATATGGTGTACCATTTAATTATTGTATTAATATTTTGTCTTTTTGAGTTAATTTTTAGTGGTAACTCTAATGAGTATGCTACACATTTTAGCTTATCACAATCTACTTTAGATTGATAGTAACTAAATTCTGGTAAAATGTAGAAAATGTCTGAATTTATCCCTCATATTTGAAAAAACAGGTTTTTCTGAAAACTAAATTTTCGGTTAATAGTATTTTATTTTCCTTTTGGTACTTGAATATATGTTATCCCATTGCCTTGGCCTTCATTATTTCAGATGTGAGGTCACAGCCATCTTAAACTTCTCAGTGTTCGCCTATAATTTTTTTGGATGGCTATCAATTAATTTTTCTTATATGGTTTTTTTTTTCTTTGGTTCCAAAAGTTGGATGATTATATGTCAAGGTGTGGCTCTTTTTGTAGTTAGCCTACCTTGGATTTGTAGAGTTTTTTAGATATCTAGGTTAGTGTTTTTAATCAAATTTGGGAAGTTTTCACTATTATTCATTGAGTGTATTTTTTGCTTCCTCTTTGCTCTCCTTATGGGATTCCCATTATTATATATGCTGGCACTCTGAGGCTTTGTTTATTTTTCTTCTATCTTTTTTCCCCTCTTTTTCCAACTGGGTAATTTATATGGATCTATTTCTACATTCGTGGATTCTTTCTTCTGTCATCTCGAATCTGCTGTTGGGTCCTCCAGTGAGATTTTAATTTTCTCATTGTACTTTTTGTTTCCATAATTTGCATTTGGTTCTCTTTATACTTTTGTTTCCTTTGTTAGACTCTCTACATATGGATTTTTTTGTTGTCATATATTCCTTTAATTTCAAAAACATGGTTTTCTTTAGTTCTTTAAACATATTTATAAGAATGGCTTGAAATTTCCACTGGTAAATTCAACATCTGGGGACAATCAGAGAGTTTCTATTGCCTACTTTGTTTTGTATGGGTCACAGTTTCCTGTTTCCTTGCATATCTCATACTTTTTATAAGTGCATGTTTTAGAAAATATATTTTAGCAAATATTCCTAGCCTCACTTTTCCGCAAAGGTTGTATTTTGCTGTTTTTTTCTGTTTATGTCTTTCCTTGTTTAGCAAACTGGCTAGGCCAATCTGTGGACTCTGTCTTCTTTGCTATGCATGGCACAGTCACTAATGTCTTAGGGATTTTTTGATGTTTTTAAATTTTCTTTAATTTTATATCCTGTTTTAATTTTCAAGTCTCCCTTCCCATAGGTTGCCCCAGGACTGAGTTGACATCCAAGGCTTAAACAGAAGTTGTGCTCAACCATCTTGAGCCAGTTAGTCCCCTTCTGATAGATTTGTGTATGGGTAGTGAAGCACCTTCAAAGTGCAGACCATTTCCAATGTCTCCTGATATTTGCTTCCTACTGAGTCCTGTCACGTCCTTTCTGCTCATGTTTCTAGCTTCAGTGTCAACTAAGAATATAGGCCTGACTTGAGCCCTCTCCAGGCTATGGTGTGTGTGCATGCAGATTTATACTTGCCTAGCCCTGAGCAGAACCTGGGGTAGTCATTGGCCCTCCCCTCTAGCCTTTGAGAGAATGATTTCTACCAACAGTGCCACTGGCTGTAGTGTCACTCACCATTCAAAGTAAGTGAGCGTCTGAACCAGGGCAGAGATGCCACTGGTCCTCAGGTATTACCCTACCCTGGAGAAACCTCCATGACTGAGCTGGGGCTGGAGTCAGAATACCACAGAGCCCCACAGTTCTTAACCGAAGTTCAGAAGTTTCACAAGAACATATGCTTCTCACATTGTTAAGATTTCGTTCAATTACCACTCCACTGGAATGGTTGATTTTGTCAATTTTGCTCGACTTTATGCTCTGTTTTCTTGGACAGAATATTTGACAGTCTTCTTTCTTTGCCATAACAGAAGTCACTGGTCTTTATTTAGCACTGTTCTCAGACATTTATATTTGTAGCTTTGGGTGATGTTTCTTCAGAGTCCGCATGATATTCGTTGTCACAGCTCTCTAAATTTGTAAGTACACTCTTAGTCCCACGTGGCCCTGCAAAGGACACTACCCACTCTTTGCGAGTTGCCTTGTGCTTAACTAAGAGCCCTCTAACACTTAGGTCCCTAGATCCTACCTCTGACTGTGAAGTAAATTGAAAGTTCATGTTTGTTGAATATAATAATGTCAAAAGACAGTCCTTAATCCATGCTTCTCTTGAATTCCCTGGTTAAACTCAGGGGAAACATTCCACAGACAGCTTTATCCCTGAAGTTGTCATGTGGACTAGATACCTGTAACTGCAGGGAATCAAGTACAGCAGGAGGAATCTAAGAAAATGTGCACTGTGGTCCTTTAAGATTTGAAAGGTGCAATTCAAAGGCTGTTAAGACCTTCAGCTGGTGATAATTGGATTTGTAAGACAGTGCAACATGTGGTAAAAATGCTCCTGTTGGATGGGATCCCGGTTTTCTTCTATCCTTCCTATTAATGTGATAAATGTTGCTGTCTCAGCTGATAGGGCCATGTTGGATAATCAGATTGGAATCAAGTTTGAGTTCCTCAGGCTGGCTCCATGTGAAGCTCGTGGGAAGATGTTAAAAAAATACTATAGAGAATACAAGGAGGACCTGGGTTTGCAGAGGGGAAAATTTTACTTTGATTAGGAGGCTTTGCAGCATGGGGAAGACACATTTACCATAGACCCTAGTCACGTGCTGCCGCCTGGGCATGTCGTATCTCATGGGGGACTGTGGGACATTATCTCCATTGTTACTGGGCACATGCCATCGTGGAGCCTGGGGAGAAAACAACAGCAGCTCTCCATGTGGGTGTTGGGGCAGAGAGGAGCCAAAATAATGTTGGAAAATTAAACCTCTCTTAATTAAAGCTGATGGCAAACAAACACAAGTAATAATGCACTACAGCTGGGAAGCACAAGTACAATATGAAGCTGAACAGCTGTGAAATTGAGCCTTCTGGTCACAGCTGGGCCTGTGAGAAGGCCAGAAACCCTGGCAAAGGTGTTGACCCTGGCTGCAGGGCTGGCGGGGCTAGGGTGGGCAGCCAGAGTGGCTTGCTCTCCTGGTTGTTTTGGAGTTTGCCCCCGCTCTGGTGTCTAGCTCTCTTTGCATTTCCAGACTCCTTCTCACCAAGAGCACCCCTCTGTCCGATAGGATTATTCAGGGTTCTTCTCGAAGTGAACAGCGTTATTGCAAGCACTAGAATTGAGGGGATAGAGGGAAGATATGCTTTGTTGTTGTTGTTGGTTTTGTTGTTGTTGTTGGTTTTGTTGTTGAGATGGAGTCTCACTCTGTCGCCCAGGCTGGAGTGCAGTGGCGCGATCTCGGCTCACTGCAACCTCCACCTCCTGGGTTCAAGCAATTCTCCTACCTCCCGAGTAGCTGGGATTACAGGTGTGTGCCACCACGCCCAGCTAATTTTTTTGTATTTTTAGTAGAGATGGGGTTTCACCATGTTAGCCAGGAGGTCTCGATCTCCTGACCTCGTGATCCGCCCACCTCGGGCTCCCCAAGTGCTGGGATTACAGGTGTGAGCTACTGCACCCAGCATTTTTTTTTTAAATGTAATGAACTTCCCACAGAGAGGGAAGGAGGATAGGGTATGTTTGTTTTGTGTTTTTAAAATTGTTTGCTCTCTGCATTTCCCCAAAGACATCCAGGCTGTGCCTTTACCGTCAGCTTGTTTCTTTGGTCAGTGTCTGCCACTGTGTTCCTGACCTACAGACTTGAAAGGCTTGTGCAGTTGTCCTGGCCTTCAGTATCTGAGGGGCATTGGTTCCAGGATTTCCCTCCAATATTAAAATCTGCAGATGCTCAAACCCCTTACCTAAAATCGGAAAGTATTTGTAGAAAATCTATGCATATCCTTCTGTATACTTTTAGTCAAGTATAGATTACTTATAATGGCTAATACAATGCAAATGCTATATAAATCTTTACTGTATTGTTTTGGATTTTTCTGTTGGTTTTGTTTTTGAATAGTTTCGATCCCCAGTTGGTTGAATCTATGCATTTGGAACCCGTGGATAAGGAGGGCCAGTCATATAGGGCAAATGTGGGACTGGCTTCTCTCTAAAGAGAGGGATAAAGTACACCTCAGATGCGCAGATACGGTCTGGCTGCACTTACACTGGGATAGGTATATTCCGGACTTTCCCTGAAGTTGTCAACTTCTGACTCAGTCACATTCTTGACCTCTGAGCATGTAACTATCACTTTCACTTCCATATTAGCCTTAGTCCTCTTACTCATTTGTCTCTCAGATTTAGTTGTTCTCTGCGGAGGTTAGGAACACACACCGGCTACAGGCACTGAGTGTCAGGATTGTCAGGATGGACTAGACTATGCTGTGGAAACAAATACACCCTGAGATCCTAGTGGCTTCATGCGATAAAGTGAATTATTAGTCTCCTTATTGCCTGGAGTAGGTTGCACAGACCCACAGAATGTCCCTCCACTGACTGGAGACTCCTGTGTCTGAATTCCTTCTCTCGTGTGGCACCAGCACCTTGGAGTCATGGGATTCAGCTACAGAGGGGAGAGAGAGAGGCTAGAAGGCTGAGCAGTGGGGTAGCAGGAAAGATTGAGCAAGATGTTTCATGGCCAGGCCTAGGACTGGCCTTTCTCTTCATCTTCCATTGTCATGTAGTCATTCACATGCTGTTGGGCTCATGGTAAGGGAAACTGGAGAAAGAGGTCTGTCATCCTGTGTGCCCAGAATTTGGTGGGCAGGTGGTGAGTCTCTTCTGCATTTTAACAGTCTACCCAATTATTGAAGTCTTAGTGCCTGGGCTTGAAGGGATCTTTGGAATCAATTTTGTAATTCTTCTATCTGCACCTAAAACCTTAGACTAGTGCTTCTCGAAATGTGGTCCTGGGACTTGGCAGTGAGCATCACTTGGGAACTAGTTAGAAACGCACATACTCGGGCCCCATTTCTGACCCATTGTACGAGAAATTCTTGGGGTTGAGTCAAGGGATCCACTTCAAGCAGCCCTCTGATGCTCCCTAAACTTTGAGAGCCACTGTCCTAGAGCAGCAGTTCTCACTCCACTGTGACTACCCACTGGGATTGCCTGGGGAGCTTTGGAATGTTCTGATAGCTGGGTCCATAGCCACAGATTCAGACCGAATTGGCCGGGGGTGTGGCCTGAGCTGAAGATGAGAAGCATTGCCCTAGAATGATTATTGAGGACTAGCTTTTATCCCGAAGTTCTCTGTGAAAATAGATTTCATATGGCTCCACTGGCACTTACTAATCACTCAGAGGCCATGGGAGCAATTGATTTTCATGTCCTAAGCCCTTCCCTTCCCTTTCAATTGGAAGCAACCTCCCAGCTTTGCATAAAGTACAGACAAAATAGAGATTTGGGAACTTGGACATGGAATCCTGATTCTGTCACTGACTCATCACGTGGCCCTGAGTAAGCCAATTAATTTCTCTGTGTCGTGTGTCTGTAAAACGGGAGTAGTAACACTTGCCCACAGATGTTGCCAGCATTATCTAATTAATGAGCACAGAGTGTTTGGGAAATACAAAGTACAGTACAAATGCTAATCATTATGATGAATGCGGTGCATTTTGCAGATATAAAAGTGCTGTGTATATGCTCATAATTATTATAATTATTGCTAATACCGATAATATTCCTACTGCTAATGTATTTCCCTTGCAGTAAGAGCTTAGTGTATTCTTTGGGTTAACATCTTGCCCCACATGATCAGGAAGTCTTGCTAAGCAGCTGTTAAATGCCTCTTGCTCTCCACCTTTCAGAAAAGTGTCATTCATCAGGAGTACAAATAGTCACGTATGTAAACCATCCTGGGGTCCACTTATATGAGACATCCCTGGCTGTTAGGTCACTGCCAGATCATGTTCAAGAAGCTCTTTTTAGGTTCCAGAGGTACCCAGAATGTAGAGTCATCTGCTTTTTCTTGTATTTTCATCAGAGGTATTTTTTTTCCTTCTACTGGTTTTTTATGTACAGTAGCTTTGTCATCTGCTTTCATATGGTGCTAAATGTGCTGAAGAAAATTCTAGTGTGTGTTGGTGAGTGTTACTAGGTTCCAATGCTGACAATTCACAGATATTATCTGCAGCAATTGGTGTTGAGAACAAGACAATTATTTTTGCTGTGGTTTTGTTTGTTCAGTTTTAGCTTGGGTTTTGATTGGAGGAGAAGTGTTGGGGAAAGGCAATTGTTTCTCTCTTCTCACTTTGCAAGAAGGGAACGGTATTGAGGATTGTGGGACTGGTTTGAACAAAGCAGGCTAGAAATAGAGAGAGCAAATAGATGACTTTAGGATGCAGTCAGCAGTTACAAGACCATTGTTTCTATCCTCATGTTCCTTCTGTCCTTCCAACACCCGTTTCCTGGTTATTAGATGTGGACCTCTGTATTTTGTAGACCTTGTCTACGCTACTGCTTCCTGAATTATTCATAGCAAATTGGGCATGAAACTTACAAAAGAAACTCATCCTGAGAATTATCCCAATTTAGTACAAGGCTTGAAAAACAAACAAAAAACAGAGTTTACTGACTGTCCATACCATAGATCCCCGATGGTCCAACTCTTGTCTCCATTTCAAAAGCCCTGATGATCCTTTTCCTTTTCCCTTTTTGTGGCCCCACATGATATATGAAATTTCAAGTTTCTTTGCCTTGGGCTGGAACTACAACAACTGATGAATTTGTGCTGATTGTCTTATGCTGATCTGAATCTCTGATTGATAGAGGAATCCCTGATAAATAAAAATGGGAAAACAAAATAACGATCAATTTATGTAGATCAGAATTTCTTAACTATATCATTTTCATTTTCTCTGAAGAACATATTTTAACATTTATTGCAAGGCAAGTATCCTGGCAACAAATTCCCTCAATTTTTGATTGTCTGAGAAAGTCTTAATTTCTCTTTCACCTTTGACGAATAATTTTGCTGGATACAGAATTCTAGATTGGTGGTTCTTTAGTTTTAATACTTTAAATATTTCACTCGTCGCTCCTCTTCCTGTATGCATGGTTTCTGAAGAGAAGTCCAATGTAATTCTTATCCTTGCTTCTCTGTTGGTAAGCCCTCTTCCCCGACCCTCAGTTTCTCAAGTTTGCCTGTCTTTGATTTTCTGCAGTTTGAATAAGATATGCCTAGGTGTAGTTTTTTGGTATTTTGATTAGTGTTCTCCGAGCATCCTGAAACTGTTGTTTGGTTTCTGTCATAAATTTTTGGAAATTCTCAGTCATTATTGCTTCAAACATTTTTTCTGCTTCTTTCTCCCATCTACGTCTAGTAATCCCATTGCATGTATATTACACTTCCTTTTGTAGTTAGATATTCTGTTCCATTTTTTCAGTTTTTCTCTTCAAATTTCAGTTTTGGAAGTTTCTATTGATATTCTTCAGGTTCACTGGTTTTTCCTTGGCCATATCCAGTCTATTGATCCATGGCATTCTTCATTTCTGTTGATTTTTTTTTTATTTCTGCCATCGTCTTTTGAATTCTTTTGTACAGTTTTCATATTCTGCTTACATTCCCCATTTGTCCTTGCAAGTTGTCTGCTTTTTCCATTAGAACCCTTAGCATATTATTCATAATTACTTTAAATCCTCAATCTGATAATTCCAACATCTCTGCCATATCTGAGCCTGTTCTGATGCTTACTCTGTTTCTTCCAGCTGGGTTTTTTTTTTTTTTTTTCGTCTTATTGTATGCTGGTGGTACTTTTTTCTTTAAAGCCAGACATGATATACTGGGGTAAAAGAAACTGGAGTAAATAGATTTTTAGTTTAAAGTTTTATGTTTCTGGCTAGGGATCAAACTATACTTATTGCTTTTTGTAACTGTAAGTGTCAGAGGTCGAAGTTTCCTCTGGTGTTCTTGTTTTTGATTTCCCTGTTGTCCCTAGAAATTTATTTTCAAATACCATCTGAGATACAGAATTCTTTCATTTCCATTCCCCTCTTGTTATGATGAGCTACTCCTATGGATGTGACCATGGGTGTGGGGGGAGGGAAATCTTCTGTAGAGCCATGAGTAGGCCTCAGTATTTTACTGAGCCTGTGCCCCTGCCCTGTGAGCTTCACAAGTGTGTCTCAGGGTTGCTTTTCTTCCCCCGCTCAGATGAGACAGGAAGTGTAGAAGGGGCTGCAGTTGGGTATTTTCCCTTCCCTGCATCATTAGGCTCTGGTAATATAATTTCTATTGAGGGCAGGCCTTCATAAGAACAGGATGCATGTGTCATATTTCAAAATGGCTGCCTTTGCTCTCCCCCTGCTGGATGCATGAGAGGATTTTTCTTTGATCCTTACTCTGAGAACCTCCTAGGGCTCTTGAACCTCCTAGGGCTCCTATTGAAGTGTGGAGTCTCCCAAAGTCTGGAGCTCTCGTGTTTTGACCCCTAAGACTTGTGCACATTGAACCTCCAGCAACTCATCAGTTCCATTTTAGTTTTTCTATCCTGACACTGGTTCCCGTAGAGGGTTGTATGGTTGGTTGTTGTGGGTTTTTGTTTTGTTTTGTTTTTTTGCTACTGGGCTTCTGCTCTTATAAGTTGTGATTCTCTCTATCCACCTGTCTTTTCCAATTTAGGGGCAGTGTTTTGCTCTGTGACATCTCTGAGGATCTCTTTTTTTTTTTATTTTTATACTTTAAGTTTTAGGGTACATGTGCACAATGTGCAGGTTAGTTACATATGTATACATGTGCCATGTTGGTGTGCTGCACCCATTAACTCGTCATTTAACATTAGGTATATCTCCTAAAGCTATCCCTCTCCCCTCCCCCCACCCCACAACAGGCCCTGGTGTGTGATGTTCTCCTTCCTGTGTCCATGTGTTCTCATTGTTCAGTTCCCACCTATGAGTGAGAACATGCGGTGTTTGGTTTTTTGTCCTTGCGATAGTTTGCTGAGAATAATGGTTTCCAGCTTCATCCAAGAGTTGTTGACTTTCGGTTTGGTCAGCTTTTTCCTTTTCATGTGAAAAGCATGATGATGATGACTCCAGCCTGTTTAGGTGCTTTAATGGAAGCTGGAAGGTGTTTGCTCCAATAATTATCACTTAACAAATTCAGTCCACACAGTCCATCAGTCAAAAAATAATCATATGGGCCTTTAGTTGTGAAAAAGTGGGAAATAGAGTAAACATCGGCTTATAGTTACTACTATTTGTTCTTATTAATGGACTTTTTTGAAGGAAAAATAAGAAAAGCATATAAGGGAGGGAGTGGAGGAGGTGGTCAGAGACGAGGAGTGGGTATAAAGTCATTTCTGCCTGTTATTCATGAGGAAAGAATTATCAGGACCTTCATTACCAGTCCTCGTGTTTACATAGGGCAGGCGTATTTACGAGGCATCAGCAGTGTTCCACATGAATGAATTTGTCATATAACTAAGCTATCATCCTTTAAATGGAACTTAAAACATTGCAATCCTTTTTGATAGAGTTCTTTTTCTAAAATATATTATTGTTCTGTCTTATTGAGCAAAACATGGAGATTATCATTTGTCTTATTTTGTTACTCAGGTCATTATTGAAAACATCAGTCACAGAGTGACTCTGTTGTAATGTGGAGTAGGTAACTGAGGCCATCTACACCTAAACACACTCCGTGTCTGGCTTCATAATGCCTAGCTTGGCTACCCCTCTCCTCAAACACTCCTAAAACCCCTACCCCACCTACTCCACCTAAAATAAAATTAAATTTATTAATTACTATTTTATTTGTGTCTAAGCTAGTCCGATTATCTCCTAAAATTATCTCGTATATCACTTTGTGATATACATACAACAATTAGGAAACCCAAACCAAAACACTGTGCTGTAGGATAGGGAGAATGTAGCCTATTATTTAATTACTCACCAGACTTTATGCACGAAAATTGTTTTCTGGCCTATAGGCTAAAAAGTAAATACATGCATAATATGTCATTTGTACTGTGGTGTACTATGGAGAAAAATAAACCATGGCCAGGGGCTTAAATGGGACTAGAGATAGAGGTGGTATTAGAAGGCCTCTTTGTTAAGATAATATTTAAGTAGAGATCTGAAGGAAGTGAAGAGGGAAGCCATTTGGACATTGTGGAGTTGGAAGAGGGAACCGCATATGCCAAAGCCCCGTGGCAGGAGTATGCTTTGGATCAGGAAATTTAAGAAGCAGATATGATTCTGAGAAAAGGAACAAAAGCAGGAGTGAGAGTGAGAAAGGGAGAAGAAGCAGGAGATGAGAGCAGAGAGATAGTGGGAAGCTAGATCACTGAATTAGTCAGCTATTGCCACAATAGTGCTGCATAAAACTCATGGGCGTACAAAATAGCATTTTTTCTCACTTTGGACTTGTAGGTTGGCTGTGAGGACTACAGACTGAAAATTGGGCTCAGGCTTCTTCCACATATGTTCATTCTGGGGCCCAGACTGAGGAGCCAGCAGCTACTCACCCAGACCTGGTTGATGGAACACCAGGGCGCAAAATGACAAGCTAGCCACTCATGCACATTGCAAGCCTCAATCCTGTCTACAAACATCGTGCAGGCCAAAGCAAGGCACAGAGCCAAGCTCCAAACACAGTGGTGGGAAAGTATACCCTGCCAACCGTAGGAGGGGAAAAGATATGTGACCAGTTATTCAATCTACCACACAAACCAGAAAGAGTGTGGTTTTTGACTTTTACTCTTAGTGTGAACATCTTTAACTTTTACTCTTTTTGTAAAGGGAAGTCATTAAGTCATATTGATCTGACAAGTGACTTGTTCTTTTATTTTCAAAGAGTAACTCTGGGACCATGAGGAGAATAGACTCCAAGGGTCAAGTTGGAGGCAAGAAGACCAGTAAGGAGACTGTTGCCGTATTCCAGATGAGAGGGGATAGTGGCTGTGACCATGGTGTAGGAGTGGGGATGGTAGGAAATAGTCATCTTCTGGATTTGTTTTTCAGGTAGAGTTTCGAGAATTGGTTGGTAGATTGGATGTTGGTATGAGATAAAGAGATGGGTCAAGGAGGTCTTCAAGGTTTTTGGGTGGAATGATGAGTAGGAAAGACTGGATGAAGTTCAAGTTTGAAGGTTGGGGGCAGGGAATCTGGAGTTCTACTTTCATCATTAAGGCTTGAGATACCTCTTAGGCTTTGCGTACAGATACCAAGTAGTCAGTTGTATACATGAATCTAGTGCTCAGGACAGAGGTGCAGGCTGGAGACAGGGTTGAATGAAAATTGATAATAGACTTAGACATGTCTTGGATGTTGAAAATAATATTTTACTCAGTGAGAGAGCATGATTTATATAATCTCTTATGTGTGAAAGTCTTTAAATCTTCTTGTTCTCATCTAGTTTTTCCCTCCAAAATAACATGCTCAAAGGCCTTCCCACTCATTAATCTTTCTCCTTCTCTATCTCTGTGTTTCATTTTTAATTGGCATTTTTGAAGACTAGACTTTCTTTATTTTTATTAATTTATTGATCAACTGAAGTCTGTATTATGACTGCTGAGGTTATTAAAACTGTTCTGACCAAAGTTCTCACACTCTGCACACATCCCAAGTGGACTCTATGCTGCTGACTCCACCACTCCATCCCTCCGCCACTGACCATGCATCCACTACTGTGTTCAAGCCATTCCACTGCCTGTCTCTTCTGAAGCCCTCTCCCACTTTGGCTTCTGCAACTCTGCTCTCCTGGTCTTGTTTTCTTCCTGCTGTTCTGTGATGCTCTGGCTTTGTCTCCTTGTGCGTGCTTTCTCTCCTGTGCTAACCCCTTACATGTTGGTTCTGTCCTTGACTTGAAGCTCTTAGCCCACTCTGTCGGAAGTCTCATCCATTCCTTGGATTTTCACTGCTGTTTGGGTATAGGAGCTGCACACTTCATTGTCTCTGACCCTGGCCCCTCCCTTGAATGTAGTGAAAGTATTTCCAACTACATGTAGGATATATCCAAGTCAATGTTCAGTGATACCTCAATTTCAACATATCCAAAATGAAACATCCTGTGGTGATTGGGGAGGTAAGAGCCATCGCTCTTCCTCTATGTCTTAGTGACTAGGACCTTCTTGTAGGTGTCATACTCACCAATCCCTACTCCAACATCTGTTCAGCTCTGAATTGTCTTATAATGCTGTAGAGTGGGAAGTCCTCCAAGTCACCCCTTCAAGTTTTCATTTACTCATACTTTAAGATATCTGATTCAATCGGTATCTCCTCTAAGAAGGCTCCTCTGGGTTTGTAACTAGGATACAGCATTCTTCCTTGGTATTCTGCCAACATTTTATTCACATCTCATCATATTATGTTGATGTTATGTGTATATATTTTTCCCTAACATCCTAAGTTAAACTTCTCCAGGGCAGAATGCTATATTTATCATCTCAAGTACCTAGATCAGTGTCTAACATTTAGTAGGATTTTAGTAAACATTTTTGAGCTTGACAGAAAGGATTAATTTGGATTAATGAACCCAACCAAAGGTAAGTAAAGGCTCAGATACAGCCATATATGCCTGGTCTTCTAAACCTCATAGCTTTACCTCTGGGATTCATAATAATGTTGATCCATGCAAAAGCTTTTTCTTTGTGCCCACTATACACAGATAATGAGAGCGCGCTCATGGCTGCGGGCAAGTAGCACTGCATGATTGACATGAGTTCTGACAACTCCTCTGAAAGAGAAAGTAGCCCAATCATCCCCAGCTAGATGATGAGTGTGTCTCATGTTATTTTCAGGCAATGTAAGGTTTTATTTTTGTCATGCACCAAATGGACTTGGTGTCAGGCCGTCAAATGTCTGGCAATCTGCCTAGCTGAAGAGATAACATGAGTGGTGAATAGAACATTATTGTGTGATAATGATTTCCAGCAGCTGTTGAAGATAAATTCCAATGCAAAGTAGAAAGCTTTATTTCCAGGGGAGGAGATATTGATCCTGTGGCCACTGTAAATAGAATGAGAATTGCAGGTGTAGACAGAAGTCCAGTCTTGTCACAAACATTGAGATCTGACTAGCAGAAGGAACTGCCTCCTGAAGGCAAATGAAAGCCCACCTGTTTAGGAATTGCTCGTTGCTCCCCCTAATGCTGTCACTTTCCTGTAGGAAGGTACCATGTGAACCAGATGCAGCATGAGAAGCATATTACCAACACAATTCTTAAATGAAAAATCAAAGACCTGCACATCAGCCATAACTGGCTATGGTATGGTCCCTGGGATCTCGCTTGGTTCTTTAAGAAAAATGTTTTTATGAGTCAGAGATAAATCCAGAGCCTGGATTACGGGATTTGTTTTATAGACTTAATGGTTGATTGAAACAAGAATCTCATATTCTTTATATACAATTTGAGATTGATGATGTGGTTAGTCTTCATTAGGTTTTGACAAACTAGTCATTACAACCTGTCTACTTCATAGAATATTCAGTTTTAGAAAGACCTTAAAGATCATCTCATCTAATTCTTTTATTTTTCATGAAGGAGACAGTGACCTTAAGATGGTCTCATAGTTAACTTGGACACTTTTTTGAGGCATTATCAAAATACATGACTTTCTTAAACCTTACTAGGATTGTGCATTAATGCAAAGCTGTTTTCTTTGGGATAGCACTTATTTCAGAATGAGAAAAATCTTCCCAGAGACCTTGCAAATGCTTCAAGGTCTGGGAATTCTAACTCTCTCTTGTTTCACAGGCTGGTGCACATAGTTTATATTCCTTCTGTGGATAAATGTAGACTATCTGGTGCTCTCATCTCTTTCCTGCCTGCCCAGAGATCACCTGCTAGTAGGCACTACCCGTCCTGGATTGCCTCACCACGATTTGCTTCACCGTCTCAGGGGTGTCCTGAACTTCAGTGTGACAAACTTCAGGATGTATGTTAAGTGCATCTGTGCACCTCTTAGTGAAGGACATTTGCAGGATGTTGGAGATCTGTGGCTGGAAGATTAGCAGGTCAGAAGCTAGCTCAAGTGGGCAACTGGATAATGGCAGATGGGTTTACATTCAATCCAGATGAAATCCCAGAGGGCATTTGGGTTAACCCTCAGCAATGGCTGGATGGTAACTCTGTCGTGTTTCTCTACCTTTGACACCTAGTTTTGCCGTCAGATGGTTGTGAGTTTAGGGACAAAGGAACCTGGAGAGAGGAGTAGACTTTCTTTTTCTCTCCTCAGAGTCTCAGAGAAATGACCTCCCTGCTCGTCCAATGGACTATGCCCCACTTTAACTGTGCCGAGGCTGGATGTTTTGCCAAAGGCTTTCCTTGTTTCTTCCATTGATGACCACAGTTCTCCAGATCTTGACCTAGTTGCTAAATCCCTGTGCTGATCAAAAATGTTCCCACTACTGAGGGCAGATGATATACATTCATGATATAAGCACATAAACTCCAGAGGGATAGTGCCAATAGGAGCATATTTCTGGTCTCCTAGCATCTTGATTATTCAGTTTTAAACTTGTTTATGCTCATATTTCTGATGTTTTTCTTCCCAAGGTTTTCATTAACAAAAAATAATCTGTTTTGCTGTTGTTTGCTTTGAGTAACTGAGAGGACTGTGGACTGAGATAAATTTAAAATGTCCCTTTCTAAAAAACCTTACATGAACTTGATATTCAGGCTCTCCTAGATGTTCATTTTAATCTATAAGAAGCTGTGTTTATGATTCTGTCATACCAGAGTGAGTCCCCTCTTTTCTCTACTTCCATAGCTCTTGTTGTCTGTACCAGTCATTGGCAGTTAATTATATACTGCCTTGTGGCATGATAATTTCAGTTTGTGTGTGTTTATATCATTGATGTAAGTGGACTCGGATCCTTGAGGGAGAGAATTGAGTGTCATGCTTCTTTGTTTCCTCTCTAACACCGAGCAGAATGCTATATGCATAGTCGGCTGTCAAACAATATTTGCTGAATGATCCACCACACAGAATTTCTTAATGCCTCTGCATAATGGTCCCAGAGATAATGTTGCATAAAAAGAGACAATATTCTTCCCAGTATTAAAATATTCGGTGAAATGCCACAATAGTGATGTTTCAAAGGTCTACAGATTAAATGTTTCAGGGAATGTAAATTGGCTATTGGGCTATTGGCATGTGTGTGTGTGGCAGTGGGAGGGGTGTGTGTGTGTGTATGTGTGTGTGCCCATGTACATGTGTAATGTTCCTGTGTGCGTGAGCCCCATTGCTTTCATCTTGAATTTTGGAGCCCTCTGTCAGTCCCTCTGATTGAGGAAGGAGGATGCTGGCTGGGTAATGGATGTCTTGCTCTAGCTGGCAAGGCAGTAATGCTTCAACTGGAAAATCATTAAATCCCAGATTTCAGCCTGTCTCTCTGCCACCTCTCATCAGCAGCAAATCTGCTTTAACAGCTAAGAATTCCCTTATCTCTCCGTGAGTATGGACCATGTGCTGCTGCTCTCTGTAGATGGGAGATAGAGCTGCATCATTACCCGGGGGTGACAAGGATATAATTTACAGGCTCAATCAGTTCTAGTTACCATGTAATTACAGAGTTATTACATGGTCGTTTGTTCCTGATGGACACCAGCGATCTCTTATCCTGTTCTACTGTGGTCTGTTTCTTGTCTTATGCTACTAAGGATATTTAGTTTCTTCTGCATGGCGTGTTAAATGGTGTACTAGGGAGGAAGGACAGAAACGAGTTGGGATAAGATGTTGATTATGCTGCGATGCTATTTGTTCTCCTCAATTGGCCTGGTGATAATAACAGCATGCTGTGGCTTTCCTCCCCTAGGCTCCAAGTTCACATTTTCTTCATAAGAGAGACTGGAGACAATATTGTACTTGGCAGCATGGGGGAAATTGGGTGTAAGGAATATTCTGACCCATTCCACTCAGCGAGGAGATGACAATATCAACCCCAAGATTATGTCACTGCCTCTTGTAATTTGAAGCTCATGTTAATGCAGTGGCTGTTGGAGAAAAATTCCTTTTTATAATGAAAAAGGAGAGGAAACCATTTAAGTGTGTAATTCAGTATCAGGGAGAAATGATGAGAGGGTTCAGTAACCTGCCCAATGTCACCAAGCGAATGGTGTATCTGGAACACAAATGACAGAGCTTGGCCCCCTCCACTCTAAGTCATTTCCGTGAATTCCTGTCATTAGGAGGCAACACACTTTTAATAGCACAAGTACTGGAAACCATGTGGAGAAATCTGAATATTCCCTCATATTTGCCTGAATGACCTGGGATAAGCTCCTTTCTTAACTCCTTGTTTTTATTAATTAAGAATTGATGTGTGTGACACCATGACACATTCTGAAGATGTCTAATATAGGTGGATTCCTAATCCTTGGAAAATGGACTGAGGGGCCATGTGTCTTGCTATTAGAAAGTGTGGCATCCATATGGTGGTGTGGGTGGTATCCTGGGGTCAGCACTGAATGCACGTCAGGAGACCTGAGTCCTGTCTCATTGTTTCCACTGAGTTGTGTGGTTCACAGTCTGCTACTCTGCCTGCTTAGGAGTCAGTTTCCCTCTCCAGATGCTATAGTTTGGATGTTTGATCTCTGCAAACCTCTGCTGAAGTTTGATCCCTGATGTTGGAGGTGGGGCCTAATAGAAGGTGTTTGGACCACCGGGATGGATCCCTCATAAATAGATTAATGCTTCCTCTTGGGGGGTGAGTGAGCTCTTGCTCTGTTAGTTGCTATGAGATCTGCTTGTGGAAAAGAGCTTGATAAGAGAGAGGGGGAGCCCTTCTCTCTCTTGCTTCCTCTCTCCCCTGTGATCTCTGCACATGCCGGCTCCCTTCACCTCAGCCATGAGGGGAAGCAGCCTGAGGCCCTCACTGCCACGCTTCTTGTGCTGCCTGCAGTACCATGAGCCAAATAAACCTTTTTTCATTATAATCCATCTTGGGTATTCTTTTATAGCAACACTGAATGGACTGAGACACTGGACAATAGTCAAATAGGCCAGACAATCGCTGAGGTCCTCTCCAGCTGACCATCGTCTGTGACTCCATGATTTAAGTTGACCTGCGAGGAGAGTCAGAAAGCACTATGGTATCATTAAGGCTGGAAAACAGGTCATGGGATGAGGATATTCAGTGTTGTTATCAGAGAAGCTTCTTCCCACTAGGAGCCAGAAAGGTGCTTGCATGCCCTCTGCATTTCAGTTGATGGAATGCTGTGAGTCATTAACACACTCTCCTACTTCCCTCCAATGAAAACACCTTGCTGATTTAATTAAAATACATTTTTTTCTTCTTTTGAATGTCTTTGAAAATGGCACTAATTATAATGTAGCTGCTATGTAACTAATATATGCAGGTAATATTGTGATTATATATAGACAGCCATATGCTACTATGCAGCCAGTCTCATTGCTGTTAAACTGCTGAAGCAGATAACTCCATGTCCGTGCACACAAAGTAATTGCACCAAACTAATTTGTGTTTGCAAACAGATCCCAAATTAACTATGTAAATAGGCAGATCTGCAAACAAAATATTAGACTGTGCGTGTGTGCACACACATGGGGCAGAGAGGAAGTGGTTTTTCACCTGCTTGAAAGATGTCACAGGACTGGGGCTTGCCTGTGGCATGTGTTGCCTTGTGGGCCTCTTGGTCCCACGGAGCTCCTGTCCTGCATTAGTAAGTCTGAGTTATTCTGTTCCGACACAGGTGACTGAAGGCAACCTGAATTTGTTTTCTCTAGGGGTAAAGGGTTATCTTGATCAATCCACCTTTCTTGATGGTGCTCGCTGCCCTCATGCATTCTTTGACCAAAGATATTTCCAAGACGGCTGGCCCCAGCTGTGTGTTGTATGGAGTGAAGACGTTCTTAATGCAGAGAAGCTCACGGGTGTGATTGAGGACAGTTTGGTTCCTCGGCTTGCAATTGTTAGTGCCCCGAGGAGCGCGTGATCCTTTGAGTCTAGCAGGGCTGTTTGAAATCTGGTTCCACCCTGGGCAAGTCACATATCCTTTCTAAGGCTCAGTTTCCCTGACTGTAAAGAGGGGGTGAGATTGGAGTTTCCTCCTGGGGCTATTTAGAGGATTAAGTGAGCAAGCATGCATGTGCAGTGTTTAGCACATTGGATCACTGGTCAGTCAACCCTTGCTGCTGTTGCTGCACTTACTGATGTTGTCACCCCTGGCAGACCAGCACACTTCCCTGTGGGCCCCGGCAACAGTGTGCTGACTGCTTGCATGGATATTCTGGGTGAGGAGGTCAGCCTCAAAGAAGAAAGCCCACTTTAATCAGACAAGTTGGGCCCCAAAGGACGTCTTGCCTGTCTGCCTTCCTCACGTCCCTGTGTCCCTCCTGCACTCAGCGTCTCCCTCTCCTTCAGCGTGGAGCCTGTGGACTCCACCTCCACAATGCTCTACTTAGACCTCTGCTCTTCCATTTCCCAACATGCTTCTTGTGTTGTAAACCTTACTCTCCCCAGGCTTATTCTCTCAAGTCTTGCTCTGTGTCTGAGCGGTTATTTGAGTGAGGGCACCAGTCGGGTACAGCAGCCACACTGGTGTCCATGGGTTGTTTGTGCCAGGTAATCCCTCTGCCCAGAACACTCTGCCCAGGGAGATGGGTGAGGCCCGGCCCTTTGGGCTTTGAGGTCTGTGCTCCAACCTTGCCTTCTCCAGCAGCACTGCCTCCCACCCAATTGGACCGCAGTTGGCCCCACTCCCACTCTCCATTCTTCTTACCCTGTCCTATTTTTCCTTTGTTTCATAGCCACCCTCACCTTCTAATATTTTGTGTGCTTGACTTATGTATTGCTTACTGCCTGTTACTCCCTGCTTGCTTGTAAGTTCCTTGAAAGCAGGCCCTTTTGTTCATTAATGTTTGTCAAAGATCTCAGCCTGAGTCTATGCTAGGAAGGCCCCTCATAATTTTTTTTTTTTTTTTTTTTTTTAGAAAGACAGGGTCTTACAATGATGCTCAGGCTGGCCTTGAACTCTTAGGCTCAAGCGATTGCTGTAATTGTGAATCTGTTTCCTGTCTGGATTTTTTTTGCTTTCACTCTCAGAAGCCAACAGACTTCAATGGGAAGGACCTGAGGGCCAGGAAGAGGAGTGGAGAAACCTTCGCAGAGGTGGTCAGAGGACAAGCAATTCAGGGACCAGATGAGGCTGGGAGCTTAATGGGCAGAGAGGCCCAAAGGGGGGCTTAACTGGAGGAAACAGAGGCAGGCACCAAGGCAGGGGTGTGGGAATAAGACAGCAGCAGGAATGTGCGAGTCAACTCCATGCTCATATTGCAGATGTAACCAAGTGACTTACTTTCTCTCTCTGCGGCACAGTTTCCTCACCAGTAAATCACCATGAAATCTACCATATTCACCTCATCGAGAATTTGTGAGCATCAACTAAGATAACCACCTGGAAGTCATTCCCAAAGCAGATATTACTTTTTTTTTTTTTGGAGACAGAGTCTCGCTCTGTCACCCAGGCTGGAGTGCAGAGGCGTGATCTTGGCTCACTGCAGCGGCGTGATCTTGGCTCACTGCAGCCTCTGCCTCCCAGGTTCAAGCAATTATCCTGCCTCAGCCTCCCTCTGGAGTAGCTGGGACTACAGATGCATGCTACCATGCCCAGCTAATTTTTTGTATTTTTACTAGAGACGAGATGGGGGTTTCACCGTGTTGCCCGGGCTGGTCTCGAACTCTGAGCTCAGGCAGAGTTCTGCCTCCCAAAGTAGTAGGATTCCGCCCACCTCTGCCTCCCAAAGTAGTAGGATTACAGACGTGAGCCACTTTAAATATTATAGTTGCTTATTATTATTTGTTTGTATCTCAGTTTACTAGTCTGGGAAATGGGCCCTAGCAAGAATGGCCATTAACTAGAATGGAGGTCAAGTGGGAAGTATGATGGATATTTCTGAAGGATTCTAAGACACCAGTGAAAGCTGCATGCACCAAGAAATGGGGCAGTTTGGGTGACACATTTCAGGAGAAGAGCTTTCACTTTCCTCAGCACACCTGAAGGCATTTCTTATTTCATTAACCTAAGATTAGGAACAGCCCCATGACAAAAAATGTTGATGATATTGATATGAACAAATAATTAATCCCAGGTGCTACCTGCTTTCTCCCAGGTCCCCCTGTGATCCTTCTCCTTATGCTAAGGGGCCTTGTTCCCACTCCCATCCCCAGGCTTAGGGAGTTGTGGACAGGACAGTCTATTCTAACACTTATAGCCATTAAAATGTGAGAACAAAGCCCGCTCTGCTCTCCTGTTTTTTAACCTCTTTGCTGAAGCATAACTTCTGTCAATAGGTGACCTAATTAACCTGTTCAAGTCTTGAGGATTTTTATCTGTGCATGTTCTTTGATTTCAGATTAGGATTCTGAACGTCAGTTCACCACTAGCTAGCTATGTGACCATGAACAAGTTGCCTGACACTCAATGTCCTTATTGGTTTAAAAAAGAGGGTCATAGCTAGCTCCATGGTGTTATGAAGATTAAATTAGTTAATATTTGCAGAAGTACCTAAGACAATTCCTGGCATCTAGTAGATGTCCAGTAAATTTTAGTTTTGCCCTTTGTTCCTAAAATAAGCATGCTGGAGTCTTCAATACCCAACATTTAAAAAGAAGTGTTGCAGTTACATTTTTCTGGATTGGAAGCTTTCTTTGTGTGAAACACACGTATCACCTGTACCTGTTTGTTATTTTTGCTTTGCCTTTTTGTTTGTGTGTGTGTGTGTGTGTGTGTGTGTGAGAGAGAGAGAGAGATAGAGAGATAGAGAGAGAGAAAGTGAGAAGTGGTTTGTTTTGGGGATATCATTTTTGTTCCTTTTTGTTGTTGTTTTTTAAATTTGTAAGCAAGGTGATGGAAAAAACCAGAGGAGAAGCCAAGTGTATCTGAAGACAAGAATGTGGAAGTGAAGAATGTTTATGAGACTCACTCTAACATGCTGATAGCAAAGGACTTTTGTTCATCAGATTCCCTCACATGTATTCAGAATAACCTTAAGCATATTTAGTCAGTCATACATTTTATTTTTGTCTCTGGGCATTAATGTGCTGACTTGTGGGATTATTAAACTATAATTCCCCAAGATATATTTCTGTCTCTCAGTGGGTATGAACGTGCAATCATTAGCAAATCCAAGATTTAGGAGTCTTGCTTCTCTCTCCATGGTAAATGAGAGCAGAGGAAGGATCATGGCTGATGACAGCATCTGGGTCAGACAGCTCCCAGTACTGCTGAGTTGCTGGGCAGTCCTGAATGATAGTGGAATGACTGTGGCCTTTGGAAGCTTAAGACATGAGGCTTGCTTCTGGCTGTCATGTTTACTAGCAGTGTGACTTTCAGCAAGTCACTGACCCACACTGAGGCTTAGTTTCCTCATAGGTAAAATGGGGAGAATACCTGTCATGTTGAGAAGATCAAATAAGTGTCATGTATTAGTATATTAATGAGCTGTAAAACAATGACTATTGTTATATGTTGTTAGTGGTGTTGAGTTATCACTTAGTTTTCCAACCTGAGGATTGAGTACCAGGATTGTAAGCTAGTTATCATGAAGGCCTGGCATTCTATTGAACTTGTTAAATTTATGACTGTGTATTGTTTTAAATGAGTAAGCAGTAGGTTGCCACAATGTAATCTCCCTTTTATACTTCAAATTGCAGGTACATGTCTACATGTTTTCCTCTAGACCCAAAATGAGGAATGCATTTGGGTCAGAATCTAGAGGAGGTGTTTTGCTTTGATCATAGATGCCGAATAGCAGCCCCTCGTTCCTGTTCTGTGAGAGCAGTGCCCCATGTATCAGTAGAAGAATGGCCCCATTTCTAGAGCAGCTATGGCTACTGGGACTGGAAATGCCCAAGGGATGTTTATACTTCCTGCTGGTCAATCAGATCTTTGTATGGGCTCCAGATGTGTTGCTGAAGAGGAACAATTTGACCAAACAAAAACAAAACAAAAAGCTGATGTGAGCCCAACCTTTTCAATGTCCCAGATGCTGGGATTTTCCACAGCATCACTCTTTTCAATGAGTGCCTTTAATGCTATGCTGAAATCTCCCTGGACACCTCCAGTGAAAAGGCTCTCGCTGTTGGGCACTGCCATTGTCTGCCTCCAAGAAGACAAAGAGCCTTTGGGCTTAGAGCTGGGAACACAAAATTGGGTATGAGATGGGTCCTGCCATCAGAAGCTCACAGACATCATGGTCAGAAATACCTGTTCACAA